>NW_024081318.1:0-600000 GCF_003009895.1 Hyaena hyaena
ATAGCCAAAGAAAGCAAAAATGCTTACTGAGGGGAAGTCTAACATAGCTTCAGTCCACAGGATTTCTTTTCTTTCTTTTTTTTTTTTTTTTTTTTTTGCCTATTTGGCAAAGGGCACCCTCAGTGGCTCCCCGGCCATCTGTCTCCCATCCTTGTCATGACTACATGTAATCAGGGAAAAGTAGAAGTCAGGAGAGAAAAACAAACCAACTAATACTAGCAAAAAGCTCCAAGTTTCTGCAGTTTAAGAATAACATAAGCCCATGTGCCCTTCACCTTGCAATTAAGTTTCTCTCTTTCCACATCTTACACGAATGTGGGGCTTTAGGCCTTGTTTAAGTTCATTGTATTTTATTTAAGCTGGTGCCCAGTCCAAAACAAAAATTTAATATTCATTTTACCAAAAGATTAAGAGCAGTTTTTGGAATAGAGTTTTCTTGCCTTCCTACTTAAGTAAGGATTTTCAAGCCTCTTCCCCAGTTGCCTGGTTAAAATCCCTTGCAAAGATGGGTGAATTCAAGC
Source organism: Hyaena hyaena (assembly GCF_003009895.1). Taxonomy (NCBI): domain Eukaryota; kingdom Metazoa; phylum Chordata; class Mammalia; order Carnivora; family Hyaenidae; genus Hyaena; species Hyaena hyaena. The sequence continues at coordinate 522 of NW_024081318.1, forward strand.
AGGAAGGCAGGGAAGCGATCAGCAGGGTTGCTTGGTGTAAAGGCCCTGAGAGCAGCCAGTGTTCGCCCCTCTGCATCTCATTCTCCTCATCTATAAAATGGAGGTCAAATTACTCAGCTTGCAGAATCATCACCTCTTCTACAAAACTGTATCTTCCCTAAAGGTAAGAGCTAATGTCTGGTTCATAATTGTAGCCCGGGATTTAGCACACTTGTCAGCAAGCAGTAGGTATTGAATTAATATTTGTTGACTCAATGAATGATTTAGAAATAATGAATGCAAACTACCTGGCATGTGAGAAGTGCTCAGTATAGTGTATCTATTACTAAACCCCAGGCAATAGCAATAGGGAAACTCAAAACCGTCGGACAGATTTCTCTGATGTCTTAAAACATAGTCTAAATATTTTGAGAAAGGAGTTTAGAATCTCTATTCTAAATTCATATGAAACGATAGTCTACATTCTTCAGAGTGTTTTGTTTCAGGAAGGGCCCAACAATTATTGCAAAACTCTTGTTTTGGGTTTTGCTTTAAGTTTTAACTGCTGTTATTCTTCCCTGATGGAAGGTAACACAAAGTTAACATTGCGTGAAAAACCCAATCATGAAACAGGTCACTGTAAACAAGTGTGCAACTACCCAGACAACGTCTCCCTCTAATTGATGTTAATATTCTTCAGTTGTTGCCTTAAAGGCTATGAAACCTACTTATTGCAAGTAGGTGGAAATGTTACAACAGGAACAAGGCCCTTCATCTAACTCAGGTGTGTTGAATGTGGAACACACCTTATTTTTTCCATTGGCAACTTCACCTCGGTGTCAGAAATGGCATTGCTTCCTCCTTGTACAATTAACCAAGGCCCTCAGTAACTTAAACTTCTATAATATAAGGACTCATGAACGTAACTAATCTCCTGTAATACATATGTTACTTTCCAAAAAAACAAAAAGTGTTCTTTCTGGGAAAGAGCATTTGTATACTGTTAACTGGAGCCATTTCCAAAGTTTCTTTTGAGATGCTTTGCTGTAACCCTTGTGAAGTCATTATTTCCTCAAATTTCAACTATATAGGTTAAATGTTATTCTTTGATATGTGGTAAGAAGCTGCAAACTGTGTGACATGTGTTTCCTTCAAATGAACAAAACTCCCAATGGCATGATGTCTAGCGCAGGGCCAGTGTCCCTGAAATTGCATTGAATCTTTTCTTTAATTTTTCTTTATTTGTTAAGTTTATTTATTTATTTTGAGAGAGATGGAGAGCACGAGTGAGCAGAGGAAGGGCTGAGAAAAAGGGAGAGAGAGAGAGGATCCTGAGCAGGCTCCATGCTGTCAGCACAGAGCCCAGTGCAGGGCTCGAACTTACAAGCTGTGAGATCATGACCTGATTCAAAACCAAGAGTCAGAAGCTTAACCGACTGAGCCACCCAGACACCTCTTCTTTTATCCTTTTTAACAGTCCTTAGAGAAACATAAGTTGTCAAATGGAAGTATCATGAAGACCACCAAGAAATATTTAATGAGTCTTTACTATTGGCAGGGAACTATGCTAGTTATATTAAAGTCTGCAAAAAAAAATCAGGCACGTACTCTGGCCCCAAGGAGCTCATAGTCTAATGAAGCAATGAGACATGCACATCAGCAGGTATGTATAATCCAAAGCGAAAAGTGCCCAGTAGCAGAAGAAAGGCCCAGAGAACTGCTAATGGGAATTCAAAAGGTAGAAATCTCTGGAGGGCACATGGGATGGTATGCAGCAAAAGGTAGTAAGCTCTTTGATCAGAAGCTAGCACTGTATTTTGCAAACCGCATAAATTACTTAATTGATTGACTATTGAATATAATTCTGCTAGGTGCTGTAGAGAACACATAGATGTAGCCTATGGGAGGGTTTGCCCTTAAGTTTATAATCAAATAAGAAAATCAAGATCAGTACATTTATTCCTTTAGCACTATTTATTGAAAGGATGTACCGGACACTGTCCTGGGGCTACAAAATGAAAAAGCAAGGTCTCTGCCTTTAGTGGAGATGCCTGACATCTGTAACATAGAGTGATAATCAATGATGAGTAACATTCACGGCCTGACTGTTCCTGGGTGAAGAGCTTTGCCAGATGCAGGGAGACCTGAAGAATCAAGAGCTCTGCCAGGGGACTGTAAAGAGCTTTTGTTTCAGGAGGGGAAACTGAAGTTCTGAAGGTATGAATTCAAGGCATGTTTGGGGCTAACTTCCGGGGGGGCCACCATAACACATAAAGGGTTTACTACTTGCCAAGCACTGTTCTAAGCGCCTTACGGTAACAGATTAATTTTCACAACAACCCCGGTGGAAGTAGGTACTATTGTCACCATTTGGAAAATGAAGAGTCTGTTACAGAGAGAGGTAACTTTGCCTCGAGTCCGATTACTGTTAGGAAGCTGCAAATCCAGGATGCAGACAGACAATCTGGCTCTAGAATCCTTATTTTCCAATGATGGGTAATGAAGTAGGAAAGGTGTTAGGAACCAGGCCATGAAGGGCCCTCCCTATTAGTCAGTCTTTTTTTCATTAGGTGATAGAAAGCCATTTTAGGGGTGCCTGGCTGGCTCAGTCGGTAGAGCATGTGGACTCTTGATCTTGGGGTCATGAATTTGAGCCCCATGGAGGGCATAGAAATTACTTAATAAAAAAAATTTTCTTTTTAAACCACTGAACACTGAGAGGAGAGGCAGAGTGCCATCGCCAGTGTGAAAGGCAAGAAAAAGATGCTATGGCTCACAAAGTCCTAGTGCAAGAGTAGAAACTGGTAGCTAAGAGAACTTTGGCTTTTAAATGTTTAAAAAATTTTTTTAATCAGTTGTCAACATTTAAAGATGGAGACATTTTTTATTAAAAATCTGATTTCCATTGTTATCGGTGGCAACAACTGGCGTGAGTTCAGAGGATGCCTCTCCCTTTTGAACAAGGATTTCCTGCGCCACAGACCTCACCCCTTCCAATTGTCAACCCAAGCCTGCTGGACTGTTAGGCTTCCCTTCCTAATCCTTTTAAACATGTGGGGTTCACCATTCACCCCCAGCAATTCACATTCTCTCAGTCTGGGCCTCAGAACTTTCCTGTATAAAGTGAAGTATTTGCATTATTAGCATTTCCCAATTGTTCTGATAATAAGACCTACGGGTGTTTGTTAAGAATGAAGCTTCAAAACCCTTCCCAGGAGCTTCAGATTAAGTGCAGCTGAGATAAGGCTCAGAATTTATTTTTTAACAAGCACTTCAGGTAATTCTTATTATCAGAGAAGTTTGAAAAGAACTCTTGGCGTTCTTCCCGTTGAATTCCAGCAAAACCATTCTACAAGTCTCGGGGAAGTGGGAGAGAAGAAGGGGGAAGCTCTCATTTGATCAGTTTCCAGTCTCCCTGATGCCAACCCACGAGGAGCTAAGGAGTATACATTTCTCTGCAAAGGCTGAAGAGAGCAGGGAAGTGATATAACGAGAAATCTTTGCTACCTGTGGACAGAGTTAGAATTTACTAGTTTACTAAGGTGGATACTGCACAAGTTACAAGAAATCCACAAGGCAAAAGAGTCCAAAAACAATAGTACTGAACCCTGCCTTGAACTGGCCCACTGATAGCCCTGTTTATCATGTGCTGAACACAACACTGGGCACTTTGGACAAGACAAGGAAGAACTTGATCAGCATGCTCAAAACAACCGGTTGTTGACGGAGTAGTGCTCAGTGTCAGGCACAAGGTAGGAGCTTGGGAAGTGAGAAGAGTTTGTATTTTTCTCCTATCAATTAGAATTTTCTGGCTTATAACATGCTGATGCATTTATTAATTTGAGTCCTTGCTAAAGCAGCTGAGGTTCAGAGAGGTCAAAAGACCCCTCCAAAGTCACAGGGCAAGGAAGAAGAGTCAAAATTTTACTGTGAACTCAGTCGTTTGTATGCTGGAGCTCTGTCTCTGAAGAGGCCAACGAGACAGCAGAAGTTAGCCTGGGGGAGGATGAAACCAATTGGATCTAATCTTTTACTTATCCAATAAGTAGGACAGAGCCTCAGGAAAACAAAAGGAGACAAAAACCAGGGGAGAATTCTGAGACTTGCTCTCTTTCATCTTAGAACTGCACCACGGTATCACGGGAAAAGTGATTTCTGTCTGTTGGTGCTTTTATGCTAATGCATTTTTCTACAATTAAGTGTCTGAGAAGGAATTTAATACTCACAGAAGCAGCAAACTTTCTTAGTATCACCATTTAACACCTGATTATGTCACTGTATTGTAATCGTATTATAATTATCAAAATAATAATTTCCCAAGAAATGGCTTCCCTGGAGAAGAGCCTTCTGATTTCATTTTGCTTCAACAATTGTGTAATTGTTAAGGATTGAGCTGGCAAAAGATAAAGACTAAAAGTGTAGTAGTTAGGACAATGGGCTTTTATAGCCAAAAAGACCAGGGCTTGGACCCTTGATCCTAGCTAGAACTTGAGAAAGTTAGTGTAACTTCTTTAAGCCTCAATCATTTCTTCTATAAAATGGGAAAATAAACAAGGCTTATGTCATTGGTTTGTTATGAGGATTAATGGAATAAGTGCATAGAAAACACTTAGATCAGTTCCTGGAAGTATTAGATCAATGCAGCCTAATGATAATTACATCTTCCATGAGTAATCTTCTATGTATATATGTTATGTATGTCTTCTATGTAATTATTCTATACTTGCAAATTAGAGGGTGATTTAAAGAAAAAGAAACCCCCCAATAAACCACATAGCCTAATGGAACAGAATATGGTGTCTTTCCATAGGTTATGTTATGTTCCTTTCGACTAAGCTAGTTTGTACTCGATTTCTATTAACTGAATTTGGCTCTTTATTGTTTATTTGAATTATCAGAACATTTTCTCTTCAAAATCAAAGGTCGAGCACATACTGTATGCCAAGCATTGTGCTAGAACTTGCTATATAAACATGATTATGGTGCTGTCTCTACCTGCAGTCTTGTATAGGAAACTGACACATTTTCAAATTGGTGTGGTGTCGGGACAAGTTTGGGCATGTGCTGTGTGTGTGTGTGTGTGTGTGTGTGTGTGTATGTTTAGGGTAGTGGTAGTGGTGAGGAAGCTTTCCAGGAAAGAGATGCTTGACCTAAGTCTTGAAGCATGATTAGTAAACTAGTCAGGGGAGAAAGGTGTGGTCCATGAGGGACTCTTTTAGTCCGTGGTATTTACTAGAGGATTAAGTGTTAAGGAAGGGAGTGGAGAAAGGTAGGCTGAAAAGGGAGACAGAGACCAGATCATAGTCTTGTATGCCCTTTTAAAGAACATGGGCTTTGTCCTGCAAGGATTGAGAGAGCTTTGAGGTTTTATGTAGAAAAGTCAAATGGTTACATTGGAGCATTCTAGGGTGCTCTCTTCTCAGCTAGGTCCAGTTGGCCAGGCTACAGGATGCTGGATGGGACTTAAAGAGAGTGTAATATAAGGAGACAGCTGTTCATTGTTGTCTGTCTTGACTCCCTCCCTCTTCCTTCTGTGAAACTTCTTTCTAATGAGCTCTCCCCACCTCGGCTTCAAGGGTAGTTTTATAATACAGGCCTACCCAATCCTCCTGGCTATGGTGATTGGTTTGGGGATAGACATGTGACTTCAGCTGGGCCAATTAGAAAACTTCTGAGACATTTCCACGGGAGTAGAGAAAATCTCTTTCTGGTGTTGGTGAGCTGATGGATGTGTCTGTGTTGGTAGCAGCAGGCTTACCTCCTAGAGAAGTCTATTCAAGAGGAAAAGTCAGAGATGAAACCTGAAAACAGAACTCCTGAATCCAGCTGTACTTGAAGTGAGGCCTATGGATTTTCGGTAATGTGCTTACGCAAGTTTCATTTCCAACTAAAAGCATTAGCAATGGGTACTGAGGGATTCCTAGGATGTGAGATTTTTAGGGCCCAAACCAGGACAGTCCCAAGTAAACTGAGACAGTTGGTTACCCCAGGGCCAACGGCAGCCACATAGGCTGGAGTTTAGATGGGAGGCTTTTGCAGTAAGTCAGCAACGGGATGATATAGGCCTGAATTTTTAGTTGATGAGGAAAATCAGGATGGATTTGAGAACTGGGAAATGAAATGGGCAAGAATGGGTGATCAGATTTAAGAGATGAGGGGAGATTCTTAATACCTCTTAGGTTCCCAGCTATGGCAATTTAGTGATGATACTGCTACCAATTAAATGTCAGGGAGGGAGACGGGTTTTGACACATTATGTTCTAAGTCCTTGTGTGCTATCTGTTGAAAATGTCCAATAGGATAGATAGGTCTGATGCTTGCACAAAAGATGAGCTGGATGTATTGATCTGGGAATCTTTAGCATATGAGTATCAGTGACAATAGATGGACTTTCCAAGAAGAATGAGTAAAGAGGGAAGAGCAGCAGTGGGCTAAGGACTGAAACTTGGGACTGAGGGTGGAATTTTAGGGGGCAGACCTATGAAGAGACGGGGGGGGGGGGGAACAGGAGAGTCTGATATCACAGAAGCCAGTGGTGCAGAATGGTGAATTAGTGAAAAAGATTGATTCAAGCAGTTAGAGGGGTCCTTGAAGCAGACTGAAGCTCCATTGAATTTGGAAATTGGGAGCTCACTGGCTGTTTTGCTGGGTGAAGTCAGTTCCATTACAATAATGGGAGAAAAAGCAAGATTGCAGCCAGTTGAGAAGATGGGAGGTGGGGCAGAGAAGGCAAGGAAGGCTGATCACTCTTTGGAAAACTTTAATAAGAGAGAAGAGGGCAAGAGGCTTTGGGAATAGCTAGAGGGTTTGGACTTGACCCCAAGGTTGCTTCTCAGCCTGTGCATCTGATGGAAGATATCTGGATGGGTGTGACAGAAACATTCAAGTGTGAGAAGATAAGAAGTTTGAGAATTCAAACCAAATGGCCCCAACATTTGTTTAATGGAGAAGGCAGAATTGTTTGCCTGGTAGGAAGGTGATTAGTAGGTTTTGAGGAGGGTGATAATGGCTTGGAATGAAGGAATTGGACAGGTCAAATGAAAGAATTGTGAGACACTACTGGGGACTCAGCAGAGATTAGAAAACAAGTGCCAGTTTGTCTCCACTAGTTTGTTTTCCTCTTAGATTCTAATTACCTTTATGAAAACAAAGTCTATGGCAGGATCCTCCTTAAAAACCTCTACCAACTCCTTTCCCTTGCCTATATAGTCAATACAAACTCTTAGCCTTTGGTTTGACTCAAACTTCTTTCCCAGCCTCATCAACCTTCTCCGTATACACCTGCTACAAATATCTGGGTTGTTTGAAAACCCTAGACTCCTTTACAACCTAGTGTATTTGTATATACTGTTATCTCTACTGAGAATATCCTGTCCCCGTTCTTTACTAACCAACTCCTACCCAACCTTCAAGACCCAACTGATATATTGCCTCCCCTGCGAGAATTTTTGATTTGGGCAGGGCCAACTTCTTTATCATTTTTAAAAGTTGTTACATTTTAGAGGTGCCTGGGTGGCTTAGTTGGTTAAGCGTCTGACTCTTGATTTCAGCTCAGGTCATGATTCCTCGGTTTGTGAAATCAAGCCCTGTGTTGGGCTCTGTGCTGACCATACAGAGACTGCTTGGGATTCTCTCTGTCTCTCTCTCAAAATAAATAAACAAAAAAATAAAAATACAATTTAATTTTAATTCCAGTATGGTTCACGTGCAGTGTTATGTTAGTTTCAGGTGTACAATATACTGATTCAACAATTCCATGGCTCACCTGGTGTTCATCACAAGTGAACTCTTTAATCCCCATCACCTATTGAATCCATATCTCTACCCATGTCTTTTCTGGTAACTATCAGTTCTCTATAGTTAAGAGTCTGTTTCTTGGTTTGTCTCTTTTTTCCCCCCCTTTGTTCATTTGTTTTGTTTCTTATATTCCATATATGAGTGAAATCATAATATTTGTCTTTCTCTGACTGGTTTATTTTGCTTAGCATAATACCCTCTAGATCCATCCAAGTTGTTGCAAATGGCAAGATTTCAATCTTTTTCATGACTAAATAATTTTCTTCTTGATCCATTCATCGATTGATTGATATTTCCATAATTTGTCTTCATAAATAATGCTGCTATAAACATAGAAGTGCATGTATCCCTTTGAATTAGTATTTTTGTATGTTTTGAGTAAATACCCAGTAGCATCATTACTGAATCATAGGGTAGTTCTATTTTTAACTTTTTAGTAAAACTCCATACTGTTTTCCACAGTGGCTGCACCAGTCTGCATTCCTACTAACAGTGCAAGAGGCTTCCTTTTCTTCCCACATCCTTGCCAGCACTTGTTTCTTGTGTTTTTTATTTTAGCCATTCTGACAGGTGTGAAGTGGTATCTCACTGCAGTTTTTATTTGCATTTCCCAGGTGATGAGTGATGTTGAGTATCTTTTCATGTGGCTGTTGTCCATCTGGAAGTCGTCTTTGCAGAAAGTCTGTTCATTTTTTTCTGCCCATTTTTAAATTAGATTATTTGGCTTTTGGGTGTTGATTTGTATAACTTCTTTGAATATTTTTGATACTAACCCTGGACTGGATATGTCATTTGCAAGTATCTTCTCCCATTCAGTAGGTTGTCCTTTAGTTTTGTTGTTTCTCTTGTTTTGAAGAAGGCTTTTGTTTTGATGTAGTCCCAATAGTTTATTTTTGCTTTTATTTTCCTTGCCTCAGGAAACATATCTAGAAGAATGTTGTCACAGCCAATGTCAGAGAAATTACTGTCTGTTCTCTCTTGTAGGATTTTTATGGTTTCAGGGCTCACATTTAGGTCTTAATCCCTTTGCAATTTATTCTTGTGTATGGTGTAAGAAAGTGGTCCAGTTTCATTCCTTAGCGAGGAGCTAACAATTTTCCCAACACCATTTGTTGAAGAGACTGTTTCCCATTACTTATTCTTTCATGCTTCATCAAAGATTAATTGACCACATAATTGTGGGCTTATTTCTGGGTTTTCTATTTGTTCTATTGATCTATGTGTCTGTATTTGTGCCAGTGCCATACTTTTTTGATTACTACAGCTTTGTAATATAACTTAAAGTCTGGAATTGTGATGCCCCCAGCTTTGCTTTCTTTTTCAAAATTGCTTTGGCTATTCAGAGCCTTTTGTGGTTCCATACATATTTTAGGATTCTTCTAGCGCTGTGAAAAATGCTGTTGGCATTCTGATAGGAATTGCATTAAGTGTGTATATTGCTTTGGATAGTACAGACATTTTAACAGTATTCTTGCAATTCATGAGCATGAAATGTCTTTCCATTTGTTTGTGTTATCTTTTTAAAAAAGTTTTTTTAATGTTTTGATTTATTTCTGAGAGAGATAAAGAGAGAGAAAGAGAGCAGGGGAGGGTCAGAGAGAGAGGGAGACACAGAAACTGATTTGGATGAATTTTATTTCTTTTTGTTGTCTCACTGCTGTGACTAGATCTTACAGTACTCTGTTGAGTAAAAGTGATGAGAGTTGACATCCTTGTCTTACTCCTGACCTCAGGGGGGTATCTCTCAGATTTTCCCCATTGAGTATGCTGTTTGCTGTGGGTTTTTCATATATGGCTTTTACTATGTTCAGGTATATTCCCTCCAGGCCCTTTGTTGAGGGATTTTATCATGAATGGATATTATACTTTATCAAAAGCTTTCTCTGCATCTATTGAAATAATCAGATGGTTTTTATCCTTTTATTGATGTGATATATGACATTGATTGATTTGTGCATATGGAACCACCCTTGCAAATCCGGAATAAATTTGATAGTAGTGAATGATATTTTTAATGTATCATTGGATTTGGTTTGTTAGTACTTTTGTTGAGGATTTTTCCATCTGTGTTCATCAGAGATATTGGCCTGTAGTTCTCTTTATTTTGGTGTCTCTATCTGGTTTTGGTATAAGGGTGATACTGGCCTCATAGAATAAATTTGGAGGCTTTCCTTCTATTTTTTGGAAGAGTTTGAGTAGAATAGGTATTAACTCTTCTTTGTTTGGTAGAATTCACTTGTGAACAATCTGCTTCTGAACCTTTGTTTGTGGGTAGTTTTTTGATTACTGATTTAATCTCCTTGTTGGTAATTGGGCTGTTCACATTTTCTGTTTCTTTCTGCTTCAGTTTTGGGAGGCTGTATGTTTTAAGGAATGTATCCACTTTTTTCTGGTTTGTCTAATTTGCTGGCATATAATTTTTCATTATATTCTCTTATTATTTGTGTTTCTGTGGTGGTGTTGTTTCTCCTCTTTCATTTGTGAGTTTTGAGTTCTTTCATTTCTTTCCCCTCCCCCCCACTTCCCTCTCTTTCTTTCATCTGGCTAGAGGTTTATCCATTTTGTTGATGTTTTCAAAGAACCAGGTTCTGGTTTCATTGATTTGTTTTTATTGTTGTTGTTGTTGTTTTGTTTGTTTAGTTTCTAAATCATTCATTTCTGCTCTAAACTTTATTATTTCCTCTCTTCTTTTGGTTTTGGGTTTTATTTGTTGTTCTTTTTCTAATTCTTGTAGGTGTAAGGTTAAGTTGTTCTCGATTTTTCTTGCCTCTTGATGGAGGCCTGTATGTCAATATTCTTCCCTTTTAGAACTGTTTTTGCTGCATCATAAAGGTTTTTGAACCATCTTGTTTCATTTTCCTTCATTTCCTTTTTTTTTTTTACTTTTTTGTAAAAAAATTTTAAATTTTTATTTATTTCTGAGAGACAGAGAGTGCGAGTGAGCAGGGGAGGGTCAAAGAGAGAGGGAGACACAGAATCCAAAACAGTCTCCAGGCTCTGAGCTAGCTGTCAGCACAGAGCCCGACGCGGGGCTTGAGCCCACGAACTGTGAGATCATGACCTGAGCCGAAGTCAGATGTTTAACAGACTGAGCCCCCCAGGCACCCCTTTTTTACTTTCTTTTTTAAATAATTTTTTCATTTTTGTTTGTTCCCATGTAGTTTTTGATTGCTGCTTTTATTTCTTGGTTGACTCATTTATTGTTTAGTAGCATGTTATTTAACCTCCATGTATTTGTGGTCTTTCCAGATTTTTTCTTGTGGTTGATTTCTAGCTTCATAGCATTGTGGTCAGAAAAGATGCATGGTATGACTTTGATCTTTTTGAATTTGTTGAGGCTTGTTTTGTAGCCTAATATGTGATCTATTCTGGAGAATGTTCCATATGCACTTAAAAAGAATGTGTATTCTGCTGTTTTATGGTGGAATGTTCTGAATATATCTAGTCCAGTGTGTCATTCAAAGCCACTGTTTCCTTGTTGATTTTCTGTTTGGGTGATTTGTCCATTGATATAAGTGAGGTGTTAAAGTCCTTTACTATTATTGTTTTATTATTGAGTAGTTCCTTTTTGTTTGTAATTAGTTGCTTTATGTATTTGGGTGTTTCCACGTTGGGTGCATAAGTATTAAGTTGTTATATCTTCTTGTTGGATTGTCCCCTTCATGATTTTATTCTGTCCTTCTTTGTCTCTTTTTACTGGCTTTTTTTTTAATGTCTTCATTTTGAGAGACAGAGACAGAGAGCGAGTGGGGGAGGGGCAGAGAGAGAGAGGGAGATGCAGAATCCGAAGCAGGCTCCAGGCTTTAAGCTGTCAGCACAGAGCCCAACGTGCGGATCTCAAACTCACAAACTGTGAGATCATGACCTGAGCCGAAGTGGAACACCCAACCAACTGAGCCACCCAGGTGCCCCTACACGGTTTGTTTTAAAGTCTATTTTGTTTGCTCCAGCTTTCTTTTGACATTGATTTGCATGATAAATGTATCTCCATCCCCTCACTTTCTTTTTTCTTTTAATAGTTTATTGTCAAGTTGGTTTCCATATAATACCCAGTGCTCATCCCCACAAGTGCCCTCCTCCATGCCCATCACCCCCCCTTCCCCTCTACCCCACCTCCATCAGCCCTCAGTTTGTTCACAGCATTCAAGAGTCTCTCAGGGTTTGCCTCCCTCTCTCTCCCCAACTATTTTTCCCCTTCGTCTCCCCCAGGGCCCTCCATTAAGTTCCTCCTAGTCCACCTATACATGCAAACATATGGTATCTGTCCTTCTCTGCCTGACTTATTTCACTCAGCATAACACCTCCAAGTTCCATCCATGTTGCTACACATGGCCAGATTTCATTATTTCTCATTAGCCATGTAGTTTTCCATTGTATAGATAAACCACATATTCTTGATCCATAAGTCAGTTGATGGACACTTAGGCTCTTTCCATGTTTTGGCTATTGTTGAGAGTGCTGCTATGAACACTGGGGTACATGAGTGCTGCTATGAACACTGGGGTACATGAGTGCTGCTATGAACATGGGGCTACATGTGCCCCTATGCATCAGCACTCCTGTATCCCTTGGGTAAATTCCTAGCAGTGCTATTGCTGGGTCATAGGGAAGTTCTATTGTTAATTTTTTGATGAACCTCCACACGGTTTTCCAGAGGGGCTGCACCAGTTTACATTCCCGCCAACAGTGTAGGAGAGTGCCTGTTTCTCCACATTCTCACCAGCATCTAGAGTTCTCTGATTTGCTCATTTTAGCCACTCTGACTGGAGTGAGGTGGTATCTCAGTGTGGTTTTGATTTGTATTTCCCTGATGAGGAGGGAAGCTGAGCATCATTTCATGTGTCTGTTGGCCATCTGGATGTCATCTTTGGAGAAGTGTCTGTTCATATCTTCTGCCCATTTCTTCATTGGATATTTGTTTTTTGGGTGTGGAGTTTGGTGAGTTCGTTATAGATTTTGGATATTAGCCCTTTTTCTGATATGTCATTTGCAACTATCTTTTCCCATTCTGACAGTTGCCTATTAGTTTTATGGATTGTTTCCTTTGCCGTGCAGAAGCTTTTTATCTTGATGAGATCCCAATAGTTCATTTTTGCTCTCGATTCCCTTGCCTTTGGGGATGTGTCAAGTAAGAAATTGTTGCAGTTGAGGTAAAGGAGGCTGTTTCCTGCTTTCTCCTCTAGTGTTTTGATGGTTTCCTGTCTCACATTCAGGTCCTTTATACATTTTGAGTTTATTTTTGTGTATGGTGTGAGAAAATGATCTAGTTTCGTTCTTCTGTATGTTTTTGTCCAGTTCTCCCAGCACCATCTGTTAAAGAAACTGTCTTTTTTTTCCATTGGATACTCTTTCCTGCTTTGTCAAAGATTAGTTGGCTATACATTTTTGGGTCCAATTCTGAGTTCTCTATTCTATTCCATTTGTCTATGTGTCTGTTTTTGTGCCAATGCCATACTGTCTTGATGATGACAGCTTTGTAGTAGAGGCTAAAGTCTGGGATGGGGATGCCTCCCACTTTGGTTTTCTTCTTCAATATTACTTTGGCTATTCAGGGTCTTTTGTGGTTCCATACAAATTTTTGGATAGTTTGTTCTAGTTTTGAGAAGAATGCTGGTGCAATTTTGATTGGGATTGCATTGAATGTGTAGATTGTTTGGGGTAGTAATGACATTTTAACTATATTTATTCTTCCAGTCCACAAGCATGGAATGTTTTTCCATTTCTTCGTGTCTTCTTCAATTTCCTTCATAAGTTTTCTATAGTTTTCATCATACAATAACAACATAAGAATCAGAAAAATAGGAAGCACAAAAGCAAAATAAATAAGTGAATAAATCTGTAAAAATCAGTCAAGGAGGGAACAAAATAAAAGGATGTAAAATATGATACTAAATATCTGAACCATGGAAGGAAGAAAAGTTAAGAATAAGTTCAAACTTAAGCAACCATCAGCTTAATATAGACTGCTATATGCAAAAGATGTTTTATATAAACTGACTGGTAATCACAAACCAAAAACACAGTAAATAGGGATACAAAAAAATGAAGAGTAAGGAATCTAAGCAGATCACTAAAGAAAACCAGCAAACCATGAAAAGAGGAGAAAGGATCCGATAAAACTACAAAAACAACCACAAAACAAGTAAAAATAATAGCAAATATTTATCTATCAATAATTATTCTGTATGTAAATGGACTAAATGCTCGAATCAAAAGACATAGGTGATGGAATGGATAGAAAAACAAAAGCCATCTATATGCTGCCTAATAGAGATTCATTTCAGAATCATGACATATTCAGCTATTATTTCTTTAAACACATTTTCTGCCCTCCTTTCTCTCTCTTCTTCTTATGGGATCCCTATAATGTGAATGCTATTATACTTAATGGTGGTGCTGAGTTCTCTAAGTCTGTTCTCATTATGCAGTATTTGTCTCTCACCTCTTCAACTTTATTGCTTCCCATTACTCTATGCTCCAGTTCACTGATATATTCCTCTGCTTTCCATAGCCTACTATTTTTCCCATCTATTACATTTTTGATGTCATCTATGGAGTTTATCATCTCTGATATGTCAGTTTTTATCTCTTTTTAAGTGTTTCACTGACATCCTCCATTCTTTTCTGAAATCAGTATCTTTACGATCATTACCTTAAATTCTCTATCAGGTGTATTACATATTTCTGTTTCTGCTTTGATTTCCTGCTGTGATTCTGTTATGTTCTTTCAGAGCCAGCTTATAACAGCATTTACCACATTGCATAGGAATTTATGTTTACCCCCTACTGTCCATCCCCATAACCCCTGCCTCAACTATCCTGGGAGATCCCTGTCTTTTCAGGGTTTATCCTACGACGTATTTAGCACAGTGCTAGTAGCAACTACTACATTTCTAGCAGGGCATCAACAAATGAATGAATTCCTCTTTGTCCTGCTTCTAAAAACCAAATTTTGTGTTACTCACATTTAATATTTGAGTGGGCTATTTTTCTTCTTGTAATTATGTTTTTGAACTCCTCTTATAAAGGCATTGTTGGAACTTTGCTCTCTTAATTTTATTAATTGCCTATGTACAAAATACATTTCTGCAAATAATTTTTCCTTAAAAATTCTTTCCAGTCCTGTTGATGAGTCAGTAGCTGAAGTATCAGGAACTGATTCTTTAAATATCTTTTAAATACCTATAATTACACACAGCAAACCCATATATCCTTCTCTGCCCTCATACTCTAGACTTAGGTTCTCCTGATTTTTAATTCAAGTAAGAAAATGTCAAATGATTTAGGGCGGAGATGGCAAAATGCAACTGAAAGTGAATTGCTCACCTCTCTCAAATTTGTATAAAATTTAAAGCTAGAAGAAATGTTAACAATTACCTAGACTAAGTCCTTTTTAAAAAGTAGATCTTTTTTTTTTTTTTTCCTGGAAGCAGGACCAGAAGTCATAAAGGTCCTAAGATTACATAGCAAACGAGTGGCAGTTGGACTAGAACTTTACACTTCCTGATTCCAGGATATGTGTTCTTCCTCTTACATCATACTAGCTACTCACGAAAAATTCAGTGTTTTTGAAAGGCCTACCAAATATGCGTTTGGATGTCATCACACTTGTATTTCTTCATATGTAAAGTAGGGATAATAATAGTAGCTACCTCGTGCGTTTGTTGTGAGATTTTTAAATTGTAGTTGACACACAGTGTTACATTAGTTTCAGGTGTACATCATGGTGATTCCACAACATCATGGTGATTCCACAACTGTTTCTGCTTAGATCTCCTGCTGTGAATCTGTCATGTTCTTTCAGATCCAACTTATGTTGACTTCTGTTATGCTATACCCGAAAGTATAGCTACCATCTCTTCCTATACAATGATATTACAATATCATTGAGTATATTCTTTGTGCTGTACCTTTTATCTCCATGGCTGACTCATTTCATTACTGGAATTTATACCTCCCACTTGCCTTCATCCATTTTGCCCATCCCCCCACCCGCATCCCCACATTTCTTCTCTGCATTTATGGGTCTCTTTCTGTTTTGTTTTTTAGATTCCACATGAGTGAAATCATACGGTATTTGTCTTTCTCTGATTTGACTTATTTGCTCAATATTATACCCTCTATGTCCATCCATGTGGTTGCAAATGTCAAGATTTCATTTTTTTTTTTAATGTCTCAGGTAGTATCACACTGTGTGTGTATCTCACATCATCTTTATCCATTCATCTATCCATGGATACTTGGGCTGCCTCCATAATTTGGCTATAGTGTAGCATTATTTAAAATAGCCAAGACATGGAAACAACTAAATGTCCATGGATAGACAGATGAATAAATAAGTCACACACACACACACACACACACACACACACACACACGATGGAATATTATTCAGCAATAACAAAGAATGAAATCTTGCCATTTCCAACAACATGGATGGATCTAGCAGGGTATTACACTAAGCAAAATAAGCCAGAGAAAGACCAATACCATATGATTTCACTGATAGGTGGAATCTAAAAAACAAAACAAGTGAACAAAGGCAAAAAGGAGAAACAAAACCCCCCAGACTCTTAACAACAGAGAACAAACAGATGGTTAGCAGAAGGGAGGTAGGTGAGGTGGATGGGTGAAATAGGTGAAGGGGAATTAAGAGTACACTTGTCTTGATGAACAGAATAATATATAGAATTGTTGAATCATTATTTTGTATACCTGAAACTAATATAGCACTGCATATTAACTATACTAGAATTAAAAAAAATTTTTTTTTATGTTTTATTTATTTCTGAGAGACAGACAGACAGCGTGAGCAGGGGAGGGTCAGAGAGAGAGGGAGACACAGAATCTGAAACAGGCTCCAGGCTCTGAGCTAGCTGTCAGCACAGAGCCCGACGCGGGTCTCGAACCCACGAACCGCGAGATCATGACCTGAGCCGAAGTCGGACGCTTAACCAACTGAGCCACCCAGGCGCCCCTAGGATTAAAAAAAAATATTTTTAATGCAATAAATGTAAGGGTGCATCTATTTTTTCAAATTAGTGTTTGTATTTTCTTTGGGTAAATACCTCGTAGGGGAATTACTGGATGATAGGGTATGTTTATTTAGTTAGTTTTTTAGAAACCTCCATACTGTTTTTCACAGCGGCTGCATCAATTCGTATTCCCACCAACAGTGTAGAAAGGATTTCTCTTCTCTACACCTTCACCAACACACATTATTTCTTGACTTTTTGAGTCTAGTCATTCTGACAGGTGTGAGGTTGATGCCTCATTGTGGTTTTGACTTGCACGTCTCTGATGCTTAGTGATGTTGAGCACCTCTTCATGTGTCTGTTGGCCACCTGTATGTCTTTGTTGAAAAATGTCTGTTCAGGTCTTCTGCCCATTTTTAACAGGTTTATTAGTGTGTGTGTATATGTATTGAGTTACGTAAGTCATTTATTTTATATATTAACCCATTTCCAAATATATTATTTGTAAGTATCTTGTCTTATTCAGTAAGCTGCCTTTTGTTTTGTTGGTTTCCTACCCTGTGCAAAAGCCTTTTATTGTGGTGTAGTCCCAATAGTTTGTTTTTGCTTTTGTTCTCTTTACTTGAGGAGACGTATCTGGACAAATGTTGCAAAGGCTGATGTTAAGGGAATTATTGCCTATGTTTTCTTTTAGGAGTTTTATGGTTTTATGTCTCCTATTTAGGTCTTTGGCCCATGTTGATTTTGTGTATGATGTAAAAAGTGGTCCAGTTTCATTCTTCTGTGTGTAACTGTTCAGTATTCCCAGCACTATCTATCAAAGAGACTCTTTTCCTCATCGTATATTCTTGCCTCCTTTGTCATAGATTGACCATATAAGCATGGGTTTATTTCTGGGTTTTTCTCTTTCGTTCACATGTCAACTTTTACTTAGGGTTATCCTTAACCAGATCCTAGGAGACATTAATGCTCAAGTCTGTCAGTGCCAGGAATAAAGTAGAACTGCTGGCCATGTTCTTCCAGTGAGTGACTGCCTTAGGTTTGGCCCCAGTGTAACAACCTATACATCCATCCCCAGGGCCCTCATGATGTCACAGGATGAGTATTTTATGTTAGGACCAGATTTGAAGTCTCTTAGTGAAGCTCTCATTTCTAAGAAAGATGTGTGTGAGGAAGGATGTGGGGGAGGGGGGTGGGGATGGATCTGGAGACCAGAAGTAGCAACTTGTACATAGATATTTTGGCTGTACATTTCTTAGACTTCCAAGCCTGGCATCTTACCATTATCCCTCAGTGGTTTCAATTACTTTTATAATTGAATAGATTAGGATTCATAGGGTGTAAGAATGCTTCATATAAATAATTCTCAATGATAGCTAAAACTTTACTATTTTCTACTCCTTTATGCTAAACATTGCTCTTTCCATAGTCCTATTTTATAGTTCCAATGATCTACTAACCATTAAGTCATTAGGATTTTAGTATGAATTTATTAGGATTGCCATTTCCCTTTGGGATAAAGAGAATATTGGTTTCTGAAAAAAATTGATAATTGAAGGAAGGGTTCTTGAGACCAGTTGTGTGTGTTTGTCCAAGGCTGGCCTACAGTAAAATGGCCTTAATAGACATGAATGACTCTGATAAGGTGATAGTAATTGGAGTAGCAGAAGGGCTCATCTGAAGGCAAAGGTTGTTTGCTGCTTACGGTGGTAAAAGGGTAAAGTCGCCAGTAGGGCCATCCTCTGAAGACAAGCTAAAAGTGATATCCATGCTAGGTTGTGCGAAGATGGCCACAGCTGATGGTGGAATCCGGTTCTACAGAGCTGTAACCCAAAAGTTTGTAAACCTAGGGACAGGGAAGGAAGGAGGGAGAAATCCTCAAGTGTCTACTTAGCCAAATAAAGTGTCTTATAATGTGTATACACAGGTATATGTATGTTGTAACCAACCATCTTGCCAATGAGAAGCTGATCACACCCCCCCCCCCCCCCCCCCCCCCCCCCCCCCCGCCATATCTAAGAGAGTTGAAAGGCCACGATATGCATCTCCACACCAAGCTAACACCATCATTCTAGGTGTGAGTTCTTTGTTCATAATATTAAGGTAGTGTAACATTTCATCTGCCATGTTTACTTACATTGTCTCTCTTTTTTATTACCCTCTTTCTTCATCTTGTTTTAAACCCACCCCTACCCAATCCCATCTCCCAATACTGTTGTCTTCCACTGAAAGTCACAGCAACTTGTAATTTGGTCTGAACAAGTGAAAGTGCATGTTAGTTGCTGTTTTCCATGACCAAAATATCTAAATTCTTTAGTTCTTTCCTAGAAAGGGTTGAGGGACTCTTTGGCTTCTTTATAGTATGTAAGTACTGATTCTCATAAGTTAGGACCATCTCTGTAGCTGCCTAGTTTGTAACCACTCATTGGCTGCCTTTTTTCCCCCTTTCTGGATGATGATATTCTTCCTTCATCTCTAAGGGAATCCCAGCCCTAAGGGAAGGAATTGAGGAGGCGGCAGGGTACCTTTGGCAAACACTTGGTGAGTATGAGTCATTGTTGAGTGTAATGGCCTTTTCATTTGTTATCTGTTTCCATGGTCACAGCTGGGTCTCAGGATGGGAAACAGCCCTCTACACATTGGATACCATTACATCATTCCTCTTTAATAACCTCCACTGCCTTCCTGTTGCTTGCAGGATAAACAAGTAGTTTGGGAGGTACTCTGCACACTAGTTTTGAGCCCACTCTCCTTCTCTTCCCTCACTTTCTTCCAAAACTTCATGCTAGTGCTTACAAAATTTCTTTTTTCAAGACCCAGCTCAACCATCACCTCCCTTGGACGCCTCCTCAGACTTCACTGTTGTGGAGCTGGTCCTTCCTCCTCCGGGCTCTCACAGTACTATGTGCTCTCCTTCACACAGGGTACTCTGGTACTTTGATTGTTAGTTTATATATCTGCCATTCCACCCTCCTCGCTCTGGACTGTGTGAGTCTTACTCAATGGAGTGTCAGAGCCTGTTATTCAACATCTGGCTCTCAGGGTTTAAAAAATGTTAACTGAATGAAGGAAAAGGGAAGAGAACTGGTCTTCTATTAATTTATTGAGCAAAACACAAGTAGGATGATACAGTGAGGCACTGATCGAATAAAGAGAAGGATGTTTTAATGAAACTTCTTTTGAATCTGTGAAGTTACATGTGAAGTAAATGTTTCTATTTTTTCCATAGGACAGATTTCCAAACAATGATCACAGTGCTTAGGTTAATAAGATGCTGGACAGATGAGTAGCCAAAGAATGCTATAAAATAACAAAATCCCATCAACTATATATCAAACGCAGATTACTGGGACATCAAGTGAATGATGTTTAGAGTTACATGGCTAAAAACAAGACATTACAATAATCAAGTCTATAAAACCAGAAAAGGCTTTATAACAAAAAGTCCTTTCATAAGCTATTAAATGAGCATATATGATAGACAAACCATTTTATATTTTGAAGCAGCTTATAGCACCAACACGTTGGCAGGCCCTGTAGCGGGGTAGGCCATTGGACTGAGGCTTCGGAGAGTGGATCTCCACCATCATCTACTTCAAGCCCCTTGTTTTACAGATGGTAGAACGGAGGCCCAGTGAGATGAAGTGCCTTGTTCGGAGTCACACAACACAGGGACACCACATTGGCTAAAAAAGGAGCCAAGGCTATGATCCAGGCCACCCAACTTTTGGTAAGTGCTCTATTTTAATTTACACTAAATTCTATTTGATTCACGTATTTTGTTCCTGTTAACAGATCTACCATAAAAGAAATAAATACAATTCATAACACACTCCAGTATTATGTTTTATTGAGAAGGACTGACATGTAGTTCAATTTTTGGGCCTCTACAGATCTTCAATCAATAGTTGGAGTAATCAGATGACACTTAGTTGTAAATCAGCTGAGAAGAAGGCATCTGAAGCCAAAGTTCAGCACATTGTCTACTACTTCAATTAACCTGTGCCTCAAAGTTATTAAATCACTGGTATAATTTTTTTTGATAGTTGAAAGATTAGTAAAGTACAAAAACAGTATGGAGAGAAGGCAGGTCCTTCCTTTAAAAGATAATTATGGCACTTTCATTTTCATAAGGTAAGGAAATGTAAAAACCCGATTCTTTGTAGAAGAAAAAGTAGCCACAACCTCTACTTGGTGAATGAACTGGAATAATGTGTTGCTGTAAAGTACTCTGGAGTCTTGAAACATTATCTAGCATATCTTGCCATGGTCCTGAGGCCTCAATTGGACAGATTTATGCACTAATGAACATTAAGAATGAAAGAGATCACCATTAAGAAAAACAGCATTAAAGGCAAAAGTATAATGAACACATTTAAATAGCTTCACAGATATGAAGCCAAGAAGTTGCATGTATATATGCGATTAAGTATGTTTTTATAGTGGTAGCTGGAAAAACAATTACACATACTGGGCATTTGTCCATTATCATAAACCAGCTGCTGTAGAACAGTTAAAAATGGTGTTTCATAAGTAAAATAAAGCCTGATAAGTGACTTCTACATATCCTATATGTATACTTTCTCACATAGACGTCTAGTTGAAAGTAAATCAACGTTTAGCTACAATTTTTCTCCACTGGGTCCAGCATCAAAGGATGTGATTTCACTTTTCTTAAACATGCCCTATACCTCGTTAGGAAGTTACATGACATTTATACTCCTAGCCTTTATGTTATCTGACCAGCAAAAGCTGAACTCTCCAGGGACCTCAAGTCTATTCCTTACCACTATAAGCACTTTAACAAACAGAGAGCAAAACATATTTGTTCTCTTTTGGTAAAAGAACATAATTTAGTACTCAAGAATGAACTATGCTTGCTACTGAAAAAGTGCACATATAATGAAAAGGTATAATAAATTTCATAAAAATATTTAACAAGCTGTATTATAAATATTTAAAGAAACATGTTAAAAATCAGAGTGAAAATAAGATTAGTGTTCTGAAACTATCAGTAGAAAAATATACTTATTAAAAGAAAATGTCTCATTAAGTGAAGCATTAAATGTAATGTTGTCTTTTTAGTGCACATTTCAAATTTCACCTTTATCTCTCCTAAACAGGTGCCCATAATTTACTTGGAAACTGGTCATATTGCAAAACCCAGAGGCAGATGACAAGAGGTTAAGGCCCATGGCGTGATTTTCACGTGACCTTGGAAAAGTCCGGGCAGTTCACAATACTGAACAGGTAGGTAACTGGGGAAATACTGTCTGTATTTGAGCAGTTTAAAAATAGCACTACAATTGTTCACCCACAATCAGCTTAATGCTCAAAAACAGACATTAGGTTTTAAAAGGGGCTTGTGTTGCAGGGCAAGATTATACAGAACTAGGGAAAACCATCATAAATAATTCCATCGTGGGGCTGACTCCTTTTGGAAAAGGAGGTTTTAATCCTTCATCAGTAGTTATTTTTAATGAACTAAAGATGAATTAAAACATCAAAGGCTTGTGTATGGTTTGACCTCTTAAGTGAGCACTTTTTTTTTTTTTTTTTTTTAAAGGACCTTTCTCTCTCTCTGATAAAGTTACAATACTCTCTGGGCACAGGCGATTCCTTGAGGTGCCCCCTGGAAATTCCAAGGATGTGAGGGCTGCATGCATGTCCAAAGGAAAATCCAGGAACCCACTGCTGGAGCCCTAAAACCCAAGTTGTGTACCCCTGACTCCAAGCCTGCTTCAGGTGGTTTGTGGACAAGGTAGGGAACACACTGGCACTATAGGTATTTGAAAGGTGCTTAAGGGCCTGATACCATTGTGTTTCATATGTTTCAGTCCCACCGTGTTCTACCCACTTGGGCTCTGGAAACAGATGTTCTAGTGGGAGAGGAAAGACAAAGGGCAGGGCAGAGAGAGTGAAATCACAAAGTCTGGCTGAGAAAAGCAGCTGGTTTTCACACATTCCTGCTCCTCTTTGGCAGGGGCCCATGCACACTCTGTCTCACTCTAGGCATTAGGGTGGCAGAGGTGTCTCCTCATAATCCAGAAAACATGAGCCCCAGAGGCCTCCCCCCGCTTCTCCAGACTCAGGATCATAGGAGCCTTTTTAGGTTCCCTTGTGAATGCCTCATAAGAAGGTTTTTAGTTCCGTTTTTAAATTTTAATCGGTATAGTTGATTTTAGCCTAAGAGGTCAGCCAACATTTCTTCATGACTCAATTACAGTGGATACCTTTTGTACAATAACTATATGAAAAACTTTTATTCTATCTACATACAGCTCAAGACAAAGGTATAACTTCTGCAGTTGAACTGATGGCATGGAGAGAGAAAGTTTAATAAGGAAATAAGCATTGATATGTGTATATACAAAGACGTATATATACACACAAAACACTCCTCACCCATGTACACTGTAGAGGTTGGCACAACCCTATTAAAAACATACTAAGTTATTCTTGGCATTTTCATCTTTATGACTGGGTTATTCATATATTTAAAAGTATATAATCATGCTTTTTTTTAAATGGCCCAAACCAACTTTTCTAAAGCAATAATCCAATATGACGCCGTAGTTATCAAATGGAAAAGATGATTTGTAATTCTGTATTAAATCAGTAACAGGTGTTTTAGAGAAAGGGCAACTTGGAAAATAAAGACATCAGAGTCAATCATTCCAAGTCAGAGTATTTTAGTTATTAGCAGTGGTTACCAAATAAGCTGAAGGTAAATTTCTTCCCAGGAGCTGCTCACAATTTGCTTTGTTGAGAAGAGGTGAGGGACTGTTTCTGTGTTCCTCTATAAGATGATGCAAGTTTTTTTATCCTTGAAAGGGTTTTCTGAGGTTGGTATCCCGATCAGCAAAGGGTCACTCCTGGCGTGCTCCTCACAGTAGGACATGAGGTCTGCTGATGCCTTTGAAACCTGACAAACCAAAGCAAACACATGAGAAAATAATGGACTGTCAAACATTAAAAGGGCAGTTGAATGCTGGCCCTTTGGATAGATTGGTGGAGTGATACTTGGAGACCCTGTTTCTCCCAGATTACTTATCAGTTATAAAGGACAAAGATTTGTAAAGGGACACATTTGGCAGTTCTGCTTCTTTAACCGAGTGATCAGATTTAAAGATCGGAGAAAAATGACATCATGTGCCTCCTAGCGTGAGCACAGATGACCTATCACCAGCTAGCAAGTATTCCTGCCAAAACATTTAGCCAGCATTGAATAATCGGTAAGCGATGGTATCCAATGAGAGGGCCATTCTGCAAAATGAGTGGCCTGGATTCTTCAAAAGTAGACTGTGTATCAGATAGTATTAGATGATCGCGAATGTTATAATTGTACTGTGGTTATGAAGAAGGTAAAGTATTTAAGGGTGAAGAGTCACGATGTCTGCAAATAACTTTTAAGTGGTTTAAAGGGTATGTGTTGTGTGGGTGTGTGTACAAACACAGAAAAAGCAAATGTGGCAAAATGTTAATAATTGGTGAATCTTGGCAGAGTAGATGGGTGTTTGTTATAGCTCTTCTAAAGGTTTGACATTTTTCAAAATAAAAAGTGTGAGAATGGGGCAGTATAAGTGAATCAAGGGAAGGCTGTATCTTAGCTTGTATTTGATACAAAAGTGGAATGCAGGACAGAGTTTAGGAACTGGATTATGGGCTTGGAGTCAATACTCTTGGGAAAATAAAAGGAGGGATAAAATTTCTCTCTCCAATTGGAAGATTCAGTGCTTCCTCTGGCAGGAGTTAAAAACAAAATGCCATGCCCTGTTCAGAAGTCTTGGGTGGGCTATTCCACAGCATAATCAGATCAGTGTCCTCAGGCAAGGAACACAGAGCAGCTGAGTCCTGTCAAATACAGCATAAGCAGCCTCATGTTTTGAAGACAGGTGACTATCTCTAGGCCCAGAGGAATGTATCAGGTGACTGCTTCAGTTTCTAGGAAACAGCATTACTCACAACATTCCAGGGCACACACTGCCTAGTTCTCTCTTGGGATTTGGGGAGAAAAGACTTCGAAGTCAGGTGACCTTACAAATGCCTTCCCGTTTCTTGCAGATCTCAATTAAGGCTGGCATTACTCACCCTGGGTGCAGAATGTGGTCATTAAAATAGTCCGTACACATTTAAAAAGTGGTGTAGTCTTAAAAAAGGAGACCCTGAGTGTTGACCTTGCTGTGCAAGACTAGCTCACCTGCACATATAACTCTAGAGTGCTTAGTAAATTCCAGAGGGATAACAAGGGTGTTTATAAAGTCCATCTAGAACCCTGTCCCAGTGCAGAACAGAGAGATCACAGGACTTTCAGGGAAGGCAGGTCCTTGGGGAATCCTGTCATTGGATTTAGGTATTCTGTTCAAATAGAGAGGCTAACTCAGACACTTTGGCTTCCTCCCTGTGCTTTTGAAATGAAGCCCATGCTGGGTAGAAACGAACAGAGGGGCCTGACCAGAAAACTTGTCTGATCCCATCCAGGCTTCTTACCTTTATTCTCTCGATGGAGGCTTCCATTCTCAACTGCTGCACAGTCCTCCGTGCCTGGGCGATGTTGTTGGTGCTTGCTGTTTTGCTCGACATTGTCAGGTATCGTTTTTACCTGAAACCTGAAAAGAATGTAAGTTGTTTAAACATTCCTGAAGTTTTCATTACTTAGGGGAAAAGGATGCATTTTTTTCCCCAGTCATCACGGGCTCCGTGAGGTAGTTACGAGAATGCCTTCCCATGGGAGCTCCTTCATAAATCTTTCCTTTGCAGAAAGCCAGTACTAGTTGTTTCATCCATACACCCTGACCTACAGCACAATGGAGCCTTTTCTAGTATCTTCTAAGAGGAAACAAATATACATAAACATTTGTGGTAGTTAGGGGGCCTCTGGCACATATGAGCATATGCAAGCACAGTCTGCGTTAACGTGTGTAGTTTAATATTACTGCTATGTACTTTAACAGAAGGTTTGATTTTATTTCATTTTGGCTCTCTTACCCCACTATTACACTGATTCAAGTGCTGGCAACAGAAAACAGCAAAGGAGAGTGCCTCTGGAGAACTTTGCACAAAGGGTGCATTTTTAGGTGCAATCGAGGTTTGCAATCATTTGAGGAATGTTAGTTAGGCAGATAAGGAAGCCTTTATTCAAGAAAAAGTGGGAACCTTTCAGCTGCAAGACTCTCCGCGATGAACCCCCTGCAAATGTCAAAGGGGATACACTGAGTAGTTTAAAGCCTGAAATATTTAATAGAACTGTCTTTCCCTCCTTTACCTCTCTCTCGCCTCAGCCAGGCACCCAGGGCACTTGCTAATCCTGTACCCCTCCCTCCACATGTTCGGGGGGTTGACTCTCCTCTCGGACTTGAGCCTTGGAGCTAAGGCTGCTCTTTCCCTTTCGCTCCTCGGCCACCTGGTAAAAAGGAAATGAAACCTCCTGGACCTTGAGCTTCAACCCGGCTGGTTGTCTAAGGACATATTCCAAAAGGCAGGCAGGCTGGGAAAAGCGTTGCTTGGCGCCTCTGCCATATATGGCTAAGTTCTGTCTGGGCACTGTGGCGGGGGGGGGGGGGGGGGGGGGGGGGGGGGGGGGGAGGCGGAGCTGGCAGGCCGGGCAGCACGGTGGCAGTTCTGTGACTCATAGCAGCAGGTGGACGGTAGGTATGCCTCCCTCATACTATGCAAGGGCTCAGCAAAGTCTCAGGGCACCGTGGCGCCTGCAGCAAACCGAGGCTGACTCAACCTTCTGGAAGGGCCACAGTTGCACCAAGCATCTCAGCCATAAAGCCTTAGGACCAGGCAGGGCTACACAACACGCCCGCAACCCCTCGGCTCCACAGTGTCTACCATGTGAGCACCAAAGCTCTCTACCTGAGCTCTGCCACACTTGGAATGCTCCCAAGGGCTCCGGGCCAGAGCTTTGGTCAGAGGCAGCTTGGGGTCAATTGTATTTTAAAAACAAACAAACAAAAAAACCTGTTTTTAACTGTGTGCAGAAATTTGACATCCAGCCTCACAGTCATGTTTCACATTCCTGGGTTTGGACCCTGCCTCTGGCACTTACTAGCTGCGTGAAACTGGGCTGGTCACTTAACCTCTATGGCCCCAAGTTTTCTTCTGCATAATTTGAGATGATGGTTTTTGAGGAGCCCCTTTGTTCATGTACATATAGTATTTATCGGAGGACCAAGGCACTCCCCAAACAGCAGCTGCTCTTGTATTTATCCGTAGGAGGCCATATTCAACACGATGAATCAGAATTCCGTGTACCTGGCTGCCTCCCCCAGGTCAGTGAGGCTCCAGGGTTCTGACGACTGGGCCTGGGTGGGCTGTGGAATGAGGCCCCTGTTTAAGTGCCTCCTTAGGCCATTCTGCTGCACTCTGCTCTCCGGGCAGAATGAAAGGGCTGGTGACAGGCAACAGAGGATTCCCCTAGAATAAGGATGTCCTGGCCGTGCAGGAAACTGGGAGGAGGAGTCCTATGGCAGGGCAGGGTGGCCCTGCTTTATCCTAGGCCTTGGCGACCTCATTTCAACACACTCCCTGCCTCACTGCCTCTTCCTCAGACTCCGGTCATCCAGCCCCACCCAAGGGAGAGGCCTAGCCAGGGTCTGCTCCCAGGGGTTTTGCTCATACCCAGTGGCCTGGCCCAGTGTTCTTCTGTGCTCCCAGGCAAGCTCTTATTAACAGAGCCTCTGAAATGGGCCGGAGGCAGAAGGCAAACCTCCCTGCAAGCACAGTGAAGCACCCTGATTCACGCATTCTAGTTGCACATTTTGTGCCCTGCAGCATGGTAAATGGGGCTCCTGCGCCAGTTGGCGAAGGTTCTGAGGACTGGCCCCTAGCCTCCAGAATGTGAATATGATACCCTTCTGAAGGGCCTGTGGTTTCCAGGCTCCATCCTAAGGACTTTCTACACGTCCCTTTGCATGAGAATAACGCCAAGCATTCTCTTTCCTTCAGCCTCCAGGGCATAAAGTTTCCAAGGCCTGAGCGAGTTTTCCTCTAACTGCACACCAGTTCACATTGGTCAGCCTGGACCATTCGTTGCTCCCTCCCACAAAGCTATGAGCAAAGAGCCCATGGTCAGGCTCTATTTATAAAATACTGGGGTAGAGGCACCTGGGTGGTTCAGTCGGTTAAGCGTACAACTTTGGCTCAGGTCATGATCTCGTGGTTCATGGGTTCGAGCCCTGCATCAGGCTCTGTGCTGACACCTTGGAATCTGGATCCTGCTTCAGATTCTGTGTCTCCCTCTCTCTCTGCCCCTCCCTCCAGATATCAAAACATAAAGCATTAAAAAAATTTTTAAAAAATACTGGGGTAGTCCCTCTAAAATCGGTGAGAAACTTTGCCTTCTAGTACACGGAGGAGTTTCTTCCGGTAATAAGAGTCGTGACTGAAAACAGGTACCAATTCACAGTTCATGCCTGCAGGCTTAGCGCTTCTGGCAGTTGTCCCCTATTCTGATATCAGAGTTCTGACTTGCTCCTTCAGTCTTTTCCCATTTCTCAGACAGCTTCTGGCTTCCTTCCCCTGGGGACCCTTTCTCCTCTGCTTCAGGAGGAGTGGAGCCCCTCCTCTGGCCCCACCAACTTTTCTCGGGCTCCCAAAGCAAATACGAGTTCTCAAAGTCTGTTTCCCTCTCCTGGCACATGTCTAAACCCACCCAGAAAAGTAGTTAAAGTTTAGGAGATGGGTGATTTTCACAGCTTCACAGATTATTAAACACCAACAACTTCCCACTGAATACTGTACAGGAATAGCATTTGGCAGGTCAATTAAATGGGGGATATCTGTGGCCATTCCTAGCAAAAGCTGTGTATGGGGCCGCTGGAGAACAACATCTCCTACTACAACATTCTTCTTAGGGAGAAGTCAGATCAAAGTTCTACTGTTTCAACTTAAGGAGTCCTGTGGAGGGACTCAGGGCTGAGCTGCCTCCTGTCACTGCAAAAACAGCCACCACTATTTGACTGGGGGGAGATGGAAGGTGTTTCCAGGAGCTGGAGGTCTCGCTGAGGACTTCCTCCCCGCCTGCAGCTTCTTTGCATCTTCTCAACAGCTAGATGGAGAGAACAGACAGCTCCGACCATCTCTGTGCCTTGAGAGGGTTTTTTTGGGTTTTTTGCTCTTCCCTCAAAGGCAAGGATGTCTGTCTGTGCTACCAGGTGGATAAAAGGCTTGCTTTATTCTTATTTTAAGAATAGCTTCCAAGGCAAACACCACCTGATATTTGTATGCAATCCTAGACTGCACACATTGCTTTCATTCGCAGTGGTCTGTGAAGCCTCACTACGATCCTGAAAGGTATTACTATTTCATGCTCATTTTATAGATGGGACAACTGAAGTTTGAAAAACTTGCCTCAAGTTAACCCAACTCATAAGCCCTGAACCAGTTTGTAAGCCTTTCACACTGGAAACCATGCTTCCTACTGCACCGAGGATGCAATTCCAATTAATTTGATTCACAAACACTCAGGGCAAGGTGACCTTGACACCGATGACCTGCAGTTGTGGGCTTGCTGACTGCTCTGTGCAACATCCCTTCTGGTGCAGAAAGCATCTGTTTATCCAGTGCCCTGCAAAACAGGCCTCCCCTCTCCTTTCCGCAAGCTAAGCAAGAATGTTCTGTCACGCCCAGGCAAGGACTGAGGTCAGCATCTGGAGATCCTGAGCCCCCAGCCCTCTATCCCTGTCTCTGCCTCCCTAAAGGGCAGAGGCCTGCACAGAACCTCAGTTTGAGGAAACGCCGGCTATCGCTTCTGCGGCCTTGTTCACATTTTTACATGTGGCTAGCAGATCTAAATACACATATGTAATATTTAGTGATTCAAATAGTTGGCATTGGTTTTAAGGCTGTTGTTCATCTGAATTCTTAGGTTCCTAGAAATTCCTAGGAACAAGATTTCCCATTAGGGAAAGAAGAGCATCTTAATCTTTGTCCAGAGCAGCCTGCAGCAGGGAGAGGGTGGGGTTGGAAAGTGTGTCAGGGAGCAGGGAAGCAGCAGCTGAATCACAAGGTCATCCTGGCCAGGCCAATAACTGAAGGCCTGGACCAAAGCCAGCGTTCTGAGTAAATACGCCCCTTGTGTCTATAATAAAAGAGCAGGTTAAAACAAAAAACAAAAAACCCTGAAACGGTTTCCATCTGATCTTCCCTTCTGATCTTGCCTTCAACTATCAAAGTCTTAATGTCTTTCCCTGGCTTGGCTCTTTGTCAGTGCCCCTCATCTATTAACAGGGTGCAGGCGGCAATACTTACCTCACAGGGTTGCTGGGAAGAGAAACAAGAGTGCCTATCAGTACTGTACCCTGTGCACACAGATATTTAATAAGTGCTGGGTCTCTTGCTTTACTGACAAGACCGAAAATCATGCATTCGGTATGAAACAGAAGAAAAATTCACCCAGCAAAAGAGTAAAAGAAGAATTTCAAGGTAATATGATTGGTTAGCAGCAGGCTTTAATATGGCCCTAGAGGGAGTACAGTCAGATCCTTAGAACGGTGTCTCTATCTCCTGAACACTTGTTTTAAATCAGAGCCTGCAGGCTGAATCCAGACTATGGATATGTTTGGTCAGGCCCTGCACAGGGTTAACTCAACCGTGTGTGTATGTGGTACGTGTGTGTGTTTTAACTTTAAATTGTCAACATTTGAAAAACTGAGCTATCACTTTAAGACAAAGATTTCTGGAAAAATCAGAGAATCTTATAAAAGTGGGCTGGACCTAAGTAGAGGCTGTGGCTTTAACATTTGCTGACATACCTGCCTATCCCTCTATTTGAACTTAAGACACAGCCTTTGTACTATGCCTTGGACATTTCGTTCCAGGGACATACTCAAGGATTAGGACAGGGGACTTGAGCTCACTCCTGTCCTTGCCACTGCCTAGATCTAGGGCCCTCTGGAAGGACTTGTAACCTATGTAAGCCTCAATTTTCTCATGGGAAAAATGGGGATAATAACGTTCATATTTCAAAGAGCTGTTAAGAGCATCAGATAAAATATGCATGTAAGTGTAATAAATACAAAGAATACTTTTGCTGAAGTGTTAAGTACCTATACCTTCTGATCACGCCCCCTGCGAAGTACTCTAGGCACCTACAGTCCCTGATGGTTGGCACTGGACAGCTGCCCTCCCTTCCTTCTGTGGTGCCCTGCGACACCACAGTGACGGAAAGAAAAATGCCCCTCCCCCCAACTCAGAATAAACTGTATTTGGAGATAGGGCCTTTACACTTAATTTAACACAATTAAGTTAAATGAGCTCATTAGGGTGGGCCCCGATCCAGTATGACTGGTGTCCTTACAAGAAGAGGGAATTTAGGGGGTGCCAGGGTTCCTCAGTCAGTTAAACATCCAACTCTTGATTTCAGTTCAGGTCATGATCTCACGGGTTCATGGGTTCAAGCCCCACATCAGGCTCTGTGTTCACAGTGTACTGCCTGCTTGGGATTCTTTCTTTTTCTCTCTCTCTGCCCCTACCCTGCCTGCTCATGCATGCACTCTCTCTCAAATTAAAAAAAAAAAAAGGAATTCAGAGACAGACGGGCACAGAGGGAAGAGCATGTGAAGATACGGGGAGAAGATGGCCATCTACAAGCCATGCAGAGTCCTTGGAGGACAGCAAGGCTGTTGATCCCTTGATTGCAGACTTCTAGCCTCCAGAAGACAAATCTCTGCCATTTAAGCCACTCAGCCTGTGTACTGTTATGGCAACCTGAGCCAACTAAGCTACTAAGGTTCCCTTGCAACTAGAATCTGGATGATGGGGCTCCACCAAAGGGGTGGGGATGCGTTTTTCAGAGATCTGGAAGGTGGAAGTGAGGAGGCCAGTGTTTGCGGCCTGGCTTATTTTCTGCAGGCAAGCAGGGTGGTGAGCACGTTGCTCTTTGGGAGCAACCCAGTGTGCAGTTGCTGGCAATGTGACGCTAAGAAACTGTGTGGCTACAGCAGCCTCCCAATTCTCTGCTTCCTGCTGGGCCCCGGTGGTGGTGGTAGGGGGGTGTGGGTGGGAGTAATTCTATGGTGATGTCTGGAAGCTGGTCCTGGTCTGGAAGTCAGGAACCAGTTCCTCCAGCCCTTCTGCTGATTACGCAAGCACCTCATCCCCTGTAGGAAAGCCCATTCTGCTGGCACTGCCAAGCACTCTGTTTGTTGTAACTGAACCCTGACTGATACACAGTTGTTAATCTGTTGTTTTGTAATCTGTAAATAACTTACAAAGGCTAGCTATGATTTCTATTATTATCATGCCATGATTGCTGAACATATCAAGCCCTAAGACCTGAAAACACCGAGATGGAAGTGTAAGATTCTTTCTCCTTCTCTCCAACCAGAGCTCACAGGCGGTAAGACCGAAGGTGGTGAACCTGTGACCAGCCCCATGTCCTGCCCTGTTCCTGTCCAGTTTTGAGAGCAAAGGGCAAAAAGAAGGAGTGACTGGCCTATGGGGGAGAAAAATGAGAGGGAGAGATGAGGAAGGGCTGCACGGAACAGTGGAAAATGTCGTTGGGGCTGGGGGAAGACAGAGTGACTGGAGTTTTTCTCAGAGTTTATATAAGTTCAGAATTAGAATGAAAAATAAGAAGAGCACTCTCTCAAGACCTCAAGAGTTCATCCTCTAAAAGTAGCATTTATACTTGCAGACCCCTGTGAGGTCTTTATCTGGTATCTCTGATGAGTTCACTTTACCTGCCAGCCAGCCACATGTCCCTGAATAACAATGGTGATGGTGGCGATGATGTTACTGTTGTTGTTATAATGATAAAATTTGACCGCTACCACCATTTATTATGTGCCTGGTAAGTGAATTCCATGAATCATTTCATTTAATCCTCTTAGAGAGGAGTTCTTTTATCATTTCTGTTTTATAGATGAAACACAGAGAGGTCAAAAGAATCTTGATGAAGATTATGCTGATTTACGTAGCAGAGCTGGGACTCAGGGCCACCTGACTCCCAAGGTCATCCTCTTACTCACCACCCTATATTGCTTGTCTCTGAACATCAAAAGTACAAGGAAGGAATGGAAGGGGGCAGGGGGAGCTGTCAGGAGCCCTGCACAAAAGAAGATGTGACCTCCATTTAGGGCCCACTACTCCTTTAGATAGGTGGTCTCCATAGCAATGACAGTAGGTGTCGAGAAAGTGGCCTTGGGAGAAGACTTAAGTGAAGAACTGGTTGCTTTTCTTTAAAAGAAGGACTGTCCCAGATTCTAGGCAGGGCTATTGTTAAAGACAGAGGATGATCCCATAATCCCTAGCGAAGCTGGTAGGAAGCCATGAGAATGAGCCCATCAGGGTAATAAATCCAGGAGAGAGCTGTGATGACTGCGTAGTGGGTTCCTAACTTCACTGTGTATCTAGAACCTCTGAAGCACTTATTTAAAAAAAAAAAAAAATCAGTAAGTCTGTGGCAGGGTCCAGGAATTTGTATTTAAAGCTTCCTCCGTGGTTCTGATTTGGTCCTCCTGAGAAACACCAATAACGATTGTCAGAGTCTTGGCTCTTGGTTCTACCCATGTTATTTTTGCCCGGAAATTAGAGTATGTCC
Source organism: Hyaena hyaena (assembly GCF_003009895.1). NCBI lineage: Eukaryota > Metazoa > Chordata > Mammalia > Carnivora > Hyaenidae > Hyaena > Hyaena hyaena. Next base: position 33,822 of record NW_024081318.1, read on the forward strand.
ATTGAAAAGAACATCACTTCCTACCTATGCTTAACTTTCCAAAGTTCTGAACAAGCCTTAGAAAATACTAACTCCTTTTTAATGACCTTAATTTACAGGATTCAGTGTGCTTCAGTGTGAAATAGCTGTTATCGTCTAACATACTTCTTTGCTATAAAAGTCTCACCCGGGTTTCTGAACAGCCACTTCCTTCTGGAAAGTTTCTCCTCTTAGTGATGCTTGACTATCCTGTTCTTGCTTGTCCAATGATATTCCTTTCTACAATATGGCTCCTTCTTCTGACTCCATTTTCTCAGGGGCTCTGACCTGGAGGACTGATATCGCAGAGCGAACAAGGCTTTGACAGATAAATTTGGATCCCGGCTCATCACTTACTACACCTCAAGTTGGTTCACTTCTCTAAACTCCAGTTTCCTCATCTGTAAAATGAGAAAGGATATAATAATAGTACGTACTTCACAAGGTTGTTACCAGGAGGAAATAAAAGGATGTATGTACATTACACAGCACCTGCCTGACCCACACTGGTCCTCAGTAAGGTAGACAATGTTCTACCCTTATGACGTTAACTATGACCAACGCACTTTGCATACAATCCTTTACCACAATCCCAACGTCTTAAGTGAAAGCCTATTTAACTTTACATGCAGGGGCGTCTGGGTGGCTCAGTCAGTTGCGTGTCCGGCTCTTGATTTCAGCTCAGGTCATGATCTCATAGTTTGTGGGTTGGAGTCCTGCGCTGGGGGCAGAGACAGTGCAGAGCCTGCTTGGGATTCTCTCTCCCCCTCTTTTTCTGCCCCTTCCCTGCTCACTCTCACTCAAAAAATAAACACTAAAATATTAAAAATAAATTTATGTGCAGCAGCTGCCCAGCTGCTTCAAACACAACACATGGAAAACCCAGTGAAATACCACTGCCTGCCTCAAACCTTGCTGATGTCCTTTTCTCTATGAGTGACACCACCACTGTCCTGGTCATGAGGCATCCCTTTTGCCTCCTCTTAATTCCTTAGACCAACCAATAGAAATGTGAACCACATATGCAATTAAAATTTTTTCTAGTAGCCACATGGAAAAAAGAAAAAAGTAAACTTTTGATAGTTTCTTTAGATGAATATGACCAAAATCAAAATGTAATCCATGTAAGAAAACTAACAGATTATTTTTTTTTTTGGTTACTAAATATTTAAAACTCGGTCTGCATTTTACAGGTACAGCACATCTTGATTTAGACTGGCCGCACTTTAAGTGTTCATGGGTCACAGTGGCTGCCTCATCAGACACTTTCCAAATTCTCTTGATCCCTACACATTAACAAACTCTTCATTTTTATTCTTCCCCATTCTCTCTGCTTCTATTTCACCTCTGTCTGGACTCCCGGCACCTCAAGTTAGGGCCACAGTATCAGCCCCGTAACAGGACTCATGCCTTTCATCTTTCCTTCTCCGATCTAATCTCTCCTGAACACCGTGTGCTCACATACAATGCCACTGTCAATTTATTTCCCCTGGTCTCAGAAAAGGATTCCTGGGACCTCGGGAAAGTCCAGAGGGCTCAGCTTTGCAATCCAGATCCTCTCTAATATTTCTGCCACCAAAATAAAAACCTTCTCATCGCCAATGAAGCAATGGAGCCACGGAGCAGTGAGGTGTGTGCTTTGTGTCCAACACTAGCAAGCTGCTGGGGTGGGAGGGGAGCCCAGGCAGCCTGATTCCAGAGGCCAGGCCCAGAAGCTTCACTGCAATGCTGCTGTAGTGCCAGGGAGCTGTCACCGCACTCCCCATTTTGTCTGTGCGCTGTGTTTACCAGTCCTCTTGCAAGTATCTGAGCAAGTTCTGTGCCTGTTTCTCTTGGCCCATTTAAATACTCTCTTCTTGGGGCACGGGGTGGCTCAGATGGTTAACCGCCAACTTTGGCTCAGGTCATAAACTAATGGTTCGTGGGTTCGAGCCCTGTGTTGGGTTATTTGCTGACATCCTGGAGCCTGCTTTGGATTCTGTGTGTGTCTCTCTCTCTGTTCCTCCCCCACTCACATTCTCTCTCTCTCAAAAATAAATAAACATTAAAAAAATAAAATAAAAAATCCTCTCTTCTTTTAGGCCCTAGTTCACATTTTTATCTCTTCCAGGAAGGCCTCTCTGTTTCTGCTTGCGGCGATTTATGCCCTTTATGAATTCCTGCTAAATGCTTAAAGCTCAGGGGTTCAAGGACCCATAAGGGGGTGGCCCAGGCATGAGAGAGGCAGGGAGCAGGAGGTGTGTGTACTTATGTTTACTCTTTCTGAAGGAAGACATATAGCTGTCATCCAGCACATTTATTTTGGTGCTAATGGTATAGCAGCTATTGCTTATTATTCTGCAGCTGACTTTGTCTGTATGAGTATTTTCTTCCCACCAAACTGTGAGAAGTTTAGCTCAATAATAATAGTATACCAGTAACATTTATTCATTACTTATTCTGTGCCGGGTGCTATACCAAATGGTCTATACCGTTATTAGTTTATTTACTATTATCTGCAACTGTAAGACCTCAGCTTTATCATACCTGTCAAGACTAAAGCTCAAGTTAAATAATTTGCTCAAGATCAGATAGCTAGTTAAGTTGTAGAGAAGGAATTTGAACTCAGATCTCGCCTACTTCAAAGCCACACCCTTAACCAGACAGGTGAGTTATCGCACGCCATCTTCCTGTCATATTGACTAATGCAGAGAATGGGGCCTCAATAAACAGTTGGGTAAGAGGTAGCAACCAACACATCAGCCAGGGAACCTCTCACCGTAGCGTGTTTGTGCCGGGTGTTTGTTTTCTTAGAAACAGGATACACCCTGCTGCTCCTTCCCACAAGTATCCCACAAAATATGGACTGTTCCAAGCCAAAGGTTACCCACCTGTTTGGTTCCCTTCACAGCTTTGAGAAGCCTGGGTGGAGTCCCTGGGACTCCAATGCATTTGACGGGGTCAGTTGCCCGTGACCATTCACCTTCAGCATGGGCTGGCCACCTGGGTAGCACCCACATTCGAGGGCAATGCTGCATTGCTCTGTACCCCCATACTGGGCCCCAAACAGGTTTTCAGCCAGTGAAGGGGGGCGGTAGGGAGCAGCTGTGTGATGGTGACCTGCAGGGGTGCAGGACCCAGCCAAAGGATGTGTTTACAGTCAATGACGAGTAGGACCTTTGCAAACAAGTTTTCCTCTCTACTTAACATAGCAAGGCTGCTTGAGAAATGATTGGCTCATATCTGCATGGCTGGCTTACAGGATAGCTGGTGATCTCGTCTGTTAACAAATACATGGATGAATTCTACAATTATTTAATATTCAACACAAAAGCTAACAGTTACAGAGTGATTTTTCTGTGCTAGGCTCTGTGTTATGGGCTTTATTTAAAGTTGTTACATTTCCTCTGAAAAAGAACTTATTATTTCATTAACTAGTTTTTAAAATTTAAAAACAATATGTTGCTAGGAAAAATTTTAAACAACAAATTTACCCAAAGGGTATTACCATAAAAACTGGCTGTCCTACTCTAGACTTCCTGAGGTGCTCACTGTTATCAGTTCCTCTTGGCACCTTCTGAAGACATCCTATGCACATACAAGCAGGATTATTTACATCTCTCTCTCAAAAATACAAATGGGAGCATGTTATATGCATGGTGTGTAGCCTAGTTTTTATTTTTTTATTTTGTACTTTAACTAACTCTTTACTCTGGAGATTATGGCGAAGGTGGGATTATTAAACGCTTTCCCAATGAGGAAATCAAAGTTCTCTGGGATACCTAGCGAGTAAGTGCCAGGGCCGAAATGAACCTTAGTGTTCCTAACATTACTGCACACTGTAGCCACCGGCAGGCCCCATATTAGGGAGCTTGCCGGGGCGGGAAGGAGGAAGTGGGAATGATGATAGAAGCAGGAAACAAATCTCCTGCTTTAAAAGGGCTCATTGTTGGGGCGCCTGGGTGGCTTAGTCGGTTAAGTGTCCGACTTTCGCTTAGGTCATGATCTCGCGGTTCGTGGGTTCAAGTCCCACGTCGGACTCTGTGCTGACTGCCAGCTCAGAGCCTGGAGCCTGTTTCAGAGTCTGTGACTCCCTCTCTCTGTGACCCTCCCCTGCTCACGCTGTCTCTCTCTCTCTCTCTCTCCTAGAAATAAATAAAAAACATTAAAAAATTAAAAAAAAAAAAAGGCTCATTGTTTCAGGGGGCAAACGATGCTATATGGAGTGAGAGAATGATTTCCAAACAACATAAGAACATATTCGAATTACAGTCCCCTGGTACCCTGAGGTGCTAAGCATTTGTGAAGAGAAGCATTCTCAGAGTGGGGAGTGGCCCCAGTGGAGAAGTCCCATAGACTGGTGAGTCTCTACACCAGCACACAGCAACATCGCCAGTGGAACTTCTTACAAATGAGGATTCTTGGGGCATTTGGGTGGCTCAGTCGGTTAAGTATCCAACTCTTGATTTCAGGTCAGGTCATGATCTCATGGGATCATGGGATTCATGGGATTGAGCCCCACGTTGGGCTCTGTGCTGTTACGAAGCCTGCTTGGGATTCTCTCCAACCCCACACCGCCCCTGCCCCTTCCCCACTTGTGAACATGTGGGGGCATGCTCTCTCAAAATAAATAAACATTAAAAAAAAAAAAAAAAAGTAAAGAGAAGGGCACCTGCGTGGCTTAGTTGGTTAAGCATCTGACTTTGGCTCAGTTCATGACCTCATGGTTCGTGGGTTCGAGCCCCACGTAGGGCTCTGTGCTGACAGCCAGCTCAGAGCCTGGAGCCTGTTTCAGATTCTGTATCTCCCTCTCTCTCTGACCCTCCCCTGCTCATGCGGTCTCTTAGAAATAAAAATTAAAAAAACAAAACAAAACAAAAAACATTAAAAAAAAAAAAAGAAAAGAGAAATGAGGATTCTCAACCCCTGACCTGGACCTCCTGATTCAGAAACTCTGGAGGTGGGGCTCCAAGCAGTCTGTAGTTTAAGCCCACCATGTGGTTCAGATGCTCACGGATGAAGAACCACTACGTTAAAAGGAGGTGATTTCTGAATTAGAACTTTTGAAACAGGAGTAGAATCTAGCTTTTAAATAAATCAATAGTTGGCCTATTTAAAAACAAGCTTAGTCCATATCTCTGGCATTATCCTAGGACCAAACTGAGGCACATAGCCTTTACATTGAGGAAGTTATTCTTGGCAAAGGACATAGGACCAAATCTGTCAAAGGAAAGAGGTATACATTCCAAACTCTGACCTGTGGTAATGTTGTCTGTGGACTTTTTGGTGCCCACACCCGGAGAACTGGTACCGTCCTTTCCATCTCTGTGACCAACTGGGAGTCCTTCCCATCAGCCTTCCTGGACCCCCTACCACCTGCCCTGGCTGAGCAGGGATGGAGGTGGTCTACAATGGGATCCCTTGTCCAGGATATTCTCTACAACAGAGCTGTTCTACCCTCAAAGGCAGAAGAACGGAGACATTCTGGATTCTGGTCATAAAGGCCTAGCATCTGATCTACAAGCAGAGGGCATGCTTTCTGATATTGCTAAGCAGATAGATGTTCACTTACTTGCCTGCAGTCCATTTAAACAAACCATCCAAACACTTAATGAGATGGCTGGAAGCAAAGAAACAGGCGAATGCTGCTGCATCCATTTTAGATTAAGAGGCGACCAGACAGCTGTTTTGCTTTGAAGGGGCCAGCTGCTTGCAGGCACTGGAGGGGCAGGGTGAGGAGAGAAGGCTAGGACTGCTGAGAAGAGTCTACAGTCACGGCAGGGGCCAAGCCACCTAACAGACAAGGCATGTGGCATCTACCAGACCGGTAGTTAAAGGGCTTAGGACTCCCAACAGGATGGAAGAAGTGTTGGAAAAATAAGGAATAAAAGTACAATAAAGTATGATAAAGGTAAGCATAAGGAGCTTGGGGAGGGGAAGGTCAGTGGGGACTTGGGAGAGCAGAGTGGTGTATGAAGGATACATTTCTTCAATGAATCAATCCTTGAAGGGAAGGAACCGGGTAGGTGCTGGCCGAGGGGTGAAGAGAATTTCAGAATGGATATGGAGGGAGCAGCAGAGAGTAGGTTAAAGCTGACTCTGTTATGTGAAAATGGGAACTCCAAAGGCTTCTGAGCAGAAGTGACAGACATAGGGAGTATTATCGGAAGAACCGAGCAACCTTGGATGGAACAGAACTGGGAGACAGAGAAACACAAGACAGACTATTTCCATGGAAGGTCTAGGGGCAGGCAACATGGTAAAGAGCCCAGGCTTTGGGGTCAGATGGAACTGGGTTCAAATCTGGTCTGTGTCGCTTAGTGTTGCAAAATGTGGAATGAATGACTTACCCTATATATATATATATATATATATATATATGGGCTTAGCTAAAAATATGTTATACCCAGAAAACATACTAGAAGGATATATATTCTAAAACGTAGCTATTGCTAGGCAGTGAGAACTGGGGGGTTTTTAAGGGATGTTTCTATGCACTCCTGCAGTTTGTAAGGTTTTGCTTTTTTGGTCTCACCAGCTAACACTTCTACAGCACGTTGTACACTTGCCAAGCATTCTAACACCTTTACAGGTACAAACTCACTTACTCCTCAAAACAATGCTATGAGGTTGTTACTATTGCTTTTCCTAGTTCAGGATTAAATGCAGAGGAGCCGGTACTCTGATTTCGGCAGCCTCGTTCCAGAGTCTGTGCTTGCAACCACATGTGATATTTTTACAATTAAAATAAACAAATAAATAAATCCCAGCATTTGTTACTCACAAAACAGGAGGAAGGCCAGATATTAGCCACTTTGGGGGCGGGGAGGTTGAGGAAAGAGGTTGCAACCATAGCTCATGGGACTGGGTGGTTAAGGGGTTCCTGGGGACCCCCGGGTGAGCTTTCCAGAGCACCAAGGGAACAGAGGTCAAATGATAAGGGGCACAAGAGAGAACTATGAATTCAAGAACTCAGGCAGTGAGTTCGGGAATATTTAGAGAAGTGGCAGTGTGGCGAAGACAAGGAACTAGACGGGAACTCTGAGGGTTGGGAGGATTGTTTCAAGAGAGAGCTGTCATCTGAGCACTGTCAAAAGCAGAGGAGGAGCATTGAGCAACCAGGGAGAGTGTGAGGAAGCTAGAGAGGTTAAATGAGGGCCAGTGAGCATGGGCTCAGGTCAGAGCTCCCGGATGAGGGAAAGAGGTGTGGAAGACACAGAGCTAGAAAAGCAGGGGGCAGGCACTTAGCAGCTCTGGCCAGGAGGGAGCTTACAGGTGGGAAGCAAAGGGAAACCAAGCAGGGGTGCATACAAACAACATGGGTGAAATCTCTCAGACCTCATACTGAGCAAAGGAAGCCAGGCACAAAGAGCACTCACTGTCTAATTCCATGCAAAGAAAGTTCAGGGCATTTCTCAACATCAGGCATCACCATTAAGAAAAACCCCAGTTGGGGCTCCTGGATGGCTCAGTCGGTTGAGCGTCCCACTCTTGATTTCAGTTAAGGTCATGGTGCCAGCATCGTGGGATCAAGCCCTGCGTCAGGCTCCGCACTGTGCATGGAAACTGCTTAAGATTCTCTCTCTCCCTCTGTCCCTCTCCCCTGCTTGTGTTTGATCTCTCTTTTGCTCTTTCTCTCAAATTAAAGAAAAATCGCAGTTGCATACAATCACCTTATAGCATTATTTTACAGAATCAAAGACAAGGGTTATTAGAGAGTTTGTCAGGTCATTTCATGGGCAAAGTTGAACAAAAACAGATCTCTATGGACAAAAAAAAAGTTCAGGGCAAAAGAAATGTGCGGTGATGGAAACTAGGTGAATGGGGAGAGCGGGGAAGGGGATGGAGGAAGCAGGACTGGTCATTTGAGTCACGGGCTGATTGCTGAAGTTGGGTGATAGGTATACAGGATTCATTGTGTATCACTGTATAGGTTTCAAAATTTCAAGAATTAAAGGTTAAAATCAAAATTCTATGATCCTAAACACTTCGTAGCCCATAACACAATAATAATCAGCACTATAACATGAGCCCTGGCATTAAAGAATGGAAGCTACGTTAATTATTATCTACCATTTCCTCCTCCAGATCATGATATAGCAAGTATGTCCAATGTCCACAGTGCAGAGGAAGTCATTGCCTTTTGAGGAGTTACACTGAGGACTAAAAGAGCCACAATCCGGACCCTTTGCCCATTTTACACAGATGGCAAAGTTAACCGGCCGGGAAATGCTGCTCCTTGCATTCAGTCACGAAAACAAAAGGCCGTGGTCCACATGCCCATAACCATGATGCCACTAGACAAAATAGGATTCTTACTTTTCCTTTCCTCTTTCATCTCATTCCATCCTTCCATTAACTACATTCATTCCATTTCATCCTTCCGTTAACTACAGCAGGAAACATGTCCTACCTCCTTTCCAGCGTGTCCGGACTTGATAACTGCTCTGAGGAAAAGCAAAATCTATGGAATTCCCAGGGTGACCAGCAAGATGAACTTTCTGCGCTGGCCCTCACAGTTCAAAGTACTTGTTATTTTGTATGCACGTTCCCCAAAACATTAAAAATAGGTTCCCCAACACATGATCCAGTAATTCTACTACTGGGTATTTACCCAAAGAAAATGAAAACACTAATTTGAAAAGTTTATGCACCCCTATGTTTTCTGTAGCATTATTTACTACAGCCAAGATATGGAAACAACCAACATCTCTCTGCCCACAGAGAGATGAGTGAATAGAGATGTTGTCTATACATACAATGGAATATTATTTAGTCACAAAGAGAGAATGAAATCTTACCATTTGCAACAACATGAATGACCTATAGGGTATTTTGTTAAGTGAAGTAAGTCATTGGCCTTGGCAGGAAGTGACAGCTTTGTAATTTTTCCTCTTCATAATTTAGGAAATGAAAGGGATGATATAGTCTTGGGGCTGGGCACTGAGGCAGAAACTCAATAAATACTTTACCATAAATGGTAAATGATAAACAATAGATGATGACATAAGGATCTGTGGCAGTATCTTAGGTGGGCCTATGGTTAAGGCCTGAACCCAGTGTATGAACATCAGAATTTCTGAAATAAATGGGATCATGTCACATGACAAAAGGATTCCTTCAGAGGGGTGCCTGGGTGGCTCAGTTGGTTAAGCATCCAACTCTTGATTTTGGCTCAGGTCATGGTCTCATGGTTTGTGAGTTTGAGCCCAGAATCAGGCTCTTCACTGACAGCACAGGACCTGCTTGGGATTCTCTCTCTGCTCCCTCCCCTGCCCCTGTGCACGTGCGTGCACACGCAGGCATGCGGACACACACACACACATTCTCTCTCACAATAAATATATATTTAAACAAAAAACACAAACAGATTCCTTCACATAATACTTTCCCAGACGCATTATCTACTGGACCAAGAGGTTAAGTCAGAGAAATTCATTATTTAGCTCTGATTCTAACTACATATCAATTAGGAGCCATATTAAACAACCCTGAACTATAATATAACATTTTACACAACTGCTTCTCTGCCTTGAGCACAGTTCTACTTGGTTTCCAAAATACAATACTAGTGTGTATATGGTCCTCCTTCCTGTACGTATGAAAGGGAGGGTGGTACTGACTTGACTCTAGGACACCTGTGACCCTTGGTGTCAAAAGCAGGTCCTTATTGGGCCTTAGTACATTTTTCCCATTAAGGATAGATACAGGAAAGTAAAATTATGCTGCTGCAAGCCCTGGGAAGAAAGAAGTAGCTCCAAATGCCTCCACTGCTTAAATTTACCTGTGCAGGTCGGGTGCTTAAAGTGGAGGGCAGGAAGGCTGCTTCCCAAGGGCAATTGACTTTATGAGTGGCCTTGGGCATAATATACGCTGGCAAGCAAATCCTAGTAGTTTGCAAAGTTAATACTTTTTATCCATTCATGTATTTAACTGTAAAGTTCCTTAAACTTTTCTAACACTTAATGAATCCAGGGATTAAACTCCTGAGAGAGATCATAGGAGATCAGCATTTAGCTGTCTGTGGCCAAATACGAGTTCTAGAAGGTTGAGCTGATTTTATCAGAAGTTTGTCCTTGGGATATTTTCAAAAGTGCATGAGATTCTGTGGGACACTTTTATGCAGAGTGTAAGTCAAAATAAATGGCACATGTTTATATTACATGTAGAAATTAGGAGATCGATTTTAGACTGAGTTAACCACGCATCCAAGTCTTAACAAAGAGCTATTACCCGTCAGGGTCAGCATTTATAAATGAACTGACTCAGTGACCCCATGACCCCTAGAGGCCTGTGCCTTCCCTTACCAATGAAAATCATACCAAGCTCAGTTCTGGGAAAAGACACTTTGGCATCACATGCAGATGTGGCCACATGTTTGTAGATTACTTCTGCCTTTACCCAATGTAGAATCTGATACTCTATTACTAATGTAGTAAGCCTGATATAATGATAATGCTATTAAAAGATTGTAATTTATAAAGTGCTTTCTCATATACTGTCTATATTAGATGGGGTCAATTAACTGCTGAATTGTATTTTAACTTTCTCCTTATGGACTTGTGTGAACCGCTTGAATTTAGCTCGCAAATTTATGCAATTAGTAAGATATTTTTGCAGATAACTGGTAAAATATTGGAATCCTTTTACCTCATGAGACTTCTGTTTCTTAGTAGCCTGTCAGGTGTTTCCCCTCTTAATATGTAGTATATTTTCACTTTTAATATATGCATGCTTCTTTTTCACTGTTATTATTTTTTTAGTGTTTTACTTATTTTGAGGGAGCACAAGTGGAGGAGGGGCAGAGAGAGGGGGACAGAGGATCTGAAGAGGGCTCTGTGCTGACAGCAGCGAGCCCAACTTGGGCTTGAATTCAAGAACCGCGAGATCATGACCTGAGCTGAAGTCGGACACTCAACTGACTGAGCCACCCAAGTGCCCCCATATGCTTCTTGAGTGGAGGGAAGGATTGGTTTTTCCTCTCTTAAATATAACCCAGTCGATGACATTGTCTTAGAAGCAGATTCTACCCACACTTAAGAGGTAATGTGGAGCAAAAGGCAGAAACCACAAAGTGACTAGAAATTGGATTTCTAACAGGGCTCCCTTTCAGAATCACCTGGGCAGCTTTTCCAATGCACCCACATTCCAAACCTCACTCCCACACCTCTGGAATATCAGGGGTAGGTCCTGGCAAAAGCTACAGGTGATGTGGATGTGTACTCTAGGGAAAGAGCCACAGGACTTGAACGCAGCAGAGCTATTAAGGTACAATTCCCGGGCCTCCCTGATGGCTCTGCCTGAATTAATTAAGCTGGTGGCTTGGCATTTCCTCTTTCTGGGCCTCTGCTTCCTTATCCTTAAAAAGGGAGAACAATAGAAGTGATATGTGCCTCTTCTATGCATCTTTCTTTTTTAATTTTTAAATTTGAATATAGCTGACACACAGTCACATCAGTTTCTGTTCACAACATAGTGAATCAACTTCTCTATACTTTATGCCACACTCACCACATATGTCTGTCACCATACGCTATCACAATACCACTGACTATATTCCCTGTGCTGTACCCTTCATCCTGTGACTTATTCATCCCAGACCTGGAAGCCTGTATCTTCCACTCCCCTTCCCCCATTCTGCCCTCCCCAACCCCCTCCCCTCTGGCAACCATCAGTTTATTTTCTGTATTTACAGGTCTATTTCTGCTTTTTATTTATTTATTTATTCATATATATATATATATATATATATATATTTTTTTTTTAAGATTCCACATGATCTTCCCTTTCTTGCTCTTCAGAACTACCCAAATGACTGGTCTAAGCCCTTAAGTTATCTATTATCATAATGACCAAGGCAGGGATATATGTGCCACTAAAATAGACCAGGTAGAGGACACAGCTGCATCTAGTGCCCGGAAAGAATTATGCACGTGGGAGAGAAGGGTCAGTACAGAACTGCTCCTGAAGCCCCCAAAGACATTACAATTGGGGACTGGCCTAAGTGAGCGAGGGGCAGGACTGCTTTCCCACTGAGTGGGTTTTAAAGCTAGCTAGCAAGCCTGCTGGAGAGAAAACGGTGTCTATAGGCGTTTAAAAATAAAGCCACACCCGCAAATACAGTAAGTTCTTTTAGCCAGGATGTTCTGGGAAAGAGTATCAGAGTAAACTGAAATTTCTGGTTGAGTTACCATGTGCAAGGGCACACTGTTGCCAGTTTTCAAAGATAACAGCACAATATGCACACAACCTTGGACATAACTGGTGGTTAAGAAGGCACTTCCGTGAAATTTCATGATTCTAGATATAGCTGAAGAACTCTTTGAACAAGTCCATTTTCTGGCATCGACACTGCTGGACTGTCCCATCCTCCTGACTCATCCCCGGTCCTCTCTGGTCACATCTTCACATTTCTGATCATACTCTGTCTCCAGCCCAATACCTTCCCCTGTCCGAGTCCTTGAAGATTCTGCCCGAGTGCCTGTTTTTCCTCTGTCCGGTCTCTCTTTCGTTGGCTCCCAAGGGCTGGCAGAGGCATCTATATCTGGCCCTGCACCTGTCTGGAAGACCCCTGTCCGCTCCTGAAACTCACCAGAAGTCGGACTCCCCCTCTTTGACACAGAGGGTCCTTCACTGGATTTGGCTTCCCAATCTCCCTGCTAATAAAACAGCCTTTATTACAGTTCTCTAGACTCAAGACATTAGCTCTGGTTCTGAGACCCTCCCCTTGCTCCCTGACATCCAGTGAGGTGACCACTCCTGCATGTTCTATTTTCCAATCCACAGTTTCCTCCCTGGTGGCCCTGCGCCCGACCTTCCGGTCCGGCCCTCCCTATGTGTGCTGGGAGAGAGACAGCAGCGGCCTTGGTGTTCTTGGTTTCCCTGAGGTCTCCCCCAACAGCTGTCCACCTGTGAGATGGCTGGTGGCAGGCCAGCAATCCTAGATAAAGGCAAAAGCTAATCAACAGCTAAGAGCTCTCTTCCTCTGCTGGAGGGTGGCTGGGAATGCACAGCCCAGAGCACTGCCACAACTCAGCCTTCCCTTCTCTCTCCCCTGTGGCAGACAGGGAGCTCTAAAGTTCTGCTCCTTAAAAACCATCAACTGGTTGGTGGGCATGTAAATTATGGCAGTATTCACTTGGGCAGAACAGCTACACGTTGCCATTTGGGTCCTAGGTGAATACTAACAGAAATGTGTTCAAAAAAAGATGTGCATTAAGATGTCCAGAGCAACACCATTCATAACAGCCCCCAAAAGGAAGCTGCCCCAATGACCAAAACAGGAGGAACAGTAACTCACTCAATGGAATACTCTACAGCAAACGACAACAAACGAGCTTCAAATACATGCAGCAATATGGATGAATCTCACAAACATGATGCTAACTGAAAGCCAGACTCATAAAAGAATATATACCATAGGTGCCTGTTAAGTACAAAACTGGGGTAAACTAATCTATGCTGTTAGACATCAGGCTCATGGTTATTTTTAAAGGAGAAGGTGGCAAAGGGGGTACTAGGGGGCTTTTCAAGTACTGGCTACATGTGTGTATTTAGCCACAGGCATGGGTGGGGGGAAATTACGCTTATGATCTGGGTAAGTAGCTGCATGAGATTATACTTCAATAAAAAGTTAAACAAAACCATCAACTGCCCCCAATGAACTGCTGAACCAAACGTAACTTTCACTGTTGCTCAAAAGCCCATTACAATATGACTCTAACTCACCTTTCTTGTCTTTTCTTTTCTTTTTTTTTTTTTGCTTTAGGGATTCTTTGCCTCTAAAGAGTCCAAGAACTCTCTGTGAAGTGCTATAGGTATGTACATTTTCTGGGGAAAGGGTCCATAGCCTTGATCCATCCAAAAGAGGAAAAGACAAATCATCCTACTTGTAGCAAATGCAAAGGATCTCTGAAACTGAACTTTGTGACTTGTTCTGTTAGTTTCAGAAAGCCCTGGCCCCTCCCACCTTCCCCTGTTGAGATTCCACCCCTGCTTTTGGGTCATGTCAGGTTACCTCTACTACCAAGTCTCTGATGATCCTCTACCCAAAAACTACCCTCTCCCTCTCTCCCACAACTGTTTACCAGGGTCTGCTCTGATCCTCCCCCAAGCACGGAGCATGTACAAATAAACAAATCCTCCAGGAGCTTTCAGTCCAGTAGAGGGAAAACAGATGTATCCACAAATAACTTTAAGTAGAAAAGTATCAGAAGAGAGAGAGGTCAGTCCAAGGTGAGTTCAGGGTTCCTTCTGGCTGGGGGAAATCTGGGCAGGCTTTGTGGAGGAGGTGACACAGCTTTGCATGATTTGGAGCTGAGAAGGAAGGGCATTCTAAACAGAAGGGCAAAGGCTAGAGCCATGAAAGCCCTGGTGTTGTGCAGGGAAGGTCAGGTATTTAGCCCAGAGCAGAGACATTATGAAGAAGAGCTAGAAGGGATGTGAGATGGGGGTCATAAGGTTGGCTGCCAGGCTCTGAAGTTTGAACTTTTACGCTGTAGGCAACTGAGAACCACTGAAAAATTTTGAGCAGGGAATATGATCAGAGATGTGCTTCCTTGTTATGTCAGATGCCTGGAGATGGTCTGTTCCTCCTCTAAGGTTCTAAACCCCATTGTTCTGTTTGTGTGGCACTGAGCTGCCTCTGCTTTGTAATGTGGTTATTTGCGTGCTCCGTTTCTGTGCTCCCCACCCCCACTGGACTTAAGCTAATGAAAGACAAAAATGGTTTTAGTGCTAGCATACGGTCTTACACATGGTAGCACTCAATAAATATTTACTTAACAAATCAATGTGCAATGTCTACTTAAAATGGTTTTTGAATGAATGAGGAAAGAAAGTGGGAAAATGGGAAAGAAAAGACATACAAATGAGCCGGCCAGTTCAGGTGCTCCATTCAAACTTAAGATTGATAGGTTCGAGGTCTATGCCTAAATGTTCACTGCTCTGAATGACCGGCATCTGAAGGAAAACTCCACAAACACAAAGAACGTTTAAACTTCCTCAAGGCCCTTCAGGAAGTGTACGTGGGGGTATGTTCTTAAATGAATGCTGACAGTCCTCTAGGGAGGTCCTCAGAATCAAAGGGACTCTCCTTCCAGGAGAGTCTGGCTGAATGCTTAGCAAGCAGCACATGGAATCTGGGAGTCCAGCCTCACCCTGGGCCCTGTTTCCTGATTTCAGGGGCATCTGGGAAGGTGGGGAAAAGAGACAGACTGTTCCACCTCTCAGGTCCTTATCTATAAAAAAGGAATTTCTGGGACAGCAAATACTCCGAATGCTGCAAAGAAAGGGGCCCTGCATGCAAATCAAAAGAGAAAGAGAAATCTGCCCAGACGCTGCAGGTGCCCTAGCACAGTGCTGCTCATAAGAAGTCTACCAGATCAGTTTCTCTTTGTCTATCAGCACCTTTTCCCTTTTGAAGCTCTTCCAATTGTTAACACATCTCTCAACCCTGTCCTTAGATTCTCTGTCCGTCCATGAGAAAACTGAGGCCAATGGAAATTTGAGGACTTGTCCAAGGCCTCTGGGACCTGAGCAGAGAACCCCAGACACGGGGGCTCCTGACCCGGAGACAGGGCTCCCCCACCTCCATCCCATGCTTGCTGATCTTTTGCACCTGTGGGGCTCCAGGTTTGAGGGAGGAGCTTTCATAGGGAGCAAGGATGCTGCAGAAGTGGCTCAGGGACCAGGACTGGCAGTTAGGCCCACTTGCATATGGGCTTTGGGTGGGTCCCTCCAGGTGGTTGGGGCCTGGGTGATGAAGGTGATTTACCATGTCTCAGGGCAGTTTCGGGGGAGCTGAACTCTGGAGGATCTGAGCAGCTCGTGTGGCTTCCCCCAGGGAAAGTGTAGGGAAGGAAAAGCAAAACTCAGCAGCACCATCTGCGAGTGCCCAGGCTCTGAAGCCACATGCAGCCGAGTGTGCACTGCTCGGTGCCTGGAATTGGCCCATTTTCTGGTCTGGGTTTCCTTCCTTCTTACTGCAAAGCCTCCCAGCCAGTCAGGCAACACCCATCACTAGCCACTACGACTTAGTCTGGCCGTATTTGTGGAACTAGCTTGGGAGTTTGCCTTTTATTGTTTTCTTCCCTTTTAAATATGACAAAATGAATATGGTGGAAAAATTCAAACTATATGCATATGAATAGAATGAAAAGTAAAACTCTTCTAATTTCACTCAAAAGACGAACCATATAGTCTTTTTTCTTTCCTTTCCCACTTTCTTCAGGCCTTCACAAGCACACACAGCCTATACTTGTATATGGGTTTTTAAACAAATGGGATATTTACATATAGTTCTGCAAATTACTCCCCCCCCCCCCCGAACAATAAGTACATTATGAACAACCAGCCTTGCTTATACAGAGGGTGGTACATTTTTCTAACCCTCTCATTCTGAGACACCTAAAATGTACAGAAAAAACACGAAGGGCAACTTAATATATAGGATTCATTTAAAAGAATTAGTCAATTCCTGCAACTGCTCTCCTTCTCCCCAGTGGACTTTTCCCTAATCATCTTGGGAGTCACTGCAAGACCAGCCTCGGAACATGCAAGGGAGGGGAAGGGCAAGACTCCACCGAGCCACAACGATATCTGCCTGCTGCAGGCTGCTGTGAGAGGTGGCTCAGGCAGGCCGGGTGCAGGGAGGCCAGCACCCAGAGGCTGAGTCTACAGAGCTGCAAGTCTCCTAGCCCAGCATCCACTCCCCTTGGAGGGGCTCTTCTAGTCAGCTGCAGGTGACAGGAGC
Organism: Hyaena hyaena; assembly: GCF_003009895.1. Lineage (NCBI taxonomy): Eukaryota > Metazoa > Chordata > Mammalia > Carnivora > Hyaenidae > Hyaena > Hyaena hyaena. The sequence continues at coordinate 50,572 of NW_024081318.1, forward strand.
AGCGGCAAATTCAGTGAAAGTGCAATGCTTTGCAATCGTTTCCCTTTCTGGAAATCCAGTGGCCAAGGGGTTTGCAAGGGCAGCTGTCTTGTTTAAATAGGGAACCTGAGTTCCTGTCTCACCAGCACATTCTCCCTGCAGATTCTACCCGGGGGCCACCCACAAGCATGTGGCTAAGCCAGATAGCTGTCCCCTGTCCCAGGAAAAGTGCATGCCAATCCTAGTCACTCACAGGCTAAGGCCCAAACTCAGGTCTGAGCTGCTATCTAGACCAACCAGGTGGTGAGGAACAGAGAGAATCCAGGGCAGCTAGAGAGAGCACCAGGGGAAACTCGGTCTCTGCTCTCGAGTCCAGTCTGCAAAGGCAAAAGAGGGAAAAGTGAGGGCGTGACTCTGTGATGTTTTCTGAACATGGTGACACAGCATTTTGGTAGTGGTCAGAGCCCACAGGTAGCACATGTTTTGATTCATTCTGCTACATTTAGAACATCAAGTACTATTCTGCAGCCAGGGCACACTTTTCTAGGTTCTTTAGATGCACTGACTAATTTAATCCTCACAATCACCCTGGGTGTGAGAGGGTGCTTTTATGTTTCCCTGTTACACAGAGGGGAAAAGTGAGGCGGGGGAAGCTAAATAGTTTTCCTAGGTAGTGGCAGACACGGGATTTGAAGCCTACCCACCAGGCTGCATGCCTTCCTATGCCAATGCGGGGTTTCTCAAAATGTGTTTCTAACTTAACAAGCATATATGGAAATAAGGCTCCTTGTCACATACATCTTGGAAAGTCTAGCTGAAACAAAGATAAGCAGGCTTCTTTCATGCAAGACTTCTCATGGTCTTTCTGCACTAAAATGCATTTATGCTCTGCAAGAGGCATATGGTTTGCAGCATTTCCCTCAATTATGTGAACACAGAAATGTTTTCCGAGGAACATCTCATGAGATCAGTGTGTTCTGCTGACCACACTTTGAATAAATGCTGGCAAAGGGAGTTGTTAGGAACAGAGCTTAAGTTCTGGCTCTTGCCATTTAACTAACTTTAGCCCTCTGGAAACTGCTTAACCGAGCCTCAGTTTCCTCATTTGCAAAATGGGAATGATAGTCGTTTGTCCACCTCATGGAGCTGTTGTGAGGATTAAGTGCATGAGCCAAATTCTTAAGATGTGCCTGGCTCTAAGCATTCCATAAAAGGCAGCCATGAAAACACTTAGCAAGAATACTGAATAAGAAGAACAAGGGAATTATGAAAATTCCACTAAAAGGAGCAAAGAACCCTCATAACGATTATAACTTCTAAATGATCTTCACTAACAACAGCTCCTCCTGTCAGAAAAACATGAGAAACGTTTAACACAAAAGAAAATCTGAGAACACCATAGACTGCATTACATTCCGAGGGAAGGGGACACAAGGGAAACTGTTCTCCAAGAGCAGTTCAGGCAGAAAGTTTCCTTGGCAAAGAGGGTTCTCTGATACTGTATCAGACTCAGACCGAGGACAACACAAGCCAATTTCCTGAGCACTAAACCAAGCTGAGACGTCCTTCACAAGCAACAGAGCCAGGTACTGGAGCAGCTGCGTCAGGGGAGAGGAGGGTGGTGCACACTTCGAGGGGATCAGTTCTCATAACTGAACTGAAAACAGCTTGGCATCAACAGGATGTCTTCCTGTTCCCGTCTTACGGGGTGACTCATGCATCTCCCATTTCACTTGCAGCCACTGTGGGAGAACTCTGTGCAGGAACTCTGCCTCCATGAGGCACCCCCTCCCTGCCTGACACAGCAACCCCCCTTCCGGTCATGCCTGCCAAACATGTGACAGTTGACAAACAATAAACCAAAAACTGCACTCCCCCCACCGCACCCCCCAAACCTCACCAAGCCACAGTGGAAGACTGTGGCTTCCTGAAGCAAGAGTGGAAGCCAAAGGCACACACAGCCCAAGCTTCCAGGACCCAGGGTACCTGAAGTAATTTGCTCCCAGTGGGCCAGAGTCGCTCTAAACACCGGACTTGCTTCCTGTTGTGCAACTATGTAAACAAACCTGTGCTGGGGCCAGGGCCAGCTGCACTGCGTGGCAGGGATGTGTGAGTAATGCAGCCACCTCGGCAGCCTCTGGGGGGGACCTGCTCGAACAGCCCACAGGCTCAGACTTGTGATGCCAATCCCAGGGGCAGGGGCCCCTCACAGGCAGTTTCTCTGCCAGTTTAGAGAAACTGTCCATGAGTATGGACAGGCAATGTCCTGGCAAGTACAGCCTGGGGAAGACAGGAGCCAGGAACAACAGGAGATGGGGTCTGAGTTGGGGAGGAATTAGAACCTAGGGGACTCCAGGAGGCTAAGCTCAGATTGGTTTCTTTGGGTTCGTAGGAGCCCTCGGTTTCTCTATGTATATGCAAGATGAGAGGAGCTTGTCTCTTTCTCCAGGGCCTCATCTGTGCAGGCGCCAAATGTCTCTGCTACCTAATGCCCATGGCAACATTGGAAAGGAAGCATCTCCCTGCCCATTTTGCACATAGGTAAACTGAGGCTTGGAGCAGGGAGCATGGCCATGGTCCATACTGGTGTTACACTGCGGAGTCGGGATTTAAACTCAGAACTGTGGATATTCAGAGATGTGTCCCATCCTGAAATTCGATATGGGCTTCTAAGCTTCCTTAAAATGATGTTTACAACTAAAATTGAGTCTTAATTTTCAACACGAGAATCACTCACTTGGTAAATGACCTACTGCATGTTACAAATTTCACCTTCCTCGACCCTTCTTTGACCACTTATTTGTTCACACTGCCAAACGAAATGTGATTAGGGAACTGTAAGTGGATTCTGAAATTAGTGAAAGCAAAGTCTAATAATAATCCTCGTATTAAATCATTAGCAAAATCAATCACTAAAATAATTCCATGGCTAGGTATGAATGACGTGCTAAAGCAAGACCTTGGTCACTGGTCTGAGAAAAGTTGGTGCTGTGAGAACGGGCATAGGGGTGGTGGAGAGAGCTCAGGCCCAGCTTACGAAGGAGACCTATGGTATAACCAGGCACATTGGGTTAATTAGCTGCTTGATTTGTTCAAGTCACTTAATCCCACTCTCTTCCCTTTCTGCATCAATTAAAAAAAAGGGCTTGGATTAGATCCGTGTTTCCCATCCATTTCAGTAAAAAAGACTCCTTTTAATATACAAACGCTCACTGAACTTCCTCCCCTCCAAAGATAGTTGTTCTTTTGGAATCTATTGGTTATGAGAACACATAATGACAAAAAAATAACAGATATGTTGTTCTCTTTAACTGCAACATCTTCATTTACTTGAACGATGATAGTGCAGTGATGTTCAAGACATTATTTATTCAGCTTCTTGTCAGTGTGTGGCCCCTGTAAACATTCTCCCACCTTTTGCAATAAACTGTCTACTCTCTTTACCATCCTCTGCCCACAGATTTTGAACTTTTGGATTAAATGGCCTCACAGGTTCCTCTCAGTATCAAACTCTGATGTTATCATATGCCAATTATTTCTTAAGAAATTATACACCAGGTTTCTATTTTTTGCTAGGAATAATAAAGCAAATTTTCAGTTAAAGATTTTGACACTAAACCATATTCATTGTGCAACTAGATCCATTTACTCATCAGGTACATTCTGAATGTGTGTGCTGGATATACAGAGGTGAGTGGGTGTGCTGGGTATACAGAGGTGAGTAAAACAAACGTGGTCACTAAGTTCCTGGAGCTTTGGTCTACGGCAAGTCTTTACCACAATCCTGAGCCCTTCCTCTTTTTAATCTCCAGCTTCAAACTCCCCCTGGAGACTCTGGCTTCTAATATCCACCTGCCAGCTCAACATCTCCGCTTGGATAACCACTTGAAATGCATCCCAAACTTAACACGTGTAAGGTTACCTCTGGCTTCCTCCCGCCAATGCATGCCAAAATCCCATCCTCCCTTGGCATTCCCCATCTCTGAAATGGCAACATCATTTATCCAATGCTCAGGCCCAAAATACTTGGAGCCATCCCGGACTCCTTCCATATCCAGAAGTCAATCTTGGAGAAAGCGCTGCTGGCACCCCTATAAAAACATGTCCTGAACCCAGAGGCTTTTTATTGCTTCCATGCCCCTAGCGTGGGCCAGGCCACACTCCTCTCTCCCCTCGACTCTGAGATGTTCTTTTAGCTAGCCTTTTCCATCTCGTTCTTGCTGCCCTACAGTCTACAGTCAGCAGCTGGAGCAAAGCTTTCTAAATTTAATCTGATCACACTATTCTTTTTGCTCAAAACCCTTCAGTGGCTTCCCATAATTCCTGGAATAATTCCAGAGTCTTAGCATGGTTTAGGAGACCCTAGATCTGGCCACTGGCCACTCCTCCAGGCTTCTCTCCCACTCTCCTCCCCCTAATTCTTGTGGTCTCCTGGTTTTTTCCATAAACATGCCAGGCCTGCTTCCACCTCAGGGCTTTAGCATCTGCTATCTTCCTGCTTGGAATGCCCTTTCCTGAGGTATGTGTATGGGTTATTCTCTTTGTTCAGGATTCTGCTCACATCCCTTTTCTCAGGAAGGCATTTCATGATTGCCCTGCCTGAAAGAGCCTCCACTGTATTCTACCCATCCCTTTCATTCTTCTTACTCTGCTTCCATTTTCTTCTGAACAGGCTCACTCACTGCCTGGCATTCCATTCTATGTGTTTTTTGCCTGCCTCTGCCCCTAGAAACTGAGCTCCACGCGAGAGAGGTCTTTTTCCATCCTGGGCCAGTTCACCCCATCCTTAGGCAACCCAGGGGTCCCCCGCTCCTGGGAGGTCACCACACTGATGCCAGACTTAATGTGGACACCCACCTGGAATAGCATCCCACAGCCCAGAGTTCATGGGCTCACACAATCCTCCTACTCAGTCGCCTGAGTAGCTGGGACCATACAGCTTTCTACACACACTATCGCACCTGACAAGGTCTGTCTTCTTCAATGCTGTTTGCCCAGCTCCTGGAACAGTGCCTAGTAGGTATGTATGCATGTGTTGAATGAATGACCGAGTGAGAGAATACCATAAATATCATTTATTGAATGTATCTTATGTGCCAGTTTCTGTTTTACATGCTCTCTAATCCATATGCAAACCTGACAAGGTGTATAATATTATAACCATTTCACAAACAAGGAAACGCGCTCAGAATGTATATGTGCGCTGCCTGCGGTCTCAGTCACTGACTGGAAGAGACAGGGTTTGAACCTGGGTTTCAGTTGCAAATGTGAGATAAGAAACCAAGGGAATGGCAGAGTGTCTGGGTGGCTCAGTGACTCTGTCGGGTGGGCCTGTGGTTAGTAGGATCCTGATGCTTCTCTGAGAATGAGATCACAGAAACTATTATAGCAGCCACTGAAGTAGTAATAAGTCCTGAATGCATTTGGTGGTGATGACGGTGTCAGGGAACTCTGACCCCTGGCTGCCCAGTGGCTCAACCAGTCCTGGCCATGGCCGGTCCTCCACCAGCTCCTGCTTGTCTCTTATTAATAAGAGGTTCCAGGTTTGTTCAACTCAAGCCCATTCTCTAACCACGTGTGCAGCTCTCCTCAGGCCTGACTGACAGATCTGAAGCAGGTGGAAGGTGCCCAAGGAAGATGGGCAAGATGACCTTCAGGCAGAATGCCAGCCACCCCTAGCTTTTGGGCTTGGGGTGGGCAGCACCACAGAGAGACCCTAAGGTCAAGTCCAGGCTTCAGCTTGTCAGGTTCTGAAAGCCCCTCAGTTGCCCTCAGAGGGGATCCTCTCAGGGGCTGACCCATGCTGGTCAAGCTCAAAGAGACAGACGGAAAAACCAGTAGGCTTGCTCCTCTGCACGGGGCAGCCCTCCCTGGGATCAGGTGCTTCAGGAAGGATGCCGGGCGAGACCCTGGGAGGCTACATGGGGAGCACGTGGTCTAAGCAAAGGGAGGTGAAAACAGTGAGATGGATCAGATGGGCTGTGGTGAGTCCCGCAGGCCACATGGGCTCACCTCTCGTGACCTCAGATTTAGCAGGTATCTGCCTAGACAGCTCAGTAAGCATCAACGGATTCTTCTCCCTTCCAGACTCCAGGCAGGCCACCTGCTTTCCATTAACACATTCTGTCCTCAGCCAGGGGAACCCCAGGGGCCAGTTTCTGTTATACTCAGTCAGGCCATGATTAGAATTCTGGGCCTAGCTCTTCCTGCTCGGAGATCCTCTCCCTCTGGTGACATCTAGATGGTCCATCCCTCTACTGTGTTTGGATTTTTTTGCCAGTTTAGGACTCCAAAGACCATCTTAATTCCAGGTTGTGCTACAGAACACAGCAAATCTCAACAGTGTCCTATCCACTGACCACCAATGCACAACACTACCACACAGGGACCAGCATGATCTTAATTCATCCTAAGTTTATTGGACACCTACTGTATGCCAGGACCCACATGAGGTACCAGGGATACAGCAGTGAGGGAAGGCTGGCATTCACAAGTGATAACATGTGTTGCGGGTATTGTATGGGGTTGTGCTCTATGCCAGGAACATCACAGACCAAAAAAAAGGGGTTCTAAGTGGTCCAGGGCATCAGGGGTGGGCTTTTAGAAGTGGTGTTTAAGATCTAGGCCTTCAAAGGAGGAGCTGTTTCAGAGTTGTCGACTTGGAAAGTTAGAGGTTTACTCCTAATGATCCCCACCCCCCCTACTAAGAATATCTGGCAGATGATATTCAGTGGGGAGGGAAGTGTTATGTTTCCACTCCTGCAGGCTTGGAGCACCCCAGAGCTGGGCATGAAGCAGACACAGTGAGTTCAGATATTCCAGATCCACTGGCCTGCTGAAGCTAAGCCTAACATGGCTGCGAGAGCCACTGTGAAACAAGAGTCACAACTCTTTCAAAGTGGCTTTTCAATCCTTTTCAAAAAGTATTTTACAAAGTTCATATCTTTTGAACCAATAATTCTAACCTAGGGAATTTATTCTTAGGAAATAATCCAGAGTAAAAGGCATGTGCATAGAGATATTTACTGCCATATTACTGGTTGAAAAATTAAAAATGAAGGAAAATAAATAAAAATGCACAAAACACAGAAATGGATAAATTAAGGTAGGTTAGCAAGAGAGAGCACCCTACACCACTAAAGGTATACTTTTGAACACTGTACTGCTATATACAAATATTTAGGATATCACATTAAGGAAACCATTTTTACCACTGTTACTCACAAGGCGAATAAAAACTATATATGCAGGGGCATCTGAGTAGCTCAGTCGGTTAAGCATCTGACTTCAGCTCAGGTAATGATCTCACAGTTTGTGGGTTTGGGCCCCACATTGGGCTCTGTGCTGACAGCTCAAAGCCTGGAGCCTGCTTCGGATTCTGTCTCTTTCTCTCTACCCCTCTTTGTCTCTCAAAAATAAATAAGGGTTAAAAAACTATATATGTAAGTGGTCAAAGAGTGATTACAACATAGAAAGATGAAGTTGATTTGCCAAGGAAGAACTATGAATGTGCTTTTGCTATTGTTGTTTCAGCAATGGAACCAATAGACTATAACAAATAAATATAATCAAGTCTCCCATATTTCTTCCTCACTCAGCTAGAGCAGAGGCAAATTACTGCTTGCAGCAAGGTCAAATCCAGTCTGCTGTCAATTTTTGCAAATAAAATTTTATTGGAATATGAACATGCCCACTTGTTTATGCATTATTCATGGTTGTTTTCACCCTACAATGGCAGAACTGCATAGCTGTGACAGAGACTGCATGGTCCACAAAGCCTAAAATAATTACCATCCGGCCCTTTAAAGAACAAGTTTGCCCATGTCAGACACTGAGTAAAGAAAGATGATAACTTCATTCAGACATCCACTACATATATAATGTAACAGGTTCACCACGGATATGGATGAATAAAGAGGGTATCACCTGTTTTGTACTTTCATCCACAAGGTCTTAAAAAAAAAAAAAAAAGAAATGAACTACCTCCCCAAATACTTCTTACCACTGTGTGTTCTCACTTCAGCTCGGATATGAATTATATGGCTTCCTATCTAATTTGGGCCTCAATTCATTTTATAAATTACACACTGGAGAAAGGAGACAGAAAAATACTTATTAAAGATTATTAGTGCTGAGAACTAAAAAGCATTTCTGATGATTTAAATATTTTTTGTTTGTTTTTAAAACTTTTTTTTTAGTTGGTTTGAGAGAGAGAGAGAGACAGACAGACAGAAAGCGCACACGAATGGGGGAGGGGCAGAGAGGGAGGGTGAGAGAGTATCCCAAGAGAAAATCAACAGAACAGAGCCCAACGCGGGACTTGAACCCATGAAACATGAGATCATGACCTGAGCTGAAATCATTAGTCAGACACTTATGTTACTGAGCCACCCAGGCACCCCTTGTTTGCTATTTAAAGCTCTTTTGGTCTTTGAGAAGAATAAACAAGTTAGAATTCCTGGCTACTCTAAATGATTGCACACCTGGACTTCAAGGCCACCACCTTTTCGGGTAAGGTCATTGCCATGCGCAGCCAACACGGACTTTTCTTCCAAGCTGTTCCTTATTGCTCTACAAAAAACGCATTGACCCTGGAAGAAAGTTCACTGTATTCTAACTGAAGTCCCTACCAAGATGTTACCTGTGCTGTTAACTGCCTGGCATCTGTTTCCTTTGTTTGCAAAGAGGGGAAAGATCAGAGCCCAAGCTTGAGGGCTAACAGCTGGTTCTCAGATTTTGGAAGAGCTGGGAGCACACCCAACAGGAAGTGACCACCCAAGTTACAAATTGCTCTTTGGTTCCATCATTCTTAGAGTTTATCACAATTAAACTAGCTGCCTGACATTAGAACAAGTTATTGAAAAAATGTTATATTGTCTAAGGACAAACTCTAAAATCAAGAAAGTCAAAATTCACAACCGGCCAGCTGGAAGTCTGGAGCTGGCCTGCAGACTTGTTTTATTTGGCCCACAGAGAATTAGTTTTTAAAAAAAAAACAACAGTGCCAACATTTTAAAATTAAGAGTTTTCACATAAAAATCCAGATTCCTGGCTTCTTTACAGAGTACATATTCCCACGTGGCTGCTGGGCTAGGGCTGAGGAGCAGATGCTCCCAGGGTAGGTGGGTCTCACTCACTGCTACCCTGTCCTGGTCTGGGTCCTTCAGCATGTGAGTTTCTGCCCATGGGGTAAAAGATGTTCTGGAAAGTTGTTTCAGTGTTTCAAGCAGGTAATGGGACCCAAACTTCAAAGTGCTGAGATATCCTCTTCTTAGAGGTGGCATAAATGAGGGGTAACTGGCCAGAGACAGATTCTCCCACACCCTTTCAGAAATCACTTGAGTAAGGGCAGTCACAAAAAAAGACTCCTCCACAACAATGTGCACTAATATCAAGAAACGTTTTCTCCTCATGCCCCAGTCTCTGTTTACTTTCCCTGACGATTCCCCAATTGTCCTATTTTTATTCATTTAATAAGCATGTGCTGGGTTTCCTCTGGCAACAAGCCACTATACTATATATTCACAAAGAATTTAGGAATTCTGTGATCCCAAGGATTTGAAAAATTCAGCTGAGAAGAAAATACCCACACAAACCAAAGAGGAACTAACAGCCCTATTCTGTGCCAGGCACTGTGCTCAGAGCTTTTATCATCACATTACACCATGAGATAAGGATGATTATTATCTTGAAAGGAATATATTTTAGAGCTTTAAATGATATAGAGTCCAAAGAAGCTGAAGAAAAAGAAAAACAGTGCAAAACACTGCGTAAAAAGCAACACACACCACCTAAAAAAGAAAAGAGAAACAGAAAAGGAATATTTTTGGTTATAAACAAAGTCACTAATCTCAGTGAAAGAATGCTAGCAAATTATACCATGTGATTGGTCCTGATGTCGAAGAGTGCTATTTTCTCTTTGGAACATACAATGATTTTTGGAACATACAATGATTTTTGATGGTCAGAGACATAAATTGTTTAAAAATAATTATTTGATGTGTGTTAGAAGACATTAATTGATGTGTGTTAGAAAAAGATAATCACACACTAGACCAATAGTTTTCTTGAAGATATTGCTTAAGGCTAACTTAGAAACTGAGTTAAGTTGAAATAGATTTAAAGAAAAACAGTAAACATATGCTATTAGATGCTATGCAGGTATGATAAATACTCTTGGCAGTGGCAGGCAAAATACTGCTGTTTTGCTCATTAGAAGAGTAAAGTCACAAGCTGTCTGCTTATTAATCAGAACACAGGTCTCTGATCATGAAGGGCAAAATTCAGAGTACTGATGGATTCAGGAAGGATAAAATCTCTGGGTGGTGGTATCACGGAAGCCACCTTCCAGGGTCTGAAGGAGGGAAGGAAGAGGAGAAGCAGGGTGGAAAGAAAACAAAATGCTGTGTGGTATTTTGGGAATCTGGATCCTGGAATCTCAGCATCAAGATTAAGTATGCGCTGTACCTAGTATCTGAAGCGGAAGCAAGGTTCTTCTTGCATAGGAAACCTGGGCAGCCCATCATCATCAACATGGTTATATAAAGCAAGATGCAACAAATTTTTGTGAACAAATAATGAAAACTGCACCTAATCCCGTGGCATGAATGATTTTGTCAGCAGGTGATGGAGATTTTTTATTTGTGCTGGCACAGACAGTGGGACCTCCAGATACGGCTGGTCGGATTAGGAAGGGACAGGCCAGAATGGCTCTGGACAGCAGTACCCTGTGCAAGGCGAGGCCCCAGGGAAAGAAGACAGTTTAGGTTACTCATATCTGCCTAAGTCTGAATTTGCTGCCTGACTCTGTCACCAAAACAAAACCCAAAAAGACAAAACAAACAGCCACCCCCTGAATGCCCCTATTTAAATTTAAGAACTATTTTTAAGACTTCAGAAAATTCAATTAATCATAATTAGTTTATAATTATTATAATTACTAATTAGTAATATAATTAATAAAGGTGTCTGTAATGCTCTTGGAAGCAGGAGCTAAGTTATGAGGCAGGCCGGTCTTCTAGCTTTCTTCACAAGTATTGCTCCCTCAGAGATTTGGGGAACATAGATTGGATGGTAAATAATTTTTTGGAAATGTATTGAGATGGAGAAAATGGTATTTACCTGTATGTAGAGTACTGAAAATGGTCAGTACTGTAACAATGTAATAAGCCACTTAAGGTGTGTGTGTGAGAGAGAGAGAGAAGGGAGGAAGTAGGGGGGTGGGGTCCCCAAAGGATATGGTTTGAATAATGAGATACTACTAAGGATAATCTCAACAGTATTTCCTAGGCTCTTACTATGTAGCAGGCACTGTGCTAAATGCTATAGAAGGACTAACTTATTTAACCTTCACACTGATCCTATGGGTGGGGAGACCTGCTATCTTTCCCTCTTGACATAGGGAGAAACTAAAGCACAAAGCAATTAAGTAAACTGGAGCTAGCAAGCTGAGATCTGACCTTAGGTAGACAAACTCTAAACCTTTGCTCTTAAATGAGAGTTCCTCGGCTACATTCTGAGTGAGATGGTTCCAGGTTAAGCAGCAGGGTTTTTGAACTGGTCAACTGCTACATGTGAGTCTAGAACCCAAGTCAACATTCTCAGATGTCCCAGGAAAGGCAACAGCTAACCGTGGTGTTTCTTATTCACTAAGGCCTCACTGTAGTACTCAGGTACCTCTCCACCTGACTAATTTTCAGGTAAGTAGGGAATGTTCGTGAAAAGCGGTGCCAATTTGTAACCTGCAGAGGGCTCGCGTATCTTACTTAGCTCAGCATTACAGAAACAGATGGAGACAAGGCTTGGGTCCAGAACCATGAATGTGTAACCTCTACCCACTGAGCGGCTGGTAGGACTGGGGTGTTTTTGTGAGGAGCTATGGAAATATAGTCTTGCATCTTCACTACAACCCTATGAAGTATGCATTAGTCCCATTTTACAGATGGGAAGAATGATTTGGGGCCAAATCCCACACCTACTAAAGGGTAGATCTGGGATTTGAACCTAGGCCTCTCTGGTTCCAAATCTTCTGTCCCTCTTAGCACATTGCCTAAGGGAAAATGTGATCCCATTTAGCAGCCTGGAGTAGTGGCTAAGTTCGTAGACTGGAGCCAGGCTGTCTGGGCTTGACCAGCTCTGCCCCTTACTAATTGTATGACTGAGGGCAAGTTACTTATTATCTCTGTGCCTCTTTCCTCATCTGCAAGATGAGGGTAATAATTGTACCTGTCCTCTCAGGGTGTATTGAGGGGTGAATGAGTTAATGTTTGTAAAGTGTTTGGAACAGTGCTTGGCACAGAGTAAATATTTCATAAATGTTGTGAAATAAAATAAAAAGCTCTCTTACATGGGCACCTACACACAGCTGACAAACCAAGCAGGGCGTAATGGATATATTATCAGTGGAAAACGTATTGAAATTCACTCTTGCAGTGGTCAAGTTGCAAGCCCACCATGGACACCGGCTGTGGGACCCAGCAGGCTTTTGATTTGAATTGCTGAGTTGAAAGAATACATTTAGAATAGAGTTCTAGGCCTTAGTCCCAGACCTGACAATTAGCTGTGCAACTGGGAAAAGGCACTGTATTCTCTTGGGCCCCAAATCCACCTGCGTTAAAAGCTGCTGGGACCTTTGTGACCAGGATGCACAGCACAGGGAGAGAATGAGGACAGAAACCGGGACAAGGGCCCCGTTCTGGTTCTTCCACGTAGCAATTTTGTAACTTTGGACCAATGGCTTCATGTCTTTGACTTTTAATTTTCTCTCCTCAAAGATGAAGAAAATAGCACCTGTCTCCCTTACCCCACAGCATTAGGGAAGAAGAAGGAGAGCAAATTTGAGAGCCCCTCTGCAAAGATTGTTCTACAAAAGCATCTCCTATTTCTAGGTAGCAGTTGGACACTTAATAAATATTTGTGGAAATGATTTGATCACTTACTATGGTCTGGAATAACCCCCTTATTACTTGTCTCTCTGTTCCCTTACAATCCAAGGTCTCTGAAGGCAGAATATCTCTATCTATCACCCTGCACTTGGTGAAAAGTAAGCACTTAAGTATTTATTAACTGAATTTGCGGAATGTAGAAATATGTGAATCAGTGAATAAATGACTTAAAAAAACTGATCTAAAGATTTTAATTAAAGCCCTAAGTATAGATTAAACGAAGGAAAGATATGAAAGTATAAAGCTCTCCTGTATCACCTAACTCCTCTGAATTCTTTTCTTTGGGGAATTGGTTTGGTAGAGGAAAGGCAGAGTTAAGATGCTATAAAGAGGTTAAATTGACATACTCAGCAGGTACGCTGACTTTCTAAAGCTGAATACCAACTGAGATAATTAAAGGCCAGAGCCTTCTCCTTTTTTTAAAAATTGACTCCCCTATAAACTACCTGCTGACAAAGGCATAATTAAGTTGACTCCTGTAAGAATACATAAGGAAACTTTTCTCTTCCATTCTTAATTAAAAAAAAAAAAAAAAGTTTCCATTTCCCCCCAAGCTCACCGAGCTCTCAAATGCACTATAACTAAAAGGAAAGTTACAAAACACTTTTTGTTTTCTTTCTTTTTTTTAAAATTAAGCCTGCAACATCCTTTCTTCCCAGTACTCAACTGTCAGAGGTTTGGAAGTGGCTTGTGCTGGGGAAGGCGTCACGAGGGAGGCAGCTACCCAGGGGAAGAGGTGGTCAAACCAGCTCTTCAGTGACGGATGGAGAAACGCCCATGAGCCTCCTCCATGACTGTCTGTCTGTGTGGCCCAAAATAAAATCTGTGATTTTTTTACACTGTTCTAAAAATAGGAGTTTGGCTTAAATTCACCAGTTGGTGTTCTGATTTTTAAATTATGTTCAAAAAAATCATGCTTAACCTAGTGAGTAGCGGTAAGTAATTCAGAGAGATTGCATTTTTTTTTTTTTTTTAAGGTTCTAAAACATTCTTTCAGAATCTGGGGAAGGTGAAAGGTGATAATAGACGTGGTAGGCTTCAGCTCCAATTTGAGAGCAAAAGGCTGCTAAACATCCCTAAGGCAAGTAACATATTAAAAGTATTTTGGAGAGGGCGAGTGCAGGGTGGGAGAGGGGGGACTAGAATTCACTCAAAATGAATGGAAGAAAAATTGATGAGATTCAACTTCTGTTTTTCCTGATGTCATTTCTGGAACCAACTTTCATGCACATGAAACTGGAAATAATTTATAACAGGCAGCTTTAAGAGCACAAAAGATTTTCTGAGTGTTGGGTGTTCAAAGATTTGGTCTTCGGGATGAGATTTTTAAAGTCTCCCTCATTAGATGCCAGTGATAATCTATTTCAAGAAATATGTGCTATTACTGCATCTTAATAAATGAAGATTAATTTCACATGAAATGGTCTTAAAAGGCTTTCCTCTGCCAGGAGTGGGGTGAGGGGGGAGTGCTGTAAGAACAAAGTATGAATGGTATCCTGCTTTTGGAAAGACTGAAGTACCTTCAACAATTGATTTCACTTGTGAATTTTGGCAACACAGTTTTCAGCTAATCTCTAGAGTATAAAGATTTGGAATTTTGTGTGTGGGGGTAGCATCATGTATGACCCATGAAAACCACCATCTTTTCTCCCCCTCTCCCCGGAACAAACACCCACAAACCAATGGGGATGCTCTGAAGGTTAAACTGGCTAGTTCAATTGTCCAGGAATGTACGCTATGCAAACAATGTCGGCTCCCTGTGCCAAGGCAGAGATACCAGGGGACTTGAGGCCACTGGCCAGGAGGAGAAGGATGGTTGGGCATAGTTCTATTCACTGGGGCAGAATGGGAACATGCAGAGAGTGGCTACAATGTTTCACTCTCCTAATCTGCAAAAGACAAATAGTTACAGAACTTGCTATATTAAAACCAGAGACTGTTAGTCTGTAGAGGGAAGGGGAGGGTGGGCAGGGCTGAAGAGCTTTCCTTTTAGGGGAAAAAAAAGTTGGGGCGGGGGGAGGGAGAATCTGCAAAGTGGACTACAATTCACTTTTAAAAAGATTCTTCTGCTTGCAAAACGGTTCTTTTGAAGAGGGTAAGTCCTGGGTATTTAGGAGTTTGGTTAAAAATCAATAAAGAAATCCCTGGCTTTTCAGATGCTGGTGGCACAGAAACTAGTGTCAGGAGGCAGGCTGCCAAATCAAAGATCAATGTGATAGGAAGGTCAGAGAAGCCCAACAAGGGTACCACTGGTTTCTGGGAAGACTCAGTTTACTTTGCAGAAAACTCCTTTATGCATTTTTTTTTCTTCACAGGGAACACTGGGATGTGGGATCTTCAATCCAGACAGCAAGAAGGGGGCAGGAAGCAGAAGACTGGGGGGGAGGGTGTGGGAAGTATATAGTGTATATGTATATATAGTAACAAAAATATGAATGGCCTGTCATGGAGGCTGTTTGCTTGCAGCATCTCTCCTTGCGGAGACGAGTGTTTTATTTGTGCCCTGTTGGAGCTCCTGAAATAATTAACATGCGCTGCCATTCTTGTTTTTCCAGTGGTGATTTCATCCAGTCCTTGTAGAAACTCAGAATTAAATGTCACGGTTTTGTCTTTGGGAAAGCAAAACTCTCCTCCAGACAAGAGTTCTGCATACCGCCCTGAGCGCGTGAGATCTGAAACGTTTGCAGAGTGCTAATCATTAACACACTGCTTTTGAAGGCAGGACTGCCCCTTTCTTTGCTGACTATCTCGTTTCCTTCTGTTGGGTCCTGCCCTGTCCCAGTTTACTTTCTGTTTCTCCCACTCATTTCCATGCATTCTTCCGCCACACACGCGAAGTCCTGAATAGCCTCTCCCTCTCTGCCGGCCAACTCAACACTTCCCTCACTAACCCTCCTTTTTCAAAATAAATTCATCTCTGACTTATTTTTCCAATGCCTCTCCCTCTTCTCACTCCCCTGGTGGTGTCTGGGCGGGGGTGGGGGTGCAGGGGGACGCTCTCCTCCTTCCCAAGTAACACAGGAGAATAAAGTAGAAGGTAGGTCTGTAAGCAATGGTAAATAAAACTGTGTCTAAGAGGAAGCATAGTCTGCTAATGAAATGTGGAGGTAGCCAGATCTGGGTTTGGATACTGGCTTTGTCATTTACTAGCAGGGAGGCTGTGGATAGGTTACCAACCTTCCTAAACCTGGGTTGCCTCATTGGCAAAATGGAGATAATAATGTAAAAACTCCTCCAGGGCTCTAAGGACAATGAGACGAAGCATATGAAGTGCTTCCAGTTCCTGGAACACAGTAAACACTCAGCAAAAGTGTGCTTCGTTATCATTGCTACTACTATTATTATTATAATGTAAACACTCTGGAGAGGACCTGCACCCCCTTCCCCTGTTGCCTAAGGTGGAACAAGGGATCAGTGCTTCTAAACACTCAAGAATAGTTCCTTAAGTAAGACCTGGATTACAATTTGCTGATCTGTAGCCCCTGGGAAGCACTTCTCGGAGGCAACGTGCAGAACATAGCAAAGGGCCTATTTTTAGGCGTTTCCAATCAGAACACAGTGGTTGATCTGGATGGCTACCTGGCAGCCCGGCCACAGCCCAGCCCCCTCTCTCTCTACAGACTATCCACTTTCCCAGGGGATGCAGCTCAGCCCCAGACTCAGGAATTTACAGCCAACTTGCCCCCTCCCCCCCCCCCCCCCCCCCCCCCCCCCCCCCCCCCCCCCCCCCCCGTCTTGAGAAAAATGAAAAGCAGTAGCTTCTCCATACAAATAAGGCAAGGACCCTGCCTGCTGTTACTGAGTCACTCGTTAAGGTTTGTTCCATTTGTAGACTCTCCCAGAAAATGACACAAAACACACAAAGTCAGGTTCCAAATCTCAGAAAGGCTGATTCACCAGGGTGTGCTTCAGAGCTGGAACTTTGGGGATGGGAGGCATACACCACAGCCTAGCCTACTAAGAGCCTATCTTCCAAAAAAAAAAAAAAAATAGAGAAAGAAAACAGGAAAAAGAGACAAAAAAATAGAAAAGAGGAAAGAAAAGAAAAAAAAAAGAAAAGAAAAAAGTCCAAACCTTTCCTAATAAGGTAATGCCACATGCCATTTGTGGTTTCGAATGGCTCAGCACTTTGAGATCATATGACATTCGCTGCAGCCATTGCTTCAAGCTTGTGTGAGGCTCTCCAGGAAGATGAGAGTCTCTTTGGTGTGCCTCTGGGGATTGCAAATGAATGGGGAACACACTTTGCCGGTGGAACCCCACACCGTCCCGATTAGCCACACTGCCTCGCACCCCTCCTCCCTGCTGCCCCCTGCAGGACTTCTGTTTTGTAGGCTCAAGGCTCCAACGCTCTCAGGTTGCTTTGCACACAGGCTTTCTCTCTCTCTGACTAGGTACAAGCTTCTTGAGGGCAGAAATGCTCTTTTATTTCTTTTGTCTCATCCTGCTATGCTTATCACACACAGCTAATGCACCCAGCAGTTATTCCATCAAGGCCTGATGACTAAAGAGTGCTGAGAATTTTACAGATCAGTAGGTGATCACTTTATACCCTTAACCCCCAACTTATAAATCAGCAGGACTTCAAAAGCTGGTTTCAAAGAAGGTTCTTAGGAAGCATTATTTTCCCACAGAAACTGTGTTATAACTAGAGGTTAGGTTGCCAGGCCCACTCATTTCTCACAATATCCTGTCCATATTTATATACCTTCTTATTGAGCCAGACTCACATCAGATTGGCAGATCATGTGCAGAATAAACTTCAGTTCTTTCTATTTACTTTAATGATTCATTTTAGTTACAGCCATCAGTGACTTGCACAGGTATTTCCCCTTCATTGGATGTATTTTCCTATTTTATGACACTTCACGTTAAGTAATGATCTATACATCAGATACTTCAAAAATAACATTAAGAAAGTTATTTTTGTTCATCATTTAAAACAAGGTAACACTTACTTTTGTCTTTCCTTTTGTATCAAAATATTTTTTCAACAGTTTTTAACTACAATGATTATTTGGGCCACTCAGGATTTTTCCAACTTTTATACACGCGCGCGCGCGCACACACACACACACACACACCCCTACCTGTACATCCATTCATATTTACCTACTTTTGAAAAAGATTTATAGTAAAGATCCATAGCCTCCATGACTGGCCATTCATATTTTTGTTACTACATATACGTATATATGTATATACACACACAACATATATAAATATACATATTTGTTACAATAAATATATATATTATATATTTGTTGGCCACTAAATAAATGAGTGACATTAGCTTTTAAAGTAAAAGCTACAGGGGTGCCTAGGTGGCTCAGTCCGTTAAGCATCTGACTTCGGCTCAGGTCATGATCTCCCAGCTTGTGGCTTTGAGCCCCGCATTGGATTCTGTGCTGACAGCAAGGAGCCTGGAGCCTGCTTCGGATTCTGTGTCCCCTTCTCTCTCTGCCCCTCGTCCCCCTCAAAAATAAATAAACATTTAAAAAAATTAAAGTAAAAGCTACAGATGTTCAAAAGTAAGGCAGAGTCTGTAAGACACTTTCTTGCTGGGGCACAGGGAGAACGTTCAATGGTCTGCCTTTGGGAATAACACTGTATGTATAGAAAAAAGTTTTCTGTGCTTCAGAGAAGGACAAACACCATCAGCATCCTGGCCCATGGTGAAGACAATCTGTGGCCGAGGTGGCCAGTCTCCTTCAAGCCTGCGGTGTGGTGGCTGTGGGGGAGCATTATTAACCGTTAACTGCCAGGGTGGGGCCTTCCAGCAGGTCTGGGGTGCTGTGTTTGGGACCGCGAGTACAAAAGTTCACATGTACCCAAATGCCTGCTGTTGTACAGCTCCCTGTAAGAGCCTCTGGACACAGGTAACCTAAACAGCCTTATCTTGGCCCTTGTTCCCATTCAAAAGCATCCTGAAAAGATAAACCTAAACGATTTTTCAACATAAAAAGATATCTCTTGTATCTCTAAGATTGACAGAAAGGATTAACCTGTGGACAACTCTAGACGTGGGAGACCAGAACAGCAGCAAACAGAAAGATCTTCCAAACATAACGTGCTAAACTCATGTACTAAACATGCCTCTCCACGTGGCTTGGGAGTTCGTGGCTGCCTTTCTAACCAAAATCAGCATTTAGCACAGCAAAACAGAGATGTCAGGTTAATGACTGTGAAGCATGACAAGAGCCAGCGCATTTGTATCACAGCTGTCTTTCAGCAAGAGTTATTGACAAGATACAAGCAATGGCCATTTCTCCACCTCACCGCACGGTGCCAGGTAGTAACTCAGTGTGGCTCATCCCTGACTGATTGGGCTGACCCTTTAATGGGAAGCTCTGAATAATGGCACAGTCTCCTTAGCAGCTCCTTTCTCATATCAGCTCTTACATAAAATCTAACATATGTTCCTTGACTCTCTCACCACTGGGAGGAATACAGTTTAATCAACATAGCAATTAATTACCCTATATTCACCTTTCCTTGGCGTTTCAGGATTCTGCCTCTGATCACTGACAAGGAAGACAGCTGTCTTGCTGTAGCATATATAATGGACTAGGCTGAATGTATTTTAGATTCCAACAGACAGTTTGAAGTATGATTACTTACTTTCAAAAACTTCACATATGGACAGGGCATTGTTTGTCTCTGAAAAATGTGAAGTGCAGGGGTGGGGTTCATAGGTTTTATGTAGTCAAATCCAGTTATTTGAGCTATGATTCTAATTTAAGGATGGCAGATGTGTGGTATGTATGCTGACTACCCCCTCCACCCCCGTGCCCATGGCAGACATTACTAATAGATCACAGTGCTTTTTCTTGTTGGGCCCAGACAGGAGTTAATTAATGCATCTTTTCAACACCTGGCCCCAATCAACCATAGGTGGCGCATATGCTGAAAATAATTAGCTACTCCTGCTGATGTCAAACACTTTAATTTATGTAAATTTATGCAACTGACAGTTGACTAAGGTATTGGTACTTTTCTAGCAACATTCTCTTTATTCTTAGCTGATCTCAACACTGATCTAGCTGCAAATAATATTAGCCATCACCCACTGCATGTTCGCGATGTGCCTGCCACTGTCAGTGGGGACTTAATGTCCCCATGTCCTTACAAACGCCCCAAAGCAGAAAAGGGTAGCTTCAATCTAATATGTGTTACAGCTTCTAGCAACTTTCCCTAGTGACTCCTAGGCGGGATTAGTGGCCTCCTTTCAGCGTCCTCCAGTGCCACCACTGCACTGACCTCATGGCACTACAATGGCAAGTTCATGCAATTAATTGTCTTCTCTACTCAGTGAAAACCCACATCTTACTCACCTTTGAATGCCCAACACGTGGAACACAGCTCAGTACACAGTAGGTGTTCAGTACATATGTTGCAAGAATTTTTTTTAAAGCTCCTCTTTTCAAATATTTTCAGAGCTTCAACTCAGGCAAGTTGTACAGAGAATGGAGGACCCAGGACAAGCACAATCACAGGAGGTCATTTACATCATAAAGCAAGGTGTGCCGCTCAGGTAAGCGGAGCTTAGGCAGGAGTTGCAGGGTTTGCAGGAGTTTTCTCTTGCCTCCCCAGCCCCTCCTCCCTCCTGAGCACTGAAAGTGCTGTGCTCACTCATAGCTCTCTTTCTGCCTTCATGCTTCGCTGCCTGCACTTATTTATTTATTTGCTTGCTTGACTTTCTCTGCCTGCCACACTGGACGGTGTTCTCCCCCGTTCTGCAATCCCGGCACTTAGTCCAGTGTCTGGCCGGTGGTGCATAAAGGCTCCTTGAAGGGACCTGTAGTAAAAAGAGCACTGGCCTGAGTTGAGAGCGCAGGGAGCTGCTTCCAGAACTGCCCTGACCGCCCTGGGTGGTTTCATCCCGTGGTTGTTTCTGTACTTGTTACTGGGAGAATGCCCGCCCCTGACAGGTGGTACCTTGAATGTGACCGCGTATCTAAACGCTCTGCTAAGTTAGTACTTCTCCTTTCTGTGAGCCTGTCGTGTATGGAGCTGGTGTCGTTGCTCTAGAATACCCCCATACCCTTTTCAGCCGCCCCGGGCCCCCCTTGAGCCTGCTTCCTGCAACCCATTTTGCTGTGACACACGAGAACCTGCCACCTCCTGCTTGTTATGACCTTTCCTGCATCGTTCATGGAATTTCCTTGCCTCCATTTCTCCTCATCACCTCCTGCACAGATACTAAGGAGGATCAAGTGTAACCTCCCAGGGGGCCCACAGGGCCCAGAGAGTTCAGACTCGTGATTCTCTCTCCAGCTTGTTTCTTACCCCGCCCGCCTCCCACACACTGAGCTCCAGTCATACCTGAACTCACCATTCCTGTCCCCACCACAAACCGCCCACTGTTATGGTCCCCCGCTCAGGGAGTCGCTCCACTATCTAGGCAGCTGCTCTGGAATCACTCTGGGCCATCCTTCTCTCCCACTGTGCCTCTTCTTCTCATCTCCTAGTCCTGCTCTCTCTGCATATGTGGGATTTCTCCAATCCATGTACTTTATATACACACACACACACACACACACCCCCACCACAAACCTAGCTGGGACTAGGAGCAGCTCTCCACTGATCTCTGAAACATTGTGACAGCTTGCTAGCTGGTGTACCTGCCATCTGAACTCTGCCATTCTCCACAGCTACAGTAAACTTCCTGAAAGATCATACTGTGTCTTTCCTCTTTTCAGACTTCTTCCATAGTGTAAATGTCACTTCCTCCAGGAAGCCTTTCTGATGTGCTCCCATAGCACCTGTACTCCTTCCATTAAAATAGAAGTGTGCTTGTAGGCCTTCTCCACCAAAAGCAATTTCCATAAGGACCCACCTTGCCCTCCTCTGAACAATGTGATATTTTTTATGATTCCCTCTGTATCAGGCACTTTAACCTGTCACTCGATAGCCATCTCCTCCCTCCGCTCTGCTGACAGAACAAGTGTGCCCTTTCCTCATGTGACTGGGGTAAATCCAGATTGGTCTATGTCACATAAATGACCCCATCCCATTTGTTGCGGATGAGTTTTGGGGTGAGCATATGTCCCAGTTCTGCCAGTGACACATGAAGAGAAGTCAGCTGGGGATGGACACAGGTTTCTAAAGGACTCTTCATTCCTAACGAAAGATGCATAAACAACAGTTCTCTATCTGCCTTGGAACTGATAGGAGAGAATGAGCTGCCTGCAGCCTTTCTGTACCATTCTGTACCCATGTACCCTTTCTGTACGGATGCTTTAAGGATGACATAATCTATGAAACGAACGTGACGTTGGTGAGCTATTAAATTGGTCAACTGGGGAAAGCCTGCATCTGAACTTCTTTTTAGAGGAGTTGGGTTTTCTCTTACTTGTAGTCAAAATGGATATAGCTACTTAGGGTATTTTTTCTACTTTATAGAATTGTCTTAGAAGTACTTAGGTAAAAATCTTGATTTGTTTGTTTGTTTTTTACTGTTCCATTATGAGCTTTCTGAGGGTGGAGTTTACATTTGCTATATTCATGTATCCCCCAAAGGCAGTGTGGCTCATTCCATTCCTGTGAATTAAGAGCCTACAGTGTCTTCTGGATTTACTATGAGACCCCAGTACTTTTTTTTTTTTACATTTATTTTTATTTATTCTGAGAGCTAGAAAGCAAGCAGAGGAGGGGCAGAGAGAGAGGGAGAAAGAGAATTCCAAGCAGGCTCCACACTGTTAGCACAAGTCAGATGCAGGTCTCAAATTCATGACCTGGAAATCATGACCTCAGCCAAAGTCAAGAGTTAGACGCTTAACCAATTAACCATCCAGGTGCCCCATCCCAGTACCTTTAAAATGGGTCTTGCTTTCTTCAAGGGCTTAATTTTTTGTTCTTTGTTTTTGTTTGTACTTTTAAAATGTTCAACTTAGGAAGAAACATCAGCAAAATATAAAAGCTTTCTGGTCAACTCTAGGAGGCTAACGCTATCTTATCCATCCTTCTATACCTTGTAGTGCTGAGCACATGCTTGTGCAAAATGGATCCTCAAAATGTTTGCCAAATGAATAACTGAATTTGCCTGTGATGAGTCAAGGGCACTTAAGACTTTTACAGTGTCCCAGGATCTTAATGATGAAGAGTAACTACCAACAAATTGTGCTAAATATATGCTGGGTTTGGGATTCACTAGTGGTAAACTTTTGTTTGTTTACAGGAGAGTCTTGATACCAAGATGCTAAGGCTTTAAACCAGAATCACATGCACAGCTACGCATTCTAAAATGAGCCAAAGACGAAGGTTCGATCAGCAGAGGTGGCTGGGGAATGCACACTGAAGGCCCATCCTGTCTGTGCCAGGCCCTTGGGCTACCACCAGCTAAGAGAGCAACACTGTCCTCTGGGGAGTGGAGGGAGGGAGACAGACAACGTCACAGCACCGCGGAAACCGTGACAAGATGCACGGCAGGAGGTGAACAGGGATGCCCGATGTGCACTTGCTGAGATGGGAAGGCCTCCTGGAGGAACCTGTGGGCTGCTCCTGAACGCAGAAGGGAAGTTAGTTCATCAGGGGGACAAAGGAAGAAAGAAAAAGGAGTGGCACCATCAGGCTTATAGTTCATAAGAAGCACACTGCGGCTGCATTATGGACTGGGAGAGACAAGGCTAGAGTGAGGGATACCACCCTGGACGCCGCTGCAGTGAGACACTGCCGAATAACACGGGCTTCTCAGGCTAGACACAGACTGGTGACAAACGATGTCAGGCCCGGGTCCCCAAGAGCTTGTGGTGCTATGGCTGTCGTTCAAAGGATGACTGCTTTGGACATCAGTCTCCCACCTCCTGGGTTTAGGATAGGAAAGGGGTTTGCTTTGGAGGCAGCATGTACGGTGCAGCAATGTAAAATTTTTCTTCAATTATAAAATACTTTGTTAGAATGAAGATATGAAAACTGTTAGTTTAGAAAAAGTAGGGGACGCCTGGGTGGCTCAGTTGGTTAAGTGTCCAACTCTCGACTTTGGCTCAGGTCACGATCTCATGATTTGTGAGATGGAGTCCCCCTTTCTCTCTGCCCCTCCCCTGCTCATGTTCTCACTCTC
Source organism: Hyaena hyaena (assembly GCF_003009895.1). Lineage (NCBI taxonomy): Eukaryota > Metazoa > Chordata > Mammalia > Carnivora > Hyaenidae > Hyaena > Hyaena hyaena. The sequence goes on from NW_024081318.1 coordinate 74,557, forward strand.
CTTCTCAAAATAAATACACATTAAGAAAAAAAATGCAGTAGATTCTGTTGAATCTGGTGTGTGCGTGTCTGTGTGTACCTGTGTGTGTGTGCACACACACATGCGTGATAACGAGGTCTTCTCTCATCATTCAACCCTAGTCTATAGTTAGGCCAGCTCAGGGATAGTTCTGGTCCCAACAATACTGCTGATCCCTCTGTGACTGGCTCCAGCCTCCCTCACCCCTCCTCCCCCCACAAGGTCCACGAAGGATCTGGACCTTGAAATCTTTATAGTCAAGAACTGCTTTGAATTTCTAACCTTGGGCAACAGAAGGGTCTGGTAAAACATCCCCAATAACCTACTGCAGGGATGAGCTGTCATTTGAGGTCTCTGTGTGGAGCACAGCATCTCACTCAGTTCCCCTGGCTGAGGTTTAGGAGAGCCTCAACCCACATGGCCATTATCCTCCATACTGCAGTATGACTTTTCTAAGCGTGCCATTATGAAGAAGCAAGTAGGAAGTCCTGTTCTAGATGGGAGAAGGAAAAACATCCACATGAGGGGCGCTGGGCGGCTCAGTGGGTTAAGCATCTAACTCTGGCTCAGATCATGATCTCATGGTTCATGGCGGCAAGCCCGACATCAGGCTCTGAGCTGACAGCTCGGATCCTGGAGCCTGCCACAGATACTGTATCTGTCTCTCTCGGCCCCTCCCCTGCTTCTGCATTCTCTCTCTCATTCAAAAATAAATAAATAAACATTAAAATAATAAAAAAAAGTCCACATGAGTCCAGAATCTCCTTTCGCCTATCCCTTACACATCTTCCTATCTCTTCAGTGTCCACTAGCTGTGTTAATGACAAGATGAACACTAACCTGCTTCCAACTGCATCCTGGGAAGGTGAACACGGAAGGTGACAAGTAATAGGGCCAAAGAAGCAATGACAGTTGGGAGCCTCTGTCTCTGTGCTCTCTCCATCTCACACCTTTCTGCCCACCTGGGGACCTTACCCTAGCGGCTATCGTCCCCACCCTCGACAGCTCCAAACCCTCTGTCTATCTTCTTTAATATGCATAATTTTGGTCACCATGGGGAAAATTATTCAGCAGGAGAAACATTGCTTTCCTTGAAAAGGCGGATCCCAGAGCCTCTAATTCACACAGGCCCCCAGAGATGCTGACAAAGTTTGAAGGAAAATTCGAGATGGCTAAGTCCACTTCAAGAGAAAAAGTGGTGGGGAGCCTGGGTGGTTCAGTCGGTTAAGCATCCAACTTGGTTTCGGCTCAGGTCATGATCTCATGATTTTGTGAGTTCAAGCCCCATATCCCTGTGGTGACAGTGCGGGGCCTGATTGGGATTCTCCCTCTTCCTCTCTCTCTCTGCCCCTCCCCTGCTCCCTGCTCTCTCTCTCTCTCAAAATAAATAAATAAACTTAAAAAAAATAAAAATAAAAAAAGAGAAAAAGTGGCAATGAAACTAGTCTCAGTGCTCAGAATCACAGGTCTGAGGAGGAGGTTTGAGCCTAACATCATCTGGGTTTCCTACCGCAGGGACACATAAAACACCAATCAATCAAACCGCTAGGACTGAACTATTATCCCTGGACAATGATTACTGTGGCCTGGGTCCTGCTTCCCTTCCTCAGAGCTCACTGGCACTGTGACAACCAACAGTGTCGATAGCAGTGACCAGTTTACTAACCATGGAAGCAGGTCCTCTGCCCTTCACGTCCCCTGGCGTCGGCCTGGTGTCAGGCCTGGGGAGTGCCCTGTGCACTGTTGCACTGAGGGTGCAACACGGAGGGCTGGCTCGATGCCCCGGCAACCCTCTGGCCCTGGCTTTGAAGGGCTGAAGAGACACTGACGGACACCACTCTACCAGAAAGAACCCAAGAAACATCTATCAGAAGAATGTGAAGAAAACAAAATTAGCTGAGAAGATCCCAGTAGAAATGTTTCCTGAAAACATTTGCCATTGGAACAGCCTTTTCCTGACTGTTCCAATGGAAGAGTAATTATCTTATTACCAACAATAAGTCCAACACAAAATCCAGCTCAGGGAATGTTAATGAAAGCTGGCAGAGGTGTGGTTTTGGGTAAAGGGAATATCAAGAACTGTATAGTTTTCCTTAGAGAAACTTTTCTGTGTTGGCTAATTATAATCTGAGAGCTCTTCAACTCAGTAAACACTTACCAAGTGCCTACTGAATACATATAAAGGGCTGTAGGAGACAGCATAGTCCAGTAGTTATAAAAGGAACTTTGCCATCATGTGGGCCTGGGTTTGTGTCCTGACTGCTCCACTCACTCCCTGTGTGACCTCAACAAAGCTACATAACCTCTCTGTGCCTGGGTTTCCTTATCTATAAACAGGGTTATTGTGGGAGGGATACTTAAAGATCTTAGAATAGTGCCTGACTTTTAGTAAGTACAAGGTACTTATTAGCTCTTGTTATAATCTTTCTGCACCTCAATTTCCTCATCTAGCAAATGGACATAAGAAGCAAACCTCACAACAAACATTATTTAGCAAATGGACATAAGTAGCAAACCTCACAAGGTTGTTGTGAAGGTTAAATAGAATGATGCATGTATAGCATTTAGCATAATAACTTGCACGTAGTAAGTGTGCAATAAATAATAGTCATTATTTTCCCTAAAAGATTCTCTGAGGTATTTTAAAAATAAGACACCCAGATCTGAGGGATGGTCCACGCAACAAAGAAATCCTTTCTTTGAACAATGTCATTTTGTGACAATGCTCCCATCACCCACCTCCACCCGAAGTCTTAGTTATGTACCAGAGACCCTGCTTTGTGCTAATTAAGCTCCATGCTGACTCTTCACAGGAGTTCTGATATTTCTCCAAATATTCCAGGCTTCCTTTTAACTTTATATTGACATGCCATCCATCCTATTTAAGGGACTACTTAAAGTGTGGTTTTGTAAAATAGAGAGCAAACCACAAAGGCTTCTGAAGCCCATCTACTTGGCTTGGAGGGAACAGAAAAGTGGCGTTTTATGGTATCAAATACCAGAGGCAGCTCTCATGGCTGCTAACTTCGTGGAGCTCTTCCTCCACCCTGGCTAAGTGCTGAGCATGTTATATGCATGACATCACTGAGACAAGGGCCCTGGCAAGTTTTAGGGAATCGGAGGTCCTAGCTGGTGTGAGCAGAGCTGTGGGCTCTAAACCACACCTGGATCCAAAGTCCACGCTCACAAATCCTGGGACAACTGCCTCCCTCCCCAACGCATCCAAGGGCAACGACTTCTAATTAAAAGATCACTCCCACTAATATTCTTCTTAGGGCAACCAGTTCACCAGTTTAATGCTATCTTTTTTCCCTCCTTTCTGCTACTTGGCCAATCGCGACACCTAGTGGCAAATTGAGAGCATGTCTCCTTAAAAGGCTGGTAGGTGGGGCACACAGAGCACTCAGGACAGAAGGGATCTGATGAATCACGTCCAAAGTGAGGAAACTGAGGCTCAGAGAAATGGAGCAAGTTGCCTAAAGTCAAAGAGAGAAGGAAGCCAATGTGTAACAGCGTGGAAAGCCTAGACCTTAGAGTTAGTACCTGGGTTCTGATTCAGAGTTCATCTAAATTCTTGCTCAGCAAAATACTGTCTTCAACCATTCAAAAACTGATGGAACACCTAACTATGTGCTGGTCACTGTGGCACATGACAGAGACATGATGATAAACAACAATGACAGATCTCTACCTTCCCAGCCAAACAGGAGAGGAAGACACTTGCACAGGATTCAACAGTAACACCACCAGTTAATATGAATTATGGACTTATCTGCCACCAGATACCGTGTGGAAGCCTGAGGTTCTTAACTCATGTAATCCTTGCAACGGCCATAGGATAGCGGTGCAACTGTTATTCTTGCTTTAAAAACGAGTGGGAGAACATTAATGCTAAAAGGAATAAATTTAGGCCTCTTCTATCTTTCTAAGTTTCTGAAAATGAGGTTGTTGTACTGGATGCTAGGAGATTTGTAAGGCCTCTTTCCAGCTCATATCGTCTACTAGGACTGATGCATCTTTAAAATGAAAATAATACCTGGGGCACCTGGGTGGTTCAATTGGTTAAGCATCCAACTCTTGATTTTGGCTCAGATCATGATCTCATGGTTTGTGGGTTTGAGCCCTGTGTCAGGCTCTGTGCTGACAGTGCAGAGGCTGCTTGGGATTCTCTCTCTCTCTTAAAATTAATAAGTCAATTTTAAAAAATTGAAAGTACTACCTGATTAAGAAAAAAATCATGCTCTCAAATGATTACAAAAAAAAAAAGTCCCAAGATAAATGGAGATGCTTTCAACACAACACAGTTATGGGATACTTAACAACTTCTTTGCTTGTTAGATCCAGTTACATGGTAGATTAAAAATACTTATATACTGGCATCCTCAGGCTTTCACAACCGGAATGAACAATGGGCCCAGGCAAATGGTGGTTCAAAGATGAATTGCTGTCCAATGAAGTAGGGAACACAGAAATTACTTTGGCATAACTCTAGGACTCCAGAAACAGTTATAGAGCCTGTAAGGCCCTTTGATTTATGATTCCAAATGAATAAAGCATGTTTCAGGCGTGCCACTGAGTACAGAGTAAGGGATCAGCAAACTCTCCAAAAACGGTACCACCACCAAACTTTGCTTGGTCCTCCCGGGTGTGTGTGTGTGTATGTGTGTGTGCACGCGCGCACGCGCGCACGCACGTACGCATGCACAGCATCTACTTTCCAGGGTGGGTGCAATCAGGCATACTCCTGCAGTGATTCTGCAAGTGGAGGCATCAAGTTCACAGGCCATGGTAAGCACCTCTGGCTCCTTGCAGTGGGACCACTTCCTCCCGCACCTGGGATAGCAGCCCCTGCAGGGCCTGTGCTCCCCAGGTCTGTCTTGTGAACACCTCGCTTCCCTGGCCAGGGGTCTCTAGAATGATACTGAATGGGCCACAGAGAGAACATGTGCTAAAGATGCTGGAACGTTCAGCTTGGAATGCTCTGCTACACTTATCTGAATGGAGACATCTCACTTAGCTTTCTAGGTCTAGTTATCAATGCCCTCCTGGCGGGACCACCACTGCTGCCCCGAGCCAAGTCTGCCTCTCATGGGAACTGCCACACTCCCAGAGTTCCCAGCATAAGATCATAATGTCAGATTTGTCTGGCTGTGGACTGTGGACATCTTTAGAAGACAGGCTGGGTGGCTCATCTATCCTTATGTACTCAGTACCTAGCACTGTGTCTGAATTGCAAAGGGGCTGACTTCTGAAAAACTGGAAAGTAAAGCAAGGAATTCGGGGCTGGGAAGAGGTTTAAGAGGTCCCATTGTGTTTAAACTCCTGCCCAACATAGAATCTCCCTCAAAATATCATTACAGAAAAACAAAAGTTTTAAACATTGGGTGTGTGTAAACGTATGCTTGCAGATCTCCCTCGACTTACGATGGCGTTATGTCCCAATAAACCATCATAAGTTGAAAATAGCATAAGTGGAAAATGCATTTAATATACTCACCCACCAATGGATCACTTTCTCACATGATACACAAAAATAAACTCAAAACCAATTAAAGACCCAAATGTGAGGCTGGAAACCATAAAGCTCCTAAAATAAAACATAGGCAGTGATCTCTTGGCCATTGGCCTCTGCAGCATATTTATGGATAAGTCTCCTGAGGTAAGAGAAACACAAACAAAAATAAACTATTGGGAATGTGCCAAAATAAAAAGATTTTGCACAGTGAAGAAAACCATTAACAAGATGAAAACGCAACTAATTGAATGGAATAAGATATTTGCAAATGAAATATCTGATAAGGGATTAATACCTAAAATATATAAAGAATTTGCAAAACTCCACACACACACACACACACACACACACTCTCTCTCTCTCTCTCTCTCTCTCTCTAATTAAAAATGGGCAGAGGACTTGAATTGGCATTTTTACAATTTAATATAGATGGCCAAAAGATACATGAAAAATGCTCAACATCACTAATCATTAGGGAAATGCAAATCAAAACCACAATGAGATTTACCTTATATCTGTCAGACTAGCTACTATCAAAAAGACAAGAAATAATAAGTGTTGGCAAGGAGGAAGAGCAAAGGAGCCCTGTGCACTATTGGTAGGAATATAAATTAGTGCAGCCACTGTGGAAAACAGTATGGAAGGGGCGCCTGGGTGGCTCAGTCGGTTAAGCGTCTGACTTCAGCTCAGGTCATGATCTCACGGTTCGTGGGTTTGAGCCCCACATCAGGCTCTGTGCCAACAGCTAGTTCAGAGCCTGGGGCCTGCTTCAGATTCTGTGTCTCCCTCTCTCTCTCTCTGACCCACCACTGCTCATGCTGTCTCTCTCTCTCAAAAATAAATAAAATATTAAAAAAAAAACAACAGTATGGAAGTTCTCAAAAAATTAAAAATAGAATCACCATACGATATAGTAATTCCACTACTAGCTATTTACCCAAAGAAAATAAAAACACGAATGTGAAAAAATATATGCACTCCTATGCTTAATGCAGTGTTATTTATAATAGCCAAGATACGGAAGCAGTCTAAGTGCCCATCCATACATGAATGGATAAAGAAGATGTGGTGTGTGTGTGTGTGTGTATAATTATATGTAAATATAAATGGAATATTACTCATAAAAAAGAATGAGATCTTGCCATTTACGATAATATGGATGGACCTAGAGGGTACTATGTTAAGTAGTATAAATAAATCAGACAAAGATATACAAATACCATAAATATCCCTTATACGTGGAATCTAAAAAACAAAGTAACAACAACAAAAAAACCCCACAGACTCATAAATAGGGAGGAAACTGATAGTTGCCAGAATGGAGGGAGGTAGGGAGTGGGCAAAACAGGTGAAGGTGATTAAGAAGTAAACGCTTCTAGTTATAAAACAAATTAAGCCATGAAGTTAAAAGTACAGCATACGTAATATTGTCAGTAATACTGTAACAAGATGATGACAGATGGTGACTATATTTATGGTTGTGAGCACAGCATAATATATAGAATTGTTGAACCACTGAGGTGATTCAACAGGCGAATCAGTGAGCTTTACCTGAAGCTAACACTGTATGTACTGTATGTCAACTACACTTCAATGAAAATAGTTTTTTTTTCTTAAATGGTTTTATTTATTTCTGAGAGAGAGAGAGACAGACAGCGTGAGCAGGGGAGGGTCAGAGAGAGAGGGAGACACAGAATCCGAAACAGGTTCCAGGCTCTGAGCTAGCTGTCAGCACAGAGCCTGACGCGGGGCTCGAACCCACGAACCATGAGATCATGACCTGAGCCGAAGTCAGACGCTTAACCGACTGAGCCACCCAAGTGCCCTGAAAATAGTTTTTTTTTTTTTTAAAGAAATGCTTATATTCTAGAGGAAGGATAGGCTAGAGACAATTAAATACACTAAAACTGAAAAGGAAAGAAGGCATGAAAGAAACTTGAAGGGTGAAGAAATGATCTATATTTGGATTGTGATGATGCTACATGGTCTACACATTTTTCAAAATTCACACTATATACTTTAATTTTTTTAATGTGTATTTATTTTTGAGAGAGAGAGAGACAGAGACAGAGACAGAGTGCGAGCAGAGGAAAGGCAGAGAGAGAGGGAGACACAGAATCCAAAGCAGGCTCCAGGCTCCGAGCTGTCAGCACAGAGCCCAACGTGGGGCTCAAACCCACAAACTGTAAGATCATGTATTGAGCGTAAGTCAGATGCTTGACTGACTGAGCCACCCAGGTGCCCCACAGACTATATTCTTTAAAAGGGTGCAGTTTATTTTAGGTAAATTGTACCTCAATAAAGATGAGTCTTTAAAAAAGAAAAATATACCAATCTACCTTATACATTCTCAGAACACTTAATTAGTCTGCAGTTTGGCAAGATCATCTCACACAAAGCCTATTTTATAATGAAGTACTGAATATCTCATGTAATTTATTGAATAATGTACTAAAAGTGAAAAACAGAACAGTTGTCAGTACATTCACTGTTCACCTTCGTGATCATGTCCCTGCCTGGGAGGTGCGTGTGGCTCACGGTCACTGCCCAGCACCATGAGAGAGTACCTTAGCACACAGTGCCAGCCTGGGAAAACAGCAAAATTCAAAGTACGATTTCTACTGAATGCGTACAGGTTTTCCACCATCATAAAGTCAAAAAATTTTAAGTCGGAGACCGTGTGTCTATGCATGTGTGACACCCTTCGAGTATAGTGGGGGCATGATGCTAACTAACATTGAGGCTCACTTAGATCTTTCTTTGAGAAATTATCCACCATCTTTCTTCTCAAGATTTCTTCCTCCTGACCCTTCAAGAGGAAATACCTGCTGCTTAGAGAAAACTGTATAACATTTATTAATGTGGATAAGAGAACAAAAGTTAACATTGCTCTATTTCCTTCTAATATTTTCTCCATGAGTATTTTTTTAAAGGAGCTGAAATCACATCCTATCATACAATTTTATAGTTTGCTCCCTTTCAGCAAAGGTATTTTCCTGATGTGATTATAAAGTCTTTCTAAGCATCATGTTTTAAAACTTTTATTTTGACATAATTTCAGACTTAGAGTTATAGGAAGAGCAAAAACAATTCTCTGATATCTTTCACTTGGATTTGGATTTCTCCTATGTGAAAATTTTACTATATTTACTTTAATCCCTGCATTCTCCCCTCCAACAGAAAGCATGAGAGAGAGAGAGAGAGAGAGAGAGATCACCATGATGTTGTTAGACCCTTAAACACTGCAGTGTATATTTTCTACAAATAAAGAGCTCTCTTATATAACCAATTAGTCAAATCCGGAAACATTGATATACTATTATTATCCAATCTACAACCTTATTCAGATTTCTGCAATTGTCCCAGTAACGTCCTTTATGGCAAAAGAAAACTCAAAATTCCACACTGTAGTTCAACTGTCATATCTTAGTTTCCTTTCATCAGGGATGGTTCCAGAGTCTTGTCATTTCATGATACTGATTCTTTCATGTAAAGACTAGTTATTTTATGAAATGCCCTTCAGTTTGGGTTTATCAGCTGTTTCTTCCTGACCAGATTAAGGTTATGCACATTTGGACAACAGAAGTGAGTATGCATGATTTTTAATGACTTTGGCAGGATTCCATTTTATATAAACATTCTCTCATTGGGGAATTTGAGCTACTGTATAATTTTGTTATAATTCCAAAATGAGGCTCTTGCTTTTTCTTCCTATTAACTACCTATGGGCTTCTCGCCATTAATTTCTATGTTAATGATTAACTCATAAAGTTAAAAGAATGAATTTAGGTTATTTCAAGAATATTTTACGTGTTATTATATTGATAGCTTTTTCTCTATAAAGCTGTCAGTATGCAGTGCCATAACTGACAAAAGTGTCTACTGCACCTCAGGCTAACTGGCCTTGCACCCTGGCATGTTATAAGGTATAGTGTGATTGGAAAGAAAAAAAATATTGCAATGCTGAATTAGTAGACTTCATCTTTATTGTTTACGGAAGGGTGTTTATTGTGTGCCAGAGGGTGACACTGAATATATTCATTCACTTATGTGTTCCTTCCTTCCTTCAGCTAATGTTCACTGAGCTGTCAACTGTGTGCCATTGTCCTTCTGCGTGATGACATCAAGCTCTAACTGTAAGGAAATAAACATAATACAGATTTTGGTAAGAGCCGTGAGACATCTAGTACGAAGTAACTGGAGCTCCAGGTGGGGATGGGAAACAGCCTGGTACTTTGAGACAGACAGAACTGGTGCAGCCACAGTTTGGGGGGCCTCTGGGAAAAGGGTCAGGCCTCAGGTGTCCCTTGTTTCACCTCACAGTACTCACCACAGAACTGCATCAAAATGTCTGCAAAACACTGCCCTTTACTAAAAACACGAAGCCATATTCTGCCCTATCCCAGACATTTTTTTCTTGGTGGCAAACCTTATCCCAGACATCCATTTCTTGGTGGCAAACCTTGCCCTTCTCCATCCTGTCTGTCCCAGTGAGCAGTCTGAACTTCAGTGTGTTGCAATTTGTGAATAATAATAAAGGCCTGAAAATTCTGAAATGAGAGGGAACCTGCAAACCATTCTGATGTTGCTCAGCCTTGCAATTACCTGAACATCAAGGAATCATTAATGAATCAGGCTGTCTCAACATTAGATTAATAGTCACTTTTAACAGTGAAAAGGGAGATGACCGAGAAAGGTGTGTGTATTCTCCAAATAACAGGGCTGGTGGCTGCAGCCGTAGGCAAGGAGGTAAGTGTTCACAAAGGAAAGCACCAGCCTGTGCTGTGGACTGAGACAGGGCCAGCAGGAATTCCTGCTCCTCTGGCTCACTACCCGCTCTGAGCTTTGTCAGAGTGTGTCAAGAGGCAAGACCCAAGAGCAATCTCCCAGGGATTTATCCTGGGGAAAATATACCCACCCCACCCCCACCCCCCCGGCCCCCGGCCCAGGAATGCCTGCTTAGCACTTAGGACAATTGGTTTCTATACACTGGGTGCAAAAAGCAAACAGATGGTACAGTGAAAAAATGGTTTTCTGGAGGCACCTGGGTGGCTCAGTTAGTGAAGCAACCGGCTTTGGCTCAGGTCATAATATCATGGTTTGTGGGTTTGAGCCCTGTGTCGGGCTCTGGGCGGACAGCTCAGGGCCTGGAGCCTGCTTCAGATTCTGTATCTCTCTCTCCCTGTGTACCTCCCCCATTCATGTGCTCTGTCTCTCTGAAAAATAAACAAACATTAAAAAATGGTTTTCTTATATAAAAATTGCATGAGATGAAAAATTAAATACAATATATATGAATATGATCAATAATCATTAGAGACCTCTGTCAAATGTTGAAAAAAAGATTCACCTACATAATAATAACCTGCAAGGTGTGTGCACACTCTTCCCCTTTACCATCCTTCTTTTAAGGAAAAACAGCTCCAAGTAGGCAATGAATCTGCTGTATAAGTAACAAACACCCTCTTAACAATGCCATCCCCTCAAATAATGAAGTGTATCTCAGGATTTCTGAGAGCAGGGAAAGGAAAAACAACTATTAAAACCATTACTAATAAAAATACTATGATTGTATCCTCCACTTGGGGAATGAAAAGAGCAACAAAGATGATAAACATTCACCCAGGGGCATGAACTACCACTTGGTGAACAAAGGATAGATGAAATTTTTATTATGAAGGCTCTAATTATAGAAGACACAACAGAAGCTAAATAATTGGGTCAGATCTGGTAGTTGAGTAATTAACAAAGGATTAATAAAAGTGTCAGGACAAAATCATATTCTAACAAAGGATGAAATACATGGGAAGGTTTTTACATTTCAGCTATTACTCTTCTGTTTTGAATTTTGGTTTTAAAAGTATACAGAAAGTATAGGAAGTAGTAGGAAATAAGTCTCGCTTTGTTAGCCCCATTGTGACTGAAAGCTACTTCCTGGAAGGTGTTAGTAGCAAGTGTAAATGAACTGAGGCAAATAATTTAAACCAGCAAGACTAACTCAAGAAGATTCCAATGTGGACCATGGTGAGCTGTAGTTTCTACAATAGGATCACTAATACGTATGCAGTTGGTTGTTGAAATTTTCTATTTTCTGGTTGTTTTTGTCTCTACCGCAGCTTCAAGGGGTAAAAGGAGGCTCAATACTGGTAGTTATTTTCCATAATTAGCATTGGTTGGGAGACCTGCCCCCCCCCCAAAAAAAAAAAGTCCACTGTAGCTTAATAGGTATGAGCCTTAAACCTGGTAACATTTTAACTATTTTACTCTTCACAGATACAAAACAGCCTTTGGACCTAAGTTTAGAATAACTGTTTCAAGGCAAAAGAAAAGAGTAACCAAAACATCCCCAAAAGTCTTGCAGACCAGGAAGGCCCCTTTCCCTGTCCTGACTCATCACAGGCTGACAATTTCTTTCCCGTCAGAACAATGAAGATCCCTTACTTAAATGGCTCGTTTTATACAATTCTTTAATTCTCCTCCAGGGGGCGAAGTTGGCCAGCATTTCACTGAAAAAAGGAAATTCCTTTCAAACTTGGATTTTCTGCAAAGTGCTAGGAAGATATTCAAGTACAAAGAGAGCCTTTTCCCCTCCTCCCGCTTCTTTTCAATACATTTAATTCTAACTGATTAGCAAAGCACTCCAGCCCTTTTGTGCAGTTAAGAGGGAAGGGAAATGATTAAGGGCTGTGAGCAGGAACACTTTATCAGCATGCTCCTGTAGGCTGGCAGGCTTATTCCCCTAAAACTTGAGATCAGGGTTATGGTTATGCCAAAGCTGACACAGTTTCAAGAATATTACTTTTTACCTTTTTCTTTTAAGGAGAATTTTCCACTGGGCCTCACACAGGGTTCCCTTTGCAGGGTCTCCCTCTGTGCAACCACAAAGCCACTGGAGGTCTGTGATACCCACCCTGCTTTCCTGGAGGAACGGAGGGACCTCGCCACCTCCTGAGGGTGTCTGGTGGCCCAGAAGGAGCCCAGACAGCAATTCCTCACTGGGCCTCCCTTCCCTCCACAGAAAGGGCTAGGTGCTCCCAGTAGAACTCAGATAAAGCCGCAGAAGAGGTCTCACACAGGGCATAACCCATTCTCAAAGTTGAAGCAAACTGTAGGTTTAGTGTCTTGGTGACGGCCTAACAGGGCAGAAGGAAAGGCCCGGAGTGTGTGCCAATTCTCCGTGGCCTAGGAATAGATCTAGATTTTGTGAACCCGGAGGCTTACACAATTTGGGGGCCTCTTTAACTAGAAGAATATAAAAGTAGGAACACCACATTAGCTATAGGGTCTCAGAAGGGGTCCCTGGTGGTGAAAGACCCTGAAGCTCAGGCATCATTAAGTGTCATTAGCTCTGTGGTCAGCACAGCTGGCTGAGGACTGAGTGTGCTGGCAAGAGGCTCCTGCAAGCCTGGTCCACAAAACGGCAATGGGTGACTTCTTTATGGTCACGTGGCTCAGTTTCTGCCTGAGGGAGTGCACTAAGAGGCTGGGAAAGAGCGCAAGGTGGTCAGGGGCCAAAAGTGTCCCCATAGGTTTTGCTCCTTCTTCCCCCTGCCCCAGGCACATTGCAGGTGCTCAAGAAACACCTTCCAACCAACCAACCAACCAACAGAAATGGCCCCCACCTACCCTTCCCTCCCTGAAGGCTACACCGTCTCCCTTTCTCTAGCTTCCCAGCCATGTTTTAAGCTTCTAGGAAAGAAAGTACTCCTGAATGGTCTACCTGCGGAGGCGAGTAAGTCAGACCCAACAGAAGAGCGGGGTTTCTGCTCCCCTGGGCAATTCATTCACCAAAGATGTACAGGCATGAGTTACCTAAACTTCAAAATCAGTCCAACAAATAATGATGTTGCTTCATTCTATACAAGCCCTGTATTTGGCACAGCACAGGCACCTGGGAAGACACAAGGAGCCTGGATGGATGGAGGTCTACTGGCTCAGGAGTGCCCACTGCCCCCAGGGGATTCTAGGAAGGATGGTGATCTAGAGAATTCTTGTTACAGGGACCAAACCTCCTTAATCAGGAATCCAAGCTCCACCACAGGTCAGCTCGCCAATCCTGTCTGACCAAGCCTCTGTCCTTATTTTGGGTCATCCCGTTGGCTCAGACCCTGCCTTCTCCCCCTCCTCCTGATGGGAAGGTCAGGTCTCCTTTCAAGACCTCCTTGAGCTCCACAAAGGTGCCCACTATGCCAGTCTTATTGAAAAGAGAAAAGAAACTGATGTGAATTTAAAGCACCCAGCCAAATATAGCTATGTTTGCATATTTTCACAGTCCTTGTAAAAATAATCTATACACTTCTCCCAATCTAGTGGCAAAATCACTTATTCAAATCTTAACAAGGAAATGAGAGAAGGTCTAGAGATATGGCAAGTTGTTTAGTTAATGTAGCTCGCTTTTGTATATGCTACAGTTTGGTATTTCTAAGCAAACCTGCTTCTAAATGTTCTTGTTCTTTCTTGAATAAAACAGTGAGAACTTCTTACATATAAAAGTGTCTCCATGAAGCCATTTACCACAAGGAAAAAGATATGTTCTGCCAATTCTTATCTGTAAGATAAAGATAATATCATGATGTGAAGATAATGGCCACCATTATTTGGGTGAATCCATTTCACATGGATTATTTCACTTAATTTCCTCAATAACCCTGTGCAGTAGTATCCTCACTGTACTGATAACAGAAGTTGAGGCTTTAAGAGTAAGTGACTTGCCCAAGGTAACACATTGCCCAAGGTATTTAGTGGTGGATCTATTTTTAGTCCTTGAGCCATGCTGCCTGTGCGACCAAAAAAAAAGTCACTTTGTACACTACAAAGAACTAATGAGCTTTGCAAGATATTTTTTTAAGGCAGGTGGTTGCACACATTTTGATTTTTTCTCAAATTCCTATTTGATCAAAAAAAAAAAAAAACTGCTGGAGAATTGGCCTGCTTCTTTCAAGGCTATAAGGATTTGAAAGAAATCATTTCAACAGTCAAAAGCAAATAATGATAACAGCTGCCATTTATTGAACATATACTATGTAACAGGCCACTGTGCTAAATTCATTACCTGCAATACCTTCCTCAATACCGCTATCTTATGAGGCAACTGGCATTATCCTCATTTAGCAAATGAGGAAACTGAGGCTCAGAGACTCTGCCCAAAGTATCTCAATAGCTAAGGAAAGATCTGGACTCTGGTCTACCTGTCTACACAATGTACCTCCCTGCTGTAAAAGAAAGACTGGTTTAGTTAGCAGCCTGTTAGCTATTTCATACGTCTAGATATGTGAATAGTCAGATGGAAAGCACTATATACTTTGAGGCCAAGAGAAGAACATAGGTGAGTAGGGTCGGAGGGGAGCATTCAGTTCTGCCCTGTCAGTCTCTGTCTCCAACATCATCTGGGGTTTGAAGGAGGGCACAGAGCAGGGGATAGAGGAGGTGGGAGCTCAATCCTTTGTCTTTATAAACAGCCAGCAAAACTAACAGGAGGGCATAACGCAGGTTCACATCTGGATACGTGTTGAGTCTTGCTGAGGGAATCAGTCCAATGATGGAATTGACCAAAATGCACTTAATACACTCTTAGGCCATCATCCCCAGAGTGACTCCAACTCTGAGACAAGTGTCTTGCTAGCATGTGTCACTTGCTCATCTGAGACTCTGCCTTTACCAGGGTGTGGGGCACATACACACTGAGTGACCTACCTACCATCACAGTGGCCCAACTTGCACATGACAAAGGAGGGCACCTTGCCAGAGAGGCCAAGTTCACAATGTTCGGGCTGGAGAAGGCAGAAAAATCTGCTGACTCCAAAGGATGCTGGAGCAGAAAAGAAAAATTGAAAAAAAAAAAAAAAAAGCAAGGGGAAGGGGGTGGTCTTTGCAGGACAGTAGGGTATATTCTCTAAGTCTTGATTTTTCAGAATTCATAAACTATGGATGGAGCCTTGATTAAAAATCCCCATGAAGCATGGCAAATCAGCTCTCAGAACAAGAAAAACTATGTTAGGGTCCTGAGCATGAGCATGAGACTAATCATGGAGTTTCCAATTAGTAGCTTTCTCTTGGGGTTATAGCAAGTGCGCTTTGATGTGACGGTAAGAGAAACCTTTCCAGAGACAAGGTCAAAGGCTTCCCTGTGGCCTTAGAGGCAGGGTGTTGGTAAAAGCCTGGCTGCGGTTGCAACCTCTGCCGTCCAGGCTGATTTCTGCAAACTGGGACTCACACACACACTTCTGACACCCATTAAAGGGAAGGTAGCAGGGACCCGGGCCTGGCTTTGTAGGAACAACAGCCTTCCAGCAACTCCACGTTGTCTGAAAATTGAAGAAGACTTTTGGGAGGGAGACGAGGGGGTAAGGCTCCCCGTGCTGGCACAAGTTTCATGAACAGGACGAAGGGCCACTTTAGGGGCGCTCAAGAGGAGTTCCCTGTAGTGGCCAGGGGTTAACAGTTAATCTAACAAGACGCTAAAGTGGAAGTTTCCACTCCAGCATCAAGATTCAACAGATGGGAAATTCCAAAGCAAGGGGCCAGACCATTATGTGGAAATTTCTAAGAAGCTGACTTAGCTGGCTCAAAGATCCATAAGGAGGATATATAAACAGGTTAAGGGCAGTGGAAAAGGACGAGGATTTTGTGAGGCAGATTCCTCAGAAATGCTCTGATTCCCACCCTCCTCAAGACGGCTTGGGTGGCGGGAGCTGGCCTCTCATTTCAAGTCTAGAGTAAAGGGTCTCAAAGGCAATGTCTGGAAGGCTTGACATGGGTCTCCTAGAGTTTGGGGACTGGTATGTGACTTCTGCCTGAGGAACCAAAATGTGAGGGGGTTACTAAGGAGGCCTCAGGTGGGAGAACAGAAGGCTGTGTCAGGGAAAGTGACTGTCCACCCTCTACTACCCGCGGTGGAGGGGGGGGGGTTGAAGGAATATGAACTCTGGGCTCCAGGAATGCCAGCCTTGGTCTCCTTAAAACAGGTTCTAGCCAACGGCCGTCATTCAGCCTGAGGGTGAGAGGACCCCAAAGATAGAACGTGAATGGAAACTGGTGGATGGTCGCAGCCAGCAGAAGGAGACGTACTGCCTGAGTGCTGGAAAGTTCCACCAGGGAGGCCTTGAGAAAGCCACAGAAGCAGCCAAGAGAGAAAGAGTCCATTTACCCATCAGCCAGGCTCAGAGGACCCAGTGCCCGGCATGACGATGGCAGTCAGGTAAGAATCTTCCTCTTTTCCTCCTTCTCTCTGCTTCACTTCACCTAGGGAGGCCTGAAGCAGTGGGCAGCTGGGGAGACCTGTACTGGCAAGATGGCAGGGGAGGAGTGAGACTTCTCTTGGAGTGAATACTGACTGCTTATTGACCACACTGAGCATTTCCAATTTCCCAAGTGAACATGCATGTGGTGTGTGTGTGTGTGTGTGTGTGTTACTTATAGGGGCCACAGGACTTTTCATTGCCTAAGAAAAACCACAGAAGTCATAGGCTTGATCAAGTTTTTAAAAGAAAATGGAGAAAAGACCCACCTCACTGAATAAACTTTAAAGGAATAGTGACAGACAATATTATTAAGACAATAGCCATGTCTTAATTAGGTCTCAGATGCCACGTGTGCGATGTCTAGTTACAGCTAACCTCTGCTAAGCACAGACTATGTGCCAGGCATGAGACCAAGGACTTTACAATCCTTCATTACTTCATTCAGTCCCCCTAACAACTCCACGAGGCAAGTGTTATTATCCCCTTTGACTACTAAGGAAACTGGTTCAGAGAGGTTAGGCAACTTTCCTGGGGTCACAGAGGTTGGTAAGTAAAGTAGTAGCCGGGACTCAACCTCAAGTCTGACATCTAATCCTGGACCCTTTTTGTCCTTGCAGATAAGTGGTTTTTAGCAGACAGTGGTGACTGAAGCAGAATAGGAACTTAGGTCCTGCCCACACTTCCATCTTGGAAGTCCCTGAGCTGGACGACCCAAGAACAGAGCTTGTAACCACCAAACTGCATGATCTTAGCAGCCTCTTCCAACTCTGGGATTCTACGATTCTATCATTTGTGGGTAGAAAGGTAGAGAGAGGTGACCCACAGCAGCAGATAAAGGAGGACAGAAAAGATGGAGTTTGTATCCTGTGTTCTCAGAGTGGCAGCCAGAAGGAGCTGGTTCCTGTAGGTGCTATACAGACCTGAGGTTTGCAGAATTATAGTCATGTGTATAAATAACCAGTTCAGATAATGCATATAAAGCACGTAGCACGGAGCCTGGCACCAGAGTAAGCATTTAGGTAAATGGCAACTATGACTGTAAAAAGTTTACATATATGCCTAAAGCCTCAACATGCAATTTAATGCAACATACCCAGCCACTGACATCACTCTGTCTGTTCCATAGGGAACCATGTTTATCATGGACACTAAACTTTATTAGTTGAGCCAAGACAAGAAACGAATGCATAAGATTGAACTAGCCAAATATAAAATATATCGCTTCACAGTAGGGGACCATGGAGTCCTGGAAGAAAATGATGGAAGCCAAAATCCCTTTGTCCAATGAAAAGTACATACACACAGTTTTGCAAATAATTATAGAAGTTCGTTCATTTTTTCATTCAATGGGTTACAGATACACTGAAGCCTGTTCACTGTCTCCAGGTTAACAGTCACTCCTCTAGATTCTGGGGAGGCAGTATGAGATCCTCAGGCCCAAAGCTGCCTACCTGACCCCACAGTGGGGGGTCACCCATCCTTGATCTCTCCATATGCTCATTGTTACTAGTCTCGATCATGATACCAAACCTGGAATAGATAGCTAACAAAACTGAAGCTGAATTTTAAACCTTTCCGGTTCAGTGAACTCCTCTCCTCCCCCCCCCTCCCCACCATGAAGAATTTCTAAATCAGTGGCCTCTGGTACCTAAAAATTTTTTATCTGGTTGGCATTCTCTTCCTTCTTTCCTTCTACGGGTAACGAAATTCTTCCTTTCTTCATAGGGATCCCATTCCATGCGATTCTGGTGGAATTTACCCTCTCTCGAGGGCCACATAAACAAACCTTGCCCAAAGAGATGCTGCTATTGTCTTTTGTGTACTTCTAGCCAAGTTGATTCAGGCAAAGAATCCAAACTGGGCCAGTAAAGATCCCTCTTTGGTCCTGTTATTTGGAACAATGGCAAAAAAGGCAACCCTTTGCACTGAGATCCATAGCTGGGAGGATGATGGACGTGTTAATGCCGATGGCCACCCCTGGCACCGTGGTGAGGGAAGAGCTTGCCTGTGAGTGAAGTTGACAGGGTTGAGCAGAGCTAAAAGATGGAGAGAGTGAAAGATAATGGCCTTGATGCTGTCTTTTGAACCCCTGGACACAGCTATACCAGAAGCCCATTCCAATATAGACATCTTAATCACGTAGGTCAAGAACCTAGTTTAAGTTGGATTTCTGTTACTTGCAGACAAAATGACAATTATAGTAACAATAATAAAAATCACTTATTATTTGTAAAACCAATTGGATGGTGAATGGAAGACAGTTTTACAAATGCTGCCTGTCGTGGTCACTGTTCTGGGGAAGGACTAGGTGAGCAGGCTGAGAAGGAGGTGGCCTTGGACCAGGAACAGTCCTGAGCCAAACTGTCAGCAGATGACTTGGTCCTCCTCACCTCTTCTGGCCCTCCTGCACACCTCCCGCCACTCCATCCTTCCTTGGGCAGCTGGGTGCCCTCTGGCTCTTTCCTGTGCCTCCCACTACCGGTTGCTCTACCTTTCCCATCTCCTTTCATCCAATCAAAGCAGCTCACACTTCTACGGGACCTTGTACTTGACACTGACAGGTTGTCCATGGTTGACAGCAGTTTAACTAAGTAGTTCTTCTCTCAGGAATGAGCATATTTTAACCAGGTATTTTGAAGAGGGCAAAAAACCCAAAGGGCTAATTCACTAATTGTGGACTAGGCTCTAAGGATGGTATAGATGCAACTGAACAGGGGGATCTTCCTGTGACTCTCAAATAATTCTATGTAAAGCAGTTAGCACGGTGCCTGGCAAATACAGTCAGCACTCAAAAAAAAAAACAAAAACAAAAACCCAAAACAACAAAAAAACAAACCCCAGCACACACAGATAGTGACTGATTGCTGCTGTTATTATGTATCCTCCATGACTACCACTCGACTACTCACTGCCTATCCCTCTGTCACTACCATGACCACCACCATCATGAAGGCAACTGTCCCTTTCTTAACAATGGCTAGCCTCGGATCCATAACCAATTAATGCACTTTAATCATCTTTTATGGTTTATAAAACACTTGCACATACAGCCTTTTAGATCTTCTTGGCGGGCCTCAAGATAAACATCATTCCCATTTTACAGAAGGGGATACTGAAGCTCAGTTAGGTTGAGTTCATAAGGTCCCACAGCCAGAAGCGGAAGGGCCAGGGCTCAAACCCAGGTCTCATATGAATTTCTTCTTCTTTCCATAACAAGTGGTTGCCAACCGCATAGCAGTCACATGAGAATCATCTGATCACTTTAAGATTCCTGGGGTCTACCCCAGACCTAATGAATGGGGAGGGTGTGGGGGAAGGGACTGTGCGCTTGTATTTTAACAGGTGTCTCATGTGATCTGATGAGCTGCTGACAGACAACCCATGCAGTCCATGGGGCCTCCTGCTATACCAACTACCTATACTAAGATATATCTGCTATACTAAGACTAAGTAAGTACCTGTTATACTCTCAGTCTACACCTTTGTGGTGCAAGGAAAGTGTAGGTAGCTGTCTGCTCTCTAAAGCCCGTTTTCTACCACTGCATAAACTGTTATCTCACGGTGATCATGTCTTGGTTCAAAGAGAGCACTGACAAAGCAATGGAGGAAGAAGACTAGCCAAGGTGAAGAGAGGGAACCACAGAACACAGGGTTTGGCTCTGCAGTGGTTCAGGGTAGGGCAGATCCCAGATGGCAGGAATAGGCAGGGAAGGCCATACTGTGAAGAGAATATTCTAGTGGGACCTGCAGAATGGGAAGGGTTTCCAAGTAGAGAAGGCATGAGCAGCAGGAGGTGTCCTCGAGAGAAGTGGTAAATGGACCGGTCTGGCTGGAATAAAGCAAACAGTGAGAGGCGAGCAGGAGAGGATGGAAGCCAGATGATGGATATGGAGATGCCAGAGAGAAGAGTCGAGGCTGGTGCTGTGGGTGATCTGGGGCACCGACAGTTTCTGAGCAAAGCAGGGACAGACTGAAAGACGAGCCGATGGATGACTGGTGTGGCAGCGCAGAGTGGACGGAGGGTTGGAGTGTGGGCAGTCTGGCACTGGCAAGACCAGCTCGCAACCTGCTGAACTGACTGAGATGCTGGCTGGCAGTGCCGGGGCCTGGCAATCAGAATGGGGACAGGGGATGGTTGAGTTAGGGGACAGGCATGGGTGGGAGTCCTCGCTCCATGCCCTTCTTTTTTCATGTGACTCAGAAGCCCCGTATGGCAGGACTATAAAGATGGCCATAATCCTTCCCTCTTTGCATCTGTGCTGTCTGCAGTACAACCCTGCCACTCCCGTTCTAAGGGGCAGAATTTGCATCTGTAGCCTCGTGAATCCAGGCCAGTCACATAGCTCGCTTTGACCGACAGAATGTGATAGAAGGAATGCTATGCCACATCTGAGCCTCAGCCTCAAGGCGTTCCCGCTTTCTCTCGGTATCCTGCCCAACCCCATGTGAACATGCTCAGGGTAACCTGAAGGATGATGAGACACATGCCTTAGCCGCTGGCATGGCTCCAACAGCCAGCTGACTCCCAGAAACAAAGCCTAGGTGACGAGGACCTGTACCTGACTTCAGACACAGGAGTGGTCCCAGAGGAAACCCGAAGACTCACACAGCAAAGCCCAGCCCAACCTGCCAACCCACAACACTGTAGGATAAAGAAATGATTATTTGGAGTCAAGAAATTTTGGCTCGAACATCCAGGAGTATATTTTGGAGTGGTTCTTACACAGCAAAAGCAAAGTGCTACACACCGCAAATGACAGTATCACCACAGGATTAGGGACTCAGGTCACATGAAGCCCCGAAAGATTTTTCAATTAAAAAGTATATTATTTGCCTAACTCTAAAGTCAGTTTTCTACCACTGTGTAACACATTTAGGTTCAAAGAGAGAGGAAGAGGAAAACTCCAGCAATAAGAAAGCGAATACATTATAGCTGTAAGCCAATTTTCATTACAACACACTGCAAGGGACTGTCTGAAGTCCTTGGCTGAAATAGCATTTTGTTGTTTTGGATACTGCTCGAAACAAGCAGACCATCAACAGGGGCCTGGAAAT
This sequence comes from Hyaena hyaena, assembly GCF_003009895.1. Taxonomy (NCBI): domain Eukaryota; kingdom Metazoa; phylum Chordata; class Mammalia; order Carnivora; family Hyaenidae; genus Hyaena; species Hyaena hyaena. The sequence continues at coordinate 96,385 of NW_024081318.1, forward strand.
AGTCTCATTTCAAAAAAAAAAAAAAAATTTAACAGTATTTGGCATATAATCATAGATCTTTTCCCTGACCATGTTCTTAGCAAAGGAATGTGGCTTGATCTGCTTTTTTAAGGCACGGAAACATCTTAAATCCTTTCAGAGAGGAAATTTCAAAAAGTGTGAATAAATAGATATCTAATCATAGCACCAGTAGGGATGTATCTAACTTAGAAGTGTGAATATCATTTCAAAAATAATGTCAAACAGTCACATTGTTTTAAAAATGAAAGAGAACTCACCAGTAAGACTTCCTGCAGCCCACGTTTTTCAGGTTGGAAGTGGCGGAATGAATCTGAAACAGAATTAAGCAAACATTCCGTTAAGTAAACCACACTTGCAAAGGGAGTGCTTTCAGTTGCAAGTGGCCGCCATGATGTTGAGTATTTATTCTTTTAGTTAAAGATTAGCAAAGCCTTTTCTGGCTCCTGATGGAATAGGGAGAAGTTTTTGCCTACATATTTCAACTTCCTGAATAGAGAGCATTCTCTTTTCTACTTCAGGAAGCGCTGAAAGTCTGAAGCCAGTATAACTATAAATGGTAGTGTTTTCATCCAAACCCCTCCAAGTCAGCAGAAGCCTCCTTGGATGTTGCTCGTGCCTTGGTCCCTCAACCCCTTCTGCTAGGACCAAGCCACAGCTCCCTTTAAGGAACCAATTAAAAAATGGACAGTCCAGCACAACCTCCAGGACAATGGGAAGAGTGTTCAAGGCTTCCCAAGAGCGGTCACCGGATCACAAATAAGCAGAAATTTTTGTATTATTGATAAGGATGAGCCCAAGGCAGTGCTGCTCAACAGAAATAGAACATGAGCCATGTATATAATTGTATATTTTCTAGCAGTTACACTAAATAGGCAAAAAGAAATGGATGAAATTTTAAGAATATGTTTAACTGAATTTATTCAGAATATTATCATTTCACCACATAACCAATAGAAAAATTACTAATGAGACATTTCACATTCTTTTCTTCACAATGAGTCTTCAAGACCCAGCACATCACAGCTCAGACTAGCCACATGTCAAGTAGTCAACAGCCACAATGGCCAGAAGCCACACCAGACACAAAAGGAATCCATTCTTGGCCTTCAGGTACCGGTAAAGCAAGTCAAATGCATGAGGGGATTTTATTCATCTATTTTTCTCCTCCTTGTAATCATCACTCCATTTGTGATGTCATTTTACTGGAAATAATCACATAATAATAACAAATATTTATATAGCACTTAACTATGTGCCAAGAGCTGTTCTTGGCATCTTACTTCAATTAACACTCACAATAACTTTATGAGATAAGCATATTATCATTCCCATTTTGTAATAAGGAAACTGAGACATGGAGAGGTTAAGTAACATACTCAAGGTTTTAAGTTGGTGACAGAGCTGAGATTCTAATCCATGTAGAGGTCTGCCTCCAGATCCCATGCCCTTAGCCACTAGACTCTCAATTAAATGTGAATGGCTCAAAATAAGATAATCACTTTCAGTTTTAATTATAACCACCAAGTGATCCAAGGCTGCTGCCATGATACATGGTCAGATAATAGCAGTGATGGCAGATGGAGTTACACTATGTGCTAGCAAATTAAAATAAAAACAACATGGAGTAGGAACAAACCACCAGAATCAGGCCTGGGTCTGACCAGGGTACAGCAGGAGGTTAATGGTGTTGAGGCGGGGGTGGTCGGTCTTCGGAAAATTTTGTCTTCACGATTTTTCTGAGGGAAGGGTCTATCACTTCCATGAGATTCTCAAAGGGGTCTATAAGACAGACACCTCTATATCTGTTTTAGCTGGGGTGGAGAGGAAGACCAAAAAATCAGGTAGAAAGGAATTCAGAAAATACAACCTTTTTACTTGATTAATCCATGGCCTCCAAAGAAGTCACACCTAGTGAGAAAAGTAAGATCCACACGTGTGAACTCCCTGCCCAGATAGGAGAGGAGGTTAGTCAGTGACACTGTTCAGAATCAACAGGCTTTGGACTGTGGCTACTGCAGAATGCTGAGCCCCGAACCTGCTGAAAGTCCTTCAGTGGCTTCCTCTAGGTTCTAGGATCAAGTCCAAGTTCCTTAGCCCAGTCTCAAAAGCTGCAGTGCTCTCGTGCCTGACCCCTTCCAGGGCACTCCGATATCTTGTCCTTTAGCTATACAGACCTATTTCCAGGTCCCTACATGCCACACACTCACTCCTCTGTGCCTCTGCAGATTCTATTCTTTCTGTCAAATACATTCTTTCCCTACTGTATCAGCCTATCTGTAGGCGTCAGTTCCAAAGTCATCTCCCTTGGGAAGCCTTTGTGAACTCCTTTGGCTGCCTTTAGGGATGACTTCTCTCTCTGCAGTAACAGTATTCAATTCAATTGAAAATTATGTACTACTACAACGAATAATAATAAAGGCTGGATTTTGCTGAGTTGTGTGCCAGACACTGTTCCAAGTGCTTTGCATGTTCCTTTAATCTACTTTTTAATCAGTAACCATGCGGGGTAGGTCCTTTTATTACTCCATTTAGCAGGTGAGCAAACTGAGGCATAGAAGTCAGTAGCCTAAGGTTATCCAGCTTGTAAGTTCAAGAGCCAGACTGAATAAAAACATACTGAGATAAAAAGTCTCCAAACATGTTCTTTAGCAAAGCAAGTTTTAACTTTTTAATCCAGCCAGTGCTGAGGGGACGGTCATTTCCTATGCTTGTTCACTATGAGTGGGAACAGACACAACTCAGGGCTTGGCCAACCAGATCACACCAAGATCATCAGCTTCCCTGAACTCTGCATGTGGATCTAAGTAATAACATGAGCTCTAAGAGCCCTGGTTGACCATTATAAAGGAATGCCAGAAAAGACCCTTGCCTTTAAAACATGGAGTATTTGGGGTGCCTGGGTGGCTCAGTTGGTTTAGTGTCCAACTTCAGCTCAGGTCATGATCTCAAGGTTCATGAGCTCAAGTCCCACATGTCGAGCTATGTGCTGAAAGTGCAGAGTCTGCTTGGGATTCTCTCTCTCCTTTTCCCTCTGTCCCTCCCCTCCTCCAAAATAAAATAAAAAAAAAATGCAATATTTAAGTAAAAAAGGGACACAAGCCCTATTCTTTGAGATTTACTTGGCATCAAGTAACTCAGTGAGTATATTCCAAATATTTTAAAAATAAAAGTCTCATGTTGAATATCTCCTTTTGCTGTCCAGTCATGGCTTTGTCAGCCTTTATCTTTCAGTTCCACAGTATGTTTCTTTCCAGCACTATCTAAACTCTCCTTGGATGAATATAAAAGTGACCTTGTAGGAGGACACTCTCCCCTTTCCCTACCAGTGGGAAAGACAAGAGTTTCAAGATCTGGGACATACCCGGACCTCTAGGGAGAGAACGAGCTCTTTGTAGCTCACGTCAGAGATTGCATCAGGACACTGGCCCAGCCTACCATCTGCCGAAAAATGCAATTAGCCATAACAGCCCCCCTTCCTACTGCATCCACAGTGTAAAAGAAACCACCAACTTCTCATGTATATGGACGCATTATCTCAGTTATTAACAATCAAACTGCAACAACCAACCGTGTTTTGACTCTTCCTATCTCATCTCCTCCTACAATAAACATTAATCTAATTGTTACTAAGAGGTTTACTGAATGCAAATTATGTGCCAGGCATGGTTGTACCTGCTGGGGATACAGCAGTAAATGAGGTAAACAAGGCTCCTGATCTAGAGCCCCCCCCACCCCCACTGTAACAAAAGACAGAAAATAAGTACACAAAGAAGTAAATAAGATAACTTCAAACAGTGACCAGATCTACAGATTTTTCCATAGAAGCATGGAGTGATGTGACCTACTGAAGAGGTCAACAGTGTCTCTCCGGCAGCTGTATGGAGTCTAGAAGAGGCAACAGTGGGTGAATGGATCTGTGGTGACCAGTTATGAAGCCATTCAATTGTTTCAATGAGATATGATGGCACCTTGGGCACAGGACGGTAGCAGTTGAGATGGAAAGAAGTGAATGGATTCAGGATAGGTTCTGGAGGTAAAACAATTACTGTTGCTGACATGGTTGTGGGAGAGGAGGGAGAGGAACGGGGCTAGAGGACACCTAGGTTCTGGCTCAAGCAACTGGGTCAGTGGTGTCTTCTTTAGGGGAGAAAAAGGTTGAGTGAGGAAAATCAAGAGTTCTAATTTGAAAAGAAAAAAAAAAAAAAGAATTCTGATTTGACCTTGTTAACTCTAAGATACCCAAGTGGAGATGTCAAGAAAGCATTAAGAAGTCTTGAACTATTGCTGCCCAATTCAATAGCTGCTAGCACATGTGGGAATTTAAATTTAAACACAATTAAAAAGTCATCTCCCCAGTCACATAAGCCATATTTCAAACAATCAAGCAAAGTAGTGGCTACTGTATTGAACAGCACAGGTGTAGATTATTTCCATCACTATAAAAGGTTCCACTCAATAGGAACTGTCTAAAATGTACATGATAACTTGCAAGACTCCATTACTGTAACATTTACTGTAATTATAAAATACAAAATTATAGCCGTGGGAGATCTTTAAACAGCCATTGGATCCTGGTCATACTTGTTTCCAGTTCATGTTAATTCTCTAGAAAATACAGAATATAGCACTGTGGGTGGTGGGGGGGAACATCATATTTATAGGCCTGGCTTCCAGCTATCTTCACTACCAGTGACTTCCAGCAAATTACTTAACTAACAGGTACCTCCATTTCCCCACCCACAAAATAGGGAGCGACCCTGAATGGGCTATGTTAAGAAGCATGTTGGAGAATGTTTCCAGCTCTCAAGACATCTCCACCTTTCCCTAGCCAGATCTGTTCTGGTTTCACTTGCAAATTCTGACATGATGTTATCTCAAATGGCAAAATGGATATAAAAGGGCCTTGTATGTTTTGAAGGGCCTTGTATTGTAGGCATAAAAGGTACAAGTTCCACAAAGGTGAGGCTTTTGGACACACATATACCCTGTGTCTTGAGTCTATTATAGAAATTTGTGTTACCAGATGTTGCAGGGCTCCTGACTTCACTTTTTTATTTAAAAAAAAGTTTTTTTAATGTTTATTTTTGAGAGAGATAGGGAGACAGAGCACGACCTGGGGAGGAACAGAGAAAGAGGGAGACACAGAATTGGAAATGGGCTCCAGGCTCTAAGCTGTCTGTCAGCAGAGAGCCCATCATGAAGTTCGAACTCAGAGACCAGGAGATCACGACCTGAGCCGAAGTTAGACACTTAACTGAAGGAGCCACCCAGATGCTCCAGGGCTCCTGACTTTATAAAGTAGTGCTGTGATGTGTCAAAGAGTCAGGAATCAAGTCTTGAGCCACAAAGGTAAAAGACAGTAGGAACCAAAATGGTGACATTTCCCCCCCGCTATGCAAGGGCTTTTGTCCCAGGAAAGGGCACACCCTGAGCCGGTGAACTGGCCTACTTTAAGCAAATGGTGCCACCCCATTGTCTCTACCTTGAGACTGGCTCCTGCCCAGAAGAGCTGGTCTGGGCTGTTCATCGGGAGAAACTCTCCCACCTGCTCACTGTCCTTAATCCACAGAGAGTTAGACACTTGAAATCTTGTTTTTAATTAAGGAGCCAGTGGGATGTGTCCTCAACTAATTTGTAGATAATCTGGGGGGAAAGTATCCTGCTTATGCCAAAGTTAGTGAGAAATTTTAAAAATAGACATGTAATTCCAATTTTGCCAACCTCTATGAGAATACATTAAAAGCCAGAGTAAACAAATAAAATGTTATACTCAATATATTGTTTCTCATTTTTCTATGAAGAGAGCAATGGCATCTTTTTGGTAGTGGTGGTAGTTAGTGGTGGTGGTGGTGGTGGTGGTGGTAGTGGTGGTGGTGTGTGTGTGTTTCCCAATGACAATTTTAAAAGGATAGCAAGCATTGTTGGGCCCATATGTCCACCATCCTAGTGCTGCTACTTATTTTTGCCTGTCCCACTCCACAGACACATGTGTTTTTACATGGCCATGGCCACCGTTCATATGCTATTGGCAGTAAACCCAGTGAACACTTTGGAGATGGAAAGTGAGGTCTGACTGTTGGCTCCTCCACTGAGGAGCTGCAAGTCCTTGAACCACTTACCTGTAAGCCTCATTTTTTTTTTTAATTTTCAAATGTTTTTATTTATTATTTTATTTTATTACAAATAGTTTATTGTCAGGTTGGTTTCTATATAACACCCAGTGCTCATTCCCACAAGTGCCCTCCTCCATGCCCATCTCCCACCTCCCCCTCAAACCATCAGTCCTCAGTTTGTTCCCAGTATTCAAGAGTCTCTCAACTTTCTAATGCTAAAAAGGGAGAATGTTGGCCCAAAGCCACCGGAAAAGGCTCCATAAATGATGGCAATTATTTTCTTTTTCTATTTTAAGTGTTTCCTGTGTATTTCTACACATATTCATAATGATTTTTCTAATGCTTTTTATTTATTTTTGAGAGTCAGAGAGAGACAGTGCAAGCAGGGGAGGGTCAGAGAGAGAGATACAGAATCCGAAGATAGGCTCTCAGCTCTGAGCTAGCTGTCAGCGCAGAGCCCGATGTGGGGCTCAAAACCACAAACTATGAGATCATGACCTGAGCCTGAAGTCAGACATTTAACCAACTGAGCCACCCAGGCACCCCCATGATTACTTAAGGGGCCTAATAATAGTTCTTGGTGTAAAAGTCCTGATTTACTAAATCACTCCCCTACTGCACTAAATAATGCAAGTTGTCACCAGTTTTTATTATTATAAATAATATTACATTGGATATCTTCATGCTTTAGCTTTTTTCATTTCTTTCACTTATTTCCCCAGCTTCCCTAAATTTCTAACAGTAGAATGAACAGTTTTTTGTTTTTAAAAGGGCCTTTATTAGCATATAATACCACCAACCAAATAATGGGGAATTTCTGAGATGTTGACATTTTACACTAAAATGGTATTCCTAATGCAGTTTTAATTTGTATCTCTAAGATAATTAGTAAAAATGAATGTTTTTTTCCTGTTTATTAATGGGTTGTCACCTTGAAAAACAAGTTTATGTTTTTCTTATTCATAGTAGGATCTTGATATTTTTGTTATGAATTTGAATGAGCTCTTAATAGTATAGGATAATCAAGAGTTAATATTTGTATTTGTTATAAATATATTCCCTGTATTTTGAATTTTAGGATAAACATATTTTCATTTACACAGTAGTTAAATAAATAATAAGCAACAGCCACATTTTGTATGAGCCTCATGAGCTATGACATTGTTTCTTGGCAAAATGCTTGGGTTTTGATTGCTTTTCAATGTTCATTTACACCCACTTTTATTTTCACAGCATCCCTGTGAGTGAGCTGGGGAATACAATTCGCACTATACGCCTGAGAAAACTGACACCCAGGCAAGCCAGGTGACTTAAACAGGGTCACCGAACCTTGGAGCTGGCCAAGACTGGACTTGGTCCTTTGTTCTTGGAACCACAGGAACCAAAATAGAGACATGTGTTTTGTGCAAATGGATAATTATCTCAAGCACCAATTCTACTTTATTTCCTATTAAAAAGCCTTTATACAAAGCATCGGAGAACCACACCTGCTGCACTAGAGGCTCTCCAGAAATGTTGGCATTTCTAATTCAGCTTTGTTAAGGTGTAATTGACAAGTAAAACTGTAAGCTATTTAAAGTGCCCATTATGGTGACTTGATACACACTGCAAAAGGCTTCCTCCTGTTTAGTTAATTAATACACCCATCATCTCACATATTTACCTTTTTCCTGAGGTGGGGTAAAAACATTTAAGTTCTGCTTTTCCAGCAAATCTCAATGATATAATACAGTGTTATCAACTATAGTCAACATATTTTATATTAGATCCTCAGCCCTTATTCATCTTACAGCTTCAAGTTTTTACCTACCTCTCCCTGTGTCCCCCCAGCCCCTGACAACCACTTTTCTACTGTTTCTATGAGTTTGATTTGTTTTGTTTGGTTTTGATTCTACATATAAATGATACCATGCAGTATTTGTCTTTCTCTGGCTTATTAGAAATGCTAGTATTATTTTTAGAGAATCCACCAAAATAATGCCTTATGTAACGGACCATCCTTAATGCAGTTAAAATAATCCAAATAACTTGTACCTAAGTGTTGCTTTACTGTCATTTTTTTTTTTAACCGAGCATAAACATCACACTTCTTGCCAGTATTCCTTCCCTTCTAGGCTCAATGAAATCGCTCTTCTCTATGAATTTCTACAACCTTTATCACTCTCTACCTTTTATAACAGGTATTTTAGTATATGTTTCACCTCTTCTACTGGATAAGATCCCAAGGGTCTGTATCTTATTTTTGTATCCCCCCAAAATTCTAGCACCCTACTCTGCACAGAGATGGCACTCATTCGGTGTTTTATGAAGAGATGGTGAAGCACTTCATATGGTTAAGAGACCATGGTAAAAAAAAAAAAATATATATATATATATATATATATACATATATATCAGTTAAAAATCAGAGCATTAAAGGCTGCTTTAACTATGTGCTTTTTGCTAAGCCGCTCCTTATTCTGGCAAGCACACTATGATGAGACAGTCCTAATGCATTCTTAGGCCAGAAGTCTACATTAGCTAAACAGTACCAAACTATATTAAACAGAATGTCCAGCAATGTTTCCAGTCTTGGACAAATCCGTGTAATTCTGTAGATATATCTGTTATGCTTTTATTTGCAAATTCTGATATAACTCATTGCTCAAAAATTCACAGTGTATACACATTCTCTCTCTCTCTCTCTCTCCACTCCCCCCCCCCCAAAAAAAAAGTCCTGGTTCAGCATTTGGGAAAAACGCAGATAAAAATATGAAACATCTGTTTCCTAATATCAGGAAAATTCACAGGAAACGATTAATGTTCACTAGGGAGAAAGAAAAATAATCTGGATCCAATTATAAAATGAAACATCCAAAATTCGCAATTTAGCCTGCAAGTCACCACATCTTCAGAACTGAGGGGGGGAAGATTTCACATTTAAACTTGTCACAGGAGAAATATTTTTATTCCGTGTATATACAAAAAGCAAACAATTGTGTGCCTCCACCCTACATAATATTCTCAGTTCCTAAGTCTCCCCACTGATATTTATATAACCCTTGGCAGTTTGGGTTGGTATTGTGTGTGTATTTTCATAATGTGTTTAGTGCTGCACAGGGCGAATGAAAACCTAGCTAAACTGGATGATGGTCCCTGTAAGGACAGGATGGGGTTCTTTTGAGAAAAATCGAGAGTGGCTTACATCTCCCAAGGACTGACAGGGCCATGGTGGGCAGGGCCACAGCAAAGTCAAAGCAAAGTACAGATGAGGGTGGTGAGTTCTTCCACTATCCTGCCCCATATAAGCCTACTCCATGCCCAGCAATGTGGAAGGTGCTGCAGGTACAACAGAGAACAAAATATAGACCTTCTCCTTGAGGAAGCTACCATAAGTCATGGAAACAACTGAGGAGGTAATTAGAGCTCTGGCAGATGTCATCTAATTGCAGTAAGTACAAGGCATTCTGAGGGCACAGAGGAGGGGCCCCTATAACAGTCTGGGATGATCATGGAAGGCTTATGGGAGGAAGCAGTGTCGGGGGTGAAGTACGAAGAACAGCCAGGGTTAAGTGGAAACTCAAAGGAGGGAGGTGTGAGCAAGGCAAAGGAAACAATCTGTGCCAATGCCCAAGAGGAAGTGAGCACCTAGGCCTACTGAGGACTGCAAACAGCTTAATGCACCGGGTTGGAGAGTTTTAGATGCAAGAGAGGCCTCATCACCTAAGAGGCAGTACCAGAAAAAGCCCAAAGGGGGTGACTTTTTGCTTCTCCAAAGGGAGAAGCAAAGGGCCAATGAAAATGAGCCAGGATCTCTAGCATCTTCACCTCAGAAAGAACTCCTACTGATTTGGAGCACCTGGGTGACTCAGTCGGTTAAGCGTCTGACTTCAGCTCAAGGACATGATCTGGCAGTCTAGGGGTTTGAGCCCCACGTTGGCCTCTATGTCAGATTCTGTGTCTCCCTCTCTCTCTGCCCCTCCCCCACTCATGCTGGCACGCTTGTCTCTCTCAAAAACAAATAAACATTAAAAGAAAAAAAATAACTAGGTCTGACTCACTGACAGGTTTCTGGAGAGCAAGCAGTCAGATGGCCCTATAAGAGATGATGCTGGTCCCCAACTCCAAGGACAGAGCAATAGCCAACTACCCACCTCCACAGATAGGAATGCTGAGCGGGCCTTACCACAACCCCATGAGGAAGACAGAATTATCTCCATTTTACAGATAAGTTGCTGGCTTCTGTACATTGATCCTACTTTCGATTAGGGAAACCTACTCGTCTTGGTATGGTTTGGACTTTTGGTTTTAGCACTGCAAATTCCATATCCTAGAAATCCCTTCAGTGCCAAATAACCAAGATGGTTGGTCACCCTGCTGAGGGTTTGTGAGGTACACACAGTGGACAAATGGGTTTATGCCCCAGGTTCTTATATGGGAACTGGTGCAATGTTAAATGTGATCTAACCCAGAGAAATTAATCTGGACCCTTTGAGCCATGGGACTCTCTGGAATATCTTGGGGGATTGGAGGATTGTAGATCACTGGCAAAAATTCTTAATAATATGTGCAAGGCACAAAGACTAGTTGAGGGCCCGGTGATCACTAGCTGTTGTCCTGAAGGGGAAAGAACTACTTACTTAATACTTATAGAAAACAGCAATTAGTCAAAACACTGGTCTGAATTTAATCTCTGCTGCTGTTAACTTAGAGTTAACCAAACATTTTCAGCTTTAACCCATGACACTGAAAATCTTCCTAAAATAAATGAGTCCACTTACCTACACAGAATATAGTAAACATATTCTCATGTGTCTTTGTTAACTAGGGATCTTACAGTGCCTCACTCATGGCCATGGCTTACACGGTTACTGTTCAACAGATGGAGTTAAAGTTTAGAAGATAAAGAAAAAGAACACAACACAGTTGCCAAAAAACTATGGTCACAACAGGATATTACTTTATGACAGTATCTGACAGGCAGGGGGTGGCTGATACATCTTTAGAGAATGAATGATGGCAAAAAACTGGGCTATGCGGAATTACAGAAAGGAAAATTACCAGGTGATGAGGGACCATAAGGCAAGCTGAGGGCCAAGTACAAGTTAGCACGGCTCCCTTCCGCACAGCCCACAACCGGCTCCCTTCCGCACAGCCCACAACCGCGCTCGCCCCCTCCCCCCCCAGGTGGGACGTGTGTGATATTCCTCAGGCACTCCTGGCTGCCCAAGAACAAAGGAAAGGACAGAAACAAATGGTTAAACTAATAGTCTCCACCAGTTTACAAATATCTCTTCAATAGCCTAATCTCCAGGAACTCCCTACTATCTTAATGATAATGCTTTGCTAGAGGGAAAAATAACCTAAGCTTGAAAACAGCTGGGCCTCTGTAAATCCTCTTTAGCATATGGAAATCCCTTTAAGAAACTTCCTCTTGACTTTACCTCCCCCAACTCCACGGTATATAAGCAGCCACTCTTCACAACCCTAGTGCAGCTCTTCCTGCCCATGGGTCCTGTCCCTGTGCTTTAATAAAATCACCGTTTTGCACCAAAGACATCTGTCTTGAAGAATTCTTTCTTGGCCATCAGCTCCATACCCCTACCAACACCCAAAAACCCCATCACCAGAGAGGGTGAATGAGACAGATGATGGCTTCACTTGAGGTTTTGCTGTGGTGCTATTGAGCCAGGCAGCTCTGTACAGGGTTCTGGTCTGAGAAAAGGGAGCATAAGCTCTTCAAGGGAACTCCTTTCCTTGCAAAGGTGTATGAGTGAAATAGCCCATGTGGCCTTCAGGCAGCAGCAGATGCAGAAAGACTTCAAACTGATATGAGTCCAGGGCCCACCATTAAATCCTGACTCAAAGGCATCCTCCCAGAAGCAACGTTAGGCAGACACAACTCCCCATCGTGAGAACTCCTGACACAGGAATGGCGTTAGGAGCCTTAGACTCTCTCTCTGCCAACAAATAATGATCTCCAACATATTTCTGGTTACTTTTCAATGAAAACATATTTTCGAAATCCAACCATGCTTGAATAGAGCTATTAAAAAAACTGCTCAGCAGGGTTGAACTTTTATTAGCCTCAGAAAACTTAGGGAAAAAAAGTAAAATTGAGCAGCATTTATCACTGGTAATATAGAACTATATTTCCCTCTACAAGTTCCAGCTTTATGGGAGCATCCTGGGTAACTGAGCTTCTGCCGCATGGGGAAAATAATCATTCTGTCCACATGGCTTAGCTCTCTAATTGTGATCACTCCTTTCAATGACATGCTTTCTGTTGGATGCTGAGACAGAGGGGAAGGCAGTCATCCCACAAATATTCAGGTGATGTCTGCAGCACAGTCAGGCAGCATATTCAGGGCAGGATGCAGCAAAGGGCACTGCCTGGATGGAGCTGGGTCAGGAAAACAAGACAGGGAAGGTTTTGGTTTCGTTCTGCCAGACCTCTGATGTGAGTGAGCTACTTCTCCAGGCCTTGGCCTCAGAAGCAAATGCTAAATGCCCCTTAGCTGATGCTGGGAGCGGCTACCCCAACCCTGGTTTGGGGGCTTTGATTCCATTTAGTGATTCAGTTTTAAATTGTAGCCACCAAAACAGGTGGGCATTGAGTAAGTCTCCAGGTCATGGAAAACCAGTCGAAGAAGTAGATAAGATAGAGATTCTAAGGACTTGTTCATCTTGCCTGTAGCATCAAGAGACCAATAGCCTACAAAACTGTGTTCAACATAATCCACAAGGACCTCATTCTACAAGAAGAAAACAACTCTTAAGAAGACCAGCACAGTGGGCACAACCTCTCTGTTCCTGCACCTAACACTTACTGCCTGGATAAAGCCTAACATTAGTTTGTACCCTCTTCTAGACATTCTTAGGAGCTTTCCATTTTATTTTATTTTTTCAAGTTTATTTATTTTGAGAGAGAGAGAGAGAAAGACAGACAGACACAGCATGAGCGGGGGAGGAGCAGATAGAGAGGGAGACCCAGAATCTGAAGCAGGCTCCAGGCTCTGAGCTGCCAACACAGAGCCTCACACAGGGCTCAAACCCACAAACCGTGCGATTATGACCTGAGCCAAAGTCAGATGCTTAACCGACTGAGCCACCCAGGTGCCCCAGGAGCTTTCCGTTTTATATACATGCTGAACTACACAATCTGCTGACCTTCCTTTGGGGGAATGCACATGCCTGGACTCACTGCACCAGAAAAAAAACAAAAACAAAAAACTACCACCTAGAGTCAAGAAAAACAAAAAACAAAAAATACCTGTCATTCACCATACCTCTAGGAAGAGGTTTAACGGCAGCCCAGGGAATCTGACAACATTCTGTGCGGTTAGCCATTTCCATGCTCAACTCCTCTCCTTGCCCACCACCCGACCCCATTTCTCATTTGTTTATGCACCTGCACGGACAATTTGATGACAAGGTCTTGTGTCTGCACAGGCCATACTTTATACTTCTATGTATTTGTCTTCCTTCCCACCAGAATGAACTCTGCTTAACACACCCTAGGTTTCCAATAAGCAAAAGGAGGGAGGGTGGAGAAGAAAGCCCTGAATATTCATGTTTATAGCTAACTGGGAATCCAGAAATTAGGTTCCTATTTATCTTCTATTACTAAAGCTGACTTTCGTTCCTATGAACATGTCTCCCCCCAAAACTGTTGTGGACACTGATGACGTGAGGCACTCTTTCTTAACCTTTTAAGACTCACACCCACTTTTAATAATCATAAAAATCTTCCCTTCCCTAACCAGATTCTGATGTGCCCTTTCTATGGCTGTTTCGGGAAACTAAGATGTGCGTTCTCAGCCTCCCCTGCTGGATCCTCTCCTCTCCCCTAAATCTGATAACTTTCAAATCTACATCTCCATTCCCAGCCTTTTCTCTGAATTCTAGAGTTATTTATCTGACTGACTTCTTGACATCTTCCCAAGAATACTTTATTAGGATCTCAAACCTAACAACGGCCACAACCAAATTTTTAATAATCTTCCCATGCTGTTTATTCCCTAGGGCTCCCAGTGCTGGAAGCTGGACACCACCATTCATGCCTTTGCTCGAGGCCAAATCCTCACTCATCTTTGGCTCCTTTCTCACCTATAGTTCATCCATCCAGTCAATCCACCAGCAAATCCTGTCAGCCCTACCTTCAAAACATGTCAGGATCCAGTCACACCTCTGAGTCTCCTCCAAGCCCCCTGGACTGAGCTGGTGGCATCCCCATGGGGGTCTCTGGGCTTTGGCCTTGCCCCTCCCCCGACTCCAAGTCTAGTGTCCCTCAGCAGGGGGTGTGTCATCATTCACCTTACTCCCCTGCTCTGAACTCTCCAATGGCTTCCAGGCATGTTTAGCACACAAGCTAAACCATCAGCCTCCCAGGTTATACATGAACTGGCCTGGCTCACTCTATCCAAATATAACCAAGCAATCTGGGGGCCCCTGGCTGGCTCAGTGGGTAGACCCATAGGACTTTTGATCTTGGGGTTAGAAGTTCCAGCCCCACATTGGGCGTAGAGATTACTTAAAAAAATAAATATTTTACCTATCAGCCCTCAGTTTGTTCTCAACTGATGGGTACAGAGGGGAGTGGAAGGGGGGAGATGGGCATAGAGGAGGGCACTTGTGGGGATGAGCACTGGGGGTTATATGGAAACCAACTTGACAATAAACTATCAAAAAAGAAAAAATATTTTTAAAATAATTTATGTAAAAACATAAAAGCAAAACAAAAAACAAACCAAATAATCCACGCAATCCCTTGCCTCAGTACTGAGACACTTATTCTTCTTCCCACTTGAACTCACAAATACTTTTCAACTTCACTTCCCACAGCTCTCTGTGATGAACATCCTCTCCTCAGAGAGGCTCTACACTCTCTTTTCTTACCCTGCTTTGCTCTTCTGCATAGCACTTAACACTTCCTGGCATTCTATTTTCTATCTACTGAATTATTATCCCTCTCCTTCACTGGAATGTAAACTCCACGAGAAAAGGACATTGTTTATTCACTGCTGTACCCACCATGCCTGAGGTGATGGTGCCTGACAGAGACTAGGTATTTTTTGCTACTGAATGAATGGATATTTTCAAATAGAAATATTTTATGCGACTGAATTTCCTAATGTTTATATTATGAAAATATTTCCCCCTTTCCCAAGCAAATCATCAGATAGTGTATGTTTTTTTTTTTTTTTTAAATGACCCAGCTCCCCTGCTTAGGTTCTGATACGTCTGCCATCTTTGAAACACCCCCCTGGGGAGTGGACTAGGATGCCCCATCCCCCAGAGGGTCAGTGATGTGGTGGATAGGCTCTGTGTACACAAACCCATGGCTATGTCCTGAGTTTTATCCAAGCAGCTGACATGTTTTATAGCCTTCTGCCTCTTACTAAAGCCTTAAAGCTTTATTACCTTTGAAAAATGCTCAGAGAATTCAACTAATAAAGAGACTGTCTGCCTTATTTATGGCAATGGCAGTGTTTCTTTCAGTTAATTTTGAATAGGGCTGGCTCAAATTTCAATGCCAAGTGGTTTGCTATACTACTTTTGTTGTATGCTTCCAAGCAGTTAGGGCCCAGTGGCCACAGAAAATACTATGGAACATTAAGAAACTTTCTGGGGAGAAAAAAAAAACAAAAACAGAAAGAAGCACAGATCCCTCCTGCCATGTATCTTCTATACATTTTGGGTTTTCTGGTGGCTTCTTCAGTATGGGTGCTTTTCAGAAGAGCAGTGCTTTCCTTCATGAATGAGCCCCATTGATCATGACACACCAAGTGGTCAGAGTTAGCTCCAAGGGGACGGCCACTCTCCCAGCCTTTTGGCATTTTCCCAGCATGGCAGTGAATGCCACCCTGCAGAGACCAGTATATCTTTCTGGGAATTCCACCTTTCTCTCCTTTACTTGGCCGCTTAGCAGACCTCCGCTTCAGACAGCTCAATCAGCTGACGTTTGTCTACTGTGTCTTTACTCCTTTTCTAAAAACATCATCTTTCTGAAACTTTTGGAGGTGACACTTTGGAACTCTCAGGTAAACACAAGGCATTATTAATTTCCAATCACTTGAGAAATAAGGCAGACACAGCACGGTTCAAGGATATAGTCCAATTCTGACACTGGAATTGACATAAATAGAAAACACTGATCCATATCAGTTCTGCTCTTTTACCTCCTCAATAAATAAATACAATAAGTCATATGCAAGTCACAGTGAACATTTTCTTATATGCCTAAGTATGTCTTTATTGCTTAAAAGCTTTGAAGTTTGTAACATGAAATCTCATTTAATCGTTTAGAAATGCAAGTTGTTAAGTGGCTTGTCCAAAGAGGAAAAGGGTAGATACTGATTATCAGGCATTTTGTCATCCAAGTCAAAAACTCCCACAAAATCACTTCCATTTTTAACCACAAATCTGGATTCCTAGAACATGTGTGTGTGACTTAACTCTGTGGTCCTTGCACCCCTCTCAGGCTGTATAAGTGGCTTTTTTCCTCTGTTCTCTGAACACTACACATGGGCAGAGCCAACATAAACTATACGCTAGTGACATTCTGAGCGACTCTCAAATTCCTGCACTCTTCTGCAAAGCTCCACTGCCGACCCTCCTCAGCTCACCCAGCCTCCCTCAAACACTGTTTTACATTTTCTTCTCTTCACTCAGTTTGGTTGGACAAGTATTTTGTTAACAGTCCTTTGGCTAATGTCAGGGTAGGGCTTCTGGCAAAAGTCAGGGCTGCAGCATTTCAGAGGCCTAGCACTACCTCTAGAAAATATTCCCGTTTTAACTCTTTTACTCCTCTTTTCTTCAGCCACGCAAAAAGGAAGAAGCAAAAAATTAAAAAAGCTTCATATGCTCAACAAAGATACATACAGCCACAAAAACACTGTTTTCTGGTTTAAAACCAAAAGAATCTTAACGTCCTCACTCGGGGCTTACGAGTCCTGAATCCCCAAACACAGATAAAGTCTTATAAGTAAGTCATATCTGCCAAACTTGAACTTGTGACTTTTGGGCTTTTTCAGTTTGCTTGTGTGAAAATGTGGCCAACATTATGACGGTTCACCCTCCACACAGCCCACAACATCTCACTGCTAGAGGAACCTCAGTTTGTTCAGGAAGAGATGCCGTGAGCTCAGAAAAGGTCCTGGCCTGAGGGCAGGCATGCGCCCTGGCAACCTGGTGAGACCTGAGGGGAAGCTCTGTGGGGATGCCAGGAAAGGATTCTGCCTCTCATAAAGGACAGAAGCAGTGTGGTAGATTCCCCACTGGTTCTCAGCTATGAAACTGGTCATGAGGCACAGAACTGTGACAATCATTTAGTGACCACCAGAAAGTAAGTCTATGTTTTAAACTCAACACCGCAAACAGAGTAGATCAAAGGAATGGAGACAGGTCCATAGTGGCAAAGGGCAGAAGCAGCTGTCTCTTCAGATGTTCTGAAGATGTGGAGAAATGGCTCCCTACTTGTTAGGACCACAATTTTTCATGTTTTCTGTCATTTATAGCCTTGACACACTTAAGATGATAAAAGAGAAATTTATGGCTTCTTAATTTGGTTTCCTTTAACTTAGAGGTAAGAAAATTTGCTTGGCAAACCTCAAGGTAATAGGGCAAATATAACTTGCTGTTGCTTTATTATTTAGCACAGAGGCCCTCAAGTCTTTCTCAATCCACAGCGATTGCTCTCCATCCATCCATCCATCCATCCATCCAATCATTCCCTTCTAAGCAACCATTTCAACCATCCAATCATCCATTCATCTTTTCTTTTATTCCTCCACCAAGCACCTGCTGAGCCTCTACCCTGTGCTGGGCACTGGGGATACAAACAACCCAAAGGACAGAAAATACATATCCATTTTAGAGATAAGGACACTGAGATTCAGAAGATTTAAATGTTTTTTCCAAAACCACAAGTCTACAAGTGGCAGAGCTAGGACTCAAATCTAGGACTATCTGAGTTCACAGGCTTGTGCTTTTCACTACATCATGCAGCTTCAACCCTAGTCATCACTTTGTTAGCCTAATTTAGAAATAATAAAAACTATATTTCTAATATTCTGCAATTCTTACTACCCCCACCTCACCATCTGCAGCTAATCTAAAGTAGTTACACTGTACTGTATCTAGACATTTTGTCTCACCAAAACCAAATGTCCACTGTCCACCTAGAAGTCTGACACCATGTTACAGGATGACAGCATCCCCATGATGACTTCTGCTTCCACAGCATTCATCCTGACCCTATGGGCTGCTGTATGTGCCATCACTTGGGGACCTTTTCTACCTTACTCATCAGTGCCTGGTACTCTCTGGCACATGACAGGTCCTCCCTACATATCTGTTAATTAAAATGAAGAAAAATTAGCCAAAGAATCAAATGCTGTCTCAGGAAGTCCTCAATGCCAATTCTTAAGACTCTTAGTTTAATGAGTTGATATCACTTCTAAGACCTTGGCAGACAGACAGTGCCATTCCAGAAGGTGCATAATAAGTTGCTGACTGAGCAATCTGCACATGATGTTTATAGCAAATGTATTCTTGTGAAACCCTGGAAACAACCCAAATGTCTAGTACTTGGATAAAAAGTTAAACCGATGGCTACTTATCAGCCCAGGGGATTATTTTATTGCCTATTATAAGGAGAGAGATGTGACCTGCAGAGGACGCAGGAAAAGGGCAACATGAACCAAGGTTAGTTACAAAAGTAGACCAGCAAAGTGGATATATACGCTAATCCCAACTATGCAAAAATACACACGTGGACACTGGCATTACAATGGGAGTCTAAACTCCTAAGAACAGTTCCCAAGTGTACAATGAAAATTCAGAATCAAATAAGACCACTCACAACTGACTTTTCTATTATTTTATCCCTGCAGACCTTCCTCTGATTAATGTGACAGAATTCTTACAGAAGGCATCATCATAATGGAACATGTGACCAGTTTCGAAAAACATGCTTTCTAGGTACCTATGATGAAAATGAATGCCTTACTACTAAAAGACATCTATTTATTTGCCAGGCTCAACATATACATTGTTCTCAGTATCTGAAGGCCATGTGATAATGAATGCCCTGTGTGTGCATGTATGTGTGTGAAAAGCACAATACGTGACACTTTCCAACTCTACATCAGATAACCCAGTTTGCTTTGCAGGAACAACCATTCCTTGCTGAGACTGGCACACTCAGGATGTTTTCTACTTAAGGCCTGCATTGCCATACCCTTCCCTTGGCTAAATCTGGCTTCTTCCAGAATTTCTGAACTTGGGTGCACCTCCCTCACACAACAATGGGTACCACTTCTTGAATATTTTGCTATGTACTAGGCATGGTTGGAAGCACTTCTGAGTCCCACTTCAACCTCGTTTTCTACTCTAACCCCAGACACAGAGTACATGGCATGCAGCAGATGATCAGTAAATACATGTTTAACCAGAGTTACACTTTAGTTCATTTAATTCTCATGTCCACACTGAGGAGGTATTACAATTATCAACACTTTACAGATGGGGTCTAGAGAGCTAAAGTCAATTGCTCAACAGCTAATATTTTGCTAAGGGCAACAAGAAAGGATGTTATCTTTCTACTTCAGCTCACCCCATTTCAATACCTGGCTCATTCTAACTTGGAATATCACACTTTTATGAGTTAAAAAATTAACTGATAAGACACAAAAAGTCATGATCGCAAGAATAATTTCTAAAATTCTTTGTCCACTCAAAGTGCCATTAAAATGCAGACCCTTGAAAGGCAGGGACCTCCTACCCATTAACACTTCACTGGAAGATAGAAACGCTCTAAGAGGTGTCATCAAATATGGGACATGTAGAGAAAGGAAGTCCCACTGCTTGTCCAGTACTTACACATATAAGCACAGTTGAGTTAGGCAGCTCAAAACCATGAGTTCAACCGACTATGGGGAAAACAGCAACAATAATACAAGTACAAATAACACAGAAGTAAGACCTAACACTCCACACCTAAAACCTCAAAAAGCTCAACTAGGGGTATGTGGCTTAAGGAAAAGGGCCCCTTGCTGTGGTAGTTCTGACCTGGGGAAAATCCCAAATCGCAGATGAATTCATTCAACTGATTCACAATTACATTTTTCATACTTTGCCTGAAGAAGTTCTGACCTAGAAAATGGGGTGGGAGATGGAGGGAAAAAAAGGATCAGTCTAGTTCCAGTGGGTAGGAATGCAGTCTCTGGGATTTTCCTAATGTGTGGACCATAGTATTTAACAAAAAACCACTCCCTGAAAGCCAAAGCCTTTCTCAAGTTCTGCTGCAAGCAGGGCAAGGCAACCAGCGCCCCCACCGGCACTATAGAATCACCACAATGGCCCGAAACAAGCTTCCCTGATTAAAATGCTCTCTCTTCCGATCCTAGGTCTCTTCAGCCGCCCTCCTCTGTTTTCCAAGGCCCTATACAACAAGAGGCTACCAGAGCTCACCAATCTCTACCTTCCTCTACCGTGGTGACTGCCCCTCCCACCGTCTTCCCCTCCTCACACAGGCCTCTTAGCCATGCCGTTGCCCCAGGCTGGAATGCCCTCTGTCCATTCGAGGCCAGTCAGACCCTGCTAATTCCCACTCTTCCAAGCCAACTCCCTCATCCCCATTTCCCTGATTGACTTCCAATCACTTTCCTGTGTGCTAAGCCTTTCTGTGGAAAGAAACAGACTCCCTTGAGTGACCTCAATTGTTCGACACTCACTGTAAGTATATACAGACAATAAGAGCCATGGGACGGGACAGACCTCACTGAACCAAAACAAAACAAAAACAAACAGGCCAAGAACTGGAAGGAACCAGGACAGCCTCCAGAATTAGATTCTTTAGTCTCCCAACAGAGGCAGGAGTGTGGAGTCCCCTACAGTGATGATGACCCAGCCTTTTCTTCTCTGCTTCTGTTGCTGCTGCCACACATCTTGGGTCTCCCCCACGCTTCCTCATAGTTTCTGCTGACTCAAAGCCTGCCCAGTGGTCTCTCTCAGATTTTCTTTCCAGCCCACAAATTAGAATGCCACTAGGCAACTCTCCCTGCCCTGGTGTCTTTCATGCACAAATTCTTATAAAGAATCCGATTGGGCCCATGGTGGCATTTTATTGAGCTGACCAGTACCGGTCACAGCAGACCAGGATGCTTGTCAGACTATGGCTGCCTTAGGGTCAGGGGCTCTTCTTGACCCAATCAACTGTGGCTAAGGAGAGAAAGGGAAGGGAAGAAGTCACGTTAGTTAGGAACATGGCTATTTTTAACAGTTTGGGCTGCTTCCCTCAGAAGAAGTTGGACTTTTTAGAAGGGGCTACAGACACATTTATTAGTTCCTCTGGTGAATGGCTCTTCTTCACATCTCTAGTGTACTTATACGAATATGCATCCCTCAACCCGGTCATGGATGACAGAGCACTGTATACTACTCAATAGCCACTTCACGCCTATTTGTCCTGATTATTATACCTAACCAGGTAGTACCAGATAACCCAGAACCACAGGATACTCATGGATGAGCTTCACTGGAGGAGGGACTTAAGTTCTCATGGGTATCTGCCAGAGACTGCAACTGTTTGCACGATCTTCTCACAGAGGAATTCTCGAACTTTTGGTCTTAGGACCCCTTTACACTCTTTAAATTGAGGATCACGAAGGGCTTCTGTTTATTTGGCTTAACCTATTGATATAGTTACTGTTAGGAATTAAAACAGAAGTTTTAAAAATATTTGTCTATTAAAAATATCACTGGTAGGGGTGTATGGCTGGCTCAGTTGGTTGAGCATCCGACTCTTGATTTTCAGCTCAGGTCATGATCCCAGGGTTGTGGGATCGAGCCCCACTTCAGGCTCCAAGCCTGCCTAAGATTCTCTTTCCCTCCACCCCTCTCCCTTGCTCACGCTCTCTCTCTAAAAAAAATCAATACTATGTGTGTGTGTGTATGTGTGTGTGTGTGTGTGTATGACAAATCCATTAGATCTGAAAGAAAGCAATATTTTATGAGAAACTTTTCTGAAACAAAAAATTAGAACACATTTACATTTTTTTAATTCTACTTAATGTCAAATCTGCAAATCTCTAATAGAAGACAGCTGGATTCTCATTTCTTCTCAACTCTTCGGAGTTCAGTCTGCTGCATGATATGTTGCTTTGGTTGTCATATATGAAGAAAGTCTAAGCTTACACAGATATAGATGGAAAGGCTTTTCAGATAACTGTGGATATTTTTCTCTGAAACTATGCCAAAACTTAAAAAAAAAAAATCATCTCCTGTTAATTATTTATGAGAGACAGAGAAACAGAGTATGAGTAGGGAAGGGGCAGAGAGAGAGGGAGACACAGAATTGGAAGCAGGTTCAGGCTCTGAGCTGTCAGCACAGAGCTTGACACCAGGCTCAAACTCATGAATTGCAAGATCATGACCTGAGCCTAAGTTGGATGCTTAACCAACTGAACCACCTAGATGCCCCTTCAGGAGAGGATTTCTTAAAGGTTACCTCAAACCCTTTCAATGAACTTTTCACACTCTGTTATATGAAAATTTAATAGTCTACCTTGCATTTGAATAGAGCTTCTACCCAGGCAGGGTTTGTAGCATACACACTGGTCACTGAGAAATACTGGCTCCCTGATTTCCACAGGTGTTCCAAATGTTGACACATTTCATCACATAGTATCAAAAACCACACTCATTAACATCACCACTGATCTCACCGGACCTCTTTAAGTACACTTGAGGCAATGCATGGGCTGTCATCAAGCTTATGGGGACAGACACAAGTTCTTTAAAATTCCAATTTTTGCTTGTAAGCTAGAATTTCATCACAGGCAAAATACACTGACAGTTGTTTCTCTTGAATGACAGCCTGACTTTGTTCTTTTTTGAGAAACTGTCCACCAAACATCCAAGTCTGAATAGTCATAGTTTGTCTATCAGCCATTCTTTCAAGTAAAAACGGGGTCAGTTCAGCTTACAACTCAATCGCGCAAGTGTTTTCCCTTCAGACAATCATCACACTTTATTATCAGAAGAGCTTTATTCTCCCAATTGTGCCACACAGAATATTAAAAAGATGTGCCTTCAAGGGCTGAGACTTAGTAAAGTTAATCATTTTTACTGCTTCAAGGACACGTGTATGTGAAAATGGCAATTTTTTTTAACTGTGAGACTGTGGTGGTGAGGAATGTGGGCACTAGTACCATTTGGTACCACTTCCTTGCTTATTATTAGGCACCAAGAATTTTAGCCACCACTGCTTTTGCATCATTCAATAGGACGAAAAGGCCAAATAATATCTTATTATGAAAATAAATTTGACTTTTTGGACACCCTGAAAAATTCTTGAGACTCCCAGAGTCTTTGAGCCTCACCCTGAAAAACACTGTTCTAAAAAATGCTCAATAGGGGCGCCTGGGTGGCTCAGTCAGTTTACGTGTCCAACTTTGGCTCAGGTCATGATCTCACAGTTCATGGGTTCAAGCCCCATGTCGAGCTCTGTGCTGAAAGCTCAGAGCCTGGAGCCTGCTTCAAGATTCCCAGTCTCCCTCTCTGTCTGTGCCTCCCGCGCTCATACTCTCTCTGTGTCTCTCTCAAAATTAAACATTTTTTAAAGATTTTAAATACTTAATATTCCTAAATTCATCAATCAATGAATAAAACTTCATACTAAGGATGGAAGTTCTGGAAAGGTTTCACGGATGAGGTACCTTTCCAGTGGGGTCATCAAGACCACACAGGACGTGCATAGGTACACAAGGGTGGGAGGAGCTCGAGCAAAGGGAAAGGTGGAAATATGTAGGCAACGTAACTGGAGTAGAAGCAGAAGAAAATATAACTTTAGATGAGCAGGGCCTTATGTGTTGCAAAGCACATTCTCACACACACACACACACACACACACACACCCAGCAATCTCCATCAGTTCCCCACAACAACGCAGTGAGTAGGTTACCAACATCCCAGTGGTGCAGGGGAGAAGACTGAGGTCAGTCTGCAACTCTCTAAAGGCAGAGACTATGCTTGCTTTCCCCATATGAATTTTGAACCCTCACACACTGACCAGCACACCAAAGGTACACAATAAATGTTCATGGAGTTCAATGAACCAATGAAGCTCAGAGAACTTTGTTACCTGCTCAAGATCCCACAGCTGGGAAGCGGTGGCCCCAGCACCAGACCCAGGTTTTCTGGCACCAGACCCCATGTCATTTCCGCCATACCCTGATGTCTTCAAAGTGACAGAACGCACAGTCATGGGGGGGAGGGGGTGTTGGATATCAGTACCAGTGGTCTATGAACTGGGGAATTTGGGGTAAGGGAGCTAGCTACATGATGGCATTTGTGGGACAGAGGAAGAAACCCAACAGGGTCTGGGCGGCATGGGGTAGTAAAGGACAGGACAGACCAATTTCGATCCTGTTTTCATGGTCTAAATGAAAAGACAGATGGGGGTGGGAGTAGTGTCACACTTCACAGATTTCCCCAAATTCTGACACTTCACTGTGTGAATTTGGACAAGTTAGCCTTCCTGTTTGATCCTTACTTTCCTTATCTGCAGAACAGGATAATGATCATCTATAATTTCACAGAATCACTGTATTAAATGAAATGCACACAAGGCAACCAGCACAGTTCTCGGCTCAAAGAATATTAGCTACACGAAAGGAAGGAAGGCTAAGAGGAAAAGAGGAAGGAAGGCCAAGATGGAGGGAGAAAAAAAGGGAGAGAAGGAAATACTTGTTGAATGCCTGAGTGAACGTGGGCAGTGCCACAGGGAGAGCTGATCTACAAGCCCCGCAGTGGTTTCAAAGCCAGAGAATCTAAAAGAAGCTTTAGCTCATTCTAAGGTTTCGAGCCTGAGTAACCAGAAGAAGGAGCAGACACACAGGTGGCCACAGGGAATCCAAATAGAGGTGCCAAGAAGACTTGGTACTATGGATGCCAAAGGGCCAGACTTCCAACAAAGATCAGGAGGTCTTCTGGAGAGAGGGAATGGACAGTGAGGGAAGGGCACAGAGTAATGGGATCAATTAACATTATGGGACATTATAAATGAGGGCAAATGGAAAAAAGGGAGAAAACGGGACCAGAGACACACAGAAAAGGGAAGCACCTGCTTAAAACCATTTATTAATGCTCCAAACCCTCATCTGCAAGGCACATTTAGGATCTATCTCTGTCTCCAGCCAGCCATTCCTGCTGCCCTGCCAAGCCTGACATTTGATGCTTTCACGACACCAGACTTCTGCAGACTCCACTCTGCCTGAAAGGCATCCACCGCTTCCCCAAAAGCAAATTTCTCAAAAAGTGGCACCTGTAGCACTTACTCTTTTTTAAACGTGTATTTATTTATTATGAGAGAAAGGGGAGGGGAAGAAAGGGCAGGGAGAGGAGGAGAGAGAGAGTCCCAAGCAGGCTCCACACTGTCAGCAAACAGCTCGATGTGGGACTCAAATTCACAAACTGTGAGATCATGACCTGAGCCGAAATCAAAAGTCGGATGCCTAACGGAGCCATCCAGGAGCACCGGCACTTATTATTTTTAAGGTCATCTGTTAAGATTATGCAAAGACAAAACTATCATTAGGGAGAACAGTGCTCAATGTGGTACCTTTGAAGCTCTGGTCTGCTCATCTTCCCCTAGGCTAGTCCAGCAGGCTACCTCCCCATGCCCCACCTGCTGTGGCCACCACGCCCCACCGCACATGGCGCCTCTCCCTGCTCCTTTCCCAGCCTCCCACTGGACCCTGCTCCTCCTGCTGCAATAGAATGAGGTGTGTCTCCTTCCCGCCAAGACATGACCCTGTCCCAGATGTCTCAGATGCCCAGGCCCAGTTCTGTGGCTGAGTGGGTCAGGAAAGCTGGGATAGAAGGCACCATAAGAGGAATGACAGAGGATGGGTACTGTTGGCCAGAGGTGTGAGGAGAGACCAAAGGTGATAGACAGACATGTCCAGAAGAAGTTAGTAGATTTCCCAAATGTTAGACTCTTAAGGATCTAAAGCATGCATTCTCATCTGGAGAGGTACTTCCCACTCCCTACCTGGGGGAGGGAAGTAAAAAAAAAATTCTTAGATATTACATAGTTTATGTCCCTCCAAAGCTCGACCCTACTCAATAAAATCTTATTCTTTATCCCACTTATATTTATCTTGCTAGGGGCAAAATTTATTTTAAATTCAAGTCAATTCAATTATACTTATTTTCATTTTTCTCTTTATGGGGTCATAATGAACCAAGGGTTGAGAAGCACTGATCTAGAAGGTGATTCAATACAAGGGGTGAGAGAATGGCACCCTTAAGGGCTGAATGCAGGAGATGTGGAGGGAAGAGCAGTGAGAACGGCTTTTTTTCCCTTCCCTTCATAAGTCAGCTTCCTGAACCATAACTACAGGAGCACTTACATGTCAGGCCCTATGTTAAGTGCTGACCATGTATCGTTTTACCTGTTACCCTCACAACAATCTTAGGAAGTTATGTTTCCTTTTTACAGATGCTTAGAGAATGTAGGGGGCTTACCTAAGGACCCACAAGGGGTCGGTGGTAAGAGATGCACGTATAGTTCGTAGCCCAAGTCAGACACATTGTAGGGGTGTAATTATCCTGTGAGCAGAGCTGTTAGGCCTGAACAAATCTGTTGGAAGAGAAAAAATGTTTCTGCTACATGGTGAGCTCACTCAAAATTATTACTTGAATGAGACCAGAGAGAAGCAAAAATGCAAGTGGGAGAGAGGAGACAACGGATGGAGAAGGAATCCAGGCAGCAGAAGATGATAGATTCCAAGAGGAAGGGCTGGCGTGGCAAGCCCCAGAGCAGGGAGAGAGTGGAAGGGAGCTGAGAAAGCCAGTGCAGGGCTGTGGGCCAGGTGATGGGGAAGGACCTGGCGGCTTAATCCCATCCCCACTGAATGTGGACTGAATGAATTCCTGGTGGGATCAATCAACACGACAGCATTACTTTCTCCAGCAAACTTCTTCAATGAGAATCAGTTCATTGTATTATATCTACCTTCCCTCTCCCCAAGGCCCAGACTTAGGAAAGGCTACTGGACACCATGCTTTAGTGAAATAATGGCAATCTTTTCTACTATGAAGACAACTTCTTGATATCAAAAACAAAACAAACGGGGCGCCTGGGTGGCTCAGTAGGTTGAGCATCTGACTTGGGCTCAGGTTATGATCTCAGTCTGTGAGTTTGAGCACCGCATCGGGCTCTGTGCTGACAGCTCAGAGCCTGGAGCCTGCTTTGGATTCTGTGTGTCTCTCTCTCTCTGTTCTTCCCCTGCTTGCACTCTGTCTCTCTCTCAAAAATAAAGATTAAAAAACTTTAAAAACAAAACAAACCAGTTCCTAGCACTTGGTAATAGAAGCTGTCCTCTTAGTACCCATTGTGAGAAAATGCTCAATCCACATGGACTTTGTCCAGCTGAGACCACTTAATATGACTTCATAGTGTCTTTATCACAAAGATGCATTTGAACAACAGATGTCCAACAGGTGAGACATTCAGTCTGCAGGCCATGCCTTCTTTACATCTGGATTTATAAACCCCCTGCAATAAATCCTTCCCCCACCCCCACCTTGGGTCACAGGTTGGAGATCCCTGATCTACAAAAGAGGCAGGAGATAATCCCAGATTGGGACAGCATTTGGCATCAGTTCAAATTCTAGTTCTCTGATGACCAGCAATTTAGTGGCAGCGAGTAACTCAAACTCTGTATGACTGTGTCTTCTCATTTGTAAAAATGAGATAGTAATACAAGTTTTCAGCCTCAGAGGAGACTGAATTGATCACATCTAACACGGAGCCTGACACACGATAGGTAGTGAGCATTATTATTTCTGTTCTCTAGAATCAATGGTTCTTATTTTCAAAGTGTCCCCAGGACCAGTAGCACTTGCATCCTCTGGCAACTAGTTACACAATTTTTTGAACCTCAATCCAGACTCCTCCAGGGGTGGGCCCAGCAACTTCTGTTTTAACAAACCCTCCAAGTTGAGGACCACTTCTCTAGGGTAGTGGTTTTCAACTTTTTTTTTCTGTATTCCAAGCAGGGGAATCCTTTTGAGCAAAGGTGAAACATGTAACTTTGAGATAGCTCTGATGGTACTGGGTTAGCAAGGCTCCACTTGTGTCCCCTGGGTCCTGCCTCATTCCCCATGGCCATCCCGAGGGAGCTCAAAGGCAGGAAACAGTGGTCTTTGGTACAGTTACAAATATTACAATTTTTGGTGGCAACATTGAAAAAAATCTAAGAGTCAACCCCTATACCATTCAACCATAATTATACAGTAAATCCTGCCGCAGTAAAATAATGCTTCCTGGGATTTGAGGGGTATCTTCAGCTAAGTTACTTCACACCAGGTCATCCTCCGGGTCGCCCTCAAGAGCCCTACTGCTGGCCTGCCTTTGCTATTGTATATGTGTGGGGGCAAACTTCTCACAAATGCCCAGCTGGCTATCCTTCTTCGGCCCCAGCTACATGTCACATTGCCTGCTACCCAGGGCAGGCTGTACTCCACTCAGGTGAGGTCAGCACACCTACTGTGTTGTAGCAGAAAGAGATTTTATGCCTTGACCAAAATTTGGTGATGCACTTCTGGAGAGAGTCAAGGTCCACCAGTGGGCTGTGGGTATGACAGTAGAGAATCAGTGCCTGGGAACAAGGTGTGAGGACCATAAGGTAGACGTGCTGACTAGGGAGACAATTCCCGAGCAGGTTTCTTTACTGAAAAGCATACGGCACCCCACATTCCACATGGGCCTTATATAGGCTAATGGGGAAAAAAAGCAAAAAAAAAAAGAAATGCCACAGTTCTCATGAAAGGGGATCTGCTTTGGTTTCTCAGCAGAAACAACAGACTTTGGGTGAGGGAATGCCTAGTTAAGCAAGGTTATGAAAAACTAGCACCACTGATCAAATCCATCATCTGTCATCAGTACTGAGTCTTCCAGCTCATATTGCATATGGGCTGTTGACTTATTACTGTCTCTACCCCGACAAAAAGATTCACCTTGACACCGAAGTCCAGCAAGTGCAGCATAGGAGAAAAGAAAACCCACCCACGACTCATATTAAAACTAAAAATATTGCCAGACAACAAATACTATTAAGAAGGAGGAAGCAAAGGGATTTCCTCACTGATTTTCTAATTTGAGCCTCTCCCAATATCATATCATGTGTGTGTATGGGGCGGGGGGGGGGGGGGGGGGGGGGGGGGGGGGGGGGGGGTGCGGCACAGAACAGGTGTTAACTACTTCAGGTAACAGATGAGGAAACTGAGGAACTGAGGCACAGGTGAGCTAAGTGCCCCTCTAAAGTTCACGCTGCTGATGAGGGGCAAGAACTAGGTCTAACGAGGCCTCAGAGAGAGATCGGAGTCCAACGCCCTCATTTTACAGAGGAGCCAACTTCCATCCAGAAAGTGGGGTGGTTGGCCCAGGGTTAGTCTCCTGGTTTGGCACAAGGCCAGATGTACCTGAACCACTAGAAAAAGTGAGCCTCTTACCTGGTAAGAATGAAGTAAGGGAAGACAGACCTCTTTCTCCTCTAAGATCTCTAAAGCTGGACTGTCTACACTGAT
Organism: Hyaena hyaena; assembly: GCF_003009895.1. NCBI lineage: Eukaryota > Metazoa > Chordata > Mammalia > Carnivora > Hyaenidae > Hyaena > Hyaena hyaena. The sequence goes on from NW_024081318.1 coordinate 126,099, forward strand.
AGCTACTAGCCACATGTGGGTATATAAATTTTAATTAAAATTAAAATTAAATAAAGCAAAAAATTCAACTTCTCAATTACACAAGTCATGTTCCAAGTACTCAAGAGCCATGTGTATCTGGACTGAACATTTCCATGGCAGCGGAAAGTTCTACTGCACAGATCTGCTCTAAAGCACACCCTTTATGACAAGGATGTAAAGCTGGGTGGAAAGCAGGCAGCTGGACCTGGAATCAGGGGTCTCAGGGACGCCACAATTAGTGCTCTGAACTCAGGCAAATCTCTGGGGCTCAGTTTCCTAACTGGTAAAGAGAAGTTGGACTCCATGACCACAATGACCACCATCCCATGATTCTGCACCTAAAACTCCAGAGGCAGGCTTCTGACTCCCCACTTTCCTTTCTTAGGACTTTCACTCTGATCCTTTATCAAATTAGATCAGGAGAAGAGTGCACTTGGACTTTATTATTTCCTGTAGGAACATAATCACTGAATAAGAATGAGGGGCGCCTGGGTGGCCTAGTCGGTTAAGCGTCCGACTTTCGCTTGGGTCATGATCTCGAGGTTCGTGGGTTCGAGCCCCGCGTCGGGCTCTGTGCTGACTGCCAGCTCAGAGCCTGGAGCCTGTTTCAGAGTCTGTGTCTCCCTCTCTCTCTGACCCTCCCCTGCTGTCTCTCTCTCTCTCTCCTAGAAATAAAAACATTTAAAAAAAAAAAAAAAGAATGAAACTGCATCTTTCTAATCATTTCAAGGATTAAAATAAGACACAGCCACCAGAACACCCTCTCCAAATATTCCCTGGGAATAAGTGCTGAAGATACTAAGGAATCTACCCCTCAGTGTTCCCTCACCTAAGGATCTACGTGACAAATCTGCTGGACTGTAGGGCCAGAAAAAAAAATATTTCTACAGAAAACGGTACATTTCTTTTCACCACAGGGGGAAAACTACACTGTTCACTATGATTTGGGGTTGGGAGGGAGGCTGGTTCCTCAGAGGATCGGATGCTCAGGCATCAGTCCATGCCTGTGCTTGAGGCCCCTGCCACAGTGCCTGGAACAATGCAGTCTCCTTACGGAGCTCCCGCTCACTTCCTGGGTCCACCTCTACCCCCACTGAATATCTATTGTCAGCAGAGGCCACATCTAATACTTTTTGAAAGTACAGCTAGAATGATAAGATTTTTTTAAAAATAAATAGTTCAATGATCTTTCTACTACTCCAGATTGGAGAAATAGAGATGTGGAGTTTTGCAAGAATAAAAACCAGGAACCTCAAGTCATTGAGCCCAACAGAGTTACTTATCCTGCTAGAATCCACAGAAGGCTGGCTGAGGGGGACACCAGCGTCCTCCTCCTCCCCATTATCTCCACCAGTCTCTCCAATTAGATTAAACTCCAATTAATTAAAATAACAGTGGCAAACATTAACTGGGCTTCTAGTTTGCTCAGTGCCAGTCATAGTTCTCAGCACTTTATATACATCAACGTATTTATGCCTCACAACAGCCCCAGGAAGGAGGGGCTCTGTCTCCATTTTCCAGGAGACAAAACTGAAGCAGTGAAAGGTTAAGGAACTTGTTCATAGTCACATAGAGCAAGTGGAAGCACTGGGTGCTGGTTAGGCTCCTGCTCTCTGCCATTATAGGACCCCTCTTTTCAATATGGACAATGAACACGGTCTCACCTTATAAAGCATAACTTTAAAAACACCTTTAGAAAACATTGCAAAAACATGCACAGTAAGAAAAAAAAATTTGTACTTGCTTAGCAAACAGTTTCCAGAATGTCCATTAGTACCCCCTGCAGACTGCCAGCTCTGAGCCCTTCCTGAAATTTGGGACAATGCCAACCCTTTAATTCTGTCACTTTTCCAACATTTATTCTAAACTTCCTCAGTACTGTTTTCTGGTGAAATTACCAAAATACGACATTCGGTTTACCAAAATCAACCAAAAGCATGTTAACAATCAGCAAAACTGTTCCTACCTATGAAACCCCATCTTTAACAAGGGCAAGTCACAAACAATAAAAAGACAATTGAGCTGGGAACTCATAAGTCCATTCTTTGCAGCTGTTATGAGCCAGTTTAAAAACAAATTTGCATGAGTGATTACTGGGCTTTTTATAAAAATGGTACCTGCCAGGAAGCAGTTCCACTTTCTCTTCTCTGGACTTTCTGTCCTTCACATAGATGCTGACTCCATTAAGCCCCAAGCTTTACAATGCTTTTATGTGCTTTTATGATCTCTATGCTTATCAGGACAATAAAAGAAAAGTTTCTGTAGACAATAAAGTTTCTTAAAGGTATTAGAAAATTAATGCTTCTTGAGTCATGGGTGTTTTTTAGATATTAGAGGATAGCATGGTATAGTGAAATAGGCACAGGTCTGAATTCTGGCTGTGCAGCCTTGGGCAAGTTACCAAACCTTTCTGAGTTATAGTTTTCTCTTCCATAAAATGAACTAATTAAATTTTACAAGGCTTGTAAAGCCTACTTAAGAGCAGGCATAGAAAAGTTATTTTCCGCTCCTTCTCATCATCAAAGTTACAAAAACTAAGTTGGTTTTTAAATAAAAAGTTGGTTTTAAACCACACTACACTCTTGAGATTTCATTTTTCATTTCTGTTCAGTCTATGACCAATAGAGTTCTTGTGGGACTCCCACTTTCAGGTACTTCTGGAAAGCATTACCATACAGAAGACTTCTAGCTCTCAGGGGTGAATGGGAAAAATCTATGTGGAATGGACATTCAAATCCCAACCCTCAGAAACAAAACAAAAAACTGTATTTGTATCCAGCAAAACAAACCCAGAAATCATTTCTATGAATGTAAATTTTATAGGCCACCTTCCCTCACCATTTTTCCTTTCCTTGACAAAGTAAAAATATGCTACTGGACATAAAACTTATGTTGACCCAACAGCAAATCATGGAAAGAGCTTAAGTGTCCATCAACTGACGAATGGATCAAGACGATGTGGTTCATGTATACAATGGAACACTACATGGCAATGAGAAAGAATGAAATCTGGCCATTTGCAGCAAAGTGGATGGAACTTGAGGGTGTTATGCTGAGTGAAATAAGTCAGGCAGAGAAGGGCAGATACCATATGTTTTCACATATAGGTGGATTAGGAGGAACTTAACAGAGGACCATGGGGGAGGAGAAGGGGAATAGTTGGAGAGAGGGAGAGAGGCAAACCATGAGAGACCCTTGAATGCTGAGAACAAACTGAGGGCTGATGGAGGTGAGGGAGAGGGGAAGGGGGGTGATGGGCATGGAGAAGAGCACTTGTTGGAATGAGCACTGGGTGTTGTATGAAAACCAACTTGACAATAAACTATTTAAGAAAAAAAAAATTATGTTGACCATGAAAGCCATTTCTAGTCAAAATTCAAGAGCCTACATATGCCCCTCAAAAACAATTTGCTCTTAGGCTCCATATGGTGAAGCTGGACGTAACACTTATGTCACATAATCCCAGATTTCATCCTTCCCAAGAAAACTGTCATGGGGTGGTGTGACTTGCCAGAGAGACAGAGCCTTGATCAAGTCTCCTGTAGCACCAGAGCACCTTATTCTTGTTCCCAGGTACTGTGCTGTCAAAATGAGGGTGGTAACATTCACCCTTCCAGGACACTCCTTTTTATTTTTGCCTAACAGAATATACCAATAATATAGCCATATGTAGGAAGAGCTTTTTGTTTTTTAAGGGATGGCTTAGATAGCTCCAGGATAGAGCTCAGTACGTTTCAAGGAAGAGGATGCGCAGAGAGGATGCGTGCTCAAAGTCTGCTCCCGAACCCTAAAGTGACGTGAGGAAGACGGGCCAGAATCCATAAGACTCACCGGTTGCCACATCACGACTTCCCCTCGTGTCAATGATCAGCACTGCAGATGGAGAGTTAACTCAGGCAGCAAGAAGGCCACCCTCCCGGAGCTCCCCACCCCTGACTGTATGCTGAACCCACCTGGGAGTTTTCCACCACCTTTGGGGCCCCAGGCTAGAGGGGCTGTGTGGGTGCGGCCAGGGCTTCGGTGATTGTCAAAATCACTCCCCAGCAGATTCTAACATGCAGACCAGTTCTCAAGCCACTACCCTGGTCTATTCTCTGCCAAGGCTGCCTAAACCACCAGATCCTATTCCCTTTGAGAACTTTTTCTTTTGTTCAGAAGAAAAATAAAAGCTACTTAAAGATAAGCTAAAATCCTACATTTTAAACTTTTCTCAAGCAAAAATTCAAGGTCAGAGTCCTTGGTGTGACTTCATCCCTTTGCCCTGCCTCCCTAATAAAGATTACAACCCAATCTAAGAGATTAGAGTACAGAACATATTCCAGAGGAGAGCAGAGTGTAAAGGATACCCCTTGCAAAAGGGTGGGGGGGAGGGGAAAGAAAAGTGCATCAAGATGTTTATGGTGATGGAAAGAAGTTGAAATATCAGCTTCACTGCCCTTTGGATACCCTTATGAGAGATCTCCTAAATCTCTAAGACTCCAAGATCTCCTAAGATCTGCCTGACGTCACCGGACTCCTTCCTCCTTAGCTCCATTCCATGGCTTTCCTTAAAAATCACTCACTCCTAGGCAAGGTTCCCCTTCGCCTTCCATCCCCCTGCAGCCTCCTGCTTCCAGCTCAGGCCACCTCTGTCCTCCACTCCAGGGTTTCAGGTGAGCCCTCACCCTGAAGGGTGTAACCCATAAACAGCAGTGGGGCAGCAGTGAGCCAGTCAGGTGGGGAGAGAGGGTGTGTCCTGAGGCCTCTCCAAGCCTGGTTCCTGCCCACTCAACCATCCAGGACAGGCAGTGATAAGCAGTTCTGAGCCCGGCCAGCACCCAGACAGACCCCTGCTCACAGGGTAGATTTGACAAGACTGCACAAAATAGGGAAACAAGAGTTGCGGGGTTCTAATCTCATGTCTGCCCTTAGCTAGCTCCGTGACCCAGGGCAAGTAACAGCAATGTCATGAAAAGAGCCTCAGTTTCCCTATCTATAAAATGGAAAATAATGCTTGACCAGTGCTGTTGTAACAGAAATACCATGCACCGGGTGGCTTAAATAACAAACATTTATTTCTCACAGTTATAGAGACTGGAAGTCCAAAATCAAGGCTGCTAGCAGATTCAGAGAGGTTCAAAAACGGCCATCTTCTCATTGTGTCCTCACATGGTTGGAGGAGCCTGGAGGAACAGCTAATCCTGTTCATGAGAGCACTGTCCCCGTGACCTAATCACTTCCCAAAGGCCTCACCTCCTAATACCATTATTTTGAGAGTTAGGATTTCAACACCTGAATTTTGGAGGGGACCTAAACATTCAGTCCATAACAACCAGACTCCTCGCAAAGCTTTTTGAAAAGACACGCTTAAGGTTAGATTTTAATACAATAGAAATTCCCTAAGTATTGAGTCTTCTGTACACTGGCCAGTGCTGGTCACCGGCAGGTAAAGCTGCATAATTCAATATCATAATGAGTTGAACAGTCTGCCTCTGAAAACCCACACAAGAGAAAATGTAAATATGTCCAGAGAGGATGGCAGGGAAGAGAGCAACAAGGTGACAGCATCTAACATTTATGGAATTGTACATGGCGGCTCTTCTAAGTACACTATGTCTGTAATAATTTCAGGTGAGCCCCAAAACACCCTTGTGAAGTAGGCAGGTACTGTTGCCCCCATTTTACAGATGAGGAATCTAAAGTTCTGAGCACGTTATGGTCAGAATGCATGTGTCCCCTCAAAATTCGCATTGAAATTCTAAACCCAACACCACCATATTTGGAGGCAGCGCCTTTTGGAGGTGATTAGGTCACAAGGGTGGACGCTTCGTGAATGGGATTCAGTGCTCTTCAAAAAGAGACCCTGGAGAGCTCTCTGTCTTCTGTCCGGAGGACTCAGTGAGAAGACAGCTGTCTATGGACCAGAAAGCACGTGCTCATCAGACACTGAACCTGCCAGTGTCTTAATCTCGGCCTTCCCAGCCTTCAAAACTGTGAGGAATACATTTGTCATTTATAAGCCACCTTGTCCAAGGTACTGTCATAGCAAGCTGAAGAGTCAGAGAGGTGGTCACTCCAAGTCACATGACTAATGAGTAGCAGAGCTGGGCTCTAGCCCCGAGCTTGACCTCAAGACCACATCTTCATCTTTGATGACGCCGCACTTACTTTAACTGTGAAATCATTCTGACTTCCCCAACCTCCCTTACCCAGGCCAAGGAAGCCAGGCACACCTTCCTCTGCCTTTCCATACTTCTCTACTCACAATGCTATGAGACACACCTATCCCAACGCTGTTATTTGTTTGTTCACTTCGTGTCTGTCTTCCCCATTGGCTTGTGGTCCTTAAGGGCAGGAATACCTCATAGCAAGTGCCTTGTAAACTGCTGGTGTGTAATAAATGTTTTCTCAGTGGGTGAAAAATGAAATTATCTAGATTTCAAAAGATAGGCAGGAATTCCCTGGGTAGTTTGAGGGAAACTTTTTCAAAAGTAGAGGCAGTACCTTATTCAGCCTTATGTCCCCAGAGACTGGCATTTAATTAGGCGCTTAATAAATATGCAATAAACTCTAGGCAGAGGAAAGAACTGGGAAGAAACTCAGAGAGAGGTCAGGCTACACAGTGAGTGAGGGTAACCTGGCCAGTGTGAGGGAGTCTACAGAGGGCCTGTGGGGACACAGGAGTGCTTCTCAAACCATCTGCGGTGAGAGACAGGCTTTTTGGTTTTATTTCCAATTCATCATGAACCAATACTTTGATAAAATGCACTAAAAATGAACTCTTACAAAAATGAAATGTAAAATGTAGGTCCAATTTTTTTTTTATCAGATTCAAGAGACATAAAATGACTGGCGAATTGCTATGCTAATGTCTAAATATGAACTGTGCACATGTGTACGTCCCTAGCTGGTCAACGTGCAGAAGAATGAAACTGGATCACTGTCTCACACCATACACAGAAATAAACTCAAAATGGATAAAGGACCTGAACGTGAGACAGGAAGCCATCAAAACCCTAGAGGAGAAAGCAGGAAACAACCTCCTTGACCTCAACCGCAGCAATTTCTTACTTGACACATCCCCAAAGGCAAGGGAATCAAGAGCAAAAATGAACTACAGGGACCTCATCAAGGTAAAAAGCTTTTGCACGGCAAGGGAAACAACCCACAAAACTAATAGGCAACCGACGGAATGGGAAAAGATAGTTGCAAATAACATATCAGATAAAGGGCTAATATCCAAAATCTATAACGAACTCACCAAACTCCACACCCAAAAAACAAATAATCCAGTGAAGAAATGGGCAGAAGACATGAACAGATACTTCTCCAAAGAGGACATCCAGATGGCCAACAGACACATGAAACGATGCTCAGCATCCCTCATCATCAGGAAAATACAAATCAAAAACACACTGAGATACCACCTCATGCCAGTCAGAGTGGCTAAAATGAGCAAATCAGAAAACTCTAGATGCTGGCGAGGATGTGGAGAAAAGGGCACCCTCCTACACTGATGGTGGGAATGAAAACTGGTGCAGCCCCTCTGGAAAACAGTGTGGAGGTTCCTCAAAAAATTAACAACAGAACTCCCCTATGACCCAGCAATAGCACTGCTAGGAATTTATCCAAGGGATACAGAAATGCTGATGCATAGGGGCACACATACCCCAATGTTCATAGTAGCACTCTCAACAAGATCCAAATCATGGAAAGAGCCTAAGCGTCCATCAACTGAAGAATGGATCAAGAAGACATGGTTTATCCATACAATGGAATACTACATGGCAATGAGAAAGAATGAAATCTAGCAATGTGTAGCAACATGAACGGAACTTGAGGGTGTTATGCTGAGCAAAATAAGTCAGACAGAGAAAGATAGATGCCATATGCTTCCACTTATAGGAGAATTAGGAGAAACTTAATGGAGGACCATGGGGGAGGAGAAGGGGAAAAACAGTTGGAGAGAGGGAGGGAGGCAAACCATGAGAGACTCTTGAATACTGAGAATAGTGCTCGCTTCAGCAGCACATATACTAAAATTGAATACTGAGATCAAACTGAGGGCTGATGGAGGGGAGAGGGGAAGGGAGGTGATGGGCATGGAGGAGGGCACTTGTGGGGATGAGCACTGGGTGTTATAAGGAAACCAACTTGACAATAAACTATGAAAGGGAAAAAAAAAACCAAAGAACTCCATCGGCAGACTAAGTCCTGCATGGTGGGGGGGAGGGGTTGGGCAGCAGGAAAGGTGCGCCCCAGCTATCAAGGACTGGGAGAGAACAATGTTCACTGAGGGCTTTCTGCTCCACACACCTACCTGTGTGGTAGGTGCTACTATCACTCCCATTTTTGAGATACGAGATGGAGATACAAAGTGAATAAAGAACTCTTCTGAGATTCCAGAGCATGTAAGAAGCATAGCCGGGCCTTGAACCTAGACAGTATGAACCTTTAACCATTAGACTGTGATGCCTTTGCGGGGGCTGGTAGATAGGAAGTGACATACTCAGATCGAAGTTTTAGAAAAATCACCCTAGTGGCAGTGTGAAGGGTCAAGGTCAGTTCGGAAGCCATGGCAACCATTCAGGTGAGAGGCAGCAGGGGTAAAGGGCAGGCATGTGGGCTGGTCAGGAAGCAGATGTAGCAGGCATTGGTAGGTGCCCTGAGTGTCTGAACTGGAGGTAGGTGAGAAGAGAGGGGTTCCAGATGACTTGGTTCACAGCCCGGCATCTTGAGTGGATGGAGAAGTCTTGAATCCAATTAGAAAAGGCAGGACGAGGGGCACCTGGGTGGCCCAGTTAGTTAAGCTTCCAACTCTTGATTTCAGCTCAGGTCATGATCTCACGGTTCATGGGATCGAGCCCTACACAGGGCTCTGCAATGACAGCATGAAACCTGCTTGGGACAATTCTCTCTCTCCCTCCCTCTCTCTGCCCTTCCCCTGCTTGCTCTTCCTTCCAAAATAAATAAACTTTAAAAAAGAAAGAAAGAAGGAGTGAAGAGGCAGGTTTTGAGCAGAAGATGATAATATTGGTTTTCAACAATGTTTACCTGAACTTCAAGAGCCTAAGATAGACAATCTGTAGTTCCACCTTGGGAAAAATTCTAGAGATGGCAATCTTAGAGTAGTTTATTGAATTCCAGTAGCTACTACTTTTACTCCAGTTCTGCTAAACCACTCTTCTCCTTTTCTCTTTACCCCCTTTGTCCTGGTTACACTTAAAAGAGTTTAAAAAGCAGAAATTCCCCAATGCTAAATTTACCTCCCTTTGAAAATCATGCACAGTATATAAAAGGGTTCTGGTCACCAATCCAGTTCACGGGGGAAAGAAGGGGATTCACACCACAAAGCAATTCTCCAATACCAGTTGAGTGTTCCACAACTCAACTCATTCTTACAGGGTCTACCTTAGAAAGCATCAGATTCCGCATGGTAAGGGTTCAGTCCCACAAGACTGCCAGCCCCACCCACCCTGCCACTTCTGACGCCTGTCTCAAGCCCAGGCTGTCACCTATGCTTCTGACACAGATCCAGGATTTCCATGACCCCCTCCCTGTGTTTGGTTAATGTGTGAGGATGGCTGGCAGAACTCAACTCCTTTTACGTACTACATCCCTGGTTTATTATAAAAGGCTACAACTCAGGAACAGCCAGATGGAACAGACGCATAGGGCAAGGTGTGGGAAGAGGGCACTGAGCTTCCCAGGCGTGGTCCTCTCCCTGCATCTCTGGGTGTTCACCAACCAGAAGCTGTCCTCGGCTTCTCCTTGTGTGTTTTTATGGAGGCTTCACTGGATAGACGCAACTGATCAAATCACTGTCCACTGGTGACTGATTCAAACTCCACTCCTTCTCTCCTCTGGGAGGGGAAGTTCCAACTTTCTAATCCTGTGTTAGTTCCCCTAGTAACCAGCCCCAAGCCTATGGGTGGGTCCAAAAGTCGCCTCATTAACATAACAAAAGAACACATCACTCTCATCACCTAAAAAATTCCAAGAATTTTAGGAACTCAGTGCCAGGAAGAATGAAACGTATATGTATTTCTTATTATAAATCACAGTATTGTTCATAGCTGTATCTCCAGAGTAGGTAATTGATAAATACCTGTTGAATGCAAACAGATCATCTTTGCACTTCCTAAAAACTGAAAAAAGGTTGAAGGGACAGGACCTTTGTCCTCAATGAGCATAACCATTCTTAGCAAGGAAACATCTGAGTACAAGACAGACATGTCACAGGGCACTGTCTCTTCCTCTCTGTTCCTTCCCTTTCCAGGAGGCCACCCCCTCCAGCCCACAAACCTAGTGGCCACCTCTCCCTGTTGCACTTTTCACATGGTACCACTAGGGACAGGGAACACGTGCCATGAAGAGTGCTGACTTCAGAGTCAGACAGACCCGGCTTCAAACCAAGATGCCACCACCACTGGCTACTGAGCTCTTAAGCTGTATTCAACCTCTCAGAACTTGCCTCCTGGCTTGTAAATGGAGCTAGTGTTACTTACCACACAAGGGCTACCCCAAGGCGAGAATAAGTGTATGTAAAGCCCCTAGCACATCAACATATCCGTCATCAAATTACCTGCTGGACACTCTCTCTCCCAATCAGCTCCAAATGCATTTAACTGTGTGAACAGCTTCAACTGAAATTAACAATAGCTTTAATGGGAGCACTATGATCCTAATACTAATTACAATAACAATCCTTAATACTTGAGCACTTAACTATTATCACGCTGAATGTTTACATATATTTTTATATAGATATATCAGTAGCTCCTTTATTCCTAAGCTAAAGATAATATTTCATCAATTCTAAGAAGCATATTCTGTTTATATCCCTTCTATTGGGATGACTCTTTGAGTAGGCAGAATGGTCCCCCAAAGATGCCGATGTCCTAATCCTTGAAACCTGTGAATATATTATACTACACGGCAAAAGGGATTTCACAGCTATAATTAAGGTACGTTACAGACCTTAATATGGGTGGAGGTGGGGAAGAAATAGTCTGGATTACCCAGGAGGGCCCAATTAAATCAAACGAATCCTTAAAAGTAGAGAACTTTCTCTGGCTGGAGGAAAGATGGAACAGAAAGAGACCTCAGAGAGATTCCAGGCATAGAAGGACTTGTTATGCTGCTGGCCCTGAGATATAGGCTCCAAGTGCAAGGACCAGAGAGAGGTCTCTAAGAGCTGAGGATGCCCCCCAGCTGGCAGCCAGCATGGAGTCTGACAACTTCAAGGAACTGTATTCTACCAACAACCTCAATGACCCTGCAAACAGGTGCCAGAGCCTCCCAATAAGATGTAGGACTTGTAAAACGCAGAGCAACCAGCCAAACCCTTGCCAACTTCTGACCTACAGCACTGTGGGACAATACAGGTGTGCTGTTTAAAGCTGTGAAATTTGTGGTCATCTACTACGGCAGCCACAGAAAAGTAATACAGTCATAAGGTTGATGATGGTTAGATGTGGGTTAGAGTTGACTCCGCAGAAATTTTTTTTCTTATTGGCACACAGAATAGCATGTTTCATAACTAATGGCATCTTGAATTTGGTGAAATGTGGAGTTATTACCTCTGTTTTGCAGAGGCTCTGAGAGGTCAGGTGACTTGCCCAGGTGATGCAGACTGCAAGCTCGAGCTCTCAACCATCCTGCACACTGTCAGAGACAACATAAGGGCTAAAGAATCCTGCTGAAAGACTAGGCCAGGAATGGCGAACATGCCACCACCCCACCCAGGCCAGGCCCATGTCTGACATGGGACCCTATCACGGTTGACTGCAGAGACCCAGCCAGGTCCGGAAGGCACATTCCACAGCAGCATTCATTCACCTACTGTTGACAGAACACCTCCACCTTCTAGGTACCGCGGACAGAACAGCAGACCAAGAGCCTGTCCTAAGGAGCTGACACTATAGTGGGGGAGGCCAGCTCTACAGCAACAGAAAGAAGCACTGAGAGGAAAAATAAAAAGCATCCGGAGAACTGAAAAGCCACCTTCACAAAAATGATAATCGACATACGCAGGTGGTAAAACAGGGGCCCTGGGCCCTGGAGGAGTAGGTCCTCCTTTCTAGAGCCTCCAGGGGCCTCTACTAAATGTGCGAACTCTGGGGAAGAGAGTTTATTGTTGATGTGGGGTTTGACTTTCCTCTCTCTTTTTGATAGAGACATACAGTACTGCCTCGTTCAAATTTCTAAAAGTAAACCAAAAAACCCACAGTCCTCTTTTTGCTAAACCACGATTTTTCTCTCTTTTGATGGATTTCATTTTTAAAAAGATGACAATTATTTTTCTGTTAACGTATCCTCATCCCCAGAGCTGACTGAAAGAGCAGCTCGAGAGGAGGGACGGTTCTGTGCAATTCCAACCCCATGCCTCTCGTCAAATCCTGAACTCCGGACTGTCGCCTTACACTGTCCTTCCTCTTCTCTTTTGCTTTGGAAGTAGAGTAGACGGCTCTATGATGCTGAAGTCAAAGGAAGAACAGGAGCCCAATTCAGCGGGGAAACAAACAACAAAAAAATGTGACACCTAGGGCCTCTCAGGAGAAACACATAAATAGAAAATTCTACAATTCTTAAAAGATCTGGCAGGAAATGCCATTGGAATTTATGTATTCTCAATCTCTTGTTTCTGTTTGAGAGAAATTCTAGACTAGAAGATCATCCTTATAATGATTTTGGAGAAGCCCCAGTTTAATAATACCATTAGCTGAAAACTATTTATAAATCAGACATTAGCAACTGGCATAAAACCCTACTTTCCACTTCTCTCAATTTTGCACTGACAATTTGGCAGCCCCCTCTACCCTTAGGCCCAAAAGAGCCATCACACTCTTGTCTGTATTTAAGAGATTTTGATGGAGGCTTGCTTCCGGAGGAAAGGTCAATAAATGCCCACAGCAGGACCGACAGTGCACAGGGGAAAATGTACCAATTGCCCCAAACCTCCACCTCACTCATAACTCAAAGAATTTAAACAACTCCAAGTTACCATTTTTCACCAACCAGATTAGCAAAAATAGAGCCGACACACTTCTTGCTGGTGCGGCTGTGGGGTAAAAGGCCATCTGGCACATTGTCGGTGAGAAGGCACAGTGAGTCAACTCTTCCGGAGGGGGATTTCAGGGCCATTTGATTCGGCAGAACTGCCTCTGGGAACCAGTGTTCTAGGTGTACCTGCACAGACGCAAAATGACCCATTACACCTTTATTTGTTGTAGCATGGCTCGTAATAGCAGAAGATTGGAAATAATCCAAAAGTCCAGCAACAGGGGATTGGATGAATAAACTATGGTATGTCCACACAGTGGCAAAATAATGTGCTGATAGAGATCTCCAGGACATACTGCTTAATTTATATATTTTTTAATGATTTGATTTTTAAGTAATCTCTACATGCAACGTGGGGCTCGAACCTCTAACCTCAAATAGAGAGCTGCATGATCTACTGACTGAGACAGCCAGGTGCCCCTAATTCAAATATGTATACACACACACACACACACACACACATTCTTATTTGCTGTATTTACAAGTTACAACCTATGGAGTGGGGGGAAAGACTTGGATGGGGAAGGGGTGCACCACAGTTTCTCAGTGTTCACATTTTTAAGAAAAAACATTTTTTTAATGTTTTATTTATTTCTAGGAGAGAGAGAGAGACAGCATGAGCAGGGGAGGGTCAGAAAGAGAGGGAGAACACAGACTCTCAAATAGGCTCCAGGCTCTGAGCTGGCAGTCAGCACAGAGCCCGACGCGGGGCTCGAACCCACGAACCGCGAGATCATGACCTAAGCGAAAGTCGGACGCTTAACTGACTAAGCCACCCAGGTGCCCCTCTCAGTGTTCACATTTATACGTGGTTGTGTGGGTTTGCAGGACCATATGAATACATGACCTATTTAAAAAAAAAAAAATGAAGAGGCTGTATAAGCCATTTTTCACAGGAGTGTGAGGAAGAGGACAAGACCACCTGGAAGACACAAGCCTAAGAAGGAGCACAGTGCAGAAGGTATCTGGGAAATCTTCACCGAGGCAGGTGAGTTCTCAAGGGGACATCAGTAAATGAGACAAACCTCGGTGCAGAGTTCAGATGAGCACAGTGAGCCTGGAGAGGGTGATCTCTGCCCTGTTTTGCATCACCTGCTGGGTGTGGGGCATCCCTGAAGCCCTTGCTATTTATTACAGCCAGAAGAAAGCCAAAGAACTGCAGGTGAATGGGAGGTAAAGACAGAAACATCAAGATTACCTCCCAGGCAACATGCCAGGGGCATGTATTTGCCTTCTCACTTTGGACGGTAATGGCTGAAGCATGCTGCTCATCAGAGATTTATGTTAAAAAAAAAAAACAAAAGGGGTGGGGGTAAGCACGTATCCAGATATTCTGCTTAGTTCAACAGAGAGATATTCCTGAAAAGTTGAGCCTCCTGGAATTTTGTAAAATCAGACCATAACTATAAATGCAATAGGTGAGTCTGCTATCTAAAGAAATTTGGTAGAGGGGCACCTGGGTGGTTCAGTCCACTAAGCGCCTGCCTTCAGTTCAGGTCATGATCTCACAATTCATGAGTTCAAGCCCCACTCCGGGCTCTGTGCTGACAGCCCAGAGCCTGGAGCTGCTTCCGATTATGTGTCTCCCTCTCTCTGCCCCTCCCCTGCTTGCACTCTCAAAAAATAACCATTAAAAAAAAAATTAAAGAAATTCAGCAGGGAATCCTGCTATTTCTGTTTTGGGAATCTGAGTTTGTCTGAAGAAGGCTGCACTTAACCAAGATCAAATGTGAAAGGCATTTACGGTTTTATACCTGTGGGTTCTCACCCCCCCTCCAAACTAGGTAGTCCCTTCATACAGGTGCAGAAGGCCGAAGTCCTAAGTTCAAACCAGCACCCTTATCCTCAGAACCACTGTCTTAGCAGTTTGATCCATTCCATGACCTGCCCTACCTGCAGTGCGAACGCCTCTTGGGAGAGCAGCCAGGAAGAGGAAGTTAATTCTGAAAGTAGGCTCTGCTTTCTAAAGGATCAACTTAAAAGAGAAAGTATACAAGAAGTGCCAGCTGGCACTGAGGGGGCACAGACAAACTCCCTTAGGTTTTGGTAGCTTTAGCAATAAGGCTCTCCTCCCTTCTTACCATAAACTAGAAAAAATTATTTTACAGGAGAAGCAGTTGCTCCCAGGTAAGTTCCAAAGGCTCCTGCAGCCACTGTCCTTTGCATCCTGCTCCCCCAGGAGAGGGCCCAAGCGTCAATAAATAACACTAATCCCTTTGCACATTCCAGGAGTCACCACTGTATTCCCTTCATCAGGGAGACCACGAAATAGGTACAGGGACCCCAGCAATACGGAGCATGCTGTCAGAGTCTGACTAACAGTGAACAATGTCGACGACTCCCCAAGTACTGATCTTGACCTGCCCCCTTAGAAATGATGACTGGAAGACTAAGAAGCCCATCGGGGGAAACATATACTTCCACAGATACAATCGATGTTACTTATTTGATTAAAAAAGAGCTCTGGCTCATGTACTTCACTGACACACAACACAGAGAATGTGGTTTTATTCCTTCAGTTCACTGGCATTTATTAAACACCTACTATGTGCCAGACCCTACCAGCTTGTGACATTCAGAGTTTATTGCGGCCAAAGAGACCTGTGAGAGGCAGAGCCGCTGCAGCCACACTGTGCCTTTGCAGGAGTTAGAAAAAAGCAAGCCCTCCAAGTAGACCTAGGCTTGCAGACTTGATGGCATCAGGAAATGCTCCCTTCTCCTGGCAGAGACAGTTCGAGCATAGGACATGCAGTTTTTTGGGCAGATTTGAGCCCCCCTTGTTTCCCTAGCCAGACACTCTTGCGCAGTGAACATGTGCAAGAGTTCAAGGCAGCCCTGTCAAAGAGTCACAATTCAATCCTTCTGCTACTTGGCCAGGCATCCAATTCTCCCCTGACAACTTGTCTGAGCAGCCAATCATGACCTTATACACCCAGATGAGGCCCCGTGGTGTAATGCACAGGCCACGCTCTAATAATTCAAAAGGTTTCAGGAGTCTGGG
Source organism: Hyaena hyaena (assembly GCF_003009895.1). Classification (NCBI taxonomy): domain Eukaryota; kingdom Metazoa; phylum Chordata; class Mammalia; order Carnivora; family Hyaenidae; genus Hyaena; species Hyaena hyaena. The sequence continues at coordinate 142,165 of NW_024081318.1, forward strand.
TACAGGACAGGCATCAAGTCTGCTGGTTTCAACATTTTTCCAATTTGCCCGAGATTCAGGTTGAATAAGCCTGGTGTAATGGTTTTACAGCAACAAAGTCCTTACTAAGCCTCAATAAAGTCCAAGCAGCTTTTGGATTTTGATTCCTCTTTCTATCCTTAGATTTATTTAGCCCACATTGAGAGCTAAATTGTGTTGCCTTCTGCAAGAATTTCTTCTGTGAAAAGCAGACAAATTTGAGATCCCACAAGCTTGGTCCCAGTCAAAGGGTCCCAGTGAGGGTTAGGATTTAACATTCAGTGCTCAGGGACATCCTGGCCCCTAGCATCTGCCACTAAATAAAAGTGTGATTATTCTATATTGGTGAAGTTAAGATTCCACCCCCAGTGGGCTCCTGTGGTTTGCACACAGCCATTCAGGATGGACTCTCTCCAAGTGTAGAGGTGATGACTGATGCCCACTCCAGTGAACATGTATGATGATGCCACCCAAGTTAAACCAGAACTTACATGAGTCCCCTTGATCAACCAAGGGGAAGCCTATGTCACACGACATTGACTGCAAGGAGAATGGTGGTGTCTACTCTGTAAGAAAACCCAGTCTCTGCTTATCATTACTGAATGTGAAAAACTACAGAAGATTCTTAGCAACTGATTCACCAAGCAGACCTACATACAAGAAATTCTTCTTTTAGCTACTAATTTTCCAGCAGAATTCAAAATATCAAAAGTCTTAACAGTCTGCAACAGCCTGGTTTTTATTATACAGTAATCTTCTGAAATGCAGACCCATTAAAAGAAGACAGAAATTGGGGCGCCTGGGTGGCTTAGTCGGTTAAGCGTCCGACTTTCGCTTAGGTCATGATCTCGCGGTTCGTGGGTTCGAGCCCCGCGTCGGGCTCTGTGCTGACTGCCAGCTCGGAGCCTGGAGCCTGTTTCAGTCTGTGACTCCCTCTCACTCTGACCCCCCCCTGCTCACGCTGTCTCTCTCTCTCTCCTAGAAATAAATAAAAACACAAAAAAAAATTTAAAAAAAAAAAAAGAAGACAGAAACCCTCCTTGTCAGAGGAGGACAACCAGACACTCACACTGAACACTTTTACGGTACCCAATAAAGCCTGACGGGAGAAACCAAACATTTAAGTGACATTAGAAGTGATTTTTAAGAGACTTGGCAATGAATAGAAAAATCCAGCTAGAAGGAACCTTCAGTCAAATCACTCCACTCTTCCCTGAGTCCAAGTCACCTGCTCACTACTCTTCCTCAGAGAGAACAGTGGGGAGGCCGGGCCTTGTTGGTAGGAGGCAGATTCTAGAACTGGACTCAGCAGGCCAATTCCTTCATCTGTACTCTCAAGGCTTCTCTGGGAGTCCACGTACAGGAGAGGCTGACCTCATAGATCACTTCAGGCCTGCTGGGTCTTTGAGGCAATATGTGGAAGCTTTGCCATCTCTGACTGAAAGAGGGCTAACCCCGGTGGAAAGGCAATACTAATTCTCCTCAGGTGGTCATCTCATCCCTAAAAGGAGCCCTCTCCCCATTTTTTTCCTGATTTGATTTATAGCCTCTAAATGGAACTCCCACTCCCCTCCCCCCACATCCCTTCGGCCCTCTCGCTGGACGTACCTCTGGAACAGCTCAATAAATGGAAGCACACAATTGCGCTATAAGTACTTTTTATCTGTCAGACTTTCCTGTTAAACTAAGTGCAGTCATGTCTTCCTCGTGACCACTGTGGAGGCACCTGACAGCTGAAGGTGCTGTAGCATGCAACTTGTCACCCCAGGGCCTAGATCTGAGAAGTGACCATTTCCATAAAGTCAAGGTTGGTAGATTTAGTCTGTCTGCAGTCCTTAATTTCAAACACCTCTTAGGAAGATACACCTATGAACCTCTAAAACGGCCTTCTCCCGGGGCGCCTGGGTGGCTCAGTCGGTTAAGCGTCTGACTTTGGCTCAGGTCATGATCTCACAGTTCGTGGGTTCGGGCCCCACGTTGGGCTCTGTGCTGACAGCCAGCTCAGAGCCTGGAGCCTGTTTCGGTCTGTGACTCCCTCTCTCTCTGACCCTCCCCTGCTCATGCTGTCTCTCTCTCTCTCTCTCCTAGAAATAAAAAATTAAAAAAAAAAACATAAAAAGAAATAAATAAAACATTTAAAAATAAATAAATAAATAAAACGGCCTTCTCCCGCTCAACAATTTTCACTACAAAGGTTTTGACATTTAAGAATCTTCAACTGCTATGAAAGCTGCTGGGGTTTTTTCCTCAAACAACAAAAGCCTGCTATTTGTAGCTAATAAACCAGAGTTTTTACTGAGTAACTGTTACACAAGTAGACTTTATTACATATATACTCATTGAAGAAACTGGGAAGAAAAGTAGCAAAGTACCAGAATCCCACCATCCATTGGTCTGTATTTTCTTCTAGACTTTCCTTCATCTGCATAAATCCTTTTTTCTTGACCTAGCTGTAATTGTTAAAATGCACACTTCTCTTCCCTACTTAACCTAACATAACATAGACGTCATGGATTAGTGTGTGTGTTTTTTAAGTTTCTAATAAGAAAGGAAAATGGGATTGAGATCTAGGAGAATTTGTTGAAAAAATTAATGTAGCAATCCATTTCACATTTAAAAGATGAAATGACAGTTGCCTAATCATATTCTCTTACTCTGTAAGTATTGTTTAGCGGGACTTTATAATTACTGAGGTGGTTTTTTTTAATGCTTATTTTTAGAGAGGCAGAGAGAGAGAGACAGAGTGAGAGCGAGGGAAGGGCAGAGAGGAGGGAGACACAGGATCTGAAGCAGGCTCCAGGCTCTGAGCTGTCAGCACAGAGCCCCATGTGGGGCTCAAACTCATGAACTCCAAGATCATGACCTGAGCCAAAGTCGGACACTCAACTGACTGAGTCACCCAGGCACCCCTATATAATGAGCTTTTTCAAGTTTGGGGGAAACATTACAGTTTCATACAGTTGTTTTCCTTTTTACAAAAATATTACATGCTCATTACATAATGTTTAGAAAGAAAATCTCAGGAAGTAATAATTTAACATTAGTATTTGTTGAACATAGAGTCTGTGCTAGTCGCTGTTCTAAATGCTTTAGACGGATGAACTCATTTATTCCTTATAACACCTCATGGAAGCAGAGAGATATGAAGCAACTTGCCCACACTCTACACACCTAGAAGCAAGAGTCAGGAATCCACCTCTATACTATGATGCTGTAGGAGTGAAAAGAATCAATTTATTCAATCAAGTCCTTCACTTTTCGGAGTATAATGTCATAGGCAAGAAATGATTCATGATAACACTGTACCCTTTACAATTATTTTAAAATATTATAAAAAACCCTCTCTGCCACCTTGTGGGACAATCAGTAAAATGAGAAATCATCTGTTACACGAGCTATGATGCCAATCAATCCAATCTCAGGCACCTGATACACATTAAGGAAGAAACAACAGGTGCTTAAAAGGATTTAGTTTAAAGACAGAAACATTTTTTGAATTTTGCAAATGATTCAATAATGTGATGAGTAGAGTCCTTGAATCAGCTGAACACTTTTTCTCACAAAAGTTTACAATCAGTCACGACACTTTTATAAAACGTTTACAAAATGCTCCCAATCAGTACTAAACACTTCTGATGGCTTATCTGTTGGCACTGAACATCAGTGCATGAAAAACAACTGGAAACCCTTGGGTCACATTTTTTCATACTTTAATTAAAAATCATACTTGGTTAAAGATAAATATTTCTGTTCCTGGTTTAATTTCCTATCCAGGGCTAATAAACACAACTTTTTAAAATATAAACTCTCTTTAAATTTAAAATATTATTAATGAAATGTTTCTGACTGCCTGGCTCTAAAAATATTATATGACTATAACTTTAGCACTAAAAGCATATTAAAACTTTAATAAATTAAAACTTTAATGAATCATAATTATTCATACCACTGTGGTAGAAATATAACAAACATATGTGCACAGATATTTTATACCTCTAGATAGACAGCTCTATCTATAAAATCAGGTATATTCTTTATAATTTAAAATAGCTCCAGGGCACCTGGGTGGTTAAGTCGGGTTAAGCTTCTGCTTCTTGATTTCAGCTCAAGCCACAGTTCGGTTCATGAGATCGAGCCCCTTGTCTGGCTCCAGACAGCACCAAGCCTGCTTGGGATTCTCTCTCCTTCTCTTTGCCCCTCCCCCACTCACATTCACATGCTCGCTCGCTCGCTCTCTCTCAAAATAAATAAAGTTAAAAAATAAAATAAATAGCTCTATCTAGCATTTTCAGAAAGCTCAAACTGACATCTTGTAATTTATCCAATAGCCTACTGCTAGAGTCAGATAGAAAATATAATCTCTAATCAAGTAACTGTGTTAGGTACAAAAAGTTTTGCAAAGATTGTTTCATAAATTCTCATGAAAATCGTCAAGATAGAGACCACTATCATCCCCATTTTACAAATCAGACTGAAAAGGTTAAAGAACTAATATTCCCATCCAGGTCTGTCTGACACCTAATATTCCCATCCAGGTCTGTCTGACACCAGACCTCATATCTCAAACCACTGTGAAACAGCTTCTCCTCCAAAATCAGGCCCCCCAAAATGTCGACTTCCAAAACTAACCTCCCTAAATTAAGCCTGAGCTGACATATACAAAACTTAAAAACACCACCCAAAACAAATCCGACAATTTATCCAGCAATAAATTACTTAATTCGAAATTTTAAGGTTTTTGTCCCAGAGAGGTTTTCAACATAAAAAACAAAGTTAATCTGGTATTAGCTAACCATTTCCTCAAGTGTTTTGACTGAGGCTCTTTGCTGTCACAACTTGACAAACCACCCATGTCCTTCAACAAGTGACAATACAAGCCCAGCACCTGGAATCTCGTTATTAGAGAGCTAATCTTCCAAATGAGACTGAAGCTTGCTATCTTTATAATACTAATCTTTTCAGTTTCTTGTGAAACACAGATTCACATTTTCATGTATTTCTACACAAATGTAAATGCTGTCAGGGTTCAATAACTATTGAATTGCCTGGGTTAAAGATAGTGAAAATAGGACATTTCTTATATGGTTTTACAAAAACACGGTCATTAGACTGTTCAGCATTTTTTGGACTTAAACCAGAGTTTTATGGTGCTAGTTAACTGTTAGGGAAGCAATGGGACGAAACATTCGATCCCAAAGTCCTTTTATCACTGAATAGTCTGTAAAATGTTTGATTACTTTTAAAAAGTATGTGTGTGTGAATCATTTGCTTATTGAAAAAAAGGGGGCTTGTTAATACATACAATTTGGCCTAAAAAAAAAACCCAAACAGCTCTTTACTTGAATGTGATTGTTTTGGCAATAATAAAACCCAACCCGTCCTTCTTGCGTTGCCTGCCTTCCTGGTTCGCCTAGGTGAGGGCCGCCATCCTGGGATAATTTACAGCAGAGCCAGAGCACCAGCAATGGTGCAGTGTGGCGACTAGCACTTTAAAAACAAAGCCGAACTCTCCGCTTTTAAAACTAGACAACACACAGACACAGACCCTGACTCTGATAACATCCAGAAGATTCATTATAGACAATCCATTCAGATGAAGCTACAACAGCCCCAGGAAATCTAAACAGTGTCCGCAAAGACAGCAGGGGAGGAGAGGAAATAACTGATGGGAAGGAAGCTAATCATGTGAAGTTTGTCCAACTCCACAAGGTCTTCATAAATTCTCGGTTTGTTTCCACTTGGAGCAGCCATTAAGCGAGCCCCGACACGTGGGCGCAGGGGACCTGCCTTCTCTCCGGTTTTTGCCCATTTCCTTCTCTATAACCTTGTTTGTATACAACCACGCCCGGTCAAGGGTGACTACAAGATAACAGGCCTCATCAGCTTCTTCCCTTAGACTTCCAGTTGTCCAAAGTTTCACTCCACGGCGGTGATTTAACAAGAACCATGAGTTCTTCTGCGAAAGTTATGAATGATTTAAGTTTACAAGACACACACATAAGGCGAGGAACAAGTCCTACGACCTGAGTGACAGCGTTTAAAAACTAGTTTTAATTGATATGCCCCAGATGAAACTAAGGGGAAAAATAAGTCACCCCGATCCATGCAGTAAGTGTCCGGGCAATGCTTTAAAAAAAAAGAAAAAAGAAAAAAAATCACTCAAAAGACTCGTGAGCCTCGACCTCCCCGTACCACCTGCAAATACCGTCTCGAGCCACTCACTGCTGGGGGTCCCCCGCGGGACCTGTGAGCTGGGTTCTCCTCCCTGACCCGCTATTTCCCAGCTGGACCCGGCGGCGAGCGGGTTCCGGGGCTGCTCGCCAGCCCGCTACTCCCAAGAAAGAGCGGAAGAAAGTAGGGAAGAGGGGCGTGGCGCCCCGGTCGCCCCCAGATGCCTGCCCGCCCCCCGAGCCTGGCACCGCCGCAAGAAAGGGCTGGGAACGCCCGAGCCTCCAACCACAACCGGGCGCGGGGCGCACGGCCGCGGGCCGACGAGGGCGCGGGCGACTGCGAGACCGTGCTTCCCGCTCCCGGCCCCGTCCCGGTGGCCTCGTCCCCAGCCGTGGCCCCGTGGGGGCCCCCGCTTTCCGCGGCTCCCGGCCGCCGCCCGTCGAGGGCGAGCTCGCAGTCGGTCTCTGGGTCTCGGCGTCCCTCGCCCGCCCTCCCCCATCCTCTTCTCCGGGGCCCAGGGCCCCGACCAGTCCCCGCCCTCCGGGACACTCTTCCCTCCTTCCTTCCTTCCTCCGTTCCCTCCCTCCATCTCGCTTCCAGCCCTGGGAACTCGGAGGCGGCCCCCGAACTGGCCGGCCGACGCCCCGCGCTGCGCCGCTGTGCCCGCGGGGACCAGACTCGCCACCTGCGCCCGCCGCTCGGTGCCTACTCGCCTGCTGGTGCGCTCCCCCCGCCGCCGCCGCCGGGGACTCGGTCTCTAAGGGCTCCTGGAGACGGCTCCGACCTCTCCTCCTCCCGCTCCTCCGGGCGCCGGCTCCGCCTCGCTCGGGGTAGGCGGGGCGGCCAGCCCGACGGGCGGGGCGGCGGCTGCCCCTGACTCCTTCCTCCGGCCCTGGCCCTCCCTCTGACCCAGGCACCCAGGCTGTTCTCGGCCTCGGCCGCGGAGCCCGGGCCGTGTCCGGGCCGCCGAAGTGGAGAGGTCGGGAGCTGTGGAGCTCCACAAACGTCTGGCCGCCTTGGCCATCCCCGTTTTCCCTTCCCCACATTCATGGAGGCCCTGGAGTTCAAGGACTCTCGGGCCCCCCACTTCACACGACCCTCCGCCGGGCTGCTCCGACTTCTTAAAAGTTTCCTTCGCGTGCAAACGCCTCGCTAACCCCTATGCCAACCGTCCCCTGGGCCTCGAATGTAAGCGCTGCCAACCCCCTACACAAAAGTTAGGCTCTGCTCCAGGAATTTCTTAAGAAAACAGTCACAGTAAAATTTAAAGGGCCCTGGGGCCATGGGGAGATTTTGTTTCCCAGAAAATGGAGATACAACTGCGGATTGTTGAATTTGAAGTGCATGCACCCATCACGAGCTTTTCCTCCAGCTCTCCCGCGTGAAATTTGGGCTTTCAAATACCCAATACCTGGCAGAGTTGTGCACAGTGAATTAATTGGACTTGGTTGGTCTTTTCTGAATGGATTCAAGGTCAGGTAGTTTGAAGAGCCACTTCCGTTTATACAGAGTGCAAACTATTCATACAAACAGCCATTCAAGGAACATTCGGTGAGCACGTGTTGTGTGCCAAGCATTGCTCTAAAGGCGACGGAGGGACACAAAGATGAATCAGACAAGGCGCTCGCCCTCAAAAAGTCCAGAAAGACTGAAAAAGATGGGTATGCAGAAATCTTACCAGTCAGCAGACTTCCTGCATATCCCCAGGTATCTGCTTTCTTGTTTGACAGGATGGAGACAAAAGAGAAGGTGAGGCCAAAGTAGGTCACTCGGAACCAGTGTGGGCAGAGTGCATGCTTGAAATGGAGTCTGGTGGCACTGGTGAGGGGTAGGTGTGTTGAGTTTCACAACTGAAGAGAAGACGTGAGGGGCGCCTGGGTGGCTTAGTCGTTTAAGCGTCCGACTTTCGCTCAGGTCATGATCTCGCGGTTCGTGGGTTCGAGCCCCGCGTCGGGCTCTGTGCTGACTGCCAGCTCGGAGCCTGGAGCCTGTTTCAGTCTGTGACTCCCTCTCTCTCTGACCCTCCCCTGCTCACGCTGTCTCTCTCTCTCTCTCTCTCCTAGAAATAAATAAAAAAACATTAAAAAAAAAAAAAAGAAGAAGAAGAAGAAGAGAAGACGTGAGGCCCAGGGAAGCTAGCAGCCAAGGACCTCGGTGAGGACATCATCTGACTCTTACTTTCCTCCTGACCCCTACTCAAGTATCATTCCCGGTGAAACAATTTGACCGTGAAACAATTTGACCGGGTTGCAGGAGGGATACAGCAGGTAGAGGCAGTTTGTGATTGGATGCCTTCCCCCAGGAGAGCAGTCATAGCAACCTGCATCTCATTGTCAGAGGACCACCCGCAGCAGCTGTAGGATTTGCTTTGCCTGTGTCAGGGACAGCTGGAAGTGCCTGGGAATCAATGCTCCCCTGTCCCCATCACACCCTTTAGCAGTGACCTAGGAGAATAGAGATGTAAATATTGTGGTTCCTTTGCCTCCAGTTACGACACCCCCAGGGTGGGGCTGTACTGTCTACAGAGCTCACTATGAGATTAGGCCAAATTCCACCCCCCCCCCCCTTCTATGGGATTTTGCTTGATACCACATTCTTGCTTACCCTTCTTACCCTTCTAGGTCCCACTCCCCTACCAGTATTTCCTGGCGACACATTCTAATCAGGATCAACTATGTGATTTGCAGGGCCCCATGCAAGATAAAGAAAAATGTTCATAAGTCGTAAAGAATTTCAAGCTGGCAAGAGCAGAGTATTAGGACCATGGGTGGGGTCCTGTGTTTCTGCACAGATGTGCGGGACTCTATAGATGATGCATCAGTGAAGCTGGTCTGGATGCTCATAAATCATTTTCACTTGAATCCTCATTGCAAGGTCTGCTTCTGGGGAATCCCAAGCTAACAACTGTTAAACGTCAGCCCATCCAGTACAAGCATAATCATTTTATAGAATACACTTATAGTCAGCACCCCACAGCTTGGGAGGCTACCCCTGCTGGGAGGGTGGCTTATATCAAATTGTACAACAGGAGCTTTTTAGCCATCAAAAGAGGGAAAACAGCTGAGAATGGTTTAGGTTAATAAGATGATGGGGCAGGAAATCTGGGCTTTAGTCACTTTATGCATGATACGTAGAAAGTGTTCATTTGAGTGGTGTCTTCGATTGACTTACCTAGAAACACCTTCCTTGAAGTTTAATTGGCAAGTGGTTAAAAAGTTACATCTCACGTGAAAGGAAGTGAGGTTGGCAGGATTGGGCAGAGGGAGAAGCACCCTCTCAATGTGGTTACAGCTGGGCCTGGATCCCAGCGGGTACAGGAGTTGTATATCTCCTCCATATCCTGCTTTCCCAGGAAGAGGAGGAGACATAGGCAAAGCAGTTCCCTGAAGTCAATGCCCGCTGATGGACACAGCTTTGAATGGTCAGGAACAGACGTGTCAGTGCTGAACAGAGGACTGGGAGAAACTCTCCAGTATCACTCTGGGCAGATGATCTCTGAGATCTCACTTGGACTTACAGTCAGTCCTAACAGGAATACTCAGCCCAGCCCAGGAGGGTCTGACCCCTTTGTCTTCCGTGTAGCACCTGGAAAATTTTTAATTGCACTTAACCTTCCTTATACCATAAGCCTATTTAATTGCCTCTTTTTTCCCCTTAGATTTTTAAAACCTCTTTTTCCTTCCTTTTTTATGCTCTTGCCTATTTCTTTTTTTTTTTTTTAAATGTTTTTTATTTATTTCTAGGAGAGAGAGAGAGACAGCGTGAGCAGGGGAGGGTCAGAGAGAGAGGGAGTCACAGACTGAAACAGGCTCCAGGCTCTGAGCTGGCAGTCAGCACAGAGCCCGACGCGGGGCTCGAACCCACGAACCGCGAGATCATGACCCGAGCGAAAGTCGGACGCTTAACCAACTACGCCCCCCGGGCGCCCCTGCTCTTGCCTATTTCTACCCCTCCAATTGCACTTGAGACAAATAAATCAGTTGTCTAAGATTGACAGTGTAGCAAAATAAAATATTATACATTATGAGATAAAACCTTGGGTATTAAGTCCTGACCTTGCCATTAACAAACTGTGAATTTGGGGCAGTTAACATTATGGGGCATTTGCTTGTCTTTAAAATAAAGGAATTGTAAGAGAGTGGTCTCTAACATTCCAATTCTATATAAGTTAATTTTTTTAAAAAAGAGATTTTTTTTTTCTGCTATATAATCCCTCATGCAAGCAAGAGAAATGGTTCGTGCCTCAGAAAAACTGATTTTTAAAATCAGTTGCAATTCATATATGAATCACTATTCAGTATTCAGTAACAGTATCCTAACTAAAACATCGGTCAGAAAGAAATGGGTGAAGAAAGATGGTGAAAAAAATGGGGCAAATCGATCAGTCTGTGGGTGATGAGGTCTCCACAGACTTCGGAACAATTTCTCTAGAATATCAGATTTGCTCCCTGAGAATTTTATTCATCCTGTGTTCATGGCCACACTCTGCCTGAACCTGCCCTGAAAGTTATGGAGAGCTACCTCCTTTTGAATACGTTACCTGGGTAAGTGTTTCACAAACTGGTTTTTCTGCTCAGTCAGAGGCTGCCATCTTCCCATGGTAAAAGTTAGGTTAGGGAGAAGCACCCACAATCTTGGAAATTCCCAAGTAACTTGTTGAAACGTGTATCGCCACAGGCAGGAGCTATGACCAAAACTGTGGGTACAGATCAGTAGGCAGTTCAACACAGCTCCATCCTTAAGTGGGTGGAAGCCTTTGGAGGCCTGGGTGGGCGTGGCCCAAAGATGAGGCAGTAATTTATGTTAGTTGATTACTAACTCAAAACGAGCTTTCTGACTATTATAGAGCTGGGCCCTCTAGGTCTGGAGAGGGAAGTCTTCAGACACTTGTCTAGAGGTCAAATATATGGGCTCAAAAGTTAGCAAAATTCCCATCTGTGGAGGGTTGCAATCAGTAGTCAGCTAGGAAGTAGAGATACGGAGCCTATAGGGTGAAGCAACGCAAATGTCCAGAGAAAACATGGTACTGCCTTCTAAAACGCCCCATGTAAAGATGTAGATCTAAATATATTCACATGAGAGGACACCCTGAATACATTTTTGAGCATAGAAGGCAGGTTATAGAAGAGCATGTATACAATTTCCCAGTCACATATAAAGAAGCACACGTGTATACACACACGTCCAAATCAGTGTATCTGCAGTGATATTTGCCAAAATGTTAACAGCGATTTTCTTAAGGTGGTGGAATTTCAGCTAACCTACATATTTGAATGCTGCGAATTTCTTTGTTTCTTTTTACAGCGAATGCATAGCTTCTCCATGAATAATGTGAGTTGTTTGCTTATCGTAAATGTGTCTTTTTTCATATTATAAAAAGAAGAAAAATGGCATTGAATAGGCCAAGGGTTGACAAAGTACCACCAGAGGGCCAGACCATCAGCCATCTGTTTTGGTAAATAAAGTGTTATTGGAACGCAACCACACCCATTCATTTATCTATTGTCTTTGGCTTTATCACAACGTTTAAAATATTTGCCGCTTTAGAGAGGTGTAGACAAGTAGACTTGAAAACTTTTTCAGTAGGGCAAATTGTAGCCTAGATTTTACTAATTCTTCAGATTTTAATGCACCTGAATTTTCTATTTTAAAAGAGTGTATAATTTCAAGTACCTCCCAGTCGTGAGTAGTGATTGTAGTAACGCAGCAGCAAAGTGACAATACCAGTATTTGGGTAGTTAATGTCTGCATATACTCCTTCCTCCTCCCCCTTCTTCCCATACTTTTTTCCTACTCCCCCTTTTCTCTGCCCGCTCCTCCTCTTCTCCTCCTCTCCCTCCTGCTCCTTTTCATTTCCCCAATGAAATGAGGTTACACCCTGATCTCTATTTTGCCCTCAAATACTATTTCACTGGAGGGAGGGCTAGGCAGGGGACTGAGGTTCTTCTCTCCTTCTGGCATGGGTCTCTCCAAGACTGAATGACTGAGGACTTCTTGGACAAAATAAATTCTCCTGGGGGATGAGGAGTGAGGTCCCAAGGAATCAACCCAAACCTGATGGAAAAACAGCCAGCAGAGCTGTGGAGGGAAGGAGAGTGTCAGGCTCCAGGGGAAAGGCTGGGAACTGAATGGGGCAAGTCCCCTCTCTACTCTCATCCCAGTCATCCCTGTCTTTAAAGCTTCCCATCCCAAACAGTCCATCTGGCCTCCAGGTTCACAGAGGAGGTTTGGGATTTTTTTTCTCCTTCACTGTCAGTGGTACCCAGCATCAATGCTCTCACTTACAGAAACTACAGGAACAAGAGTAACTAATGCCAGTCTGAGTAATGCCAGGCTCTTGCTCATTTCTAGAACTCGGCCAAAAGAGCTGCACGTTGGCCGTGACGTGGAATGTACTTAGATGCTAAGTAATTAAATTGGTCAACAGAAACATTCTCTTTGTCAATCACCCACCCCAGACCTCCCCTGAAGAAAATAGAAGGCCCCTGTAGAGTCAGAAAAGGAAGCAGGCTGGTGGACGATGATTAAATTATTGGTCCATCTATAGCCTATGCCGCTGGGTTTTGACTCAGACACAGTCAGTTCTGTGGACCTGCGAGCTAAGTTGTGATGGGAATGGAAAGTATTTGCTCTGGCACTCTGATAACAGACCTGCTAATTTCATTTAGCTTTATGTTCTGGTGAGAATGGAAAATACCAAGCCTGCAACCTCGGTGACTCCAATTTACACTGCATGGTTCTCAGAATATCTAAAATGTTTTTTGGGATATAGGGGAATCTCAGAAAATGCAATTAAAATGACTTTGTTTTTTTTAGTGTCTCAGTATCACTCTAGAAATACTCAGAGAAAAATACCAACAATGCCAGGATCCTGGCATTATTATTAGTATTACTCTATTATCTCAGTATTTCTAAAAATAGAAATATGAACTATTTCTGTCTTCAGATTACACTGAGAATTATGTACCACATTAAAATATCGAATGTAATAAAGACATGTTAATTAGAAGAGTGTTCTGAGCACATTTCTCTCATGTTTTAAACCCTTCCTGTCTTATTGTTATTTTCCTATTTCCTGGGTTATCAAGAAGCTTGGACATCTTTTCTTGTATTTATTAGTCATGTATGGTTCCAGTACCAGTTTGGGTATGGATCTACTTCCAGAGGCCTCTGATGGATTGTGCTAGATATTTTTGTATTCCTATAAATAGCCTTGAGCTTTGTTCTGGAACATAGTTAGGTTACTTGGAAACAGATTTATCCTTTTAGGTCTTGCTTTTAAGATTTATTCAACGAGATTGAAGCAGTTATCACCCCAGACATGATTTTTCCCCTACCGAAGTAGGACCTGAATATTTACCCAATGCTCCATAAATCTTGAGGTTTTCCAGTCTGGCTGGGAAGAAGAGGCACCATTCCTGGGCCTGTGTGAGCATCAGGCCCTGTTCCCTCTACTCCTGACACATGGTTCTTTCCCTGGCCTTGGGTTGTTTGCTTCATCCGTCTGAGTTCCCCATTACCCTTATTCCCATCATATGCATCATCGTACTCAAGGGGATCTTCTGCTGGTCTCTGGGTTCCCTTTTTGTTCAGCCCTCTTCCCTCTGGTGCTCTGTTAGTCCTAGTTGCCTTGACCTCCCTGAGCTACATTCTCCCCCCTCGCCCCCATCTCAACTCAAGCGGCCCACTAGGCTCTTCCTGAATTCCTAGCTCTCTGCTGTGCCTGGAAACTCCCTCCCTCGAGGCAGTACACTAGGAGACTTGGAGGGCTCACCTCATTTGTTTTTTTCTCTCAGGGATCATTCTTCTCTCATCACCTGAAATGAAATGTTTTACAAACTGTTGTTTCATATATTTTATCTGTTTTGTCTGTTTTTGGTTGTTTCAGGTAGGAAGATAAACCAGTTCCTTTACCCCCATCTTGACTATGAGCTGCAGTCTCCTCTGTCACTCTAAACTATGCATTATTCTTCTTTCCACTTACCTAATGCTATTTTGTATGTGTATTTTTTTGTATGGTCTGTCTCCTTTGTCAGTTGTAAGCTCCATGGGGGAAGGTCTGTTTGGTTTACTGTTGTATCCTTCAGCTCTTATAACATTGCCTGATGGAGAACAGTGCTCATGAAATATTGAAAGAATGGATGAAAGTATACCCGGGCTGGATCATAGGAGGCTTTGAATGTCAGGTAAGGAAATTAACCAAGTTTTGTTGAGGGCAGGAAGGGCTTTTATTCTGGGGCTAGAAGGACATATGCCAAATTCTATTCATTTGTAGTTGGGGTACAGTGCTGGCGACTTCACTCAAGCTGTTCTGTCTGTAAATCTGCCAAAGCGCTTGGTAGATTAGGTCACATTTTTGGAATTGGTTTGGAATTCAGGAACCTGGCAGTAATAATGAATCTTGCCTTTAACCCTGCCTCTTAATCTGATTGGCCCTAAGCCCTTTACAAATATTAATTATGTTTCCCAGTGCAATTGCCACGCTGACCTCTTTTCTTAGGCTGGTAACACTGGGACCAGTGTTCAGCACTTCCACCCATAATAGCATGCTCACTCCGCCTCCCTAATAGAGAGAGCTTATCTTTATCATCATCCTTAAATTAATATGTATCCTAATGACAAACCTGACAAGTGAGTTATTTTCTTAAAAACTTCACTTGATAATTGCAACAGCCTCTCCACTGGTTTTTCTGACTCAAGTCTCCGGGATGACCAACTGAGAGCAAGATAAAAAATACTGAAAATTATAAGCTACATTTATTATGTGTCTTTCCTTTCGTAAGTACAGTAGTTCAGGTATATAATATGTAAATAAAAACAAACATATTGGGACAACATACTCAAAGTCCTTACTGATGAAGTGCACAGTGAAAATATTTAGAAATCATAGATTGAGTTCCTCTCCCAGGTCTTCTTAAGTGAATCCAGATTATTCTTTCTAGAAGGCGTCTTGAACTGTGCTCCATCCCTCTGCCAAAACAAACAGGAAGCAAAACCCCCAAATCATCTATGGCTTCAATATAAGAAAACCAATTTTACTGTATGCTGGCATTGAAAGAAAGGAGTTTTTCCATGCGGACACAGTGGTCAGTCCACAATTGTTAACAAGCCCCCACATTTGTATAATGCATCATAATTTTATAATGCACTGTCTTTGCCTACAGGCCCTCTAATTTCAGAAGAACATGGATCTGCTCTCAGCCAAGATTTATATCTTCAGTTCTATGAAGCCTGTAGCTTCGTTTAGAGATTAAACTATGGCCCTGCAACAATAACTGTGAGGTCATGAAGATTTCCCTATACTCCATCAGTACCTGCTAACAGACCAAATTACTGAAGAGATGATGGAAATAAGGACCGTTAGATGTGCTAGGTTATTTACCATAAAAGTATCTTACAGAAATAGCATTCAAGTAAAAACTAAGCTATAATGCACAGTGTGTATGTGAGTGTGTGTGTGTGTGTGTGTGTGTGTGTGTATAGAAGTGAGGACACAGAGCACGAAGGTACCAGACAGAAGTGAATGAAGAAGCTGTTGTAGAAGAGGACCTTTTGGCTCTGGCCGGACATCACCTGTCACCAAGTGAATTAGAAACAAAATGTCCAGTTGAGCCTTTCTTGAATTCCTAACACACATGAACAAAGTAAAATGGTTTTTCTAAGCCACTGACTTTTGGGAGAGCAGAGCTGAGACTTGTAGACATCATTTGAGTCTGGATCCAACTCTTCCTGAAGCAGTAATCTTTCAGTGAGCCAGTCCATTGTTTTTGGCTGGTTTGTTTATGCTAGTGTAGTTGGGTTTCTGTTACCTCCAGCCAAAATAATTGTGAATAATATAGTGACACTCCATCTTTTAACTCAGGTGCAGAAGCTTCAGCTAATCATATTTCTCAGTGTCTGCTTTACCTTCATTATTAATCTGTGCATGGGCCTTCTCTTATTTGATAGAATTTTCGTTCATACCTCCTTCCTTTTTTTTTTTTTTTTTACCCTGTTCCTACTTCCACTTCCTTTCTAGTCATAGACAAACATTCTAATTCTACCCAATTCTGATGTATATCTTTTTATTTGTATGTGTCCTTATAAAATGTATATTGTTATTTTGTGTACATGCATTTTGGTGTTATATTGATGGTATTGTGTATTCTTTTTATATATGAATAACACTCAGGAAACTTTCAAATTAAGTATTACCGTGGGCCACACTTTTCTCCCAAAGTGCAACACTAAGAGATATACATTCCGATGCTGTTGTAACTGATCTTTGTTTTTGTCTTCTTGGCATTAAAAAAAGAGAAAACCCTCTTTTATTCTTTGAATGCCTCCTCTCTCTCCCCATCTACCACACACATACTTTATTTTTTAGTAATAAATGTTCTGGTTAAATGGATGCAGTATCTTTTCATCTCTTGGAAAGTATTATTTCTTTTTTGGATATTTTTTTCATGGTCTCCTTTGTTTCTTTTGAGTTTTTGTTTTTCTTTTTAAAAAGGTCTAGTTCCTTGTTTTTAATCTGTGTCTTTCATGTTGGCTTTCCCCAAAAGTCTACTGATTCTTGGATCATTCTGATTAGAGCCTCTATGTATGTTTATGTACAGGGCTTACTGAGTGGTAGTAGTAGGTGAGGTAGCAGAAATTTGGTCTCTGACTGCAGACCTCTGTTGGTTTCTGTAGGTCTTTTCTCTTGGGCTATCAGATACACCAGAAAGGAGGAGGTCAGAGACTCTGTTTGGAGGTGAGAAGGGTTAAGCCTGGCTGTCAGCCTTCAAGAAGCCTGCAAATTTCATCTTGGTTTTTGTTTTGTTTTTTAAATTTAGATTTTTAATTTATCTGGTTTTTTTTGAGTCCCTTGTACTCATCTGTGGCTCATGTCCATACTCTCTGGATTCCCAATCTTTTATTCATTCAACAAACATTTATCTGGTATCCCCTCTGCTCTTTGTGCCCAACTGAGGGAAAGTGGCTGGCTGGCTGGCTGCAAAAGGAAGTGGCAGGAATTTGGAGGCCCTATAAAAACGTTCAACCAATTCTATTTTGAGCCCCATTCCACATCTTTATCCTCAAAAATGGTTGGTGCCTCCAATTCCTGAGCTCTTCTGGATTTTGGTGGAATGAACCACCTTGCTTTCCTTTTTTATTTTATTTTTTATTTTTCTTTTTTTAAGTAGTCTCCACACTCAACATGGGTCTTGAACTTACAACCCTGAGATTAGGAGTCATGCACTCTAGCAACTGGCTTTCTATTAGCAAGGTGTCCCTGAACCAGCTTGCTTTATATTAGCACCCCACCTACCCTTCACAGACATTTGGATTTCAGCTTTCTTTTTACTCCTAAGTCAGCTGCCTTGGCCGTTCATGTACTATCTATTTTTTGTCTACTTTAGTCCTCTCTCTCATTTTCCTTCTTCCTGTGGCTTATATCTCTTTGCTTTTCATTTAATGTTGTTTTAGTGTGATTTGAGGAAAGAGTAGAGATAATTCTGTGTTCAGTCGACTATGTTTAATCATGTATCACTAACTCCCCATACGGGCACAAAATTGCTTGCTTGACAGGTAAAAATGGTGCCAGCCTGGATGGTGGTAGTATCAGGTTCTGATTTTCTGATAGTCACATCTCTGTGGGGCTGTATTGCTTGAGTCTAGAATGAGATTACAGAAACGCTACAGAAGCTTCAATGTTTCTTGGCCTCTATTTTCATGACTCATTTTCTTTTTCTCTTTCTCTTGGCCCTGAGAACACATTTTTCTTCTTCCCTGAATCATAATTTTCCCTTCTTTTTTTTTTTTTTTTCTGTTACTGACTTTTACATTTTCCTTTTTTTCAATAACCATGATGAGAGAGTGTTTTGGACTAAATTCCTAGTCGTTGCATACATGTATTGTGATACAGTAAAATAGTTTTTTTTTTAAGCTGAAAGGCAATAATAGGAAGACTAGTATCTAGCATTCATTAAGCTCTTACTGTGTGCAAGACACTGTTCTTTGTATGCATTATCTCATGAAATCTCTACTACCACCCTGTGAGGTAGGTATTATCTCCACTCTGGGTGAGATTCAAATCCTACCACCTTCTATTAAAAATACTAGACTAAGAAAGATTAAAAACTTGCCTAAAGTCTTATAGCAAATGAGTGAAGCTTTAAAACATTCATGAAATGAATCTGGTTTACCTATCATCAAAGTCATGTATATTTCTTATATGTAGTTTGAAGTGGAGTTGTGGTGCCCCTAACCTCCAAGGCTCCCTGCCGAGGGAGATACCTATCTGAGGATCAGTAGCCAATCAGAAAACTCAGAGCCAGACACATCTGATTAGGATAGAAGGAATGTCTGGTTAGCTGGAGGGTTGGGTCTGGAACACAGGGTTTCTACTCCCTCAAGTGGAGATTGGCTAAGTCTAGGACAGCAAGACCTGCATAGGGGTTCTAATCCACTCACCTTACCTGCTGCAGGAGAGGAGGACTGGCCTGCCTCACCCTCACATTGAGGACCAAAAATCTGGACAGACAGCACAAGTATTACCAGGCCTGCCCTCAAGGAACATCCATGCCCGGGGTGTGACTGCCACTGACATGGGCTCATGAAGTAGAAGAGGATATGGGTAGCAGACCAGGCAGCCATTAAGAAGCACCAGATGGGAGGGGCGGCAGGGTGGCTCATCAGTCAAGCATCCAACTTCGACTCAGGTCATGATCTCACCATTCTCAGGTTTGAGCCCCACGTCGGGCTCTGGGCTGACAGCTCAGAACCTGGAACCTGAGCTCTCTGCCCCTCTCCTGCTTGCACTCTGTCTGTCTCTTTCTGTCTCAAAAATAAGTCAAAAAAACAACAAAAACCAGATGTGAATCAGGCTCCAGCCTTCCTCCTTGGGCCAACCATGAGGGGCCCTATAGAGAGGCTGCAAAGGTAGGAATTCTCTCTCTTCTAGAAGGTGAGCATAAGTGCTGTCTATTTTGTGGGCTGAGGTAGAAAGGTGGGGAGAAGGAAAAACAGTTTCCTTTCTGAATGTTTCTGTTTCATGGAGATAAAAATGCCAATATTGCAAACACTTCTCCTATCCATTTTTTTTCCTAGTGTATCTATCTTTTAAGTCAATGCCGGTTGCAGCCCCCCTCGATGGTTTCTCAACTCACTAATGGATCAGGATCCTCAACTTGAAAACGTTTTTCTAGGAGGTTTGTTGACAGAAAAATGTGCTTTTGCGGGTAAAACACTTCAGGGGACCCTTTGGTTATGCATAAAGTAAGAAGCAGGGACTCCATTGGGCAGGAGTGCAAAGATACACAATTTGGTATCACTACAAAGGACAATATAATTAAAAGGATATTTCCTCGGGTAAAGAGATTATTAACACCTAATAATGTTGAACACCTTTTAATGTGCTTATTTGCCATTTGTCTTAGTTCTGCTTGCTACAGCACAATACCACAGATTGGGTGGCTTAAACAACCCACATTCATTTCCTTTCAGTTCTGGATGCTGGAAGTCAGCATGGTCAGCCTCTGGATGAAGACCAAGAACCCTTTGCTGGTTTACAGCCGGCCATCTTCTCTTTGTATCCTCACATGACAGAAAGAAAGGGCCCCCCCCCCCCCCGACCCTTTATTTTTTAATGTTTGTTTATTTTTGAGAGAGAGAGAGAGAGGGAGACAGAGAGAGAGAGAGCACGCGCGAGGATGAGCAGGGGAGGGGCAGAGAGAGGAAGACACAGAATCTGAAGCAGGCTCTGAGCTGTCAGCACATAGCCTGACGCAGGGCTCAAACTCACTAACTGGGAGATCATGACTTGATCCGAAGTGCAGTAATACTTAACCAACTGAGTCACCCAGGCGCCCCTCTCCTTTTCTTATAAGGACACTAATCCCATCATGAGGCTCAGCCTTGATGATTTAATCACCTCCTAAAGTGTCTACCTTCTAATAGCATCACATTAGGTATTAGGATTTAATATGTGAATTTTGGGGAAAACGAACATTCAGTTTACACCAACATCTGTATATCCTCTTTGGTGAAATGACAACAGAACTTATATAAACTACATGCTAAAATAAAGTAAGGTAGTATTATTATTGACAATGGTAGTAATATTGGTCATAAAGTAAGCCTTCAAAACATTTTTAAATAATCTCCTATGCATGTCACTCTGTACAAGGGTACAAAGATTAAATAGATATGGCTCTTTTCTTCATGGAACTCACAATCATAACGAAGGTGAAGAAATGGAAAACTTTTTGAAAAAGCAAATACACAAATGTATAATTACAAAAAGTAACACGCCCTAAGAGAAAAAATTTAAAAGGATGTCATAAAAAAGAATAATGGAAATAATTTATATTGAGAGCCAAGTATTTCCAGTTCATACCTGAAAAATAAATAGAAGATATTCAAGTACAACTCAGCCAATGAGAAGAGCACATATAAAGGTCCCAAGGTAGAAAAGAGCTTGGGATGTTATATAAATCCAAAAGAAGACCAGTGTTGCCAGAATGCAGTGCAATAGTGGAACAGTAATACGAATTTTGCAACAAAGGCAGGACTCAGGCAAGGAGCAAGGAAATCAGTTAAGAGGCTACTGTATATGTCTAAGCAAAAGATGCTGGTTTGTGACCAAAGGAATGGAGAGATTGGTGGATAGCTTTGAAGTATATTTTTGAGATAGGATTGACCAGACATTGGTGAGGGACTATATGTTGGGATGGAGGGAGGGCAGGTAAGGAAGAAGAAGGTGTCAAAAATAACTCCCAAGTTGCTGGATTTTTAAAAAATGTTTATTTATTTTTGAGAGGGAGAGAGAGAGAGAGAAAGAAGAGAGATCGTGCACACACACACAAGTGGGGGAGGGGCAGAGAGAAAGAGAGAGAGGGAGACAGAATCTGAAGCAGGCTCCAAGCTCTGAGCTGTCAGCACAGAGTCTGATGCAGGACTTGAACCCATGAACTGGGAGATCATGACCTGAGCTGGTCAGATGCTTAACTGACTGAGACGCACAGGTGCCCCCTAGGTTGCTGGATTAAACAACTGGGTTGATGGAGAGGACTTTACCGTGATGGTGAAAATGTGAGGACTTGATTTTTATGGGTAGTAGCCAGGTGGATAGTGGTCACATTATTTTTAGATGAATGTAAATTCTGAAGACTGATGTGAGTGTACAGAACGAATAAACCTATTCATGGTACAGTACATACAAGGGTCCCACAACCAAGGCCAAAGGGATTGAAGCCACAAGAGGACAACTCAAGTTCAGAAGACGTCACCCTTCCCCTTCTGAGAATTTTCACAATTTTTTAAAGGAGAATTTTCATGATTTTTAAAAACTGTGACCAGGTGTCCACCAGATGGCAATATTTCTTTATAAAAATCCAGATTTAGAAACCATACCTTCTCAGCTTAATCCAGGTGGATTCTTTAGGGGCACATAGCCAGAGTCTAGTCAAATCAGTGAGAGTACAGCCCAGCCTGCTAGCTTCTAGGAAACATGCACAGGCAGAGGCAGCTTTATGAGCAAGATCCTTCTGCGACCTCTTACAAGGAGACAAAGGCTTGTGTGTGTGCGTGCTATCTGGGACTAGGTGCTTCACATCATGCAAAGTCCCTTAATTCAAAGTGCTCTTAGTGTTAGCACATGAGGAAAACTGGAAGCCTCACACGGCCACTCTGAGCCTCTTTCTACACTTGTAGAACCATAAGCATATTCGTACCAACCTCAGGAGGGTTAGTGCAAGAATGAAATTAGATAATGCCTGCCTATGAGGTGCCTAATACCATCCTGGTACAAAGTAAGCACTTAATTCATGGTAGTCTTGTTATCATATTATCCCCACAATGACCTTTATTCCCACTCTCCCTCCCTCAAGGCACTACCCTTTGCTAGCCTTGGTTACGGGCAGCCTGCCAGGTATGACCTCATAAGAGTCACAGCAAGATGGCAGCCTTCCTTCTAGGTCTTCTATAGCTTTGCCTCATGGCAGGTGCTCATCTTTGATAATCCTTCCTTCCAATTGCATTTAGAGAATGATGGAGTCCTGCTGCAATCAACTTGTCTAATTTGACAGGTAAACCATGAAGCTAGAAAGGGAGGAAGCTCCTGAAAGGAATCCAAATGCTGGAAAGTTGGCCCCGTCCTAACACACCGCATTGCATTCAATTACTCTCTGTTTAGTTGCCTTTCCTAATCTACTGAAACATGTACAATTGCTATCTGCAGTCTTGTAATTATATATTCCCAACCTGCCAGGTGGGATAGGTCCAAGCACTCAGTTTGTCTGGGGACTGATGCAATGTAAATGCGGCTCAGAATTGTCCTGGGAAGAAGTCAGCTTGACGCTAGTCGGCCTAAGGTTCAGCCACAGGGAATATTTCTATAGAAGGGGTCAGCCAGCTCCCCACTGTGTTCATCTTCCCCCTTCCCGACTAGCTCAGCCCACGTGGTACTTCATTTCCTTTCATAAAAGCCTAAAATATGTGGGTGCTTTAAAAACATATTTTTAGAAAGGTGACCAATTATTACTATTATTATATAGTAATGTTGCTTTATAGGTGTTTTCAGCCTCATTTCTTTCTTTTTTTTTTTTTTTATGAGGATGTGGTGAGGAGAGGAGAGGAAATATACCTTTGTTATAGAGGGAAGGGAAAGAACTTTTTGGTCATTAGTTTGTATTGTTAATAGCAAAACAAGTCTTCATTTTTTAGTCCATGTGAAAGACTGCTAAATGAGCAGAGTGTCAAAACGTGCTTAATTCTTCATTGTACATAGTGTAGCTCAGTTTATAAGGTACAGTATTTCACCGGCTTCTTATGGGAATCTTACATTGTAGGCAGGGTTATTTCTTACATTTTTTTCAAGTGATATGCAGAAAGGTGAGACAACTTGGTTCATTCAACAATTATTTATTGAGGGCATACATGTGCCAGGCAATGTTGTAAGCAGGGAATCAAAACCCTGGCCTTATGCATTTTACATTCTAGTGGGGAACATACCCATAGATAAATATATAAAATGCCACATAGTGCTGAACGGCATGGAGAAAATAAAATGGTGAACTGGGGAAGGATTATGTGTGTGTGTGTTTGGGGGTGGTGCAATTTTAAATACAGTAGTGAGAGAATGCCTCATAGGGAGGATAACATTTTGGTAAAGACCTGGAAAGGGGAAGGAGACTAGGGGATAGGCTTGGCAGAGGGAAGATGAGGAATTACATTTAGACATGATAATTTTGAACCTCTGATTGGACATCTCAGTGGAGATATTGAGGCATGAAGTGGACACGGGGGTCTGGGGCTCAGTGTAGAGGTTCTGCCTGAAGAAACAGACTTGTCAGTCTTCAGTGCAAACCCAGACATTATTTATGACTGTGAGATTGGATGGACTTACCAAGGGAGTGGGTATAGACAGAGTAGGAGTCTGAAGGCTAAGCCCTGGGGCCCACTAGCATGGAAGAGTTGGGGAGATGAGATGAAGCATCCAGAAAAGGTGAAGGAACAGCTAGGGGAGGAGGAGGAAAACCATGAAGACATGATCTCCTTCACTTGAAGCCAAGTGAAGAAGGTGTTTCACAGAGAGGGAGTGATCAACTGTGTCAAAGCTTTGACAGTTCATGACAGTTCGTGAGAACGGGCCACAGAACTTAAGTAAGCAGGAGGTTCCCCCCACCCCCCATTATCCTCTCTTCCTTTCTCATGGCAATCTCTTTTCTTCTTCATTGAAAGTATCATTTTTTGTTGGTGGTGGTAGTAATACTTTTCCCTTTTACTGGATAGTTACCCTATGAAAGCAGGAGTCATGACTGTTTTGGCACATATTAGGAACTCACTGTGATATTCATTTTTCTCTCGGCTTTTGTATTGCCCCATAGCATCCATCCCACCTTCCTTGCCTTCCTGATAGTGACCCAAATTATTTTGGGGAATTATCTCTATCCTGTTGTATGAAGCTTTGATGGGCAAATTCAGGTGGCTGTCTCCTACTTTAGAAGGCAAAGGGGGTAGATGCCGGCTGGGACCTCTGCATCAGAGGACAGACTCTGTCCCTCAGAGGCTCCTGAGTTTGCCCAAAAACAAGAGGAAGTGTTGACCAGCATCTCTGTCCTGACCAGAACCCCTCCTGGCGGGAGACTGTTGCCATGGCTCCCATCTCCTAGCCTCAGTGTTCTTCTGGTGCCTGCTTCTCCAGCCCCTCTTGAATTCTCTGAGCTCCCAATACCCTTCCAGTAAATCTCCTTTTGCTGAAGTTACCCAGAGCCAGTTCCTGTTCTTTTCAACCAAAAAATTGCAACATGTAAACACTCAATAAATGCTTGTTGAATGAATGAAAAAGTATGGTTTTCATTCCACAAATGGAAAGTCTCAAGTTCAAAGAGGTTTAGCCACTCATCTAAGACCACATATCCTCCATATTTCACTGATGCTTTGATGTTTCCTTTCCATATCCTCAGATCTCTGGCATCAGGATGCATTAACAAAAATTTTTAAGTTTATTTTTGAGAGAGAGAGCATAAGGAAGGGAGGGGCAGAGAGAGAGGGAGACACAGAATCCGAAGCAGGCTCCAGGCTCTGAGCTGTCAGCACAGAGCCCGACGTGGGGCTTGCACCCACGAACTATGAGATCCATGGCCTGAGCTGAAGCTGGATGCTTAACCCGCTGAGCCACTCAGGTGCCCCTGCCATCAGGATCCATTTATAATGGATCATGTCTTATAGTTAATTGGCTGTATTTTTTGTTTTTAGTGGTTTATAGAATGATATATTTTACACTGGTTTAGATGAAATGAAATATAGTACTAAGTGTTGGAGTCAGGATTCAAAGGTATCTCAAAAGTCTATATACCTTTGTTTCCCAAAGGAGTTTACTATCCAGCTGTAGGGGAAAAAAAGAGCGAAAAAACCCCTCTCTAATGCTGGACAGAGGACCTGACCGACGTTGCAGAGGTACATGAACTCTGAGGGGCTGGTGGGGGGTGGGGGGGAATCCTCTGGGTGGGCATTAAGGAGAAAAGGAAGACTTTGGTGGATGAGAAGATGGGGAGAGAAGACAGTGGGAGGTGTGCACCCCAGATGCTGGCGACAAAGCATCCTGTGCGTGTCTGAGCAGGAGGCTGGGGTTGGGGAGCATGGCTGCTCTGCGTTTCCCTCACTCCTTTCCCCTCTGGTTCTCCCTGCATCTCCAGGCACAGTTCTCTCCTGGTGCAACTTTTTTTTTGGTGGCAAGCTCCTCCTCCCCCTTTTCCTCAGTCAGTTCCACCCTGTGTGGTAGACCGAGTCCCTTCTGGAACCATGAACAAGGGAACAGGCGTCCTAGGTGGAGGGGCCCCCTGTGTGTGAGGGCACTGAGATGAGACGGTAACATGCGCACGGGGAGCAGAGGGAGCGTGGATGAACAAGATGGGAGAGCAGGCTGGGTAGGGGTGGGCACTTACTCATTCAACACAATTTATTGAGCGCACACCACACCACGTATGTCTGTAGGCAGTGGAGCCAGAGCAGTGAAATCAAAGCGGAGTGTCTGCTTTAGGGGCTTCCATTCTGCTATGATAAACTAAAAGCAAATAAACAATATATATATTTGTTAATATGTACATGCATACATACACATACATATGTCAGCGTAAGAGCAATGGAGAAAAACGTTGAGAAAGTTAGAGAACCAATAATGATGGGGTAGGAGCTGCTAATTCAAATAGAATGGCAGAGAAGTCCTCTTTGATAAGGAAACAGGTCAACAGGGACCTTAAACAGACGGAGAGATTCTTGTGACTCTAGGTGAAAAATGTTCCTGGCAGAGGACACAGCACAGGCAAGAGTCCGGAGGGGGAGTGGCTGTTTAAGGAACAGCCTGCCTATGAACGAACGAACGGAAGTGAGGCAGCCCCAGACCCTTCAGGCCCTGTCAGTGTTATAAGAGTTTGGATTTTATTCCAAGTACATGGAAAGCTCTTGGAGACGTCTGGGCGGAGCAGAGAGAATGAGAGATGGACGGGGCCTATCATCGAAGAGCTGGAACCCTGCCCTAAAAAGTCTGAATGTGATTTTCTAAATGTCCCTGGGATTTTCATTTCTGAACCATTTAAACAGAGTGGGAAATCTTCTCTAATGAATAAATATGATTTTCTATGGAACACAGAGAGGCCCCCCACCTAGAACAGATGTAATGAAGTGATTGTTTGTTTTGACAGAAACAGGCTACAGAAGGTTATGTCTCTCCACAGTGTCTTCCGTTGTCAAGGAGATACTTCTGGAAACCTCTTGTATCTAAATGTCACCATGTAGCACTTAGATTTTTCATGTTCTCCTTTTATTATGTTATTGTAAAGTTCACTGTGTAATTTTGCCCAGGAGTTAACAATTTCATCACCACCGAGTCGATTTGCTGCAAACTACCTTTTATGATATGGTGCTCAGTAGTCTTTCTCCCTTCTTCCAAGGCCAGTTTCCAGGAGGGGGCTGCCCTTGAAAAATAACCATGTACATCTCTAGGAGGTCCTGCATGTCGGTCAGTCAGCCTGGAAACCTCACAAGAAAGTCACAGGTTGATGGATTAGGCTACATAGAAATGTATGGTACTGGTTGTTTTCAGCAGAACACATTATTTCACGTGCTGATCAATCAGGGTGGGTATTGCTACATTCATTTTATAGAGAGGGAAATTGAGACTCAGTGGTAAAGAGACTTACCCAGGTAGTTAATGGTCCTGGAACAAACATCTTCTAGTTTAGGGTGATTTCTACAACATTGCACTTTTTCAAAGATATGAGCTGGAAGTGATAGATTAGTTAGTCCATTCTCTGATTTATTTTCCACACTCTGATTGAATGCCTTCTGTCAGCTGGGCACTGTTTGAAGGAGGCCCTGGGAAGACCCAGGTGAATGAGCCAAAGCTGCAGATCCCACATGCGCCCCTCCATGCCTAAGCAGACGTTACTCTTGGCTGTCAGCGGGGTGCAGATGCTGAATCTGTTATTGATCAGAGTTGGCTCTTTAGATGAAAGCCTGTTTGCTCTCCCTAGCTTAGGCATTAAACATTCAGGGTCTGAGAGTGACAACCCCTAATCGGTTCTCCTTCTGAGAGGCAATTGAGGTTTTTCAATAAGCTCTAGGCTAAAAGACCAGTGGAGACCAGACTGGAGATTAAGACAGCCACAAATATTGTTGGCCACGGATCAGCCTCTCCCAAAGTATTTCATAAACTGTTTAACTATTCTGGTTGAGTGGAATATGTTTCTCCCTGCTTATTCAAATCATGTGTCATAAAGCATTATGTCTATGCTATAATACACAATTAAAAGTAAATGATGCATCCTGCTATCATTTCCTTTTAGTGCAAGGGAGAAACAGGCTGATGCTTTTGGACTCTGAGCATGGCTTACCCACAGTAGCAATACTTTGCTCTTGCTGTGGGAGGTCTTAAGGGATTCCATATGCTAGCATTTTGCTTTTAACAAATATTTGTATCCAAGGAGAGAATGGAGTTTCTGTAGCAAAACATCTTTTTGAAAGCCCTGTCAATAAACAACACATTTAAAGAGAAGTTATACTGTCTATACTACTGTCTGTACATCTCAATTATTCAAATCTTCTGGGGATCACCAAAGCAGGCAAAAGAGGAAATTAGTGAAATGTATTTTGATATTTAGACAGATCAAATAAAAATGTGTCTGATACCAAAAGCTCACACTCCATTATCAGATTTTGCCCTCAGGCTTTGCTCTTTCTTCTGAAATGTGTAGGTATATGTATTATCAAAAGAGAGGCTTGTCTCTTCCTTCTGCCTTGAAGTGGCAGTAGTTTAATATAGGGCTAACAGGCACTCACTGTTCTGGGTTTGGGACGTATCTGAATTTTGTCAACACAGCAAGGCTGCTACTTGGGGAAACGGATTTTGGAGGAAGGTGACAACTGATTTGCATAAGAGCCCAAGGCATTTTGAAGACAAGGGGCCAGGTTCTAAACAGCTCCTTGAGGTCTGGTTAGGTAGAACTGCTGAGGAAGGGTGGGTGGGGTCTCCTATTACACCCAGGGTAGAGGAGGGCTATGAGGTTCCTAAAATAAAATGAACCTTATGGATAGAGGACATCTGGGCCGATGACCTGGAACCAGGACCCCAAAGTGTGTGACACAGGGCTAGTTCCTACACAATGCACCATTCACACTAGTGGCTCTTCTGGACGGACTATCCTGGCGGGAAAAGACTGAAGTGGCTCATTTGCGCTCAACTGTTGCAAGAGGGTCCACGTGCAAAGAGGGAAAGAGGGGAGGCCGTGTTTCTGCACCTGACGCATCATCCTTATCATATTCTTAGGGGCCCTTAAAGGTCCTAGGACAAAGTAGGTGTATACACAAGTGAAATGAAATATCTTTCCAAAACACTGGCAATAAAATTGATCAAATCAACTTTTTGATTTGCCTCTTCCTCCCATGACATGGGAATCCATTGGAGAATCCAGCCACAAAAGAGAAAACTGGCAACATTTAAAGAATTACTTCTAATAGGTAAAAATGATAGCTATAGAATACCATGTGTGACTAGTAGAATAGTGGCCCTTCAAAGATGTGTACCCCAACCACCAGCACCTGTGAACATGCCCCCTTACGTGGCAAAAGGAACTTGGCAGATGTGGTCCAGACCTTGAGATGGGGACATTGTCCTGGACGCCCTGGGTGGACCCAGTCTAATTGCAGGGGTCCTGAGGACTAGAGGGCCTCTTCCAGCTGTGGTCAGAGAGAAACATTCAGTGATGGAGGAAGGCTTAGAGGGATGCATTGCTGGCTTCGAAGATGGAAGGAGGGGCCACCAGCCACAACACGTGGGCAGCCTCTTGAAGCTGGAAAGGGCAAGGGCAAGGAAATGTATTCTCCCCCCAGTGCATCCAGAAAGAAAAGCAGCCCTGCCTACACCATTGGGTTAGCCCAGTGAGACTTGTGCCAGACTTCTGACTTCCAAAGCTGAATGTAAGCTCCTAAATTTGTGGTAATCTGTAACAGCAGCAATAGAAAACTAATGGACCATACCAATCTTAGGTAAAGTAAAAAAAGTCAGTGGTGCCTGGGCGGCTCAGTCAGGTAAGCTTCTTAGCCTGAGACTTTGGCTCAGGTCATGATCTCATGGTGGCTGTCAGCACAGAGCCTGCTTCAGATCCCCTGTCCCTCTCTGCCCCTCCCCTGCTTGTTTCTCTGGCTCTCTATTAAAAATAAACATTAAAAAAAGTCAGCCAAACCCTCAAGGTGTTAAAAAGACTGAAAAGACCCAACTGTTGCTTTTCATTGAATTTATTCAAAATAATTATATTCATATAGCACATAGCTATAATTACTTTAACAGTTTTGATTGATGTGTTATTGACATCAAATAAGTTTTTCCAATCTTTAAAAGAATGCATAATTTTCATGATTATCATGTAAGGAAAATAAAATTATAAAGGGACATCCTGCTATATGAATGTATGAATTTATAGTTCTTTATTAAATCAGGCTCTGTGCTGACAGTGTGGAGCCTGCTTGGGATTCTCTCTCTCTCCCTCTCTCTGTCTCTCCCCTGCTCATGTACATGCGGTCTCTCAAAATAAATAAATAAACTTTTAAAAATATATATTAAAAAAAAGATCACTGCCACAATTCTGAGCTCCCAGGGGCCCTGAGCTCCCCATGTGGCCCCTCCACAAACTTAATCTGCCTCCAATCCTGCTACTTCTTCTCCCACCATGGTGCTTGCACCTGTACTTCTTACAGCCACTGGTTTGGGCCCCAACACTCCACATGTGGAGAGATAAAATAGATACCTATCTGGTCACTTTGGCTCTTGCCTGTCCCCTCTGATCTCTCCTGCACATGCTGTCCAGATTCACATCTCTAAAAGACCTTCTCCATCATGCTGCCCGCCTGCGAGAAGACATACTTCTTGTCCTTGGGCATGGTGGAGGTTCGCAGCCTTTAGCAGGACCTGATTAATGTGAGGAGGTTGCAAGTGACTTACATGTATCCAGTTCTGATGTTCTAAGAATTCTAGAGGATTTCCTCAAAAAAAAAAAAAAAAAAGGGTGGGGGAGGGGCAAATTTATTCATTTATATTCATTTCACAAATATTTATAATGCATTTATTAGGTACCCAGTACTGCTTTATGTACTCAGGACACAAGGGTGAATGAGAGAGAAAAGACCACCTTCCATGTGGGGAGACAGATGACACTCTGTGAAATAAACAGGAAACATCCAGTGGTGTTAGATGCTATGCAAAATATTCAGACAGTGGGAAGTAACTGAGTAGCTGGGTGACTACTTTGGATTGAATGATAAGAGTAGACATGTGGAGAAAGATGACATTTCAGCTGGTGGCTGCAAACATCTGGAAGGAGAGCATTCCAGGAAGAGACAAGAGCAAGTATAAGGGTCTCCATTGGGTATGGGGTATTAAAGGGACAGAGAAAAGGAGAGCGTGATCAGAGTGGTGAGTTGAGCTGGAAAGGAAAGCCGTAGTCAGACCTTACGTCTCAGGAACAGAATCCTGGGTTTTGACTTTCCTGTTAAGGTGATAGAAAGCTACCAGAGATTTAAATCAGTGAACTGATATATGCTAACATTTGTTTTAAAAGCTCACTTGGGTGAATGGGTTATTGTGCAGCCCACTGAGGAACCATTACTATGATCCAGGCAAGAGAATGTCATGGCCTGGACAAGGGTGATGCAAATGCAAATAAAGAGGTGTATGAACAAATCCGGGCATGTTTTGGATTGACGATGGAGAAGACTTGCTGATGGACTGGATATGTAGGATGCAGCAAAGAAAGTAACTTCTGGTTTTTGGCTCAATCCACTGGATGGTTGATGATACTATTTATTATGATGAGGGGAGCTCAAAACTACCTTTATATATATGTAGTACTATACTGTGCTTTCTTGGTTTATGAGGCATTCAGGGCAATTTGCCCTTGTATGAAATGAGGCAACACTACTATGCTTTATACAACTTGCTTCTATTTTGTATAACTTTATAGTGCCTCTCGTTCTTTCTTAAAAAATGTTTTATTTATTTATGAGAGAGAGGGAAAGAGAGCATGCGCATGTGCAAGTAGGGGAGGGGCAGAGAGAGAGAGGAAGACAGAGAATCCAAAGCAGGCTCCAGGCTCTGAGCTGTCAGTGCAGAGCCTCATGCGGGGCTTCACTTCATGACCTGAGGTGAAGTTGGATGCCCAACTGACTGAGCCACCCAGGTGCCCCTATAGTGCCTCTCTGATAGAATTCCCACCTCTGGAAGTTACCCTTTCTCCCCAAATGTGTTATGGGTTAGGAAAACAAATACAAACGTTCATTAAAATTGTTTGTAAAGTAAGAGTAAATGGGATCTGAATGAGGAGGTGAAAAGTTTCTTATGAGTAATAAGAGGTACCCACTTTGTTTCATGAGTTTTATGACAACAATTTAGATTGCTCAGAAGGCTCTTCTGCTTACTTATTGAGTGAAAACACTGCTGCATAAATGATCTCTGGATAGATAGGGAGTTACCACATTTTAATTTTGATATTTTTAGGAGTTGCCTGTCTGCCTTTCCCAGAGTCCTTCTCTACCGACAGTTAAGCCAGCTTGAGCTCCATCAGAAGGCTGGCTCCATTCGTCACGTCATACTTGCTGCTAGTTAAAATCTGTTTTGTCCCACTTTAGTTACTGTGTTTCTACCCTGTTATTATAAGCCAGTCTCCTACAGTATCTAACTTCTGTATCTGTACCTTTGCCTTGTTTCCCTGAGTGCCTGCCTTGATAACTTCAGTTTATATAGAACTATGACTATAATTTTTTTTCGGTCATCACTCATGTTGGCATTCTCTATCTGAACAAAAGCCTGGAAACAGCGGTTCTGATGCTAATATAGCCCTAGCTAGCTTTTTCTGAGCATTTGTTACATGCCAAACACTGTGGTCAACATACTACAACACATGATCACAATTCTGACAGTTATCCAGTGAGGTGGCATTATTATGCTATTTTTTTTTTTTTAATAATGAAAGTGAAGCCCAGAGAGAGTAGGTAATTTTCCCTAGGTCACACAGCTGGTTAATGGGCCATGAAGTGAGTTTTTCTTTATCATTATCTTGTAGTTACCTACTCTAGATCAATAAACTTGAGCCCCTGGCTTGCTTGATCTGGGAATAATTTCCTTTCCTACTTCCTCTTGACCCCTAGTTGATGTCCCTCCACGGCAGACCTCAGATCCATGCTCCTTCAAAGCCACATGCTCCTGCGCGCGTCCCCCCCCCAACCCCCTTCCATGCCAGATCATTTCATTAGGTATACTACATTGCTGGAAGCCTATTCCACAGGGGCAATTCGTATTTTCATGTAGCTCCAAACTTTATAAATGGCAAAACAGTAGTTAATAATTGAAGAGTATACTGGTTAACCAGCCCTTTAAGTAGGTGTCATTCATCCTATTTTCAAAACGATAAGATAAAGCTACAGAGATTGCAATTTGCTCAAGATCATGGAGGTATTTTATGCTGGGTGTTTATTTCAAGCCATGTTTGACTGATTTCAGTGTGTCCTCTTAATTAATTTCTGGGAACTGTCTTCCAAATAGGTCTAGCCTTAGGGTGAATAGGCTTCCTATTTTACATGTGGCATTATGTTTCAACTTTAATTCCTTGTAAATAAATGTCCTTCTATGATTTTTTTATGGTAACGGAAATTTTTTCATAGAATTTTCATCCTCTTGAAACAGTAAAATTGATAAATTGTTTTTGCTCTTCTCATTTTAGAGCACTGTTCATCTTTTTCTTAGTTTGGATTTGCACTTTTGAAAGCTTGTTTTGTCTGATTTTTGCCTTAGAATATTTCTTAATCTGAATATATTACTCTCTTAGGAAAAGGGGGCTTTTCTTAATAAAATTGAGTAATGCAATTTTTGTGACAATAATTGCTTGATTATTCTGAAATAAACACAATGTATCATGTATAATGCATTATTGAACAACTTTACTGCATGAATGCTCAAAACTGGAGAAAAAAATTTTAAAGGCCAATATTAAGGAAAACTCAGAAAGGTTTTGGAAGTTGAAAAAAAAACTTTTTGGCCACATTCTGAATTGGCCTGTGCCTGAAACAGCCATGTTAAGAGACATGGTGGTGAAAGGGTAGCTTTAGATTCTGAACTTAAGTCTACATTTATTGGACTCCTGCTACATAACTGGCCATGTTTTGAGCTGTGCATGCAGGATGTAATGACATAATCCTTGTTTTCAAGAAACTCAGTCTAGGGATATGGGTGGGTAGATGCCATACAAATAATAATCATAATAAATAACAAAATAATAATAGCAACATAGTATGACAAAAGCATCTCTAATTCACACCTAGCTCCCTGGTGCTACCTCAGGCTTTTATATTTTCCCATATCTTGTGATTTTGAGTATTTTTTTCTGTAAGATTGTTAAGCAGTTAAACTTAAATTAACTGGAAGAATCACTTGTACTAATAATGATAATAAATTGAATTTTCATCTTGTTATATATTTCATTTATTTTTTTAATCTCAAAACGTTTATGTTGAGTCACTTGTACACTAGTTCCAAATTTTATTATGTGTAAGAATCTCCTTGGGGACTTGTTAAAATACAGATTCCTGGGACCCTAACCCTATCCGTAAAGTTCAGATTCATCAGGCCAAACACAGGGCCTAGGGAATGTCTATTTTAGACAAACTACCCAGGTAATCCTGATGCTGCTGGCTCTGGGGAGAACAGAGTTCCCCTGTGGCACCATCGTCTGCCAGGGGTGGGCTGGTTTGCTGTTCCTCTGATCTACTCCCACTCTGCATCGCTGGAGGGCAAGCTGGTTTCCAGACTCTTGTCAAGTGTCTCCCTGCCAGTTTTGGCCAGTGGAGGGCCCCAGTGGGAGACTGGAGGGCAGCAGGAAGGAGGAAGCCTCTTTCTCTGCCTTGTGTAGAGTCTTTGGGAGTAGTAAATGCCCTCTGTGTCTCTTAGTGTCTCCTGAACAAGCGCACAGTGAGGATCCCAGCTTCTGTCATGTATTCCTGGCTTCTGGGACCCAGGAACCCCAGCCCCACCCTCTGTACATCAAGGCCAGTTATTGTAATAGCAGTTACTGTGAACTGCCGAGTTGCCTCACTCTAGCCAATGCAATCAATGCTCTGCCCACATCTGAGAATCCTTTCACCTTGTCTTTCCAAGCCAGTCTGACTTCCAAAGGTGAGCTCCCGGTGGGTATCTTTGTTGGAGGGCTGCACTCCCAGCTGCATGCCGTCAGTGCCTAAGAATTAACATTCCCTCGGGGGCATAGTCCCAGTCAATGACTGACTAGTACAAATACCCCAGCTCCCAAGACCCTTGGCCAGGATAATTCTAAGGTGTGTACTTTGCACTATTTTCCAGAGTGTCCATGTGGGAGTAAGCTCCAGCTGCCCACTTTGGTATGTGGCTTAATAAGAAAGCCCTGTAGTGGTTGTCTTGCCTTCCCTTCCCATTGGACTCCCTCCCTCCTGCCCATGCTCCTTTCATTGCCCAATAAATTGCTTACATTTGAATACTGGTCTCAGAGCCTGCTTCTTGGAAACAAAAACTAAGATACTCGCTACCTCTGGTTGGCTTCTCGGCCTCCTCTTCATATATATATACGTATATATATATATATATATACGTATATATATATTATTTTTATATATAATATAAATATATATATTTTTTTTTTTGAGAGAGAGAGAGAGCGAGCAGGGGAAGGGCAGAGAGAGAGGGCCTCTGCACCATAAATGCAGAGACTGATGTGGGGCTTGAAGTCACGAACTGTGTGAGATCACGACCTGAGCAGAAACCAAGAGTTGGACGCTTAAGTGTCCCTCTAAGCCTCTTCCATCACCCATGGATCAACTTCCTGGCATGACAGTCCCTCTATCTGAAACTCTTGGTAGGAGCTGTCTCATCGTGGTTAGATGAAGCTAGGTACTAGGTATGAGGTACTACGACTACTCAGGGGAACACGTGTGATCCTTATTCCCAAGGGGGTGAAACGCTAAAAGCGAAGACAAGAGCATAGAGAGCAGCAGTATGTGATGAAGGTAGCAGTTCACAAATGTCCACCATTCAGAGAAGAGGACTAGAACCAGGCTAGCAGCCGGGTGAGATCCGGGAAACCTCACAGTGGAGTCAACGGTGAGTATGGATTTTCAAAGATGAATTTTCTAAATGGCTAAAAGGAGGGGACAGAGGAACAGCATTTGCAAAGCTACAGAGGAGAAAAACAACCTTTCAAACTTAGAGACTTACAAACTGATCAGTCATTTTCCTGAAGTACGAAGAGGAGAGTAGAGAGAGACAGGAGACGGACAGGGGCCAGAATTTCAAAGCCACTGCACGTCATACTCAGGAATTTGTACTGTACAGGCCTGAAATAGGCATCTGTTTGAGGAGTAGAGGTGGCACATTAGATTTTCCCTTTAGTTATAGGACTCTGGGGCCCTGTGGGGGATGGACAGTTTGCTCAGACCTAGTGAGCACAATAGAATTAACCTAACTGAATTTTTCTTTGATGAGCATGGTTCCTGCAATGCCTCATGCAGTTCAGCCTTTCAGAGATGAAATACACAGATAATGTAAACAGATTCGTTCAGTGTTCCATTTACTGAGTGCCTTCTCTGTGCCAGCTCTGTTCCAGGCATTGGAGATTCAATGATAAATTTCAATTTCTTGCCCTGTGGGCTACAATACCTGTGGGCACAGAGACAATAGGGTCTACTTTCTCTAAAGGTGGTTTTCTGGGGGTGGGGGTGGGGGGAAGGAAGGCCCTTATCTGTCTCTTGAAATATCCTGCCAAAAAAGTGTTCTTTGGTATGTTGAGAAATGTTACGTATTCGAATTCCTATTAAAGATTCACAAAACAAAATTTGCCACATAGAGGCTCTGAGAAGTCCTATAGTAAAGAAATCTGATCCCTAATTAATTTTTCTGTGTTAGCCATCTGTTGTTTTTGCCTGTTCAGTGTGTGTTCCCCTTTCTAGGAACAGAACCCTATTTCTGTCCTGGGGAACTATTCTTAATAGGATACAGCGCTAAAAGGCTATTAAGCACTTAGGGAACAAGATGACTTGTCCCATCCTGGCCAAAGTATGGACACATGGCCCAGGATAAGCCAATCAGATGCTTTCTCCCAGGAATCTTTTTATCTTGAGTAGAGTCATGCTATGATTAAATATGGTGAAAGTTTATTAATCACAGGAATGGTGCCCTGCTTTCTGGATCTTTCAAACTGTGCTTTTCCTATGCTTTTAAGATTTTGGTTATCCAGCTTTCCTTTGTATGATTGTTCACACTGCGCACTATATACGGGCGTCAAGTGTAAGGGAAGGAAAGCATTCACATTGTGGACTTATTTAAACTTCTGTGAGAATGAGGGTAGATCCTCTCAAAGCAGCAGAGAGCTTTCAGTGAAATAAATTTGCACTAGCATCCAGGAATGTACACTCACCTGCACACCCACTTGTTGATACCTGCATATGTACAAACTGGTCCCGTCCCTATGCAAGTCTGGGTAGTCCCTGAAGTTGCTTCTATCATCCTCCCATTGTTTTAGATGCTCTGACAGCATCTGAGAGCACACCTACCTAGACATGGTCCCACGGCTGGGGAGCAGGGGCTGGGAGAGTGGAGTGTGCCTACTGCCAGTGATGTGTATGTTGCACATCAGGATGTGGCTGAGCAGCCAGGAATGTGGGCTCTTGTGTGCATTACATCTTCCGCTTGCCAGGGCACTTGCAATCCTCCTTTGGAAGAGCCTGGAAAACTAAGGGTTTTTTTCTGTATGAGTCTGTTTGTGCTGCTATAAGAAAATCCCAGAGACCAGGTATCTTATAAATACTGCAGACTTATTTTTCACAGTTATAGAGGCCGGCAGTCGAAGTCCAGGGTGCCAGTGTGGTTGGGTTCTGGTGAAAGGCCTCTTTGGAGTTGGAGACTGCTGACTGGTGGAAGGGACAGAGGGAGATCTGTGGGATGTCTCTTATAAGAACACTAATCCCATTCATGAGGACCCCATGCACATGATCTAATCAGCCCCAAGGGGCCGGAGCTCACCTCCTAACACCATCAGACTGGGCATTAGGATTTCAACATATGAATGTCATGGGGGTGGGGTGGGAGTGGAGAGAAGCATTCAAACCATGGCAAGGCCCAAGCAAGAAGCTTTAGTTTTACTTTATTCTGAGTGGGATACATATATTCTGGCCAATTAAAAAAAAATGTTTGCTTTAAGGCATCAAAGCCATCACTGTCCTTCCCCTCCTTTTACTCACTTACGCCTTTCCCTTTCTGCTTCTCTTTCCTTTGCAGATGGGGTGGCTACCTGCCTGGATTCTACTTTCCTGGGGTGGCCTGAGTGTGATGTTTAGTTGTGCGATAATATACTCACTTAAACATTTTTTTTTATTTGAAGGAGAATCCTTTTAGATTTGTACCGGTGACAGCCTTGTCTCTGAGCTGCTTCTAAACCGCTTCAGCCAGTCAGAATGAGCCAAGGTTGCTGGTACCTGAACCCTAAGTGTCCTCTTTAATAGGCTTCTGGCTCCTCAAAACTTTTGGTTTCCTGGTCCAGTGAAAATAGTGTAGGACTAGGGAGGTAGAGACTTCATTTTACTGATGAAAAACCCAAAGCCCATTAAAGTGAATAGAAGGCATGGCTTCTAGCAAAGCAGAGTGGAGAAGATGACGAATTCACTCCCACAAAAACAGCTAGAGAAAATTAGCCACAACAACAATTTCAGGGCTCTGGAAACTGACAAAAGCAAACAATAAAATGAGAAACATTTATTCAGGAAACCCTGCTGAACTTTGGGTAAGAACAATGGGAGTCTGTGGCTTTCTTGCCTGGGGCTACTCCATACCCTTAGCCCAGATCTGTTGTCACAACAGCGCTACCGGGTGGGGCTGCCTGTGAAAACCAGCAGCTTTAGCTGCCAGAGGGGACTGACGTGATTTGCAGTGGAGCTCAGTGGCAGTAAAATTAGAAAACTCATTAGAAAACAAATAGGAAAAGCCTATAGCCTTGCCAGCCTGAGGATGTGGCCAGAAATTTAACAGGAAGACCTTGAAAATTAGATAAATTCTCTACATATCACTGGCTGAGAGGATGTGCATGCCCAAGAAGGCCTGGCTGAGGGGAAAGTAAGAGCTGGGGCAGCCTGAAATATACATATAGAGATATAAATAGATAATGTGTATATGGTCATGTAGTCTTTTAGACTACATGATTTGCCATCTCCAATGCTCTTTATTTCTTCCTGTGGAATATGTGTGTGTGTGTGTGTGTGTGTGTGTGTGTACATATAAGTATTAACTTGTTTAAAAGATGTTAGATTATGCAAAGCAATGATTATGACACTGGACTGCTGGATATATGTATATAAAACGGCAAGAGTAACACAAAGAAGGAAGAAGGAAATGGAGTTCTACTGGAGCAAAGTTACTATATTTTACCAGAATCAAGTTGCTATTAACCTGAAGTAAATTATAATAAGGTATATATTGGAATCTCTTGAGTAAACTATTAAGAAAATAACAAAAAGGTATATAGAAGAAGTGAATTGATTTGCACAGTGTCACCTACCCAGCTGGTGGGAGTGAGGAGACACATCAGCTGTCTGCTTCACTTCTCCCAAATGTCACTTCCGGCCTTTTTATACATTTTCACTTCCAAAAATTTAGTTCTTTAGAGTAAATATCCAACATACTGCAGGATACTTGGCCTCTAGCCAAAGTTAGAAAATTTTGGTGGCTGAGCTGTTCATGCTTATATTGTCCCCTTTCCCTTTCCCAAGCAAGACATGGACCTGGCTGCCCCTCCCTGAGGCTGTAGGGCTCAGCTGTGATTGTCCAGACCTAAGGGGAGGTCCTGCATCATATTTCAATCAGCTACCGTAGTCTCCTGCATTTCCTACGGTTCCTGGTTTTCAGAAGATGAATTTTACTGCTCTTCCCTCCAGCCCATACACACACACACACTATCCCCTCTCCCTCCAGTCTCCATTCTCCACAACTCACTTTTTATATTCCAACATATCAAACTCCCTTCCTCAGCACCTGAGACTTCTTCATCATCAGGACAGGACTTGGGGTTTACTATACTTTGCTTAGACTAAGTCTCTGATGCAAGAGGCCATGGTTTCTGGGCTAATCCCACTTCCTACTCATTTCGGGCTCAAATCTAGACCAGTGTCTCTTAAGACTTTGATGTGTATAGGACTCACCTGGGAAACTTGTGAAGATGCAGATCCTGGTTTACTATGTCTAGGAAGAAGCCTGAGATTTTGCATTTCTAATATGGTTCCAGGTGATACGGATGGTGCTGTTTGGTGGACCATATTTGGGAGTGGCCAGGTTCCAGATTAGCTGTGTTCTGACACCTCTAACACGCCCCATGAAATGTAACATCTTGTAAGATGTTACAAGAGGGGCACCTGGGTGGCTCAGTCAGTTAAGCGCCAGGCTCTTGATTTTGGCTCAGATCATGATCTCACAGTTTGTGAGTTCGAGCCCCATATAGGGCATGCTGCTGTCAGCACAGAGCCTGCTTCATATCCGTTATCTCCCTCTCTCTCTGCCCCTCCCCTGCTTGCATTCTCTATCAAAAAAAATAAAAACATCAGGGGCGCCTGGGTGGCTCAGTGTGTTCAGCGTCTGACTTCAGCTCAGGCCATGGTCTCACGGTTCGTGGGTTCGAGCCCCGCATCGGGCTCTATGCTGACAGCTAGTTCAGAGCCTGGGGCCTGCTTCAGATTCTGTGTCTCCCTCTCTCTCTCTGATCCTCCCCTGCTCATGCTGTCTCTATCTCTCTCTCAAAAATAAATAAAAATATTTTTAAAAAAATAAAAAAAATAAAAAATAAAAATATTAAAAAAAAACCCAAAAAATGTTACAAGAAAAGCACATGATCAGAGTTACTGACTTCAGAATATAAACATTTTTAAAAACCTTCAGTACTAATATGTTTTGTTGTGTTTTGTCTGGGTTTTACTATAATCCCTGACTCCTCCTCTCTCTTTCAAGTGTTCAGTATTATACAGATTCATGTTGAAGCCCTTCCAAAGGGGTATACTGATTAAGATAACAAAAATAACTTATTGTATTTATCCATCCAGCCATCTGTGTGACCATCTGCTTAACCACCCATCCATCCTACTCTCTCTCCATTCATCCAATGACTCCTAGAGTCTATGTCACACCTATGCTGTGAAGGATGTAGGTGTTAATGAGACAGTTTTTGTCCCCAAGAAATTTCATGTCTGGTGGAGATGACAGAGTTCTTAGGATATATTCTCAGAGGCCATATTAATGTAAAGGGCTAAATATTATCAGAGTGTCAGTTGACTATAAATGTGAGTCATCCATGATGAAATCAACAACATAAACCATTTCAATAATATAAACAAAACAGAATTTTATCTTCTGGATTATTTTAACTTTTCTAGATTGTTTTTAACTTTTCTGGATTATTTTAATTTTTCTGACTTTTCCTGCCTATTCTGACAAAGGTTCAGTTTGAATTAAAAAGAAAAATTCCAAAGTCTACTTTCTTTGCTTTTCAGAAAGAGGTATTCTTTCTTTCCATTAGCACAAAAATAAGGGGGCTTGGCAGGGAACTTCTTTAAGAAGGTAGTTGATTAGCAGCTAGAGGGTAGTGTTTGTTGATTTATTTAAGTCAGGAGGCTTTTTAGAGACTGCAAAAACTCTAAAGTGCTGTCAGTGTGGGGTACAGAGCAGAATTACAAAATGTTAGAAGAAACTTCCAAGTTCATGTCACCCATTCCCTCTCTGATCGGTTAAATCAAAAAGCCTATAAGAGGTGCATCCAGGATATCTGGTTTCAGTCTTTCCCACCCAGAAAAATCAATGTATTCTAGTAGAGTCTCCACCAGTATTTTCATTAGGGCCGATTAATTGTAAAAATTCATACATGCTTGTTATGATCAGCACCTCCTGCTTTGTTAATATCATTACCCACAGGCTAGCTTCCTCTTGACTGTTACCTTTCTTTCCTTCACTCACACACTCTCATTTACGACAAGTTTATGAAAACTAGAAGAATTTAGCTCTGCAAGCGACCTCTGAGGTATAGATAAGATGTGAACATTCTTTGAAGCATTCACATGAGGCCGAAGTGGACAGCCTAACTGTCATGGAGACCCTGTCACTGAGAGATACTCGCTAGTCCTTGCCCCTCTGCTCTGCTTGGCCAGTTCCTTCTTGACATCCATCATTTCCCATGGCTGATCCGAGGTGCTCAGTTCCTTGTCTACATCCACCCCACCTCCACCCCCTGGAGAGTTGTTGATTTGTGAGCTGAGGGTCCAGGATGATTGGACTGGGCCTTGCTGACCAGTGGGCAAGGTTTCTGTCCCTTAAAATGCATGCAATTTTTCTCTTTCCTGCTTCTCATAGCTGGATGAATAAGTGGATTCTAGATGACTCTGTTGATGTCTCTCTCTTCAACTTCCTTCCTGCCTGTGTCCAAAGTGATAAGATGTCAAGACAGGAACTCGGAGCAGGCAGCTCCAGGCCCCACTGTACCCTTTATCAAGGCATTGCATTTAGGCTTTAAGCTTGTGCACAACTAGCAATAAAATGGTACTTTGATTTTTATTAATTGTTCTTTTTTCAGGTGACTCCCTTGAGAACTCCCAAAGAAAGGGATGTAAGTAGAGCAGGATGTGGGCATTCCTGGGTCCCTGGACATAAAATAATTGCTATCCCTAACTCCTTACTAGTACTGGGAATAGAAAGTAATGGAGTACCTGGGTGGCTCAGTCAGTTAGGTGTCTGGCTCTTGATTTCAGCTCAAGTCATGATCTCATGGTTCTTGCGAACTAGCCCCCTGTTGGGCTCCGTGCTACGGAGATTCTCTCTCCCTTTCTTTCTGCCCTTCTGCCGTTCATGCTCCCTCTCTCAAAAATAAATCTTCAAACATAATCTTCAAAAAAAAAAAAGTAGTATAATGTATCCATTAGGGGTTCAGTGTAGGAAAGAAAAGTGCTTTATTTTAAGCCATTTTAAGCAAGAAGGATTTAATAAAGGAAATTAAGTGATAGTAAAACTCACTGGAAGCCTGCGATAAGCAAAGTCCTTGCCCCCAGAACAACACAGCACGACTGACCCCAGGGGGGTTCTCACCTCTGAGGCCACCCCTGCAAATTTTGAGAAGTATTCCACCCTAGCCAAGGACCCTGCATTGTACTGTCTGAACTGCACCTCCAAGGATCAGGAAGCCAAAATCAGGAGGTCACTACACCTGCTGTCTCTGCCACAACCGCCTCTCTTTAGTCACCGGAACCCTGCTATGGAAATGTCTCCTGTGTCCAAGATATTGTTTGCCAGAAAACAAAACAAAACAAAATAACAACAAAAGGGGCAGGGAGAAGGCTTCTGCCCCATTTCTGCCTTCTATATCTTGCATAATGCATCTAATTCGTGGCACATAATTTGTATACATACCCTAGATGTGAAGGAAATGCAGCTTTTATGCCTTCCAGCTTCTGCAGTAGGGATGGCACGTCAGGAGGAGGCAAACAGGAATCAGAGCAGATCAGTCCATCCGCTCACCACAAGGAGCAAATGAAGGGTAGTATAGTGTCACAGACTGCATGTGCATCTCCTTGAAATTCTTTGGTTGGAATCTAAACCCCCAATGTGATATTAGGAGATGTGCCTTTGGAAGGTCATTATGCCATGAGGGCAGAAGCCTCAGAAATGGGACTAATGCCCTTCTGGGAGATATGAGAGGGCTTCCTTCCTCTCTGCTTTCCTCCGTGTGAAGAATAAGACAGCATTCTGCACTCTGGGAGGGGACCCTCCCCAGACCCAGTCATGCTGGCACTGTGATCTTGGCTTTCCAGCTTTAAGAACTGTGAGAAATAAACTTCTATTGCCTATACAGCACCTGTCTATGGTACTTTATTACAGCAGCCCAAACTCATAAGTGGGCATGTTACTTTATACTTAAAACCGTATGCTTTGATTATAACATGACCAAGGAAAACATGGACAATAAAGAAAAGTATCAAGAACATAATAAACATCAGATATTGGCTGTAGGTAAGAGAAAGTCTCTAACACAATCTTAAATAACAGACAAGCGCCTGTGAGAAGAATGATTCCAGTCGCTTCTGGAATCATGAGAAGGTTTAAACAGGGACAAAGTCAGCTGCCTTGGTTCTTGATGGTTTCCCAGTTTCTGAGTCGG
Organism: Hyaena hyaena; assembly: GCF_003009895.1. Classification (NCBI taxonomy): domain Eukaryota; kingdom Metazoa; phylum Chordata; class Mammalia; order Carnivora; family Hyaenidae; genus Hyaena; species Hyaena hyaena. The sequence goes on from NW_024081318.1 coordinate 185,568, forward strand.
GAAACTGAGAGGAGTGAGGTTGGATCATATAACCTTTGATCTCCCATTCCTGAGATTCCTTAGTTTTGTCATTGTTATCAACTACAAAATGCTCTGAGGTGTAATAATTTTGAGTCTCCAGAGACTATATGCTTTGTAACTTCAAAATTCATGTTAACTCATCATCAGGGAAATACAAATCAAAACCACAATGAGCTACCACCTCACACCTGTCAGAATGGCTAACATTGACACCTCAGGCAACATCAGATGTTGGCAAGGATGCAGAGAAAAGAGAATGCTTTTGCACTGTTGGTGGGAATGCAAACTGATGCAGACACTCTGGAAGACAGTGGGGAGTTTCCTCACAAAACTAAAAATAGAGCTATTCTATGACCCAGAAATTGCACTGCTAGGTATTTATCCACAGGATACAAAAATGCTGATTCGAAGGGGCACATGCACCCTAATGTTTATAGCAGTGCTACTGAAATCGCCAAAGTATCGAAAGAGCCCAAATGTCCATCAACTGATGAAATGGATAAAGAAGATGTGATACACACACACACACACAGAGGAATATTACTCAGTGATCAGAAAGAATGCAATCTTACCATTTGCAACAACATGGGTGGAACTAGAGTATATTGTGTTAAGTGAAATAAATCAGAGAAAGACAAATATCATATGATTTCATTCATATGTGGAATTTAGGTACCAAAACAGATGAACATAGGGGAAAGGAAGCAAAGTAAGATAAAAACAGAAGGAGAGACAAACTGTAAGAGACCCTTAAATACAGAGAAAAAAATGAGGGTTGCTGATGATGTTTTGGGTGGGTGGATGGGCTGAATGGGCAATGGGCATTAAGGAGAGCACTTGTAGAGACAAGCACTGGGTGTTATATGTAAGTGATGAATCACTAAATTCTATTCCTGAAATTATTACCATACTATATGTTAACTAATTTGGACTTACATTAAAAAATGATGTTAAATAAAGTTAAAGTTTTACAAATCAACAAAATAATTATATAGGAGACATTTGGGATGGGGGAGGAAGACAGGTGGTCAGTTGAAAATAAGGATCAGGGCCAGCAATAGGTGCATGAAAAGATGCTCAACACTACTAATTACCAGGGAAATGTAAATTTCACACCTGTCAGAATGGCCAGACTCAAACAACAACAACAACAACAACAAGACATAACAAGTGTTGGTGAAGATATGGAGAAAAGGGAGCCATCACGCACTGCTTGTAGGAATGTAAATTGGTACAGTAACTTGGAAAAACAGTACAGTGGTTCCTCAAAAAATTGAAAATAGAAATACTATATGATTTAGCAATTCCACTTCTAGCTGTTTATATGAAAATGAAAACATGAATTTGAAAAGATGTATGCACCCCTATGTTCATTGCAGTGTTACAATAGCCAAGACATGGAAGCAACCTAAATGCTCATCCACAGATGAATGGATAAAGAAGATGTAGTGTTTATGTATGTGTTTATATACACACAATGGAACACTAACTCTAAAAAAAAAAAAAAAAAAGAAATCTTGTCACTTGCAACAACATGGATGCATCTAGAGGGCATTATGCTACATGAAATAATTCCAAGAAAGATAAATACCATATGAGTTCATTTATATGTGGAATCTAAAAAAGAAAACCCAAAACAAACAAAAGGGACTTACAGAGACCTGGCGGTTGCCCAAGGGTAGAGGGGACAGGAGAAATAGATGAAGGAGATTAAGAGGTACAAACCTCCAGTTATAAAATAAATGGTTCATGGGGATTTAATGTACAATAATATTATAATAATTTTGTTTGCTGACAGTAACTAGACCCATCATGGTGATCATTTTGCAATGTATAAAAAATATTGAATGAGGGGGCGCCTGGGTGGTTTAGTCTATTTAGCACCCAACTGCGGCTCAGGTCATGATCTCACAGTTCATGGGTTTGAGTCCTGTGTGGGGCTCTGTGCTAACAACTCAGAGCCTGGAGCCTACTTCAGATTCTGTGTCTTGCTCTCTCTGACTGTCCCCTACTCATGCTCTGTCTCTCTCTCTCAAAAACAAAATAAATATTTTAAAAAATTTTTAAATATTGAATCAGTATGTGGTGCACCTGAAACTAATGAATTAGTGTATATCAATTACAATTCAATTAAAACAAAAGAAGAAAGAGAAGGAGGTTAGAGTGATAAATATGGTAGCAACTGGTACCGAAGTTGTGGTTGGCACTTGTTGAGGCTTGAAAGGGTGTTAGACCATGTCCTTCTCCCTCTGAATTAAAAGATAAGAGAGAAATAAAGACTTCGGTAGGAGACAGATAATCTGTTTTATTACTAAAAAGACTGGCATGGTGAATACAGCTTAGATCTATGGCCACAATGAGGTTTCTAAAACTTTACCTTCTGATTGGAAATCACTAACTTCCCTCCAAAGACCAGCAGTTAAGCCAAGCTTGTGAAGGAGAGCAGAATTTACGTTTCTACAAAGGCTGATACAAAAAGAAAGGATAGGCCATATGGGAACCATGAAGTTTAACATCTTAACCTCTTCCTATAAAAGACTGTAAAAATGAGTGTCAGATTTTGGCCACTCTTCAATTAGATAAATCACCATCTTCCATGGGGGTTAAAACGGTCAGTTCAGATGGGTTTTTCCAATACCGTTTCTTCCTGGGAATAGAAGTTCTTTATTCAGAGACGCGAGGACGAGAGAATAAACTTCCTCTAATAGATCTGAGATAATAGAGGGGAGAATCTTGGAGGAACAAAAATAGAAGAGAACCAAAATAATCTGGAGAATTCTCCAACATCACATGATTACAAAAAAAGTTGAATCAGCAAAAGAGAAAGAGTAAGAATGGTCAGAGCAGCATGCAGAAAAACCATAAAAACTGATACTCATGAAATCAAGGGAAGGGAGAATTTGGGAAGTAAGTGGTGGTCAATGGTGGAAAGTATGAGTAAGAGAACTGAAAAGTGATGTTATAAAAGAGTACTTTATGGAGATGAAATTCACATGGCTTAAAATTAACTATTTTATAGCAAACCATGCGGTGGCGTTTAGTACATTCACAATACGATGTAACCACCACCTCTGCCTCGGTCCAAAACATTTCCATTACTTCAAAGTAAAACACTATATGTCTTAAGTGGCTTCTCCCTGTCACTGGTGACCACCAATCTATGTTACATATCTATGGATTTATCCATCTGAATATTTCATATAATTGAAATCCCTTAACATGTGACATTTTGTGTCTGACTTCTTTCTCTTAGCATAATGATTTCTAGGTTCATCTACATGGTAACATTTGTTACTATTTCATTGCTTTTCATGGCTGAATAATATTCTATTGTATAAATATGCCACAATGTTTTAAATCTATTCATCCAGTAATGGATGTTTGAGCTGTGTTTATCTACTGGCTACTGTGAATAGAATTGCATGAACATGCATGCATGTGCACTTCTTTCTAGTATTCGTTTTCAGTTTTTTGGAGTATATATGGAAGAATAGAGTAAGAGTAGAATAGATACTTCTATGGTTAATTTTGGGAGAACCGTAAAACTGTTTTTTGAAAACTTGTTTGGATTTGGCAATTTGATATTAATTGGTGACCCTAGCTAGAAGAGTTTCAGGAGAATCATGACCGTAGAAGACAGATGGTAAGGGATTAAGAATTGAATGAATTTAAAATCTGAAAAAATTTAATGGCTTTATTGATGTACACCTGACATATGATAAATGGCACATGTTAAAAGCACAGGTTTTAGCCTTGCGGAGTAGAGACACTCTTCCTCTGAGACAGGAATAAAGTAAGTAAGCATGGCTTCTGTGATCAGATAAATTAGAAATGGAAGGGAGAGATATTAAGGGGTTTCACACCTGATGGTCTCTTCCCAGTAAAAGAGCTGTCTGAAATGAGGAGTATGGGAATAGAGGCATTATGGAGATGCGGTAGGGGCAGTTAGATGCTTACTCCAAATCCTTTCTCTCCTTCCTTAGTAACAGAGTCTTGATTTTGTTTGGGCGACTGACATAAATAACTTAAAAACTGCATTTCCCAGCTTACCTTACAACTAAATATGCTCACATAATTAAGTTATGGCCAATAAGATATCAATAGGAGTATTATATGGGACTTCTATGAAGGTTCTTAGAGGACGACAACTTGGCTTTGACAGGTATTCTTTTGCCCTTCTGGACTTCTACCTTCCTGCTGTCTAGAACATGATGACTTGTACTCCAGCAGCCATTTTGGGTCATTAGGTGATCCTGAGTTTAGAAAACATCTGCTGAGGATGACAGAGCAGAAAGATAGATGTCTAGATTCTGAGGACTTTGTGGTATCTCCATAGCACAACTGGAGTGCCAAACTCTGATTTTCTTTTAGCTAGTTGAGAAATAAACTTATATCAAGTTTAGGTCACTGCTATATTGTATTTCAATTGTATGCACCTGAATACTATCCTCACTGAGACAGGAGATTATTAAAGCATAATACAGTCTTAAGGTAAGTGGGAAAGGGAACTTACTAAGGTCAAGTAGAGGGGTTCATGAACCGAGGCCTCAGTGAAGTCATCAATATACAAGTCTACATGCTTTACTCTTTCAGCCTGAGAGAAGTAGAGACACAGACTTCATAGATTCTCCAAGGGTTGGGAGCCATTCCAGCAGATGTAGAATGATAGTCAAGTGAAGAAAGAGGATTGTTATTGCGTTTGAAGCATTTGACCTTGGGATCCAGGTTAAATAGAAAAAAAAGTGGGGCTAGGTGAGAATCGGCTACCTGATATTGGATTCTTGGATAGGATTCTGGAATGGTTTTATGGGTTGACAGGTAGAAGCTTATGAGGTTGTGATCAGGCAGTGGGACTTCTAAGTCTAGCATTTTTGAGGTGGAAATCAAAGGAATGATGACGCTAAGTCCTGGGTGTGACCATGGGAGTGAGGAGATGGCTGTAGTGGCATGGAAATGAAGTCCCAGCAGGAAGGATACCCAGGAAATGTGGATCTTGTTGGAATGGCGATGACTTTGCTCACTGAAGTGACCCAGAGGATATCAGTTTGAAGTCTGCTGAGACAACTGAAACCAAGAAGAACAATAGCTTTAGCTCTAGTCTTAAAACAGGTAGGTTACATTGAAAGTTTCTGGAAAGAAGCCCCAAATGGTCTGATGGATGATTAAAATAGGGCAGAGACAGAGGCATTGTGGGAAGAATGCAAGAACCACCACCACAACCAAGAAGCAGTGCATGTATCTCCAATTAAGGGAAAGGAGCCAAGCAATGTCTGGCCAAAGATCCCTGAGGTAGACAGTGACTTTTGGAAAGGCTCCAGCCAATTAAATAAGACATTCTCTGTTAAGACCTCTTCTGAACACAAATAACATTTCAATTAGTGTCATACAGGAAGGATCATTCCTGTTAAAATAAGTGATTCTTTTCTAGCTGTCAGGGATACAACATTAAGAGAAAAAAAAAAAAAAGACCTAAGACAGGAATTCTGCATATGTTCTTAGAGAAATCCTTGTGGTCTTGTACTGATTTGTACCAGAGAAAGAGAGTGCAATTTAATGAAATAATGTTCTCAGCCAGCGTGGCACGTCAGCGTAGAAAAGGAGAGGAAATGTTTGGCAGACTGAATTCTACAGATAATGGCTAGATATCTGAGGTGTGCTTTCAGAGCAGAGATTAACTTTGCAGCATGGACATCCTCTCCACAAACGGTCAGGAGGCAGTAGGGCATGGTGGTGACACAGTGAATCCTATGATTAGATCACCTAATTTTGAATCCCTGCTATTTTAGAAATTTACCAGGTGTCTTAGGATAGTTAATTAACCTCTATATGTTTCAATTTCCTTATCTTAAAAATTCTTCTTGTCATTTCCACCATCCACACTATTACCTTCCCCAGAGGTCAGCAATACTACCAGTATTTTTTGTGTATACCTCCAAAGACATTCTGTGTATTTAACAGTCCACAGATGTAGGATTTCTCTTTAAAACAAACCCACAAACAAACAGCAACAACAAAAATAATGGACACGCTTTTCTATACCCTTGCCAAAAAAAGAAAAAATTTAACAGTACTTTCTTGGAGAGCATTCCACAGCATCGCACAAAGAGCCTCCTCAACTGTATTAAAACAGCTTTCACATTCATTATCTTATTTGAAAATAACTGGTTTCCTCTCTCTCCTTGTTTTGCGCCAGCAAGCAGGGTTATTAAACTTGCTTGCTGATGCACAGTGAAGAAGTGTCAGAGCTTGGACCAGAATATAAACCTTCCAGTTCTAAGTCTATTGTTCATTTCTTAGGCCAGCTTGTACGTGAAATTGATCGGAGGTTCAAGGCTTTTTCTATAACAAGTCCATCTGGATGTTTGCATTTAGTGGCACTGTTGCCCTCGCCCAGTGTGTAACTAAATATAGTTGCTTTATAACTGTTTGTTGAGTGGAATAGGGTTGGTTAATTCATAACCCTGTGGGATGATTCACATTTTTATCATTAATCACTCACATTTCCTAGGAGATATATCATTAGCATATATACTGATTGAAATGTTAGGCACGGGAGCAAATACAGAATATCCTGGTCCCGGCCAAGTGCAAATTGTTTAGCAAGCTGGAAAAATTTACACAGTCCTTCAGATCACACCAGTGAGTCAGCTAGCACCCCACCTGGCCCCCAGGCCTCTAGCCTGTGAGCTCTACTCAGAAATAGTGTCTTTAATCTCCAGTTTTTCCCTCTTGTGATTCCCGTATTTGCTGAACAGAAAAAGATGAACTGGTAAACCATGCTTTGCTTATAAATCCTCTTGTTTCAGACTTTGAAAAATGATTACAGGAAATTCACCTAATTGTGTGTACGATGTGTGTATTGAGAGAAGGTGACACTCTCCTGTATAGTGTCAACTGTGCTCCTATGAGGAAAAGGAAGACCAAGCCAAGATTCCTGTGTCACTAAGTTTTCTGCATGTGATGGCCAATGGAGGGATCCGTTAGGTTGTATTAAGTTAGCCTCTCTGCTTCGGCAGCTTTTTTCTTCCAGCAAGTTTTAATATCGAGGCATACAAATGCATGTAGAAAAAACTGGGTAGACAAAACCTGAGTACTCTGTTTGAGTCACGGGTTACCTCATTACCTCATTAGAATTTTCTAATACTTTGTTATTAATTTCTAACTTAATTCTAGAGGACATACTTTAAGGAATTTCAGTTGTAGCTTGTTTTGTGATCTAGTTTATGGGCAATTTTAATCCTCACAGCACTAGGAGACAGACATTACCACCCCTCCCCCCCATCTAAAGATACAGAAACTGACATTTGTAGAGGCTAAAGAAACTTGCTCAAGATTGAGTTGAAATGTAAGTGCAGGTATTCTGGCTTTTAAGTCTATCCTCTTAACCTCTATGCTATAGTACCTCTACCCATGAGGTAAAAAAAAAAAAAATGTCCTATATCCGGAGATCTCACCACATTTGCACTGGATGAGGGGCTCAATAGAGCACAGGTAAAACTCATGAGCTTGTTTAAAGGGTCTATATCAGGAGATGGCTATTCAAACATATTGATGGGAGAGATGAATCCATGTGAGGTCTTGTCCATCGGTTCAGGATCCTCATGGAAAGAGCTCAGTTTAAGAGGAAAGGCTGTTGGGGCACTGGGTGGCTCAGTCAGTTTAGAATCTGACTCTTGATGCTGGCTCAAGGTTGTGATCTCGCAGTGGTGAGATTGAGCCCCATATTGGGCTTCATGCTGACTGTTGAATGTAGAGCCTGCTTGGGATTCTCTCTCTCTCTCTCTCTCTCTCTCTCTCTCTCTCTCTCTCTCTCCCCCCCTCTCTGCCCCTCTGCTGCTCACATTCTCTCTTTCTCTGAATAAACAAACAAAAAACATAAAAAAAAAAAGAGGAGAGGCTGTTGAAAAAGGCATATCTGGGTTGTGGTCAAAAGATCACTATTGGAAAAGAAGTACACTAGGAGATATCCTACTCACACTTCTGTGTTCTACCCAGTGCACTAGATATTTTTGCCTAAGACCTGGAAAGGGGACTGGAAACAGAACAGAGTTACTTTGCAGGTGAAGACTACTCGCCCATTTGGCTTGAAGTGGGCATATCTCAAAGTAAGCGAATTAAAGAAGACTTGTCAATGAGCCAACCTCCAAGGGCTGCACCATAGGCCCTAGGGATCCTTGAAGTCATTGGCAAGTGAGAAAGATGTATCTGGACTCCAGCTACTCTGGGGGACAGAGTAATACAAGATATTTACAACAAGTGATTTACATGGAAGGAGGTCATCTATAGGAATGCTATGTGTACAGAGAAACCTTTTGAAATTGATTGAGTGGGGGAAATGGTCCAAGGGGAACAAGTAAAGAAAAAAAGAGAATAAACATAACTAAAAGGGAACAGAAAGGAGAGGCTTCCAACCAGTGAAATATATTTTTTAAAAAAATGTATACAAGTTGGAAAATTCTGAGCTAAAGGAAAAGAGCCTAAAAAGAGGCCAGTTACATCTAGGCCAGTGGTTCTAAACTCAGGGAACATTTTCTGCTTAGCCTGAATATCTGGAGCATTTTGTGGGCAAGGGCAACATAAAATCCAAGATAGCTCCCTCCAGAACAGGTTTGGATTGAATCAAAATCAACAAATATAGTAGAGTTAGGACAGCTAAGATAATTGGAAATCCTAGGTTTTGAAAATGGGTCTGTGAGGAGTGTTAAGGTAGCAATGTGGCAGCAAACTGAATGGGTTTTAGACACTGGACTCACCGAAGGGTTCTCAGTGTTTACATGTGGTCTGCATATTTAATGAGAGATATGTCTATTACATAGCATTTTCTTTTAAATATATATTTTAATATAATTTTGTGAGGGTTATTTGTCCTGTATATCTGGTATTTTCTATAGTGATAAGTAGGGAAATAAACCAATGAGAAATTATGCCATGAAATTGTTTCAAGGAATTAATCCAAAAATTGTCCTAATTAAAGTATTATGTACATATGATCTCATCAAAGGTCCTGGGGCATACTGAATAGTTTGGTAATTGACTCCAAGAGGACAAATGATTATGCTTACAACCCTCCAATTCAACCAGAGGTTTGTGTACATGGACAAAATGTGGCTAAATTTGTGTTTTCCTTCTCAGCCACAAGAGCCTATGAAGAGAGGACTTCTTTTTTTTTTTTTAATCACTGACTACTCTTTGCCTAGCGATGTACCTAGAAGGTAGAGAAGTTTCTCTGGACACATGCACTTAGCATCCTCTGTTGACACCTCATATGTTCCCTGTAGTTCTTCACAGACTGTAGACGACGGGGTGCTTGAGTGATAGAGACGTTAAATGCCATAGGAATTCAGACGAGGGAGAATCCCTCCTGGCTGGGGATGTTCTAAAAGGCTTTTTAGAAGAAGTGGGACTGGCATTAGACCTGGCGAGATTTACATGGGCAAAGAGAAATGCCAAGGATAGTCCCTGCCTCTTCAGTGTCTGGAGGGTAGCTGGGACTTCAGCAGGAACCCAGCAAGAAGGAAGCAACTTTGAGAGAAGCTAGGGAAGCTGGAAAGTAACCCAGGGAGAGCTTTGGAGGTAACTGCATTGCATGAGAATTGTAGAGTCTGCAAGGAATGTCTAAGGCCATTAGCCTCTGAACAAAAATGAAAAATTTGAGCATGAAGAGACTCCCTAATGGAGAGGAAGAGAAGAAAACCAGGGAGCAGGACCCAATCTCTGGGTAAAACCTCCCTAAGGGTATGAGTGGAAGAGAAGTCAATCATGTCAAATTGAGAAAGAGGTGAATGGAGTGAAAAGCTTCACGTAGGCCTGAGCGGCGCTCTAGGTAAAGGAGGTTAGAAAGGTTTTCAAGTGAACAAGGAGGACAAGCTGATAGGGTTGACTCAGAATGTCTGGTCTTCTTGCAAAGCTAACGTTAAAAAAGAAAAAAAAATATGTCAGAGGAAGCAACCAGAGCAAAAAAGAAACAAACGATCTCTAGCAAGTTCCTACAGTCTGTGTCTCCTTACTTCTTCCAGGCTTCACTGAGGCCTCCACATAATTTCCTCCCTGGGGTGCCGCCAATTTACCAAGCTCTAAAATGAGCCCTTCCCTGATCCTCTGTCACTGCTTCATTAGTGCTGTGAGAAAAAACTAATTTATTGAAACATATTTTCCTTGGGTTCGGGTAAATGCTTCCAGGGCTAAATGTCCATACGTTTTATTTTATTTTTAATGTTTATTTATTTTTGGGAGAGAGACAGACAGACAGATGGACAGACAGAGTGTGAACAGGGGAGGCACAGAGAGAGATGGAGACACAGAATCTACAGCACACTCCAGGCTCCGAGCTGTCAGCACAGAGTCCACCAGAGGATTCGAACTCATAAACTGAGAGATCATGATCTGAGTCTAATTTGGGAGCTTAACTGACTGAGTCACCCAGGTGCCCCTGTCCATGCATTTTAGAGAAGCTGAGAAAGTTCGTCTCTGAAGTCTAAGAATTTGTCTGAAATAAAAATGTGATTCCCCTTCACTCTTTTCCTTTCCCCTTCTAATGCCCCTATCCCACATCCAGCAGGGCCTGGAATCTTCCCCCAAGGGGCAAATGAGCTTTTTTGGAGAAGTGACACAGTAGTCAGCAGGCATGTAAGTAGGCACAATGACTGATGTTTGCATGTTTCCCATAATGCCTGTGGCAAGCTCCACCTCAGAGACTTGAGCAAATACCTGCGCTCTGTCACCTTGACACAGGAAGCCTAGATTCAGTGATCACTGCTTGATCACTGCACGAATGGAAGAGGAAGGGACTTATAAAGGTAGGGATTCCCAGAAGCCAGGGTAGGTGACAGAAGGCCTTCTACACAGCAATGGCAGAGCAGAGGGCAGAAGACATTCTTGAGGTACAGGCAGTTATTGAATACCATTCTCTGTTGCTAAAGATGATAAAGATACTACCCAGCACCTATGGGAAAGCTACTCCTGAAATCATTGTTGCACTCTATGCTAACTAACTTGGATGTAAATTAAAAAACAAGTTATTAAAATAAAATGTAAAAAGAAAAACAATCTATAGCTTCAAGGAGCCCATGGCCCAGAGTAGTGATAAGTATGATCATTAGAGAGCAATAAAAGAAAGCACATAATCGTTTGGTAGAATTTCATTATATAGCCTATAGAATAAATGTTCAATAGGAGTTTAAAGAATTGGGTGGAAGAGTGTTGGAATAATGAAAGCATATAACATGAGGAAATAATATAAAAATTTAGTATTCATATTGCTAAGCAATAATATCATATGGATTGTCTACTCTTAAAAGCAAATCCATACTAACTTTTAAAAATGAAAAAAATGGTGGATGAAAAATGTACATTGTACAAATGGAAGCGATGAGAGTAGGCAGGTAAAGGCAGGATATAGAGACCAGCATAGTGTCCTGCTTATAAAAGGTACTTGGGAGATGTTAAACCACAATTCATGGTGGGGATGAAAAGCAGCTGCTCTTACATAACAGTTTCTTCACAAACACACCTGGAATCCCTCAAGTCCCAGGCAAGTTGTCAGTATTACCTCCCTCAGGGAACCCTTGATTAAAGTTACCATATTTCCAGCCCCAGGTGATCGGAACATAAATTTTACATAATTAACATTGGCATGTATATGCATGAGCATTCACATAAATTTGCATGTTGTGTTCAATAATCTCCAACTTAATAAAAGTAATATACCCTGCAGTAGGCATGCTGAAGGTATCTTTCCCTGGTCTGTCCCCTAATATAAGGATGGTTGTGAGGCTGGACAAATGGAAAGAACAAGAGAAGTTGCAGGCAGAGGAGGAGGCATCCAGGTGCTGAAAAGGAGGCCTCACTTGTGCTATAGCAAAGGAGTCAATGGAGTATTGTGACTTGCCTAGAGCATCATGAAATGGTCATGCTTTCCTGCAGAGGTTGGAAACATGTAGGGTTCTGCAGGAGTCTGGAAAAGCCTGCATAGGCCATGTGCCTGGGAGACCAGCTCACATTTTAGCTATTTTTGTTTGTTTGTTTGTTTGAGAGAGAGAGAGAGAAGGCACAAGTGAGCAAAGGTCAGAGAGAGAGGTCAGCTTACCCAAAGTGGGGTGTTTTACCCAAAGTGGGCCTCATGTTCACCCAATGAAGGACTTGAAGTCACAAACCATGAGATCATGACCTAAGAGTCAGGCATCTGCTTTAGTGAAGATGGTCAGGAGCAGAGACGTGATGGGAAGAGAGGAGTATTTCAAGCAGAGGGGACAGAATATGTGAAGGACATGGAGGGGGAAAACATGGAGGGCAGCTATATCTTTATGTGTTAGAAGGTGGAGGAGGGTCAGTAAGGTATCCTTCAAATTGAGAAGGCACTTTGAGACCAAAAAGTGAAGACCACTTACACAGGATAACTTACTGATGGTGGGGAGTGCGGGGAAATCAGGTGGACAATCCAAGCACCATGCAGTTATTATTTACTCCCTCTTCTCCACCAAGTCTGCACCTTAATCTCCAGCTCTTATAGAGCAAGGGGCATAGTGGTGAGATCACAGGGTAGTTATCTAAACTGATACCATCTGTGTGCCAAAGGATCTCAGCTTTACTAGTTACCTAAAGTGGAGCCTTCTGTGAACCAATTTAGAGATGATCAGAACAAGCCTTCAGACACTCTGGTCAAGGCATACATTAACCCCATGGGGTCTGGAACGTATAGCTTTGAAGGAGGTCATTGTACAGGTATGAACAAGACGGAGGGCCAAAGATGGAGTTAGTGTTATCAGCACTCCTACACTCTACCTCCCAACATCTTATATGGTCCATACAATCTTGACATGCCATTATTCCTCAATGACTCTAGAGGCATTTATTGGGAGGTGACTTGCATTCCTATGCCACAGCAACAATACTAATATACCTAGAAGACCAAAAACATAGAACCATGGTTTCCCAGCAACCCAGTGAAGAGGTCATTTCCACAGACCCAACTGTGGGAGTAATTGTGAACTTCAGCATAAGTGGTGGTCCATGACAGAAGGCATTTCCTGATGCAACAAAATGGGACATCAGCAGTGAGAGAGGGACAATAAGACAAATGTTTTACAGGCAATAGATATGGCAAATCTTCAGTTAGCAACAACACGGTAGCAGTTTGGTCCCCATGAGCCAATACCATCCCTGGTTTAGGTATTTTCCTTGGGGATGATACCATCTATTTTGCCCCATAATATCATGTGAGGGTGTGTCTATATTATATACAGACATTTTGGTGGGCACCCATACTAACAGCCCTATTTTAGTACTAGAGGTCCAGAAGCAGTTACTTGTGTGTATGGGATCCTGATCAAGGTAGAAGGAGTGGTAAGAATAATACTGGATGTGAGCTCTTGGCCACAGGGTGTTAGGACACCAGCCCACCTCAGGGGCAGCAGGGGAGGTGGGCAGCAGGGCAGTCAAGCTAATTTCCAATGAACTAAATTCTTACCAGGTGGGAGGTTTTGTGAAAATAAGACAATGAGTCCCTCTACCCCCACCTTAGGCCTCAAACCTCGAGAAAATACCTGCACCTTTGGGGCTGAAGCTGTGGGAGGCTGTTGATTAGGCTTTCATATACTGATAAGTTCTTGTTGTGAATGTAGCATTAATGAGTTGCATCGCCTGTTAGCTATGGAGCTCTCCCTTGAAGGAGCCAACTGGTGACCAAGTCTTTAACGTATTTTACATCAGTCCATTTTTCCTTTCAATTAGGCTAACAGCAGTGGGACTATGTGGCAGGTGCAAAGTCCACAGTATGTCCCAGGCCTCTGCCCATTATGGGACCTCATGGCTAGTGTCCCTCAATCACCATCTGAGTCAGTATTCCATACATGCCGTCTATTTTTTTTTAAATCCCTTTTTAGTTGCACCCTGATTGGCTCTTTTATAGGCAAAAGCTTGTACAAGTCCTATGGATGTGTCCACATAGGTCAGTGCAGATTTGTGCCTTCCAGTACCAGTGCATGTCATCCACTTGCTAGTGAGAAACAGTGTGTGTATTCAGCCCAATATGCCCTTGGGTATGGTGCAACAGCCTTCACCTGATGTGGCATGGAGGGCAGTCCTTGTCAGCAGCTTGTAGACCAGAATATATTAAAGGCAGATGTAATCTTTTACTATTTTCCAGGGACCTCAGTATCCTGATTTATAGTGGACCCATTTGGGGTCACTGTTTCTTCCAGCAGAAGGGCTCACACCAGGGCTAGAGAGTGTGCCTCATGATTGCGTAGTAGTGTGGATGGGCAGTGAACAGATAAATGGATGGCGGCCTCAGGTTTAATGCATACTACCCAAATAGTTTTCCATAGTTCTACTCCCCACAGGAGGCCATCTCATATAGCCCATCCTTCTTTGTGCCATCATGGTATCCATGGTGTTAACGTGTTTCACACTGCCCAGCTGTCCATGGCTAAATTGATGGGCATGGGTTCATGAGTCAACACAATCCATACCACTCTCAATTCTGTCCACTGACTACTTTGTTTCTTCTTTGAACCAAAGTGCACCAAAATCTAGTTGGACAGCAAAGGAATGCCCAATAGGTGAGTCTCCCTAGCAACTGCTATCACTGTACCATGTGTCCACTGAAGGTGAGCCTACCCTTTCCTTTCCTTGGGGGTAGGAGAGGGATAATGTCTGTGAATTGTGCAAGTTGAGCTGGTAGCCGTAGGTGACCAGCCCCAGTAACAAGTGCAGTTCATAAGAGAGTGGGCTGGTACTGTAAGTGCTTCTCTGCTGTAGGTAAGCATGCCATTTCTGCAAGGTGCTTACCTGACCAGAGGCAATCTTAGGTTTACTGAATCTGTCCTTAATCCATCCTGTAATGATACTACTTGAGAAAGGGAGGGTAACTCACCACAAGTTAACATACATCATCTATGTCTTGATAAAGCACTATCTCCTCTGACAATACTCATTTTTTTCCAAATCTCTGGCTACCATCCTGCAACAAATTGTGGGACTTAGGAGATACCCTTGGGGCAATGCGGGTCACCTGTTCCAGGTGAAAGTGAATTGGTCTTGGAATTGAAGTCCTAATGGAATGCTGAAAAAGGCATTAGATTGGTCTATTACATAATGATAGGTCTTAATGGATGCTATGATTTTCTCTAATAAGGCTACATTAGGCACCTGGGTATGGATGGAGAGAGTAACTTGAGCTCCCTATAATTTATCGTCATTTGCTAGTCCTATTAGATTTCTTCACTGTCTAAACTGGACTACTGAATGGGCTCTGAGCAGGCCTGATTACTAAAGCTTTTCTAATTCTTTAATGATGGCAGTAATCTCATAATGTCCCTTGGTAGCTTCTATTGTTTTAAATTTATTGTTCTCCGGGGATCTGGTAGCTACATAGGTTCCTATTTTGCGGGACCCATGACAGTGGGTTTCACCACTTGGAAACGCAACCTGAATTCACCAGTCATTGTAATTAGATTTAGGTCCTATAGAACATCTGGTCCCCAAATATACTCCAGAATGGGGGGACATGTCCACTAGAAAACAGCATGGAGGGAGTTTTCCGATCTGTAAGGAGAGACTAGTTTGGCTTTGACAATTTGTCCCCCATAACCATCGATAGCTTTTATTTCTCTTTCAAATCTTGAGGGGTTTCCGTGGATAACTATGCATTCAGTTCCAGTGTCTATTAGAGCTAACAGTCTGTTACTGCAAGACCAATAATGCTTAATTCAAGATGGGGCCTCCGATCATCCCCTCTTGCATGTACTACAGGGCAACTCTGGTCATTGGCCTAACCCTTAGTCTCTAAGGGTAGGGAGTACCCCTCCCTAAAATTCCTGTTAGCACAAGGGTGCTTGGCGACACACCTGGCTTTTTTGAACCTTTCTTCAAGGGAATAAATTGCCTTCCTTTCACAACACCTTCCATAGGCTCAGCAGATTGAGTGATCTATAGTTTCTCTAGAGGTCCCAGATAATATTAGATCTTGCCACAAATGTTTGAGACCTTGATGGGACCCTTTCTGCCATTTTATTATCAACAGGATTCTTTTTCCGTTTTTCAACCTATTTTCCTTATGACAGACTCTTTCAGTTTTACCAAAGTCAGCCACCATTGCAGCTACTGTAGCAAGGGGCCGATGAACCATAGGGACAAAGCAGGTACTTAAGTCTCATACCACACCCCCAGTGCTGACTTTATGATATGATCTTTCATCACAGGGGAAAAAAGTTCTTTGTCTGGGCCTCTAAAAGGCCTGGCAAAAATGGCATGTTTCATTTCCAGTTCACATATAATTTCTTGTATTTCTTCCGGGGAGGTATCATCTATACTAGTTATCTAAAGTAGGGGCGCCTGGGTGGCTCAGTCAGTTAAGCATCTGACTCCTGATTTTGGCTCAGGTCATGGTCTCACGGTTTGTGAGGTGGAGCTCTGAGATAGTCTTCTGTGCTGATAGCACAGAGCCTGCTTGGATTCTCTCTTTCTGTTTTTTTTCTCTCTGTCTCTGTCTCTGTCACACACACACACACACACACACACACACAAAGCATTAAAAAAAAAGTGAAAGCTTCTGTGCATCACTTTAGGGAAGATCAGAACAAGCCTTCCTGCATTCTGGTCAGGGCATGCATTGAACTTCACAGGACCTGGAACACATAGCCTCGAGGGAGATCATTGCATAGGCATGAACAAGATGGATGGCCAGAGATGGGGTCAGTGTTATCAGCACTCCTGCACTCACAAGATATATTTCTTAAATAATAAGACTTAAAAAACAATGTTACTCCTTTGATCCATGGGCTGCAGAATGGATGGTGTGTTAGCAGGCATGAAAACAATATTAATCTCATTGTACATCTTCATCAGAAATCCTGGGTGACCACATGCATTGTCAATGAGCAGTAATATTTTGAGAGGAATGTTTTCTTCTGAGTAGTAGTTCTCAACAGTGGGCTTAAAATACTCAGTAAACCATTTTGTAAACAGATGGACTGTCAGACAGGCTTTGCTGTTCTGTTTATAGAGCACAGGAAGAATAGATTCAGTGTAATTCTTAAGGGCCCTAGGATTTTTCCAATGGTGAGCACTGGATTCAACTTAAAGTTATCAGCTGCATTAGCTTCTAACAAGAGAGTCAGGCTGTCCTTTAAAGCTTTAAAGCCAAGCATTGACTTTTCCCTTCTAGCCGTGAGTCCTAATGGGTGCTTCTACTTCCTATAGAAGTCTGTCTTGTCTACACTGAAAATCTGTTGTTTTGAGGTAGGCACCTTCACTAATGATCTTAACTAGATCTTCTGGATAAAGTGCTGTAGTGTCTACACCAGTGCTGCTTCACCTTACACTTTTGTGTTAGACAAACAGCTTCTTTCCCTAAATCTCAAGAGCCAACTTTTTCCCACTTCAACTTTTCCTTCCACAGCTTCCTCACATCTCAGCCTTCGTAGAATGAAGAAAGTTAGGGCCTTGCTCTGGATTAGGCTTTGGCTTAAGGGAATGGAATATTGGGGCTGATGTTATCTTTTGGCCAGACCACTCAAACTTTCTCCGGATTGGCAATAGGCTGTTTTGCTTTCTTATCATTCATGTGGTCACTGGAGTAGCACTTTTAATTTCCTTTAAATTAAGGAAATTTTCCTTTGCATTTACAACATGGCTAACTGGTGCAAGAGGCCTAGCTTTCAGCCTATCTTTCAACATGCCTTCCTGACTAAGCTTAATCATTTCTAGCTTTAAAAAAATATTTTTTAATTTACTTATTTTGAGAGAGAGAGGGAGAGAGAGAGAGAGCGAGCAAGCACCATGGGAGGGGCAGAGAGAGAGGGCGTGAGAGAGAATCCTAAGCAGGCTTCACACTGTCATAGTGTAAAACCCGATGTGGGGCTTGAACTCACAAACTGCGAGACCATGACCTGAGGTAAAATCAAGAGTCAGCTGCTCTAACCAACAAGGGCCCTGTTCATTTCTACTTTTGATTTAGAGTGGGAGCTGTGATAGGCACCTGGGTGGCTCAGTCAGTTGAACTTCTAACCCTTGATTTTGGCTCAGGTTATGATCCCCACCATGCTGAGATCCAGCCCCACATCAGGCTCTGCATTGAGCATGAAGCCTGCTTGAGATTCGCTCTCTCCTTCTCCCTCTGCCCTTCTCCCCTTCTCATGCATGCACGCGCTCTCTCTCCTCTCCGAAATAAAAAATTAAATAGAAAGAAAGTTTTTAAAAATAAAGTGAGAGATGTGAGAATCTTCTTTTCACTTGAAAACTTAGAGGACACTGCAGGGTTATTAGCTGACCTGCTTTCAATATTGTTGTGTCTGAAGGAATAGAGAAACTCAAGGAGAGAGAGAAAGACAGGGGAACAGGGTTGGTAGAGCTGTCAGAACACACACAATAAATTTATCCCTTAAGCTCACTGTCGTACATAGGTGTGGTTCGTGGTGGCCCAAATACAATCACAATAGTAACATCAAGGATCACTGATCACAGATCACCAAAACAAATATAATAATAATGAAAAAGTCTTAAAGATTGCAAGGATTACCAAAATGTGACAGAGAGGCATGAAATACATAAATGCTATCAGAAAAAATGGCACTGATAAATTTGCTCATTGCAAGATTGCCACAAACCTTCAATTTGTGAACAACACAGTATCTGTGAGTACAGTAAAGCAAAGCACAGTAAAATGAAGTATGCTTGTGTTAACAAAAAGCTTATACAGAAAGTGTACCTATTCTAAAAGTGCTTCAGCTACTGGTATACCAAGTCTCTGCTGAAGTGTTATTTTCTCAGGAAATTTTCTCTAACCATCTTATCTAAAATCACATCCTCAGTCACTCTCTTTGAACCTTATTTTCCTTCGGTTTTGTTTAAAGCACTTCTTTCCATATGACATGACATATATTTTTATTTGTTTGTTATCTGTCTGCCCTCTAGACTGAGGGAAGGGACTGTGTTTTGTTCACTGGCATTTCCCAGAACCTAGAGAAGTGTCTGACATGTAACACGTGCTTAATAAAAAAATATATGTTGAGAGGAAAATGAAACCCCTGAGACTGAATTTAATTAGGATTTTCCTTCTGAGTCATGTGAGGAAGGTATTATACAGCAGAACAAAATACAAGCCCTGTTTGCCAGAAGGATGGGAGAATGGCTGTTGAGTGGGAAGTCATCTTTGTGAGTCAGGATGAGGTGGTTGCCTGTGTTTGGGGCTCCCTGGCTCTAAATAGCCCGAGTCCTCCATCTGAATGGGGGTTAAAATAAGTCTTGGCACTGAGGGAGTCATGTCCTCCATGGTCCAATGCATGCAAACTCTCCTCCAAAGCGTCTGCCCATGATGTTACCATTTCATGATTTTTTTCCCTCTCGTATAATTTAAGGTCTTTTCCAACCTGTCATGGAGTTGGAGAGGAGAAAGAAAGGCCCTGACTCAGACCTGCCTCCTGAATGTGCCCTGGAGCTTCTTGCAAAAGCAAGAAATAGATTTTCCTGCCTAGGTGTCCTGTGCACCATTCAAATAGAAAAGTGGGTTGAGCTATTAGTGTTATTAGCAACAGCAAACATACTATTATTCCTCACACTCTTTTACCACTATATACTTTTCATACATCTCTTCTCTCATTTGTTGATTGTAATGATTGATGAAAGTAATAAGATAATCTGGACTGGCTGGATATTCCCCCTCCCTGCATTTAAAGAGGAAGAAACTGAGATACTCCCTTCCCTCCCTCCAAAACAACCTGTCCACACAGTGAATGAGTGACAGAGATTGGATTTGAACTTAGGTTTTCTGACACCATGTCCATTCTTTCTACAATACCCATATTGACGATCTCTTCTTCTCTGGCCCATGGTGAACAGGAAATTATTTAGCTTGAATCTGGATTGAATTTGGCAAACATTTAATAAACATTTTCAAGCAAGTCTATACCTCAACCCTAAAAAGGGAGGGTCTCACCAGTGCTTGAAGTAATAGGTCACCCAATTTAATTTTTCTTAAGCAATTACTAGAAGCTAAGACCTGGGCTAGGCTCTGTGAACACTCAAATAGCAGAAGATGCCCTTTGGCTTCTTTTCACACCACTGTGCTGCCACAGTGCTTCATTTTAACCCCATTTTACCTGCTTAAATATGGTGGGAGGTGGTAGTGATAATGGTGGGTGGGTAAATTCCAGGACTGTCATCCCCTAGCAATGCCCTGGTGTATAAAACCATTCTTTCTAATGCCTTGGAGACAGCCAGTGCCTTCTCGCATTTCTAAGACCCCTCTGTAACATCCTTAGCTTGTTTCATGGCCTGGATCTTTTCCTCTTGACACAGTACATGTTGATTTTTGTTTGTTTAAATGGTCCCTTAACTTTCCCCTACATATTGTTGTAATTTGGAGTGCTAATGTGAGAGGAAATTATGAAATGTAATCAAATTGGAAGAGGAAGGATCCATGGCAAACCAAATTTGCCTGGCACTTCACTAATTATGAAAAAATGCCAGTTGTCCATATCAATGTGTTAGGGCTTATGAAGATTTGGGAGGAAGCTGAAGCCTGCTTCAAACAACCCTGTAGCTCTTTAAATAAAGCCCTGTATTTTCTGCTACCTAAATGTAGCAGAAAGGCCAAAATGCATCTGTACAATGTAGCAAAAGAAATAACATTCTAAGGGAGAAAGGGACCCTGGAGTGGGTCCACTAGGTATGACTTACTTCCCCAGAAATGTCTATCAAGAGGTCTCAGAAGACCCCTTTTTCAGCAAGATATTAAGATGAAATTTCTGTTTCTGGAAGTGTGCAGTGTAGATGCTCTGACTGACTCTCCTATGAAAATTAAAAAGTCTGGGTAAGATATTTTGTAAATAAATTATTACATATTTAAAAAAGTTTATTTATTGAGAGAGAGAGAGAGAGTGTGTTCACACACAAGCAGGTGGAGGGGCACCCTAAGCGCAGACACCAACTCTGGTGATCTAGAGTTTCTCTTTCACAACCTCACAGGGCAAGGGGAAAAGGAGAAAAAGCCTAAACTGAGTGTACTAGGAGAACCCCTGTACAAAGCTGGGCTTCAAAGGTCTGTACCTTTACTGTTAAGAGTGACCAGAGAATAAACCCGCCTTTCACCTCCTGCGCATGCAAGGGAGAGTGAGGTTGCAGTTATTTTATCTTGATAGCACACACCAGGTCTCTGGATCAGAGATCAGAGCCATTATTTACTTACAGCAATAACAGTGTGCCCACCCCGCCCCCCACCAGGCTCCACTTTCCCTCTGAAGGGTGGTGTGATAAGGACAGATGTCCGCCCTGCATGTGCAGAGGAATCTGTCCTGCAGGAGGGGAACGCTGAAATTATGAATCTCGGTTTACCTAGGAAGTGCCGCGCAGCCGCCGCCTTCCTCTCTGCAGGGAGAGAAAGGACCTCTCTAACGTAAGCAAATCAGCTCTGGGAAGAGGAGAAGGTCTCTAGGTATTTACAACCTTTTGAAATGCAGACAGATAGCTCCAGGAAGAGATAAATTCAAAAGTCTCTCCTGGGTTGTACTGTCTTTAGCTAGTGTTTTCCATTTACTCATACTTTGCCAGGAGTTTTTGCTCATGTACAAACATGAAAATATTCACCTGTTTCCCAATAGGGGACAGATGGGAAAACTGCCTATTTTGAGCTCAGATGCTTATGGGGGGGAGGGGGGTTAGGGGAGGGAATGCCCACTTAAGCATTGATAGCATTGATAGGCACAATATGGCCTCATTTAGTCTGAATTATCATTACCTAGATGGTAATAATAAATTAAATTAGACAATTGATGATTTAACAGCTGGTGAGGTATATCTCAAGACAGAACTGAAAGATAAATCTGAAGAAAACCAGTATGCAGCAGAGACAGAAATATAAAAAATATGAAAAAGAAGTTAATAGGTATCAAACAAGAATGAAAAGATCTACCCTGAGTCTACCTGGAATCCAAGCAGAAAAGAGAGATTATGAAGGAGAGGCAATTTTTGAAGAATAATGGCTCCAGAATTGATGAAAGACTCTAATTCTCAAATTTTAAAAGACCAATGAATTCCAAGCAGGCTAAGTTAAAAGACATACCCTCCTAGGTACATCATAATGTATATTCAAGGCAACAAGTGAAAAAGACACATTATCCTCAAAAGAACAGCTAGATTACTAGACCGAGAAGTCAACTGATTGTTTTAATGGAGATATAATACATATACCATAAAATCCACTCTTTTAAAGTGTATAATTCAGTGATTTTAAGTTTCCTCACAATGTTGTACAGCCATCACCACTAGGTGCATCCAAAGCATCTTCATTATCCTAAAAGGAAATCTCATATCCATTTGGAATTGTTCTCCATTCCACTCCCTTCCTCCAGCTTTTAGCAGCCAACAACCTAATTTCCATCCCTATGGATTTACTTGTTTTTAACATTTCATACAAATGGAATCGTATAATATGTGGCCCTATGTGTTGGTTGATTTTACTTAGCATAATGTTTTCAGGGTTTATCCATGTTGTAGCATGTATCAGTACTGTGTTCCTTTTTGTGGCTGGATAATAGTCCATTGAATGGATACACCACATTTTGTTTGCCCATTCATCAGATGATGACCATTTGGGTTGTTTCCACTTTTGGCTATCATGAATAATACTTTTATGAACAGATATGTACAAGTTTTTATGTGAATATATGTTTTCAGTTCTCTTGTTATATGCCTAGGAGAGGATTTGCTAGGGCATGTGGTAACTCTGTGTTTAGTTGTTGTTTTTTTAGTTTTTAACTTTTTTTTTTTTTTTTGAGAGCGAGCGAGCGAGCGAGAGATCTAGAGTGGGGAAGGGCAGAGGGCAAGGGAGACAGAATCCAAAGCAAGGTCCAGGCTCTGAGCTGTCAGCACAGAGCCTGACACAAGGCTCATACTCACAAACCATGAGATCATGACCTGAGCTGAAGTCGGACACTTAACCAACTGAGCCACCCAGGCGCCCTCTATGTTTAGTTTTATAATGTAAGGCCAAACTGCTTTCCAAAAGCAGCTTCACCATTTTACATTCCCACCAGCATTGTATGACAGTTTCAATTTTTTCACATCCCATCAACACTTGTTATTATTCATGTTTCCAATGATAGCCATTTCTAGTAAGTGTGGAATCATACTTCATTGTAACTTTGATTTGTATCCTCTAATGACTAATGATGCTCAGTATGTTTTACATGTTTATTGATCATTTATCTTGTTTGGAGAAGTGTCTATTTGAATACTTTGTTCATTTTTTATGGATTATTTGTCTTTGTATTGTTGAGTTATGAGAGTTCTTTATATATTCTTGTTACTAGATTCTTATTAGATATATGATTTTTAAATATTTTCTCCTATTGTGTGACTTGTGTTTTTTTTCAACTTCATCATGATACCTAGAGACCTATTTTTTTAATGTTTTTTAAAATTTATTTCTGAATGAGAGAGAGAGAGAGACAACATGAGCAGGGGAGGATCAGAAAGAGAGGGAGACACAGAATTGGAAACAGTCTCCAGGCTCTGAGCTGGCTGTCAGCACAGAGCCCGACGCGGGGCTTGAACCCACGAACTGTGAGATCATGACCTGAGCCGAAGTCGGACTGAGTTGGACTTAACTGACTGAGCCACCTAGGCGACCCGCCAGATACCATTTTTGAACCATGGAATCATCAAGACCAAAAAAAAAATTTTTTTTAGTTGTTTTAGTGTTCTGATTTGGTGGTGTCCTCTTTTCTTCAGCCGTCACTGGGTAAATCTTTATCTTGGATGTACAGTGACATACTACAGTGTTGGTAATCCTGAGCTAGTCATTTCTTCAACACAAGCCATGGGGAATATGGAATGAATGTCTGTAGCTGACAACTTAACAGTGGATAGTAAGAGAGAACAAGAAGCAGTTTAGGTATATTTTTAGTATACATGCACGTGTGTACACAGGCGCACATGCATTCAGAGCCAGAGTTGTTTAGACACCCTGATAAAATTACTGATGGTCTTTCCTGGGATGGAGATCAATATTGACTATATGTGGATGGTTGCCCTGAGATTCAACTCATCATTTTTTAAAAAATCCACTTCATTGGGTAAACAAGGGAGAAAATACAGTGATTCTCTCATTTCTATTCACACAGCTTTTTGAGGAATACCTTTGTACACCTCCTATTTCCTCATACAGTCTCTTACTTCCATCTAGTCCCCACTCCCTGTCTTATGAACTGCTGAGTCTCACTGGCCAGCTCAGTATCTCCCACCTCACCATGGCTTCCTTCTGTTGCTATCCCAGCTCCACTGGCTTAGGTGTTCATCATCAGCTGCTGCCTAACCCACCCCCTTGCTGCATGCAGTCCCTCTGGCTCCACTCTGACCTCTGCATTCATTGCTGCCCTAGTGTCCCTCCAAAAGCATCTTGTTGTTTATACCCTGAAAACCCAACAAAAGGGTCTAGGGTCTTTTCATTTTTTTAATGTTTATTTATTTTTGAGAGAGAGAGAAAGAGAAAGAGAGAGACAGCAGGGGAAGAGAGAAAGGGAAATAGAGAATCCCAAGCAGGCTCTACGCTGTCAGCACAGAGCTCTTCGTTGGGCTCGAACTCATGTGTGAGATCATGACCTGAGCGGAAACCAAAAGTCAGATGCTTAACTGACTGAGCCACCCAGGTGCCCCAGTCTTTTCATCTTTATAAATATTTGTCCCTAGGAAAGTTTGCTGAAAGAATATACTCTGCATAAAATGCTTCACTAGATCCCCACTACCTTTCACCTGATGTCAGAAAGACTGGGCAGGGAATCCAAAGAGCCTTCTGAATCTTGCCCTAGTCAACATTCTCTGCTCTGTTCCCCGCCATCCTTTCCCTCATACCCTGTCTTCCTCTATAGCTCAGCTACCATGCATTGCTCTGTGCTTTGTCACCAATATCAGCTCCATGTCTCTGGACCTTTATTCACTTAGTCTCTCTTCCAAGAATGTTCTTAATTTTTTGTTTTAGACTAATTGGGATTTTTCTTATCCTTCCAGGCACAGCTCCACCATCTTCCTCCTCTGCAGACCTCCCTGAATACCTATTAGAATCATAAACCTCACAATATCTATTGCTCCTGTGTGCTCTGTCTACTCCTCTCTGACAATGGATACGTTTCTCCTGGCTCCTTCCTGGAAGGCTGGGATTCTGCCTAATGTGCATGTTTCCCCTCAGGGCCTGGCTAATAAACATTTGTTGACTTGAGCTAAACTTGTATGCGCAAGCTTAATTTTTGGTTATATCACTCAGGAAGAAAAATTGGGAGAAGTAGGTATAGATTCTAGAATTATGTTCCCATATTCCCCCAAATCTTTAGATATTTCAGACCAGGCTGAAACCCCTGCGTCATGGCTCCCTTGTGCTGTCCCTCTCGCTCTCCTTTTCCCTTCAGGTCTCTGGCTCTTCTGCGTGGCCAGTGGGTGTGGGATCAGCCTCCTCCCATCTCTAAATTGTTTGGTGGTCCCACAAAGGAGGAGGAAGGTGACCCTCCCTGGGACTGTCTCCATGTGACCCGGAATATAAAAGACAGTCATCCAGCAGTGGGCAGGTGAAGGAATAGGAAAGCGAAGCACATGTTCAGCCCCCCTTTCCTCCCTTATTCTAGAGATAAACTCCTGTATGATACTGTGAGAGGAGATAACTCAGAGCAGCGGTCCCCTCTGGGATTCAGAATGCCACTCTAGCACCCCATCTTTCCCCTGAAGTCTCTGGCAGTTGCTTACTGCTCCCCAGAGCTACATTTCTTTGAAGTGAAATCTAGGGTTCAGCCAAAGGTGGTGAAGTATGATCATAAACTCTCAGATGTCACACCATCCGACCTGCTGATATAATTCATTTGCAGGGACACCATAAGGACTTTATACCTAGACAGGGCCTGAACTTAGCACAGGCTTCTGGAAATGGCGTTCTCTTCCCTGAACACAGTGGCAATCGCCTCTATCCTTATGTCCAGGTGTGGCATCTGTCCTCCTCAGCTCCTCTTGCTTTGTTGCCTGGATACTTGACCCTTTCTTCTTAAAACTTCTTTTAACTACTGTACACAGCCTAACTCAACCTCTTGGACAGCTTTGAAAACAGATCTCCTCCACCCCTTTCCTGCCCTGCCCTTCCCTCCCAAGCTGCCCACTACCCCCACACTGGGAGGGCTTCCCCAGGACATAGCATCTATCCACACTGTCCAACAGGACACCTACAAACTATAGGTCATTATTTAAATTTAAAGTAAATTAAATTAAAAGTTAATGTTAGCCACATCCTCAAGTGCCCAAGAGCCAATGTGGTCAGTGGCTACATATTGGTCAGTGTGGATTAATAACATTTTCATCATCACGAAAAATCCTATTTGAAGATACAATCCCTGTGAGTAGCTTTGTCTTTCTGGGACTCGTTCATTAGATTTTATCTGAGCAAAATGAATTTTCATTGCAGCTTTTCTGGTTTGTGTGTTAGTTTCTTCAGAGGGCCATTTTCTGAATTGGAGCTTGGTTTCGCCTGCGTGGGTATACCAATGGAGACAATGGGTTAAGTATTTTTATTTCTATTTACAGACACAGAAACTAAACCTTAGAGAGGTAAATGAGCTCAAGACTACATAGCTCGCCAGGAGCTGGGATTCAAAGCCAGGTCTGTCTGGCCCTAAAGTCCTTGCTACTGTATGCCTCAGTGCCTCTTCAGCACAAAAGATCATTGCCCAAGCTGAGGCATGCGCATTTGGAAGATTTACTACACCGTCATTGTTCTCAGAGGTCTTTCAGGCTACCCTGGAAAATCACCTATCCTTACTGTCATCACATTGCAACATTTGTACAACACTTTATAATTTACAAAGGGTGTCCTCATGATTTCAATAGAGCTGAGGTTATTAAGGGAAGTAGAGGTATGCAACTGGATGGTGGAAATGCTGAAGAAGAAGCAATTAACTATGACTGACTGATAGACACAGAGAAGGTGTCCCAGAAGCTGAATGATGGATGGAGCTGATTTCTATGGGCAGAAGAGGGCATGGGACAGGGACAGCCTCATGATGAATGGTACACACCCAAGTTGCAGCCTCTGATCATCCCCTCTGATCCATCCTCCTCCCTGCAACCAGAGGGAGCTTTGTTCAACTAAACAAGTTGGTTGCCTCCTGGCTGAACAAGTTTGGAGAGCTCCTGCTGTTGTGGGATATAGTCCCGAGCCCCTGGGGTGGTTTGGGAGGCTGCACAGTCTGCACGTGGTACTGTCCCTGGCACTCTTATCTCCTTCTTACCTTGCACCATACACGTGACTTGTTTCCCTAAACCCAAGCCCTCTCTCACCCTGGGGCTTTTATTCAGATTGTTCTCCTTGACTTCAGGGTCCTTCCCTTCACTGCCCTCCTGCTATTCTGGCTAATGCTTCTTTATTCTTGCAGGATTCAGTTTACTGCCTCCTCAGTGATCTATGGGTGCCCTGTGCTTGCCTCTACCGTACCTGCTTCCCCTTGCATTGGAATTGCCCCATTTGTATGACTCTTTGCATCACCCCAGATGATAAACACCTTATGTACAGAGCACTTAACATACAGTAAGTGATTGATACATACTTGATGAATTAATGAATGAAGCTGTTCCCACTTACTCACCTGTCCCTGGGGATAGCACTGTTTCCTGGTGAATACATAAGAAAGACCCAGTATGTTGAAATGCACGACTCATGGGATTTAATCAGCTTTGTGTCTCCCAATGCCTCTGTAGATTTGTTCATTATTCTTCCTCTGCCGCTGCATAGAAACGTGGGCAAACCCATGACTAGCTCTCCTTGGGTTATACAAACCATGTCACTTTAGTAATCAGAAAGTCAACAGCCAAGGGCTAGGTTCTCCAGGTACTTGCTAACCTGGCCCCCTCCATTTAATTTGCACTCTTACTATGATAAGTGCTTATTATGTCCTATGGTAGCCTTCTAACTGGCCTCCAAGTTTGCCTGACTTTCCAGAGCACAAGCAAACTTCATTCCACAAAAGGTTTCAATGGCTCTCAATTTTCTATGGAGTCAAATTCAAATTCTTAACCTGGCATTCAAGATCCTCCATGCTCTAACTCAAGCTCATTCTTCTGGCTTTATCTGCCATCGACTTCATGCAGTCTGTGTTGCCGCTAAATTGCTCAGTGTTCTTTGAACATACCTTTACTCATGCTGTTCTATCCATTTTTTCCCCATCAGGACCAACTCCATCCCTCAGGCTCCCATGCCACCTTCTCTCAGAGGCCTTCCCCACCTCCCCAGTTGGAATTACTAAATAATTTCTCAGTAATCCTGTACCTTCAGTAGGACTTTAAACAATCCCAATGCATGTCATTCCAACTTAACACAATTGCTAAATGCCTAATTGTATCAGATGCATTGGTGAATGGCCACTACAATGCAGGGATTTTTTTTTTGGAGGGGGGGGGGATAAAGATCTATGGATTGTTGAATTGCGAAGGCTTCCAGAAGAGATAGGAAGTGATCTTCTCTTTTGGTGGAGGGTGGTGAAGGATTTTCTGGAGATAGAGACATTGGGGACAAATGCAGGAGACAGAAGACGCACTGGCTGAGAAAGTCTCAATTTCTCCTCATATCCACAGACATGCTGTGCCCCTGGGTTTCGTAACAACACTCAGTGGAGGAGGTGTCCCTGACAACACGTCTCTTTTAAACCCAGAGAAGCTGAAAATTAGAAATTCAACTTCAGATCTAAATCTCCTAAGCAAAGTAAAGGGCACCATGAAAATCAGAAATTTGGCAGCTGGGGGAAGGGGCTTGCCAAATGTCTTACTCTGTTTCCTGACTTAATGTCTTTAGATTACTTTAGGGTGATGAAATTTTGTAATGTAACTGTGTGCCAAGACTGCTTCCAAGACATAATGTGTAGGGGAAAGGAGCCTTGTCTGGTTCAATGTAATAGATGGTCCCAGTCATGGGGCTTGCAAAAGCATCTTTACGGGGCTCCAGAAGCAGCAAGTGCCATTCATCACCAGATTGCACAGCACTGACTTCACCTCATGTTTTGCTTTATAACATTAATAGTTTTGTAAAGATTTGATGCCCTGTTCAATTGTTTGCTTCTCAAGGACAGGCACCCTAGAGCGTCAGCTTTGATGTTCACATAGAGCATGCTTTGTGCCCTCACTTTTGGTGTTTGTTGATTTAATGGTGGCTGCTTTCTTGGTTTCAGCTTCCCTGCTGTTTGTGGTTGGTTCTCTCAGCTGTCTGAAGCTGAAGCCTCATCATTAGGGCAAGGCTCCAAGGTCAAGCCAGGTGTGGAGATTAGCATCAAGCTGTTTCTTGACCCTTCAGGCAAAAGCTTAGTCAGCAATGGGTGATCAAACAGTGTGATAGGGATTAGGGGATGGGGATGTGGAGTTATATTAAATCAAGTTTTGCATTCAAGGATCAGATAGTCACCCATTGAAAATGCAATGTGTAAGTAGAATTTGCAGTGCTGCAATGTATTTTTAGAATACCATTTAGCTCACACACCATTGATTAAAAAGAGAGAGAGAATAATGTCTATATCAAGTTCAAGTTGTGTTGGTTTGTATATAATTTTCCTGGGCAATGGGAGCTGCATTAGCAGTAATAGAATTATAACTACAAGTAGCAAAGAAAAAGCCATTAGCTTTGCTGCTGTATTCAAAGAAGCCTTCTCAGCATATTTTGGGAAAATTAAATATGAACACTTGCACTTGGGGCTTGTTTCCCAGAACATGCATCCCAGCCTTGCACATTTTGGGGCAGGTATCTGTCCACCTGTACCCAACTTAATGGCAGTACAACTGCATTGCCTTTGGGGCTGCAAGCTCCCATTTGCACTCTTGTTCCATGCATTTTTAATACCCCTTCAGTTGGTACAATGCTCTGCACATGTGATGTTCTTCATGAATAAATGGTGACTCAAAGACTGGCCTCCATACTTCTAGATAGCTCTACTGTATTCCAGGCAAGAGGTCCTCACCAAATAACCATTATTTGAATACATTACCAGTAACATCACATTCAGTTTTTTTGATGGGCTAACCATGAAGGTCACTTGTGAGAAAAGGCAAGTTTGCTCTTATGAGCCAATGCAAGACAGAAGGATCTGAATTGTGACCTTTCCACTCCCTCCTGTCAGCCCCCGGAGACTGCCTTCCCTGACTGCTCTCTAAATCCTAACACTCCTACAACCTCTATTTGCTACCCTCACACTACTCCCCAAATTAGAACCTTGATTTGTTTACTTGCTTATTGGTTGACTCCACTAGAACAGCTCACTGTTACAGCCCAGCTTTTAGAACAATGCTGGAGCATAACAGGTGTTCAGTGAATATTTGTCAAATGAAAGACTCTATTTAAATTCTACCTTCTTTGGTAGAATGATTTGGTAATTAGTGCCTTGTATAAATGAACGTATGCTTACCCTGTTGCAGCAATTTTACTCCTAGACATGTACTTATGATGGAGTCTTCCAACTCTTTCCCAATATCCATCTTCTTTCCCAATATCCAACCTCTCCTTCCTCTGGAAATAGAATGTTTAGCTGGGCATATGACTTCTTGAAATAAAGACTTCATTTCTCACCCTCCATTGTAGCCAGGTGTGGTCACATAACTTCCGGCCAATGGGATATAAGTAGAACTACTGTGTAACATTTTCCAAAAACCTTACTTAGTTGATAGGTGATGTGTGTGCTTTGTACCTGACTTTTTTATTCTCCCTTCAACTCAGTGCCTGAAATGCAGGATACCATTATCTTGGACTGTGAAGATGAGGCCACATTCTAGAAATGGCAGCATCATGAGCTGGGAGGAGGCTGGATCTCTGGGGATTTAGGAGAGTAGTGCAGCTTTATTTTTTTAAATGTTTTTTTATTTACTTCTGAGAGAGAGAGAGACAGTGTGAGCAGGGGAGGGTTAGAGACAGAGGGAGACACAGAATCCAAAGCAGGCTCCAGGCTCTGAGCTAGCTGTCAGCACAGAGCCGGACGCGGGGCTCGAACCCACGAACCATGAGATCATGACCTGAGCCAAAGTCGGATGCTTAACCAACTGAGCCACGCACACGCCCCGTTAGAGTAGCGCAGCTTTATTAGTCTGGCACTACATCTCTCAAGACCTCACTTAAATACATTTTTATTTGGTTTAACCCACTGTTATTTTGAGTTTCTATAATTCATGGCTGAAACCAAGCCTCACTGAAATAATAGCTGGAGAAAATCTTGCACATGTGCAAGAATATCCATAGTTCAACTACTCATTACAGAAATAAATGAAAAAAATGCCCAAATCCATCAAATGGTGAATGGGATACATTTTTCCGGTAGAGTCATAAAATACACTTTATGATAATGAAAGTGATTGAATGACAACTACCTACATCAATATAGATGAATCTCCAAAATATATTAAGCAAAATAAAATGACTCAGAATACATACAGTATGACATGATGTAGGATATAAAGGTCAAAAATACACAAAATATATATTCTTTAGGGATACTGTCTACACATAGGAAATACAACTTTAAGAGAAAAAGAGAATGATTAACACAAAGTTCAGGAGAGCAACCATCTCTGTGTAGAGATGGATGGGGCACGTGGAGGACTTCAGAGGTACTGGAATTTCTGTGAAACTCTGGAAGGGTACGTGGCATGTGGGTTTCCTTATTACTCTTTAAATTAGATAAATAGGAATATGTACTTTTTGAATTTAGGGTATATTTCTCAATAAAAAGATTCTACTCTGCCCTCTAATGACACCTGTTATCTTCTGCTTGCTCACTTTCTTCTGTTAATACAGCTATAAAACATCTGAGAAAGCCACTAAAGATTGAAGCAGAAATATTCACAATAAGCATTCGAGACATTGGTTGAGGGGCACCTGGGTAGCGCAGTAGGTTAAGCATCTGACTCTTGATTTAGCCTCAGGTCCTGAGATCAAGCCCCAGGTCTCATCAGGCTCTGCTCTGAGTGTAGAGCCTGCTTAAGATTCCCTCCCTCCCTCTGTTCCCCACTCTGTACTCTCTCTTACTGTCTCTCAAAAAATAAATAAAATAAAATAAAATAAAATAAAATAAAATACATTTTAAAAAAGATGTTGGTTGATGATGATGTATCAGTACTGAATGACAAAATTTGAAAAGCAAATAAATGCCTATGCAAAGCAAGTTACCTTACTTATTTAACAATTTCTGTCACTTAGTTCATCAAACTCATTTTCTTACATTTAAAGCTTAAACCCCTACCTAATAGAAAACAGAAATGTAGTAATACAGCAAATGCTTAAATTCTTATTGTGTGTTTTTACACTGTTAACGGCACTGCAGCTACCAGCAGGAACTGCATAAACATGTACCAAGAATCTGAAGTGCTTGATATGGAGCCTTGAGCATAATAAGGACCAAAGCAGTTACATGACTATTAATATTGCTACTATGTATTTATCTTGAAAGCTTAAATCTCTGAAGCAGGTTAGCATCCAAACCTTCTCCAGGCATCCTCTCCCACCCTTAAATATTCATCTCTGTTAAGCTTGTTTAAGCCTATGAAATCCCCCCCCCCCCCCCCACTTCTAGTTTAATGGCTTTAAATAAGAGTTTGTTTCTTGTTTATATCTATTCTGCTTTGGGTCTCAGCTGTTTTTCAGTGCAACTGTCCTTCATATGTAGGCTCAGAGTTTTAGGCATTTTGTGTTTGTAACATCTGATGTCAAGACCTGCTTCCACAATCACCACTGCAGGGGAGGTGTAGCATGAGAATCTTCAATCATATTTTGTTGGCTAAAGCAAATTATATATATGGCTGCTCCCCATTTCAAGAGAGTGGGAAGAGCAATTCTTTTTCTGGGTCTGAAAGAAGTGGGTACCAAATTCCTGTGGGTAGTGGGACAGCATAGGTAGCATTATTAGACATTTCAGAGTGCTCTCATGTACTGTCCCCCACCTCGGTTAAGAAACCCTACAAGGAAGTTATTGGTATTTCATTTGTTTAGATGAGAAAGTACATCTTGCTTGACTAACATGGCTTGTGCCATAAGGAGGAGAGAAAAAATTCAAGTCCTGTGCTTGACAACACTTATGTTTTACTGCCCCTTTCACAAATCACATTGAGGAGTGAATC
Organism: Hyaena hyaena; assembly: GCF_003009895.1. Lineage (NCBI taxonomy): Eukaryota > Metazoa > Chordata > Mammalia > Carnivora > Hyaenidae > Hyaena > Hyaena hyaena. The sequence goes on from NW_024081318.1 coordinate 218,697, forward strand.
ATGAGCATAATTCATGCTTTGCTTTTCAATTCTCACACACTGACATGATAAGAGTCATACATCTTACAGCTTGTGATGTCCATTATTCAATAGATATTCAATGAAATATCATTGTTGGCTCTGATTGGCTAAACCATAGTCAACTCGTTTATCAGTGCTACACTCCCAATTTCTTCTTCTAAATGTTTTTCAATACTGGGAATTTCAACACACTTTAATAACATCCCTGTTACTTTCCCTTCTAGTTCAACTATTCACTCAAGAACAATCATTAGTAGTAGGTGTATAGACTGAATAATGTTCTCACAAGGATGACCATGCCCTAATCCCTGGGGACCTGTGGATATGTTACTTACATGGAAAAAAGGGGCTTTGTAAGTGTGATTAAGGACCTTTTTAATTTTAAAATATTTATTTATTTTTGGGAGGTACAAGCAGGGGAGGGGCAGAGAGAGGGGGACAGAGGATCCGAAGCGGGCTCGCTGACAGCAGTGATCACAATGTGGGGCTTGAACTCACGAGCCATGAGATTATGACCTAAATGGAAGTCAGATGCTCAACCGACTGAGACACCCAGGTGCCCGATTACGGGCCTTGACTTGGGGAGGTGATTCTAGATTACCCAGGTAGGTCCAATGCAGTCACAAAGGTATAAAAGGCAGGCAGGAGGGCCATGATGAGAAAAGGAGATGTAACAACAGAAAAAGAGGTTGAAGTGACACATTTTGGACATGGAGGAAGTGGCTGTGAGCCAAAGAATGCAGGCTGACCCTCACAGCTGGCAAAGTCAAGGAAATGGATCCTTCCCTGGAGCCTTCAGAGGGAACCCAGCCTAGCCAACACTGTGATTTGGTTCCCTAAAACTAATTTCAGACTTCAGACCTCCAGAATTGGTAGACCCTTGTGGTGTCCTTAGCCACCAACGTTGTGGTAATTTGATACTACAGCAAGAGAGAAGTAATCCTGGAGGCAAACAGAAATGCATCCTGGAGGTAAGCCTTGTGCATAGCCCTTTTTAGGAGATCACTTAATCCTTCTCCTCCTACTGTCTCCTTTAAAACTTCTTTGTTGGCTCCCTTTCATGATTGATGCCCCCTCCTCTCTACTTCTTATTACTCTCAAAACACAGAACTTGGGCATGAGAATATTTTTGACTGATGTTAGAAATAATGGTAAGATGCTCCCTGTAATCCATTCTGGAAGAGGAGAGGATATAAATTCTAAATTAGAGGAAAAAGCAAGGGAGAAAATAAGTGATAGGGCCTTGGGAATTGGGTGGATTTGAGCTTGAACACAAGCACCAGGTAACAGCAGAGTGCACTTGTGCTCTGTGGACAGAATGTTTGTTCCCCAAACCCACATTCATAGGTTGAAGCTCTAATTCCCAGTGGGAGAGTATTTGGAGGTGGGCCATTGGGAGGTAATTAGGATTAGATTAGACTATGAGGGTGGGGCCCTAATGATGGGATAAACATTTTTTTTAATTAAAAGAGACTTGAGATCTCTATCTCTGTCACTTGAAGACAAAGAGAAAAGGTGCCATCTGCAAGTGAGGAAGAGAGTTCTCACCAGACACCAAATCTGCAGGCACCTGGATGTTGGACTTTCCAACTTCTGGAACTGTGAGAAATACATTGTTGTTTAAGCCACCCCGGTTTATGGTATTTTGTTATAACAGCCTGAAGTGAATAAGACATTGAGCACATTACTTAATCTCTCCGAATATTAGCTTTTTATACGTAAAATTTTTAAAAAGCACCTTTGTTCTCAACTGGGTTGTATGAGAACTAAATGCTACATGGAGAAACTTAGCACTCATATATAGAAAAAAGAATAACACCTTGCTTGGTGTTATGGGCTAAATGGTACCCTGCCTCCCCATATGCATATATTGAAATTCTAATCCCCACTACTTCCAAAAATGACTGTGTTTGGAGACAGGGTCTCAAAGAGGTAAATAAGGTAAAATGAGATCATTAGGGTGGGATCCTATCCAATCTCTTATGAAAAGAAATTAGGAATACAGAAGGAAGACCATGTAAAGACACAGGGGGAAGACAGCTATCTATAAACCAAGAACAGAGACCCCAGAAAAGACTGTCTGCTCATGACTTGCTCTTGGACTTCTAGCCTCCAGAACTGTGAGAAAATTAATCCTGCCTTTTAAGCCTCCCAGTCTGTGGCACTTTGTCATAGAAGACTTAGCAAACCAGCATACTTGGAATCCGGTAGACAAGGATAAAAACAAAATGTTAACTATTAATTTTAAGTACTTCAGCAAAATTCCCTTCCTCTGCATTACAATCTTTCACTTTTGTACTTGCCACTATTTGAAACCTCTTTACCTCTGAAATGTTAAATTATGGAGATCCCTTTCTCTGGTCACAAGATCTGACCCTCTATCCTGTTTTAAGTACTGGTCCTATACTTTGTCCTCACTACAAACTCAACCTCTTCATTGGTGTGTTGGGATGGGAAGATCCAAGATGTCAACACCCACCTGGGTTCATCTTTCTCCCTACCCAGTTTGGACCCAATGGTCAAGGACAGCATATTTTCACCATCCGCTCTGTAGAACCCATTCTCTTTACCCTACCCCTTGCAGTTGGTTCCCAATTCTGGAAATCTACAACCATTGGCTTTCTTTTATTCTGTTCCCAGATTGTCAGATAAATGTTTAAGAACATTTACCATATATCTTTAAAAAATTTGTAACATTTATTTATTTTTGAGAGATGGAGCATAAGCAGGGAAGGGGAAGAGAGAGAGAAGGAGACACAGAATCCAAAGCAGGCTACGGACTGTAGGCTGTCCAGCACAGAGTCCAATGTGGGGCTTGGACCCACAAACCATGAGATCATGACCTGAGCAGAATTCAGACACTTAACTGAACCACCCAGGTGCCCCCATTTACTATATATATTTATGCTACATCTGCTTAAGGAATGTGGAGTATATGACAAATGCTGTTCTGCGCTTAGGTTTCACAACTGTCCTTTTTGATAGCTATCCTCACTTAATAGCTAATGATCATCTGTACAGTTGAATGGGTTCCTACCAGGAAGTCTGTAGAAAGCCAAATGCTAGTGAGATTTGGTACCCTGACTATCCTAGGATCAACATATCTATGATTCTTTTGCTCTTCCTCTCTTCTTATTTTCTCACAGTTATAAGATGGCTGAGAAAGCTCCAGAATTTATTTCCTTATCGATGGCAACATGAAGAGGAAAAGTTTCCACCTGGTACCATCTCTTTTATTGTCTTAGCAACTCCGTCCGCCCTTAAATGTTAGGGATTCTCCTGGTTCCATTCTTGGGTCTCCCTTATCCTTGCCACATATATGCTCTATCAGTGATCTCATCTGAAGGCATCCATGACCGGTCGTACCATGCTGGTAATTGCACAATCTCTGTTTCTGGCCTTATCTTCTTCCCTGACCTCCAGCTACTAATCTGAACTTGGTTATCCATCATATCTTTCAGAGGGAACTTGATCAAAACAAAGCTCTTTCTCTTTCTCCATCCATCTTCTCATATTCCTGGTTGGTGGCATTACCTTCTCCCTTCTCCTAGGCCAGAACCTCCCAAAGCCCCTCTGCAGCACCCTGGTTAGACCCCTCACCAATACCGAATAAGCCACCAAACCCTGTCAGGTCTCCCTCCAATGGCTACAGTTGTTCCTCTATTCCTATTGTTCTGCTGTAGCTCAAGTCCTCATCTACTGTAATCTCCCCAAAAGCCTGCCCTTGTCTCCATACATAATCAGGGGCTCTGCAGGGGCTGAGAGTGCAGAATGGCAGCCCAAGTTCAGTCACATCCTGGTTATGCCACTCACCAGCCACGTGACTCAGGGAAAGCCATTTAACCACTCCGTGCCTGAGTTTTCTCACCTGACGAATGAGGATAATAGTATTTTTTACCGCCTAGACTATTATTGTGAAGAATAAATGGATTAATACATTCAAAGCACTTTGAAGAGTGTCTGGCTCAAACCCTATAAGTGCTAACATTAAAAATCAGATATGCGTATACAGTATTTAGCATAAGTGCTGAGCTCATGGTGAGCTTGGTAAATGTTAATTACTATTATTTTTATCTGCTCTGCCTGATTGCTGCATTCGGGGTTCCGTTAAAGGACTTCACGCTGCATTTTATAATTTATCTCTTAATATCTGTGTCTCTCACTAGACTGTGTATTTTCTCCAAGCAGAACATGGGCCATGTTTTAGTCATCACTGTATGCGTAGCCTTTAGCACAGTGCCTGGTGCAAAGGAAGACACCAACATACATTTCAAGTGAGTAAGTAAGAAAGACAACAAGCAGTTTGCATAGCTCCTGACAGTATACAAGCGGCTAGCCACATTGGACATCTTGAGAGCACATCAGCTCTTTTGCTATAATGCTGCCCCTCCCTCAGGCCTCAGATACGCCCCATCTGGAATTCCTCCTTGATGCTCCACCCTGGCAGAGCTAGATGCCCTTCCCATATGTTTCTGCAGCACACTGTGCCTGCTTTCTCCTATTATAAAATCGTCACACTATAAGGTGTGATACTTGTTGTCTCACTTGATAGACTGTCACCTCCTCTAGGGTGAGAAGAGTGTCTTATTTGACACTATATGGCCAGTCAGTGCCCAGCCATTAACCGACACATGGTACTCAATATGTATCTGTTGACTAAATGTATGCATGCATTAATTCAACACTATGAGATAGGTGTAGATATCATTCCTTTTAATATTGGAGGAAATCCAGAATCAGTGAAATGAAATACCTCCCCAAAGGCTTAGGAACAGAAAATTAGGTTGAAGACATACGCGATATGGATATTAAATTTGTAACTGTAGATGTGTAACTGCATGTGACACAGCCCCACAGTAAGAGTGGCCGAAATGGTAGACCTTTATTTCTCATGTAAAAGCTGGAAAGGCAGCCCTACTATATGAGATCAGCAGGGATCAGGATTCCTTGCGTTCTATGGCTTGGCTGTTCCTGGGTGCTGTCCTGTTTGCACGGTCAAGGAAGGCTCACACCGTGTCTGTAGTTCAGGCCACAGGGAACACGAATGAGAGAGGAGAGTATGCTTCTCTCCTTGAAGGACACCATCCAGAACTTGCCAAGTTCACTGTCACTTTTGCACAGATGGTCGCCTCTAACTGTGACAGTGCTGGGCATATGTGGTTTTCACATTGGGTGCAACTTAAATTTCCATTCTTAGAAGAAGGATTGAAATAATATTGGCAACTAGGGGTCTCTTCTATGGAGTTTAAAGCTCTTCTTTTCCTGGGTGGAGGGGAGATGACACAAGAAAGGGAATAATTATAGGGGAGAGGGTACTGCTCTAGATCAAAAGAAACGTAGGAGGCATACAACCAGACGAAATGTGTAGCCCTTTTTTATCCTCATTTTAATAAAACAATGATTAAAAAGATAATTGAGGAATTTGAAAACACCTGATATTTCACGTATGATAACCTGCTGTGTGGTATGACGTCATACTCTGGATGAAATAATAGTTTTTTGGTTTTTTTTTTAAGATTTATACTCAAGTAGGTAGGCATGAAATGACATGAAGTCTGGTGATTTGTTTTAAACTTCGTCAAGAAAAGGAAGTAGGGAAAGATGAAACAATGTGACAGCCCTGATAATTATTGAATTATCTTACTTTGGGGTATATTAAGATTTTTTTTTTCTCAGTAAGAAAGTTAAAAACAACATCCTTCCCCCAACTAGCTCAGCCCCATTAATAGAGAGATTTCAGTCCAAAGATGGAGGTAAAACATAAAGGCACTGTTTCTTTGAAAGTTCCAGGTTTTTGCAGAGCTCAGGGAATGGCAGGTGAAAAATCAATACATGTGTCCTTACGACTAAGCCTCGCTCCAAATACTCCCCTGAGCTCAGATTCTTCCAACAGATTATAACAGCATCAACATTTTAGGAAAGAAAAATAGCCCCGCAAAATACTTAGCATGCTGGACGTTGTTGCTGGCACAGGCTAAGAGAGAATTAGGAAAATTCCGGCACCGTCTGGGCCTCTCTGGGGGGTGATCCCTCCTTTCCCCCCCTTAGACTATGGAAATTATGTAAAACCCAAGTGAAAGATAATTTCTGGGGGGAAATTTGACTCACAGCAGGTCATGGCTGCCTAGTTTTTCTTCCAAAAGAGATAGGTAAAAGTCATATTTATTGGTTTCTGGAGCTGCGCTGCACTACTCCACCATCAGCCAGGTGCAAGGGTGACATTTGTTGCCACTCTGTTTCTGTGGTAGCTGGGAAGTTTCAGGGCAGGCACTGTGAAGACGATAGCAATTTTCATGAAGAAAAGGTCATCTGTGAGTGGCTCTCAGTCTCAGCAGCAAGGCTGATTGTCTCCTAATCACGGTGTTATAGGCTTTCAGAGGAAATTAGAACCAAGCAGTACTACGTTCTCCAGGTTGCTGATAAAAGGTTTTTCATACATGCAGAGCTAGAGGTGAATTAAGTGAATGCAGTTGCTCACGCTTCTAAACCATACACACCTATGTGAAGTAGCCCATGTAGGTGAACACTTGTACATTACATTTATTTCAACAAACTCTTCTTGAATACCAACTTCTGCTGGGTATTACCCTAAACACTGAGGAGGGAGGCCTGATCCTTGTCCTCTGGGAGCTGACTGTCTGCCCTTACTCCTATTTTTTGAAGGTCAGTAACACAGAATATTGTAAAATTCAGGCTTACTTTTTCCCCTAAGGGACATATATTGTGACCTGCACCCACCGCCCCCAATTCTGCTTAGTGACATGTATTGTATATCCTTCCTGAAAATAGAGTTCTGTTGATCTAATTCCTCATTAGCACATTCATATCTCTCAGACTTTACAATAAAGAAACCTATTTTACCTAGTGTTTCCCAGACTTGTTTAACCTCAGAACCTTCATCAAATAACCCTTTTAGTTGTGTTTCTGGAACATACTTTGGGAGATGTCAATCCAGAGACATCTTAAACCAGTAAAATAGTTGACACTTGTCTGAATTAAACAGAATAGGAATGTGTCCAAGCAGGAACTATTTTAGCAGCTTTCTTTGACTTTTGGCTTACATAAAGCTAAAATCTAAGACACTGAAAATCTTGTTAAGAAGACCTACTTAATGGGCTTCTTGTTAGTTAGCCTTTTTCACGTTGAAGAAAATCTTGCTCCTGGCTTACCTGAAGCTCTCTTTCAAAATAAATTGAATATCAATGAGAACTGAGAAGTGCTTCAGGTGGGGCCCGCTGTGTTGCACCGGTGTTGGGGTTGGGGTGGGGTGTGGTGCTGGTGGTCACTATCCGTATATTGCCTTGTAAATGTGCTCACACAGACAACCTCAAGAGCGCCTGTTTCAATGTCAGGATGCAGAGGGAGTCATTTATGATTGATCAAGGCATCAAAAAATTGCACCCCAGTTACACAGGAATTGACGTATTGAGTAAAAAAAGAGTGTCCTTGGTTAACAAAAAGTTAACCAAAAAAAAACAAAAAAACAAAAAAACAAAAAAACAGCAAAAGAGTCATTGATCTCTCCTCTCTCACATAGAGGTAAACTTTCCTCTGCTGCAAATCACACTGGGTTGATATTGTCTTTGGAAGCACAGCAGGAAGAACTGGTTCATCCAGCATTTTCCCCACCACCTCCTTTTTTCCTCTTCACGAGGAACATTATATCTGTGTTTTTCCTGCCATTTGCCGCTTACCAACCAGTGTACTCCATCACCAGCCATGTCCTTCTCACACAAACACACAAATCTCCTTTACCCCAGATCCTTTTCTGTCTCTTACCTAATTATATCATAAAATTCTCTCTCTCCAGACTTGTCAAAAATGGCCATAATTACAAATAATGGGCCTAAGGACACTCTAACGACACTCTTAGAGCTAGGAAAAAGAGAGCCATTAAGTGTTCAGGAGAAAATGAAGACATTATAATAACCATGCTCTCACTTTCAAAGTCCTTCAAAGTCCGCAAAAGTCTCCTTCAGAATCTCCCAGAAAGTTTCTGTCTACCTCCTTATCTTTCTCTAATCATGCCTGTCATGCCCCAAGTAGCTTTGTACAACATGAGTAAATTCAATATTCCCCAGTACCATTTGATCTCTGGGAAGGGCTTTAGAGATACTTTATACCGAGGAGATGAAAGACTCAGAGAAGTAAAGGTACTTTTTGAAGGACACACGGCTAGCAGATGAAGGGTAACAGAATATGCCACCCCAAGTATGCCACTTCAGCATAAGGATTATTGATCATTATTGCTGAACGCAACTGAGAAGACGCAGGTGCAAGAAAAGGTCTCTGCCTTCTCCCTAGCTGCCTAAAAGCAGGACATAAATTTGCAAAGGTGTCCCTCTGTCCCTCTCTATCAGGAAGGACAAAGGTTAATTCCTGGAGACAACTTGAGACCCTTATAAATAAGGGAGAGTATGACATAACAAAACGTACTCTTTTTCACCTTGCTTTTCCTGATAACTTTTCTATAAGTATACCTCTCTTTCTTTTGTCTTCAGCTGAAGATAGTATTTGAGCCAAGATTCTAAACCACCTCAGGGAGTTATTAATTTTTCCCTGAGTATCTTCCATGAAGTATACATGTTTTTAACTTCTGTTTGATTTTCTTGTTAATATATCTTTTATTACAGGGTCTCAGCCAAGAACTCAGAAGGATAGAGGGAAACTACTTTTTCCCCACTATAGCAGTGACGGGGATGTGAAGTAGGCCTCCTTTCTCCCCTCTGAGTGTTCTTTCTAGCACCTCATGCTGTCTTCTCATACCACAATGCCTAATTTTTCTGTCTGATTTAGTAATACTGGTTGCAAACAGAGACAGAAGGAACAATCCCCATGGAGAAGGGTTAAGTGTCAGAAGACATTCGGGGCACAGGGTAGAGTGACGTGCCTGCCTGTACTACCAAGACCCATTTGGAAATGTCACTGCCATTGTCCAGAGACCAAATTCTAGGTTTCCTGAGGCACATGCACTGCACTGTGAATCCATTTCTGGCAGCAGTTTGGTGGGTGTGAGAACATGACTCTCAGAAAGACCTGGGCTTGAATCTGAGGTTGGCCACTTACAGGTGTACTGGGTTGAATAGCATCCCCCCAAAATACGTGATCACTCCAAACCTGTGACTGTTTCCTTGTTTGAAAGAACAGCCTTAGCAGATAAAATCAAATTAAGAAGAGATCATATTGGATTAGGATGGGCTCTAATCCAATGAAAGTTGTCCTTAGAACAGGAGAGAAATTTGGACACAGAGACACAGATGAGAAAGATGATCATGTGAAAATAGAGACTGGAGTTCTGCTGCCATAAACCAAGAAACACCAAGGACTGTCTGCAACCACCAGAAGCTAGAATGAGCCAGGAAGAAGTCGTCCCTGGAGCCAGGAGAGAGCCTGGCTGTGCTGGCGCCTTGGATTTCAACTTCTGGCTTCCAAAACTGTGAAAGAATAAATTCCTGCTGTTTTTAGCCACCAAGTTCGTGGTAATTGTCTTATGGTAATTTTTGTACTGAATCAAACACAAGCTGTGTGATCAGAATATCTCTGAGACTTAGTTTCTTCCTCTGGGAAATGGGAATAAAAGCAGGGATATATAAGAGGGTTCTCTGAAGCTCCTAGTTCAATGGATGTGAATTCTTTTCCAGGAATGCAGAGGGAAGAGGAGCCCACGGCAACGTTGCATGGGTCTCTAGGTTACCATCAGGGCTTTGTGAACAGCCAGCAGCTCCTGAGAAAATGAGCTCTGGTCTGTTGGGGTGAACATTTTCCTCCTTTCACTGTTGTGGCTCCCTTCTGGCTCTTTCTTTCCAGACAGAGAAAACCGTCTGGGGGCACCGATTGTTCCTGGACGCGGGACCGGTTTTAGCTGGTGATAAATGGGTTGCTGCCCACAGGAGAGCTGCTGGCTGACGTCAGAGATGGCTGGGCACTAATTAAGGGGTTACTGTGTTTACAGGAAGACGGGGAAATGAATGTCAAGACTGCAGTGCTCCAGCTGGTGTTTCACAGGCTCGAGGCCAACCACGATGCCTTTTATCCGAGAGGGGGGGCATATCTGACTGCTCAAGGCCACCCAGGTTCCTCACATGGTGATGCCAAGCAAGTCTGGTGCCCAAAGGGGGAGCTCTTTCTTGCTCTCTCTACTTTCTCTGCCGCTCATCTTTTCCCCACTTGTACTTTGTTATAGATGGGGGGAAACAGAAGCAAGAAAAGTTCTGTCTAGTTAATTGAAACATTTATAAAGAAGCCACGTTTCCAATCTCTTGCCTGGCCGCTCTTGATCCCTGGCAATCTTGCTGTTGGTCTTTGGAACTGATAAATGTGTCTTTCTAAACAGGTCCTAAGAGGCGGCTTAGATTTGGGAGGACAGGAAATTAAAGAGCCTTGGCGGGGGGTAGGGGTGGGGGTGGGGCTGCCAGACTGCGCCCCCACCCTGCCCTCATGTTGAGCAGTGGCTATGGTAGGAGAAAGCAAATAAAGGAGCAGGCCAGCAAGTGGGAGGGGGCACTTGACAGTTCCATTGTTGCCAAAGCCCCAGACAGACCCCATCCAAGACCGACAGTGGCAACACAGGAACTGATTGCCCAGGGTGCCCAGTCTAAAGCTGGCTGCAAATCAAAGCCTCATGCCTTCTGCCAGGCTCTCAGCCAGTAGTTTAATTATCTAGAACAGTCAAAAGGACTAACAACTCCTCCCCGCTCCCCCTCCTGACCTATGGCTCCTAACTCTGGAAGCCTTTCGTGGCATTGAGCCTCTGAATATCCAATACAGAGCCCCAAGTTCAAAGGGAAAGGGGGAAGGGAGGGCTGGAAATGGTGCTGGAGGGGCAGAAGGAGAAAAGCAGCCCCCAACAGGGCACAGTCCTGGGAAAGGGGCTCAAGTTATGAAGAGCAATCTGGCAGCCTACTTGGATACAGTTGAATTAAGCTAAAAAAAGCAGGTGCGGAAAGGTTTCCCAAAATGTTTCCATTTTTTTCTTGTGGGAGGACTAAAAGCTCAGCAAGAATTAAATGTAAACTATTATAGGTACTGATTATTATATGCTATTATATGCCTGCAAGTCCATACATTTTGTATATTCCTTACGATAACTCTGCAATGGAGGTGTGATTGTTCCCACTGAATAGACGATGAAACTGAGGCTCAGAGATGCTAATCAAGGTGTCCAAGATCACACAATGAATAGGTAAGGGGATGAGCCTGGAATCAAATTAGCCTGTTTCTAGGGTCCACGATCTTTCCCCCTCTTATCTGTTGCCAAAGAGCAAGGTACCCCAAAAGTCAGTGGAATAAAACAACCCCATTTTAATATGTTTATGATTTCTGTAGGTAAGGATTTAGTCAAGGCTCTGTACGGAAGGCTCACTTCTGGTCCACAATGACTGAGGTCTCAGTCGGGGTGGCCCCAAGAACTAAAGATCATACATCTGGGGCTGCAGATTTTACTTTCCACCAGGTTCCTTGATTTTTCTCCGCATCGCATCTGTTAATGTCCAGTATGGTTTCTTTACCCACATACTAAAAAAGTGTCCCTGTCTCTCTCCACCCAGCCTTTCCACATGGCTAGCCTGGGCTTCCGCAGAGCATGGTGGTCTCAGGATAGTCAGATTTTTACATAACACCTGACTTCTCCAGGATTGACAGGAAGAGACGGGAATTAGAAGATGCCAGTTTTTAAAATATTGAGCGTGGAAACTGGCACAGTATGACTGGCCATATTATATTGGCTGCATGAGTCACAGAACCTGTCCAGATTCACTACTGCCTCATTAGATGCTTTGTGAACATCATCTCTACACCTTATACCAGCAGGTGTGCAACGGAGGAGCTCTTTCCCTTAAATTACACTGTTTGGGATGATAATGATAATGCTTCAATTTTGCTTAGCTTTTTAGGTTTACAAAGAGCTTCCAACTGGGTCTCTTATTTGAGCCTCATAATAAACCTTTGAGGCAAGCCAAGCAGGTTGTACTATCCTCACTTTAAGAAAACTAAGCTTTCAAAGAGCAAAGAGGCTTATTTAAGGTGAATCATAGGTAAACTCCCAGCCCACTCCAACTCCACACCACCTTCCTGACTACAGTTGAGAGCTTTTTCAGCCATACTCTCTGCCCTGCTAATGTGCTCTGATTTGTCATATGACATTATTCTGCAGCTTAAAAAAAAGGAATATTTCCAGAGGGCTGTCAAAATAATAGCTCTGTTAATAAAACATAGAGCTGGGAATGATACCTCCACTTTCCCAATTTTAATGATAAAGAAAGGTGTATGTTTTATCTTAACTAAAATTAAATATGTGTTTGTCTTTTATTGAGGCAAAAATGCACATAACATAAAATCAACCATTTAAAAATGAACAATTCAGGGGCACTTGGGTGTCTCAGTCGGCTGAGCATCCGACTTCAGCTCAGGTCATGATCTCACAGTGTGTGAGTTCGAGCCCCACATCGGGCTCGCTGCTGGCAGCCTGTCAGTGCAAAGCCCACTTCCGATGCTCTGTCCCCCTCTCTCTGCCCCTCCCTCACTTGTGCTCTTTCAAAACTAAATATTTTTTTTAAAAAATGAACAATTCAGTGACATTTAGTACATTCACAGTGATGTCCAACCATCACCTCTATCTAGTTCCAAAACATTTTCATCAACCCTACAGGCCCTGTTTATACATTTATAAAATAAAATGTATGTATGATAATTTTGCCTTATACTTGGAATCAAAATGCTTTGTAGGTAATTACTAATGCTAGGCTTTGTTAAAATGAAAAATGATGTCTTTGGACTCAGACTGACCTGGATTGAAATCACAGCCCTTCAATTTTCTAGTCTTGTGGGTTTCAGAAAGGTATTTAACTGAGCCTGTTTCCTCATTCCTCATAAATGGGAATAATGATATCTACTTAGACAGGAAATTGTGAAGACAGGTGAGATAATGGACCTCAAGCACCTCTTACAGGGAATGGTTCTTAGTGGTTGCCTAAATGAGGGCAGTTGTTGTTCATAGTATTAATAGCCAGAAAAGAGTTATAGGACCTTAGGAAAACAATTATGACCCTCTGGGCCTCAGACTCCCAGATGGAAACAGAAGTGTGGGTCTAGACAATTTTTTTTAGGAGATAGAACAAACTTTTTTTAAAGTATATTTATTTGCTTTGAGAGAGAGTATAAGCAGGGGAGAGGCAAAGAGAGAGAGGAAGAGAGAGAGAATCCCAAGCAGGCTCTGCACCAATGTGCGGCTTGAAACCATGAACTGTGAGATCATGACCTGAGCTGAAACCAAGAGTTGGATGCTTAACCAACTGAGCCACCCAGGCACCCCATGGTCTAGATAATTTCTAAGCTCTGATATTTAAGGTGATAAAATATCTAACAGGTCTGTCTTCCTTCTGCATCTTCAAAAAGCCTCCTGCTACTTTCCTCCCTTCTGCCCCCCTGACAAAACACACTTGTGCACATACGCATGCACACACACACACACACACACACACACACACACACCCATATATACAAACACAAATCTTATTTCTTCCTGATTAGAACTTAAAAGTTTTGAAAGCTTTATTGAGGTATACTTGACATATAATAAAATGCACATCTTTTAAGTGTACAATTTGATAATTTTTTTCAAGTTTCTAAATTTTTATTTTCAGAGAGAGAGAGAGAGAGAGTGACTGCATGTGAGCAGGGGAGAAACAGAAAGAGAAGGAGAGAGAGAATCCCAAGCAGGCTCTGTACTGTCAGTGTAGAGCCTGACAGGGGGCTCGATCTCACGAACTGTGAGATTATGACCTGAGCCCACATCAAGAGTTGTATGCTTAACCTTGACTGAGCCACCCAGATGCCCCAACGTTGTTAAGTTTCGAGATATGTATATACCCATGCAATTTTCACGATCAAGATGATGACGAATTATCACCTCCCAAAAGTTTCCTGTTGCCCCTTTGTAATCAACTCTCACAATCTCCACACCCTCTAATTATTTGATATTTGAGATATTCCTATACTTGGTATTTTTGTTATCCAGAATGTGCAGACACACAGGTTCCCTTAGGCCAGGGACTTTGTGTGTTTTGCTCATTATGGTATCCCAGCAACTGGCTGAATACTGGAAAATAGGAGATGTTCAACAAATATTTGTTAAATGAATAAATAACTCCTTTGTTCCTTTACTTCTGATGCAGAGATACTTAAGCTTTTTTCTCTGAGTTCTATGGTGATCGATGCCAAGGTAGGAGAGAGCTCTGGGGTCTGGAGTGGCTAGGAGCATTTCACAGGGGAAGGAAATTGCTTTGAGGCTCCGATGATGAAAAGGGCTTGTTGAGGAAGGCAGAGCTAATGGCTTGAGCACAGGCCAGGAAATAATCTGGGAAGTATGAGAAAGTAAGAAATGGATTCGAGACCAAGCAGTGACTGACATGATTGACAAGTGGCAAGAATCAAGCTCTCTGGAGCTGTGGGAAACGGGAGCCTTTGTGGAATAGAAAAACCAAAATAAAAACAAAGCAGGAGTTGCTGGTACCTTGGCTGAGAGTCATGACACGTTAGAAGTGGCATAGATGTTCAGGATTAGACAAATACTTTCCAAATGCAAATGAAAAGATGAACTCCAGAGAAATAAGATAAACTTATCCAGCTCCTATAGGAGAAAGTAAGAGAACCAGAGAAAATCCGTTTCTTGTTCTCTGGCAGGTTTATTCATTCATCTTTTAATATTTATTTCTTTACTTAATTTACTGAACTCCTACAATATGCAAGCACTGCGCTAGCACTGAGATTACAGGGATGAAAAATACAGTCCCTGGCCTTAGAGAGCTCATAGTCTAGTGAAAAAGATCTACATGATGCAGTGTGAGAAGAATCTGGTCTGCTGGTTATGACTAAATGAAGAATCCAAGAACTAGGGAATGTGGGCAACGTCTAGAAGTGGGAAAGGAGGAGGGAGCATCTTTTTTCTAGAGCCTCTGGAAAATAACGTAGCCTGTCGACACCTTGATTTCATCCCAATGAGATCCATTTGGAACTTGTGAACTGCGTAACTATAATAAACCTGCATACTTTGAAGCCACCAAATTTGTGGTAGTGTGTTACAATGGAAAATTAATACAATCCCTTTCTAGCTGTTGAGATGTAGAGTTAGTTACTTAAGTTCTCTGAGAATTTCAACAATTTTCTCAATAAATAAAAATAATAGTACTTAGCCCTTGGCTTATTAAGGAATAAGTGAAAGAATAAAAGTAAGTGAGTAATGGCTGGTGTTATAAACTGAATTGGGTTCTCCTTCTCCAGTCATACATTGAAGCCCTTTTCCCTACCTAAGAATGTGACTGCATTTGGAGATAGAACCTTTAAAGAAGTGGTTCTGTTAAAAGAAGGCTAACAGGATGGACCCTAATCCAGTCTACAGGTAGTCTTATTATAAGAAGGGGAAACTGAGACACACAGAGAGACCCTAAGGATGTGTACGCAGAGGAAGGACCATGTGAGGACACAAGACGATGGCCATCTGAAAGCCAAGAAGGGAGGGAGGTCAGGAGAGTCCAAACCTGCTGAATACCTTGATTTTGGACTTCCAGCCCCCAGAACTGCGAGAAAACAAATTTCTGTTGGTTAAGCTATGCAGTCTGTGGTACTTCGTTACGGCAGTCCAAGCAGGCACCATGAATATGAGTCAGCAGGGCCGACCTGCAGTATTTGGGATCTGGTCTACACCTGTTTCAGACATCCATCTTCTGATACACAGTAGGAACAATTCAATTTCCGAAGACGCGCTGCTTGCAAAGGGGCTCCTTCTGAGAGACACATTTAGGCTGCAGAGAGAATGAGGAGACTTCAGCCATCCATCTATGCATGTTCTCTTCTCTAGCTACGCTCAGAGGATGTAAAAACCATCTGGCAGATGAGAGCCCCGGCGGTTACCATGGTGAGGCAGAGCGGAGCCCGGAGACTGAGGCATGTGTATGTCGCTGCCTGACACTTGAGCCCAGTGAAATGTTAGCCTGGCTTGTGTTCATTTTGGCCAATGTTTTTATCCAGCTTTTTTCCCAACTAGGTCATTTGAAAAACATGCATGTCCAGTTCTGATCACGGGGTGTTTTCACCTACAGATAAAAAGCTCTCTGACAATAGGAACTGGAGTAATTCTTCATTTCCTTCCCTCTATCACCCCCTCCTCCCCCACAGTATTGAAACCCATGTCTGTTACTGAGCTGATTCTCGAAAAGTACTTGTCAGGTTGAGCTGAATTCGTTAACCTTTGGGGAAACTCTGTGTTCATATTTGCTTCCAATTTTAAAAAGCACTGACAATTAATTTCAGTGGGAGCGTATAGTTCGTTCAAGTGGCAAGCTCTGGTATTTGGTTTATCGATGCAGCAGGATTAAGACATGTGAGCAGAAGACAGGGGTTGATGCCAAGAAGGGTAGTGCACAGACAGGGATTGAGAGAAATGACTCTGTACTTGGTTGGACCTGGGTTCTCGTCCTGGGTCTGCAGCCACTCCCTGTGTGACTTTGGGTCAGAGATTTCACTTCCCTGGCCTCTTTCTTGTTCTAAACATGGGGGTCCTAATCATACCTGCTTAATGGGGCTCTTTGGAGGCTTAGTGGAGATGACGCTGGTAAAGCCCTGTATCTAGAGAGATACTCAACTGTGGGTATTTTAGTCATTAATATAACACTATTACAGAGGCTTTTATTTAGGTTCTATCCCCAACTCCTCAATCTTGGGCACTTGTTTCCTGATTTCTAACATTCTAGGAAATGTTCTTTCTCACTAAGCTCATGTCTAGGGGTAGGTGTGGACACACCAGAGACCTGTACCTGCTCCCAAGCCATCTATGGGTTCCCTTCAATAATTACAGGATGTCTGAGGCTTCCAGTGGCAGAGGCATTTGTGGAAGGCAAAAGGCTGAGCCTGGAAGGGTGAGACAGAGGCCTGACAACCAGGAGTGAACTGGCTCAGACTAGCCTGATCCAGACACAGGAGGATGCAGCCACCAGAAGGGCTGGCTGTGGAAGGTGGCCCCATTCACAGACAGTGCCAGGCTCTGGGAGGAATCAGCCAGGGGTTGGAGAGTCCAGGGCTACCCACAGAGCCAACAACAGCATTGTGGAGACAAAGGCTTTGCCCCTCTGCAAGTTCAGCGTAGTGCCTCTCCTTCCTTCCCCTCCAAAGGAAGCTCTCCATTCTCGACTTAGGCAAAAGCTGAGAGTTGGGATCTGCTGGATTCTTTCATGTTCTGGAAGGTCTCCAGCTGCCTCAAAGCCTCCTCTCCCTCCCAGCCACAGACTCTCCCCCATCCTTGCACCTTCCCTCTCCACACCCAGGTCACAGATGGGCTTCTGGGGCGCGTGGAAGGAGCCATCAATTAAGGGGTTTATTGGGTACTCAAGCCATCCAATAGCAAACTCTACTAGCATTTGTTGCGTACTTACTATGTCAGGCATCTTGCTGGGTACCTGGTATAGTGTATGTTACTTAATGTGCCCTAGGGAAGTACTTCTTTTCATTCCCCATTTTGTGATTGAGGAAACAAGTCCACGTAACTTAGTGACATGCTTAAGGCTTTATAGCAAAGCCAGGATTTGGACCTATCAGTTGAGCTCCCAAGGGTATGCTTCTCAGTGTGGAGAGGCAGAGTGAGGAGAGCAGGGGTTGGGAGACAGACTGTCACAGTTTGAGAGCTGGACCCACCACTTACTGTGTGAACAAAATTGGGAATGGTTTTCTCTGTATTTCACTTTCCCATCTATAAAAAATGGGACAATGATAGTACCTCCTTCATAGAGCTGTTAAAGTATTGTATGGGTCAATACATGTAAAGTGCTTAGGTCAATGGCCAGCACCCAGTAAGCACTCTCTTCACATTTCTTATTATAATAAACACATCAGGGTGGCTTCCCTGAAAAGTTGCCTAAAATCTCTACATCAGAGAGAGAGCCTGGAGCTTCTGCAGATAACAGGGCACTCACTGGATGCCAGGTGCACCTTCTCCAACAATCCCGGCCAGGACTCAACAAGCCTTCACAGAGAGGAGGACAAAGCTGTGGTAGAGGGATATTCTATCCTTCCTCTGATCCCCTTGCTGTTCTTTGCCCTCCTACACACTTATACCTGGAAAAATTAATGATTAGATGGAGCTGAATTCAAAAGACCTGGATTTGTACCTTTTACAAGTGTGTGACTTTAGTCAAATTAAAAAACCTACATGTCTCTGTTTCTTCATCTTATAAACTAGATACTGACAGAATGGAGGGCAACAAGAGGAAGAAGGGCCTGATAGGGCAACAGGTGGTCCCAAAGTCACTGGCTTCATAACAGATTTATCCTAGGAGCCTTAGGAGAACAGTTCCTCAGTACCTACAGGGGTTGAACTTCTTTGAGTGACTCTTCACCTGTGATCTCTTTGATTTCTTTGAGTCCCAAACACTTTGGTCAAATTCCAGGTTCAGTGTTCAGTATCACTAATTATCAGGGAAATGTAAATCAAAGCCAAAATGGACTATTACCTCACACCTGTTAGGATGGCTGTTATCAAAAACACAAGAAATAATTTAAGTTGGAATGTAAACTGGTGAAGCCATTGTGGAAAACAATATGGAGTTTCCTCAAAAAATTAAAAATAGAACTCTAATATGATCTAGCAATTCCACCTCTGGGTATTTATTCAAAGGAAAGGAAAACACTAACTCAAAAAGGTATCTGCATCCTCATGTTCATAGTAGCATTTTTCTTAACAGCCAAGACATGGAAACCACCTAAGTGTCCATCAATGGATAAAGAAAATGTGATATTTATGTGTCTCTCTGTGTGTATCTATATAGGTATATAATAAGATATTATTCAGTGATAAAAAGGAAGAAATCCTACCATTTGTGACAATATGGATTGACCTGGAGGGATTATGCTAAGTGAATAAGTCACACAGAAAAATACTATATGATCTCACTTATATGCGGAATAAAAAACAAACAAACAAGGGGCACCTGTGTGGCTTAGTTAGTTAAGTGAGTGACTTTGGCTCAGGTCATGATTTCATGGTTTGTGAGTTCAAGCCCCTCATCAGGCTCTGGGCTGACAACTCAGAGCCTGGAGCCTGCTTTGGATTCTGTGTTTCCCTCTCTCTGCCCTTCCCCTTCTCATACTCTGTCTCTGTCTCAAAAATGAATAAAGATTTAAAAAATTTAAAAAAACAAACAAAACCCAAAATCAATAAAGCCAAACTCATAGATACAGAGAACAGACCAGTGGTTACCAGGGGTTGGTGGAGGGGAGGGAGTAGGTGAAATGGGTGAAGGTGATCAAAAGGTACAAACTTTCAGCCATAAATAAATAAGTCCTGTGGATGTGACGTATAGCCTGGTGACTGTAGTTAATAATACTGGACTGTATATTTGAAAGTTGCTAAGAGAGTAGATCATTTTATTTTTTTTAATGTTGTTTTAAAATTTATTTCTGAAAGAGAGGGAGGCAGCGTGAGCAGGGGAGGGTCAGAGAGAGAGGGAGACAAAGAATGCGAAGCAGGCTCCAGGCCCTGAGCTAGCTGTCAGCACAGAGCCCGACGTGGGGCTCGAACCCACAAACTGTGAGATCATGACCTGAGCCAAAGTCTGATGCTTAACCGACTGAGCCACCCAGGCGCCCCATGTAGATCATTTTAAAAAATAAAAAATTTCAATGTTCAGAAGAATAGGTGGTTCTAGCTTTGGATTTATCATAGATACAAACCCAGAAAGCTGCTTATTAGGGGTATCAAGATGGAGAATTTGTGGCTTCTGTGATTTAATTCTCTTTAAGAGCAATTTTGACTGTAACAAGAAACAAAGGATACTATACAACCATAAAGGAAATAATCCAACAAGAATATATAACAATTATTAATAGGCACCCAACATGAGAGCACCCACATGCATAAAGCAGCTAATAACAAACATAAAGGAAGTAATTGACAGTAATACAGTAATAATAGAGGATGTTAATGTTAATAGAGTAATACCCCCCCCCCGTGCACTTACATCGATGTATAGATCATCCAAACAGAAAATCAACAAGGAAATGGTGGCTCTGAGTGAAACATTGGACCAGATATATCTAACAGATATATTCAGAACATTCCATTCTAAAATAGCAGAATACACATTTTTTGCAAGCACACATGAAGCATTCTCCAGAACAGATCACATATGAGGCCACAAAACAAGTCTTTACAAATTCTAACAGACTGAAGTTACACCAAGCATCTTTTGTGACTACAATGCTATAAAACCAGAAACCAACCCCAATAAAAATCTGGAAAGAAAACAAATTAAAAACATGCTACTAAACAATGAATGGGTCAACCCAGAATTCAAAGAGAAAATAAAAAATACATGGAGACAAATTAAAATGAAAACACAATGGTCCAAAATCTTTGGGATGCAACAAAAATAGTTCTAAGAGGAAAGTTTATAGCAATATAGGTCTACTTCAAGAAACAAGAAAAAAATCAAATAAGTAACTTAATCTTATATCTAAAGGAGCTAGAAAAAGAACAAACAAAATCCAAGGAAGGAAATAATAAAGATTAGAGCAAAAATAAATGAATACAAAACTTAAAAATTAATAAAACAGGTCAATGAAACCAGGAACTAGTTCTTTGCAACAATCAACAAAATGGGTAAATCTTTAGCCAGACTCATTATAAAAGAGAGAAAGACTCAAATAAACAGAATCAAAAATAAAAGAGGAGAAATAACAACTAATACCACAGAAATACAAAGGATTGTAAGAGAATATTATGAAAAATCATATGTCAACAAATTGGACAACCTTGAAGAAATGGATAAGTTCCTAGAAACACAGAATCTCCCAAAACTGAATCAAGAAGAAATAGAAATTTTGATTAGACTGATTACCAGCAATAAAATCAAAAGAGCAGTTAAAAAAACTCCCAAAAACAAAACCCCAGGACCAGATGTCTTCACAAGTGAATTCTACCAAACATTTAAAGAGTTAATGCCTATTCTCAAACTACTTCAAAAATAGAAGAGAAAGGAAAGCTTCCAATTCTTCCTATGAGGCCAGATACCTTCCTATTAACCAGATACCCAAACCAAATAAAAACACTACGTAAAAGACAAACACAGGCCAATATCTCTGATGAACATGGATGCAAAGATTCTCAACAAAATATTACAAACAAAATCCAATAATACGTTAAAAAGATCATTCCCCATAATCAATAGGATTTATTCTTGGGACGCTAGGGTGGTTCAATATTTTCAAATCAATAAATGTGATACATCATAGTAACAAGAGAAAGTGTTAAAAACCATATGATCATTTCAACAGATGCAGAAAAAGCATTTGACAAAGTACAACATCCATTTGTGATTAAAAAAAAAAAAAACCCTCAACAAACTAGGTTTAGAGGGACATACCTCAACATAATGAAGGCCATATATGAAAAACACAGTTAGCATCATACTCAATGGAGAAAATATGAGAGCTTTTCCCCTAAGATCAGGAACAAGACACTCTCATCACTTTTATTCAACAGAGCACTAGAAATCCTAGCCACAGCAATCAGAAAAGGAAAAAGAAACAAAAGGCCTCCAAATTGTTATGAAAGAAGTAAATTTTCACTATTTGCAGATAACATGATACTATATATAGAAAATCCTAAGGACTCTGACATAAAACTACTGGAACTAATAAATGAATTTAGTAAGGTCACAGCAAACAAAATGAATGTACAGAAATGTGTTGCATTTCTATACAATAATAATGAATCAGCAAAAAGAGAAATTAACAACCTCATTTACAATTGTGCCAAAAATAATAAGATACCTAGGAATAAACTTAACCAAAGAGGTGAAATACTTGTACTCAGAAAACTATAAAACACTGATGAAAGAAATTGAAAATGACAAAAACAAATGAAAAGATATACCATATTGTTAAAATATCTATACTACCCAAAACAATCTACAGTAATGCAATCTCGATGAAAATACAAACATTTTTCACTGAACTGGAAAAAAATCCTAAAATTTTTATGGATCGCTTCTCGGCCTTTTGGCTAAGATCAAGTGCACTAAAATTTTTATGGAACCACTTAAGTCCCCAAATAGTCAAAGCAATCTGGAAAAAGAAGAACAAAACTGGAAGCATCACAAATTCAGATTTCGTGCTATATGACAAAGCTGTAATAATAAAACAGCACTGTTTTGGCACAAAAACAGACACATAGATCAATGGAGCAGAATAGAGAGGCCAGAAACAAACCCACAATTATATGATCAATTAATCTTTGACAAAGAAAGCAAGAACATGTAATGGGGAAAAACCTCTTCAACAATGGTGTTGGGAAAACTGAATAGCTACATGTAAAACAACTAAACTGGACCACTTTCTTACACCATACACAAAAACAAAATCAAAATGGATTAAGGATCTAAATATGAGAAGTGAAACCATAAAAATCCTAGAAAAGAGCACAGGCAGTAATTTCTCTGACATGAGGTTTGGCAACATTTTTCTAGATATGTCTCTTGAGGCAATGGAAACAAAAGCAAAAATAAACTATTGAGACTACGTCAAAAATAAAAGCTTCTGCACAGCAAAGGAAACAATCAAGAAAAATAAAAGATAACCTATTGAATGGGAGAAGATACTCGCAAATAAAATATCTGATAAAGAGTTGGTATCCAAAATATATAAAGAACTTATACAACTCAATAATCAAAAAAACCCCCAAATAATCCAATTTAAAATGGGCAGAAGACATAAGCAGACATTTCTCCAAAGAAGATATCTAGATGGCCAACAGACACATGAAAAGATGTTCAACAGTACTCATCATCAGGAAAATACACATCAAAACCACAATGAGATAGCACCTCAGACCTATCAGAATGCCTGAAATTTAAAAAAAAAAAATACCACAAGAAACAGAAAGTGTTGTCAAGGATGTGGAGAAAAAGGAACTCTCATGCACTGTTTGTGGGAATGCAAACTGTTGCCGCTACTGTGGAAGACAGTATGGAAGTTCTTCAAAAAGTTAAAAATAAAATCACCATATGATACAGTAATTCCACTAT
The DNA here is from genome assembly GCF_003009895.1 of Hyaena hyaena. Taxonomy (NCBI): domain Eukaryota; kingdom Metazoa; phylum Chordata; class Mammalia; order Carnivora; family Hyaenidae; genus Hyaena; species Hyaena hyaena. The sequence continues at coordinate 241,787 of NW_024081318.1, forward strand.
TGTGCATTTACCCAAAGAATACTATAACACTAATACAAAAAGATGTATGCACCCCTATATTTATTGCAGCATTATTTACAATTGCCAAATTATGGAAACAGCCCACACATCCATCAATAAATGAATGGATAAAGATGATAAATACATATTACACACATACAGTGGAACACTACTTCAGACATAAAAAAAGAATGAAATCTTGACATTTGCAACATGGATGGAATAGCGAGTATAATGCTAAGTAAAATAAGTCAGTCTGAGAAAGACAAATACCAAAGGATTTCACACATATGTGGAATTTTTTAAAGTATTTATTTTGAGAGAGAGAAAGAGAGCAAGCTGGTAAGGAGCAGAGAGAGAGGGAGAGAGAGAACCCGAAGAAGGCTCTGAGCTGACAGAAGGGAGCCTGACATGGGGCTTGATCTCACAAACCATGAGATCATGACCTGGGCTGAAATCAAGAGTTGGATTGCTTAACCTACTGAGCCACCCAGACTCCCCCACACATATGTGGAATTTAAGAAATAAAAGAAATGAAGAAAAAAAGAGATAAACCAAAAAAGATTTTTAACTATAGAGAACAGTGTGATGACCTCCAGAAGAGAGGTGATGGGGGTATGGGTGAAAGGTGAAGGGGATCAAGAGTGCATTTATCTTGATGAACACTGAGTCATGTATGGAATTGTAAAATCACTATATTGTACAGCTGAACCTACCAGAACACTGATAACTATACTGGAATTAAAATTTAAAAATAAATGAAGATATAAAAAATAATTAAAAAGTTAAAAACAGAAGAATTGACTAGGCAAAGAAAGAAAAGCGTCAAAGGACCCCAAGCTAAATGACAGGATCCTACTCCCCTGGATCCATGATCCCTTGTGGCAGCTGTGGGAATGGCCTCTACCTTCACTTCACGTCAACTGTGACCAGCTACTCAGAAGAGTGGATGGCTCCGTAGCTCACAGGGTATAGAGAAGAGCTGGTGAGAGGGCTGGTGCATGTCTGCTCATAGCCTCTGCTAGCTGTACTTACCCACCCAGCTGAGTTTTAACACTGTCTTTTCACTGGACTTTACCTTTCGTTGGGGGGTACTAGCCTTGTCTGGCTTCTCCCCACTTGTGTTCCTAATTCTTGGCACAGTGCCTGGCACAGGGCTGAGGCTCAGTTGATATTTGTAGAATGGTAACTGAATGAATGTTAGCTACCATTGCTGTTATCACTGAAATGAAGGTTCCCTTTCTTGTAGTATAAACTTATGCTTATAGAGCTTGTGATCCATTAGCGATAGCTTGGTGTGTGATAGCCTCAAATTCCCATATCACAACCAGAGAAAGTTGTCCCAAATGCTAGTCTATGAAATAGAAGTATGTTATAATGCCATAAGATAAATATCTACCAAATAAAGACTATTTTTCAAATATTTTTCAAAAACTTATTTTCAAATAAGATTAGAAAGTGATATAAACCATATTTCTCCCTGCCTTGGGTCTCACAAAGTATATTAATTGACTAAAGGCTCTGAGAAGCCCTGCAATAAAGAAATCTATCTTCGTTTAACCAACTGCCCAGGCAACCATTTTCTCCTATAAAATGCATGAATATTTCTTGCTACACAATCATTTGGGAACTGCTGAATTACACTTGAGTTTTATTGAAGGCAGAAGCTGTGTCTTGTCAATATTGGTATCTCCTAGGTACCTAGCAATGTTATACACATAAATGTTGGTAAGTACACACTGATAGACTGTCCTAGCAATCCTCTCTCTATTTTTTTCTTTAGTTTCTTTACGAAAGAGCAAAAGCTTGATTGGAACTTAATGTAATTGCTGGTAAATCACAATGAATTTATTTCCCTTTGCCAAGACTAAACCAAAGCAATTTGTAATAATTTATTCATCAATGTAATGGAATCATAGGATCAATTCTAATTCAAGCTCTCTCACTCTCTAGTTCTGTGGCCTCAAGCAAGTTACCACTTCTGGGATGGCTTAAGAGCCCTTGATTTCTAGATTTCTACCTACCAAATCCCATTCTCTCACAGTCTTCTACAACTCCAAAAATGGTACCATCATCAATCTATTTTTCTCAAGCCAGAAATGTAGGTACCATCTTGGATTCCTGACTCCCATCTGCATCCAAATCCACTAGCCACTCCTGGTGATTCTACCAAACAAGCACATTATATCTCAAAACTATCCAGTTCTCCCATTTCCGTTGTCACCTCAATGGGGCCACCAAACATTATCCCTTGTGGTAACTAGAACCACTTCAATGGGTGCTTGCTACTTTTTTTTTGTTCCACCCCCCTATAACCTACCACAACATCAGCAAGAATGATCTTCTTAGAATATAAATTAGATTATGGTACTCTTCTGCTCAAAAGTTCCTCAACATTTCTGACGTATTCAGAAGACAATCCAAACCCCTCATCATGGTCTGCATTTTTGCTGGCCTTTGCTGCTGCTTGTCCATTCTCTCTTCATTTTCTGCATCCTTGATATATGAGTTGTCTTTGATTTTCCCAGAAAATCCAAGGTTGTGTCACCTTGGAAACTTCACACACACTCTACCTGCAACAGTGGTCCATCCATTCTTCATCCAGGGCTCGCTCTTATATTTCAGTGTCAGCCTAATGGTATCTCCCCAGAAAGACCTGGTCCAGCTCCTATCACATTATGCAAAGTAGGTCCCCCAACTTCTCTATCTTTGTGCTTGTTCGTTTCCTTTAGAGGAGCACATGCCACCATCTGTTACTGTTTTGTGTCTTTGTTGTATGTGTTGCCAATGGACTATAACCTCAATGAGCCAGAGACCATGTCTGTCCCTTATCTTCCCCGTGCATAGCAGAATGACTGCAGATACACAGAAGCTTTTGGTTTTGTTTTTTAATTAAAGAGCCTTCATTTTCTCAAACATGAATGAATATTATTTGTCTTACCTTTGGTCGAGGCTTACCACACACTTTTATTTTATTTTATTTTATTTTATTTTATTTTATTTTTTAATTTATCATCTTGCTTTTTTTATTTTTTTATTTATTTAATTATTTATTTATTTTACAAATAGTTTATTGTCAAATTAGTTTCCACATAACACCCAGTGATCATCCCCACAAGTGTCCTCCTCCATGCCCATCCCCCCCCCCCCCCCACATCCATCAGTCCTCAGTTTTTGTCAGCATTCAAGAGTCTCTCATGGTTTGCCTCTCTCCCTTTCCCCCACCATTTCCCCCCTTCTTCTCCCCCTTGTTCCTCCGTCAAGTTGCTCCTAATCCTCCTATACGTGCAAACATATGATATTTGTCCTTCTCTGCCTGACTTATTTCGCTCAGCATAACACCCTCAAGGTCCATCCATGTTGCTACACATGGTCAGATTTCATTCTTTCTCATTGCCATGTAGTGTTCCATGGTATAGATAAACCACATCTTCTTGATCCATTCATCTGTTGATGGACACTTAGGCTCTTTCCATGTTTTAGCTATTGTTACCACACACTTTTAAACTTGCTCTAAAAAATAAATGAGTGAAACAAAATATTTATTGAGTTGCCATTACATGCAAAGCATAAGCTAATAAATGTGATCCATCTTAAAGGAGAAGGCAATCTGGTACAGTAGAGAGAGGAGCCTGGGCTTTGGAGTCAGAAAGACTATCAGCCACCTGTTGACTGACTGATGGGACCTTCATGCCCTTCCTTGAGATGTAGCTCAAAGGACAACCCTGTTATCCTGCAGGGAACATCTGACAGAGACTCTTGCCCAAGGAAGACAGCCATGACAGTTTGCTGCAAAGCCTGGCCTCTGCCTCAAAATCCTTATCAGTTATGACTACCATTTGATGATGCTCTCATGAGAGAGAAGGCCTATTTTTTTTCTCTCTGCCTAGCCGTTGCTGGTTGTGCCCTGTGGTGAAGGGGACTCTGCTGCCTTTGAGCAACTTTGCAACAGTCCTCTGGCTTCTCTACTCCCAGTACTAGCAGATGGCCCTGGAGAAGAATCCCTTCCCTTTAGCCTGCCTGTGAGCCAACCTCCCCTCCCACCCGCCCCCCCAGGATATTTTTTAATTGTTTCAGACCATTGGCCGTAACTTTTCCTTATCATTTATGTATTTTTTTAAAATGGGGTCATAGCACGTCATAGAGTCTTTATGTTCATCCGTGCTAGTTCAAATCTCCAAATCTCTACGCTTGACCCATGGGGCAATAAGTGACCATAGAATTATCTGGTATAGTAAGGAGAACTCACAATTTGGAATCAGGATGGGAGTCTTTGATTCAACCTTGTTGTGCTGTGAGACTGTTGGTAAATCATCTCTGTACCTCAGTTCTCTGCTTTGCCAAGTGCAAACACGAATATCTGTCCTTCCAATATTATGTGATGTTTCATATGTAACATTAATGAAATATATAAGGTTACAAGGTAACATAAATGAACAACATTTGGAAGGTTAAAACTCCAAAGTGTGTAATAGTAGTGTATGGTTATTTCTTGCTTCTGAAAAAAAAATCTCCCTCTTTTTTTCCAGGGTGGCTTAATAAACAGGACAGCTTTTCAGAGAAGCAGCCATAGCATACATTCCATTATGCTAATGTACATTCAATTAGAATGTAAAATTCCAGTCATCTGCCTTGCGGTGTTAATGAGTTGCCACTTAGAAGGACCAGGAAGCAAATTAAATGTGCAGTATATGTATAAAGTGTCAGAATTGCCAACTCTCTACCTGATTGGAAACTGAGCTGTTCAGGTCCTGTTCCCTGTTTCTCATTCCTCAGTTTAGGGGCTCCAGCTGGCATATTATTCCATGTGGGTAGTACCAGTGACTGTCCCACCATCCCTGCCCAGACCTATCCCGTCTCAAATCCTGGCTAAGTGAAGAGAGTTCACATGTCCTAGACTTAGTTTTATCAGGAGAGGGATGGAGGTGGCTTGGCTGCCAAAAGGGAAGGATGCCTACTTCATTCTTACTGGAAAATATGCCTTAAAAACTTCCTCAGAAGTGTCTTTGCCAGTATACAGAAAAGAATTTTGGGGGGAAAAAGAATGCTTTTTGGAATGTTATAAACATTCAAATAGGTAAAATAGTAAGAATAGAATTGTATCACCAAAACGAATATATAACACTGTATGTTAACTGGAATTAAAATAAAAACTTAAAAAAAATAAGAACAGGAAACTGATGATGATGTTACAGAGAGTAACTTCTATGCATCAGACACTGCACCAATGCCTACATCTAGTCTTTTTTTTTTTTTTTTTTTTTTTTTTTTTTTTTTTTTTTTTTTTTTGGAAAGTTTATTTACTGAGAGAGAGAGAGTGTTGAGCTGGGAAGGGGCAGAGAGAGGGAGAGAGAGAATCCCACACTGACAGTATGGAGCCCAATGCAGGGTTTGAACTCAAGAACTGTGAGATCATGACCAAAGCTGAAATCTAGAGTCAGACACTTAACTGACTAAGCTGCCCAGGTGCCCCTACATCTAGTCTTTTAAAATTTCTTTTCAGAGGTGACTGAGCATGGAGCTGCTTAGGATCCTCTCTCCCCCAATTCTGCCCCTTCCCTGCTTGTGCTCACACTCATGTGTGCTCTCTCTCTCTCAAATAAATTATAAATAAAATAAAATTTAAAATAAACTTATATGTACATGGTTTTAAAAGTTCATTTTTTAGTATTTTTTAAAATGTTTATTTATCTATATTTTTGAGAGAGAGAGAGAGAGCACAAGCAGGGGAGGGGCAGAGAGAGAGAGGGAGACATAGAATCCAAAGCAGACTTGACACTGTCAGTGCACAGAGCCTGATGTGGGGCTTGATCTCACAAATTGTGAGATCAAAGTCAAGTCAGATGCCTTATCAACTAAGCCACCCAGGCACCCCAAAAGTTAATTATTTTTACAATGCATTTAAGTAATATCAGCTGGCCCGCCATACTCATGCCACTTCAACAAATTGTTCCTGTCACCTGGAGACAACTGGTTTGAACCTTTGAGCAGTCTCCTTGGTTATTTATCTCCATATTTATTAACAATATGCTTATACCACTATGTCTCTAATGCTTATACCACTATTTCTCTATTTGAGATATTCTTTTTTTTTAAATTTATTTTGAGAGAAGGACAGAGAGAGAGAGCGAGCAAGCGAGCAGGGGAGGGTCAGATAGAGAGGGAGATACAGAATCTGAAGCAGTCTCCAGGCTCTGAGCTAGCTGTCAGCACAGAGCCTGATGCGGGACTCGAACCCATGAACCATGAGATCATGACCTGAGCTGAAGTCCGACGCTTAATTGACTGAGCCACCCAGGTGCCCCAGAGATACTCTGTTTTGACTTCCTGCTGTGTAAGATGAGGATTCAGTTCTCTTGTCCCCTTCTGGAGAATGGGTGTATGTGCATGCACGTGCTCACACACACACACACACACACACACACACACACACACACACACCCCGACCACAAACTTTGCTTCCTCCATCCTTTTGAAACATTCATGTCATAATATCTAGTGACATCAAAATAACCAAGTAAATTTTATTCACAGGTGAGCCATTAGGTATGCATTTTTCTTGTATACTCTTTTTGGTTTGGTATCTGCCAACTTTTTTGAGCTTTTCACTTCTGCTATTTTTTTTAGATATCCAAGTGCTTTTTTTGGTTTTATGAATACTCCTTGTAAAAACAAACTGTTCTTAATTTGTAGCTGCAATGGAGTCTCATTTGTCTACAAAGATATTGATAATAGTTATTTTTCTGGTTTAAGTTACTTCCCATGTTGTCTCTCTTTTCAAATCCCCCACCACTCCCCCCACACTTTTCTTTTTTTGGTGTTTGCTAGTTTTGGTCTCTTTTGTTCAGGTTGGAGATTTCCTTCAAGTGTCTTTGAACAACCCTGGGTTGTAAGCACATATATAAAAGCAGGATACTGAAAACAACACATGGAGGCTTAGAAGGATATGCACAGGGCAGGTGGTTGAACAGGCTTCATGGTAGGTGGGTCAGAACCAACAATGTCAGTATCCGGGTGTATTTTCTCATTGGGTAGACAAATTACTCCAAGAAGGTCCTTATAGTCTTTGGTTTGGCGATGGTAAGCCTGCCTGCCAGACTTCTGGATCCTAAGAGAAAAGGCGACGGTGTCTCAGAATTCAATATATGAATTTTCATCAAATTCCCCTATTTCAGTACATTGTCTCTGCCTTCCATCCAGTTGGTCCCTAATCCCAAGTCCCTTTGGTTTACTCTTTCCAGAGAGTCAATCTCTATCTTCTACTTCTAAGGAAGGTATAGGTGCAGCTGTGAGAAGTAAGAGAGGGGGTTTAAGAGTCTTACTTTGTTGTAAATAGATTTTCAATCAGCCCTCTGGTGTTCAGCCACCACCTCCACCTGCTTCCAAACACACACTTCGTGGACTCCTGGTGTGGCCTGTTCTCGAGTCACTGTGCCACTCTGTGGTGCATATCAGCTTGCTTCTGGAAAATTCCATGGATGGGTTAAGGTTCAATGTTCTGAGGCCTGCCAAGGCAGTCATCCTTTATCCTTTTACTTCATAGCTTCAAACATTTTGAAGCTATTCCTCTCCTGTTCTCTTTGTTCTTGTAGCTTTATATCTTTAAAAGAAAATTCTTTCATTGTCTTTTTATGGGGGCTGAGGGTGGGGAAATCCACATGTGTTCCATCTACTATCGCCAACCAGAAGAGAGGAAACATCAACACTGAAAGTTGGGGAGTGCATGTGACATGTGTGTCTTGACAAAATGACAGTCCCGAGGATCTGAAGCCAAAAGTAGAACTCAGATTTCTCACGTCATCTTTTTCCCTCAATGTAATCCCACTAAGTAGTACTATTTTCCAAATTTGTTAATAAAAAACAGCTCAGGATAAGAACCAACTTTACTGAAGGCCTAGTATGATTAGATGTCTAAGTCCATTCGGGCAGTGATAACAAAAAGCAATAGAATTTTATTTTACAGTTCTGGAGGCTGGAAGTCTAAGATCAAGGTGTGAGTGCATATCCCTGGTGTCTCTCCCTCTTCTTGTAAGGACCCCGATCCTATTGGAATGAATCCCACCTATATGACCTCATTTAACCTTAATCACCTCTTTGAAGACCTTGTCTCCAAATACAGACAACATTTTGAGGTATGGGGGTAAGGAGTTCAACATATAAATTGGGGAGGACACAATTCAGTTCATAACGTCAGGCATTGTTCTAATCACTTTATTTCAATTCCGTCACTTGTTTCTTACAAGAAGCCAAGGGCTAAGAACTATCATTATATATTGAGGAAACTGGTCAGAGAATTTAAGTAACTAACTCTAAGGCTCTATAGCTAGAAAGGCATTGCATTAATTTTATATGGCTGCTATAACACATTACCACAAACTTGTTTGCTTAAAACCACACAGGTTTTTTTATCTTAAAGTTGTGTAATTCACAAGTGTGAGATCTCACTGGGCTAAAATCAAGGTGTCAACAAGCTTCTTTCTTTACTGGAGGCTCTAGAAAAAGAAAATGTTTCCTCATCCTTTCCGATTTCTACACTTGATCTTAGCCAAAAGGCCGAGAAGCGATCATCCTTTCCGATTTCTAAAGGCTGTCCACATTCCTTAGCTCTTGGATTCTTCTTCTTTCTTTCTTTTTTTTTTTTAATATATATATATATTTTAAATTTATTTCTAGGAGAGAGAGAGAGAGACAGCAGGGGAGGGTCAGAGAGAGAGGGAGATACAGACTCTGAAATAGGCTCCAGGCTCTGAGCTGGCAGTCAGCACAGAGCCCGACGCGGGGCTCGAACCCACGAACTGTGAGATCATGACCTAAGCGAAAATCAGACGCTTAACCAACTAAGCCACCCAGGCGCCCCAAGATTTTTCTTCCTTCTTAAAACCATAACCAGCAGGCCGAACTCTTTTCACACTGAATCACTCAGACATTTTCTGTCTTCCTCTTATGATTTGAAGGACTCTTTGATTATATTGGGTTCACTTGGCTAAGGCAAGATAACTTCCTGCCTCAATGTCTGCTGGTTAGCTATCTTAATTCCCCTTTGCCATGTAAGAATCATCTTATATTGGTTCCATATTATATTTTGCTTTAAACACTGGGACAGAGTTTGGCTTAATGGAAAGAGGACTGAGTTCAGAACTGGAATATTGGTGCTGTTTTTGACGGTACCAATTTGTAGTTACATCATCTTTGTCAAGATACATTAGATAAAATATGCTCTGAGTCTTTTTATATTGTATTCTATCTTTCTGTGCCAGTGGTTCTCAACCACAGTGATCAGACAATATGTGCGACAGTTTTACTTGTCATGACTAGGGGAGGAGGAGGAGCTGTTGGTGTCTAGTGGATAGAAGCTAGGATGCTGCTTCTGAATTTTCTTGCTCTGAATCCCAATGGTCCTGAGATTGAAAAGCCCTTCCCAACTGTTATGTGGAAAACAGACCGTAGAGCTGCAAGAGGGGAAGGTGAGGAATGAATTAGGAGGTAATAGCCAAGGTCCAGATAGAGATCATTGTGCTTCCGACTAACATAGTAGAAATAGAAATAGAGAAGTGAGGGGATTTAAGGTCTATTTTGGAGAAAGAAGTGTAGGGGCTTGAATTATATGTGGGAAGTAAGGATGGTGTCAAGGATGATTGTCAAGCTGCTTTTATGACCTTCTGGATAGATGAAGATGCAGTTACTAGAATGGAGACTTCCAGAGGAATAATAGATGATGCTTAGATGGATCTTATTTTATGTCAATACCAATCTAAGTATATTAACTCATTAATCCTCATGACAGCTCCATGAGGTACCAGTCACATACTCTTTTTGTGAATGAAAATAAGGAGGTACAGAGAAATTAAGCAACTTGCCCAGGATCATCCAGACAGTATTAAGCAGGTTTTGAATGAATAATATTAAATTCCAGAGTCCATGCTCCTAATCATTGCTTAATTCTTTTGGAAGTACAGATCTGGAGAAAGATCAAATCTCTTCCCATGTCTTCATATCCTTCACTCCTAAATCAGAGGGCACGCTCGATGACATCAACACTCCTTTGCAGATGTACCCAACTTCTCTTTTCCTGTGATACTTCCATTGTATTCATAGGGCAACCCCCACCCAGGTTGAATCAATCAACTGTATGCTTTTTCTACTCTTGTACCTGAGATGCCAGGCACAGCTGGAGAAATCTACAGCACAGAGGTGCTTTATGATTCTCTGCCCAGTGCACTTTCTGCCTTGCTCTCCACATGGCCTTATCCAGCTTCTCTCTGCTCATGTCTCCCTTCCATCTCTTACTCTGAACACTCAGATACCCGTTACCTATTTCACCAAGAAAATAAAAGCACTAGACACTTCCTCATCTTCTAAACACCCCCTGACTATAAACATATCTTTAATCTTACTCATTTTAGCCTCTTTTCTTCCCATATTAGTAGAAAGTACATCATTCTTCTTAATTAAGATAAATATATTATTTCACTCAAACATGGAATTTAGGAAATTCCATGAACAGATGAACATAGGGGAGGGGAAGGAAAGATAAGATAAAAAGAGAGAGGGAGGCAAACCATAAGAGACTCTTAAATACAGAGAACAAACTGAAGGTTGCTGGAGTGAGAGGCGGTAGGAGAATGGGCTAAATGAGTGATGGGCATTAAAGAGGGCACTTGTTGGGATAAGCACTGAGTGTTATATGTAAGTGATAAATCACTAAATTCTAGTCCTGAAATCATTATTACACTATATGTTAACTAGATTGGATTTAAATACAATTTAAGGGGTACCTGGGTGGCTCAGTCAGTTGAGCTTCCAACTTCAGCTCTGGTCATGATCTCGCAGTTTATAGGTTCAAGCCTCATGTCAGGCTCTGTGCTGACAGCTCAGAATCTGGAGGCTGCTTCAGGTTCTGTGTCTCTGTCTCTGACTGCCCCTCCCCTCTTTGTTCTTTGTCTCTCAAAAAATAAACATTAAAAAATTAAATAAAATTTAAAAATAAAAAGAAGATCAATCCATCCTCTCATCTTGTGCTAGAGATTGGGCCTCCTCAGGGACCTTTTTCATGAATTTTTCTAACATTATCCCAATACTTGAACTTCTCTGACTTGTCCTGCACCTTCCCAGCACTTAAAGGCACTCAATGTGAGGTTAGACATACACAAAGCACCAATCTGGTCATGACTATTGCTTAGTTCGCATCAGCTATAGAAGAATAATATCCAATGCACTATGGTAAACCTGAATAACAGACTTTTCAGTTCCTTTGGGCACAAGATAGTCTTTAGTTATAAACTATGCTTTTATGATCATTTATAAACATAACTAAAAGTTATGGATTTATTTTCCAATGCCAGGACAACTGTTCAAGTCAACGTTTAAAGAAAATATCAAATCAAACCTCTTTCTCAAAGAGAATAATTTCATCACCACAAGGAAGATACATGTTCATAAACTTAGATCTACTCTGCTGTTTTATCTCTACATTCACCCCTCAGTGTCTGGTCAAATGTATGTGTGCAGGAGGTGAGACATAGAGGAAGAACAAAGGTTAATTCCACCTCTGAGCGATGGAGGAAAAGGGCCAGTCTCATGTTTTTTAATGAGTATGCACCCTTTCCTTCATTTGCGTCATTCAAAAAGGGTTTTGAGTTTCTGCTTTGAGCCAGACTCTGAGGAAAACAGATGCTAACCTGTCCTTAACATCTAGTGGGGATGCAGTGTCTTTAACAGCAATCCTAACACAAGTCTGCAATCCCTTAGCAGGGATTAAAGGATTTTCCAGAAATATCCAATTCTGGTTTAACAGCAAACCTGACCAGACTGACCTTGCAGCCATTTATAGATTTTATCCTAATTATTGAAACATATGCCATGTATTCAGACATATCACTGAAGAATATTAATATGTTAGATTTATAGCATGCTGCCTGAGACCCAATGCAAGCATTATGAATGTGAAAATTCTGAAATGCCTCTGGCTGTAGGAGTTCCTATGTATGGAATACATACATATATAAAGAGAGACTCACATGGGGAACAAAATTGTTGAGTACCCCACTGAGTATCAAATACTTTGTCAGTATCATCTGACTTAAACCTCAGGACAGTTTAGGGAGATAGACATCACAATCTCCATTTTACAGATCAGGACATTGGGCTTCCACTAGTTATATAACTTGCCTAAGGAAGGGGCTTAGCCAGGATTCAAACTCTTATCTCTTGATGTACGTATGCTGATACCTGCACCAAACCACTCGGGTGTGACCAACGGGGAACATTCATATCTCAGAGTGGTTGGTCACTAACTCATGTTGTGTCATAAAAGTCATGAAGCTATATAAGCTCCTATGTTTAAAGAGAGTCCTGGAGGGGGTGTGCCGAAGAGGCTGACATACATACTGCTTCGGGCATTTAGGGAACACATCATAGAAAAGGTGGGATTTGAGCTGACTCTTACAGAGTCGGAAAGCATTTTGCTTATAAGCTGGTAAGCATGGTTTGTCTTCTCTGCTTGATGGAAAACAGACTCCTAGAATGGGCTCTGGCCTCTGTTTTTAGGTGAGTATTCCCCCTGGATTCCTCCTTACTGTGACAGGGCAGTGAGCTGGGGCTCATGGTTATACACAGGCCTGTTTCCTTCAGGGCTAGGAGTGGTCCTCTGGGCTTAGAGCCTGCATGGTAGGCCTGGCTGCATAGATTTTAAAGCTCAGCATCTAGGTCACTGTCAAAGAAGTGACCCTAAGGATCTCATAAAATGTATTTATTTGAGCAAAAAGCTTATTTTTGTCCTGAGAGGTTGTATATCAAACTCCTTTCATAGGTCTTGAAACAATGAAAATGGTTTATCTTGGCTTTTAGGGGTTTATATGGGCCTAGCTTCCCATGGGACTTCCAGAACACTGCCCTTTGTGCCCTGGGGCAGGACACATGCTTCCATCATGAGTTTCTCCCATGACACATCAGTTCTTCAACTGGAGGGAGCCTGCAAATTTGAAGGTTCGGTTCATAAGCTGGTAAGGCAGAATGTCCTTCGCACATATGTGTTAGGATGGAGTGGTGGGGTGTAGAGAAAGGATGATGTCTTCATACTAGGTGCTAAGGTGTTTAATGAGGAAAGAGAACAAACAGAAAAACCACAACCGATCAGACACAGGTTATAATCACAGCTGAGAACTGGAAAAGGGGTACTCAATAGTATAATAGTACAGTCCCATTCTGTAGCATTGCTATCCAAGGCTGAACAGGCTTGAAGTCAGGAATTCTGGCTTCTTCTAGATGTACCAATAAGGCTCTGTGACCATGCAATCTGCCTTTGTTCAATGGGGCAGTGAGGTTCCTTCTAAGCTGATAAATCTTTTTGTCTAGGATTCTAAGTTTTTAATTACACACTTAAAATATTTTTAATATAATTTATTGTCAAATTGACTTCCATACAACACCAGGTGCTTATCCCAACAAGTGCCCTCCTCAGTGCCCATCACCCACTTTCCCCTCTCCCTGTCAACTCTCAGTTTGTTCTCTGTATTTAAAAGTCTCTTATGGTTTGCTTCCCTCCCTCTCTGTAATTTTTCCCCCTCCCCCCGCCCCATGGTCTTCTGTTAAGTTTCTCAAGGTCCACATATGAGTGAAAACATATGGTATCTGTCTTTCTCTGACTGACTTATTTCACTTAGCATAATATTCTCCAGTTCCATTCATGTTGCTGCAAATGGCAAGATTTCATTCTTTCTCATTGCCAAGTAGTATTCCATTGTATATATAAACCAAATCTTCTTTATCCATTCATTACTTGATGGACATTTAAGCTCTTTCCATAATTTGGCTACTGTTGAAAGCACTGCTATAAACATTGGGTTACGTTTGCCCCTATGCATCAGCACTACTGTATCCCTTAGGTAAATTCCTAGCAGCACTATTGCTAGGTCATAGGATAGTACTTAAGTTATAAAGCCAAGGCAGGGAATTTTTTTAGATAATATACATCCACATGTCTGTGTTCAGACACAGATATTCACTCTCAGTCACTCCTGCATAGCTTGGTGGATATATCAGCATAAATATATCAACAGATAAGCATTTGAGTCCTGACTAAGCCTCTTCCTTATGTAAGTTATTTATCCTAGTGGAAGCCTAATGTCCTGATCTGTAAAATGGAGATTGCAACACCTATCTCCCAGAACTGTCCTGAGGTTTAATTAAGATGATTCATATCAAATGATTTGCAGAGTGTAGGGGTAGGGGAAGGGAGAGAGTTTTGTCAGAGGATCACCAAGTGTGCCTGTGATAGAAGAATCAGACTGTGAAGGGTTGAGCAAGCTGCAATCCGGGCTCTGAAATGACCACTCTCTGAGCAGCAGCCTGATCTCTGATGAATTTAATAAGCCCACCTTGTGATGTGCCTGTTCCATCTGCCAGGCTGGGGCAGAGTCAGCATCAGGTGTTTTGGCTGCCAGCGTAAGGATAATTATCGCCTAGCCAATTACATATTGGCCTCACTGTGTGCACCTGTAATGGAAAAATCACTAGGCTGTCTAATTTCAGAGCCGACACTGAGTGGAGCCTTATTTTATCTTTGGCCTTTCCCATTCCCACTCCATGTCTGTTCCATCTAGCAATAAATGCTGGTTAATAACAATATCGGAGAGCCAACATGGTCTTTGTGGATCAGTATTTTATCTTTTTGGGCCTGAGGCTTTGTGAATATACCATATTCCATCACAATTATGGGGGAGGGTGTGATGGCATATCAAATTGGAAAGTGACTCTAAAGGCACAAGAATATGTATTATTGTATTTAAATTTTCATTTAGAAATCATAAAACTATGTAAATAACACCATGCTGATTTAGCTGCAGGGTCTCAGTCATGTTTGATTTGATCACAGAAGCAGCTCATCCATAAATTAGCTTTTGAGATGCATCTATATGAACTTCCCAAACATATATGGGTCACCTCTATGTGCTACGTTGGTGTTAGCAGCAGGGGGTGCCAGATTGAGCTGGATTTGCCCTCTGCACTCAAGGGATTTATAGCATTAAGGGGAAACAGACGTATAAAGAGATAATTATAACACAATGTAATGAGTCTTTTTTTGGGTAGGGACAAAGTGTGTTGGAAACATAAGAAAGAAACAATAGATGGATATGGTGAAGTGTGTGTGTGTGTGTGTGTGTGTGTGTGTGTGTTTGTGAGTGTGTAACATGCAAGCCTTCCCTTTGTGAAGATAAGGATATAGCTGAAACTTGAATGTTAAGTACACACTTATTAGATGACAAGTTTGGGAATAAAATCCTATAATTTCAGGCAAAGAATTGCCAAACCATAGGAAATGTATTATGGTAGTAAGTACCGAAGAGAGGTTCATTCACTTGGCAAGCAGTTATTCATCACTAGTATGTCTGAGATACTATGAGAAGGCTGTTTCCTAGTGGGGAGCAAGAAGACAGTCCTCTTCCTCATAGATTTTACCATTAGTTTGTGGAGATAGACCAAAAATAAGTAAACAAATAAACAAAAATTGTAAGATGTTGTCAAGTAAATAACTGATAGTGTGAATATAAATCTATTCCATGAAGGAAACTTGAAAAGGGCTAAAACAGAATCATGGGGGGGATACTTGGAATAAGGTGTTAGTGGTAGAGAAGGTCAAGTTTAAGCTGAGGCTAGAAGGATAAGAAGTCTCCTTTAAGAAAAGTGGTCAGAGAGCATCCAGGCAAAAAGAAGAGCATGAATGAAAGCCTTTGGGGAAGAAATCTCTGAGTTCTAAGAAGTGGGAGAAGACTAATGTGAAGGAGACAATGAAGGAGTAATAAGAGAGGAGGAGTGTGGCATCAGTGGGGTGGAAGGGGAGAATTTCATGCATTCCTACCCTTGACCTGCCTCCTGATCTTATCTGCTCCCAGTTCACTTGGGTGGCTCCCCACACACTTAGAATAAAACCCAAAGTCCAGGAAGGGCCCATTGACCTCCCTTGATCACTCCTTGCCTGCTGCCCCTTGGCACACTGTCCTTCTTGCTTTTGTTTGAACTCTGGAAGCATATTTACATATCAGAGATTGAGCTCTGCTCTTCCCTTTGACAGGAATGCTCTGCTCCCAGTCATTACCAAGATCTACTCTCTTAGTATATTCCCACTTTTCCTCAAATTTCATCTCATCAGAGAGGCCTTACTTGACCATCTTAGCTAGAGTAGGTACACTCCATCCCCTGACACTGTCTCTTCACCCTGCTTTATTTTCTACAATATTTCATTATCACTACTAGTATTTTAGTATACATTTCCTGTTTTACCTGTTCATCTTTGGTGTCTTCTACTGAAATATATATGTCATGAACTGAACATGTTAGACCCAGGCTGGCTTCATGGGTGTGAGACCTGTGCAGTAGAATAGGGACCCATCCTCAGACGGTTTCTGTGCTTAGTTTAATTCTCTACTGTTGCAGTCTCAAAATTCGTATTAAGTTTATCCTTGAACTTGTGTGATGCAAGTAAGTCCAATGTGTCAATGGAGTACGCACAGAGTTGTGGATGAGCAGGGGAGATAATCTGGACAATAGCATATGTATGTAGTTGTGGTCCGGCAGTAATGCTCACACACACTCTGTGCATGTGTATACCAGGGGATGGTCCGGGGGCTTTTACCCTCAGGCAGTGTCTACAGACAAGATGTAGTAGTGACATCATGGTAGTGACAGTGACCTCAGCAGCATAAGCAGCAGTAACCATGGTTGTAGAAGACAGGAGAGTCTCCACATGGAAGAACAACACTAGAACACCTGTTGGGAGACCAGCTCACCCGTCCATCCCTGCAGCTTGCTCTTAAGGCTTTACACAAATGTCAAGGCTTCAGCCTAAGCTCCAGGACAGAAATTGATGGTGCTCAGACAGTGAACTTTGTTGGCAAATAATTACAAAATAAAAGCATATACATTAAACTTGTACTAAACCACATCAAAGAATTATAATTCTATAGTTTGGAAACCCTGGTTTGGAAAATTGCTACTATGTTATAAATAACTATTCATGAGCTTAGAAATAGAAATTAAATGTAAAGATTGTTGCACCTGATAGAAAAGAACAACTGAAGAAGCTTCAGATGAACCAATTATTAACAAAGAAGATAATTTTAAAATTAATTTTTCCTTCTAGTTGAAGACAGGGTGATAGAATATATAAACAGGCATTTTGAACTACATACAAACCATGAAGTCACTTTACGTTTAACAAAAGTCAGAAGAAACATTAAAATTCCACTGTGTGTGTAAATTAAAATTAAATATAGATTCACAAAGAGCTCATTTCTGTATGAAGAGTTAAACATTTTGGAAAAATTGTTCCATAATAAACATCTGCTGTAAATGTAATTGAATTTATATTTCAAAATGATTTGCCTGAAATTTATCTCCATGTTGTCACAACCTATAAAATACCTTTAACAGCTCCAGTAATAATTGTGTCAAGAGAAAGATCCTTCTCAAAATTAAAAATTTGTTAACATTTCCAGTCTTGCAGTGATTGATGTTTCTTTGATTTTATTTCTTGAAATGAAGCTGCTAAAAGTATACATTTTGATGACCTGATAAATTAATTTGCAGAAAAGTCAGCCAGAAGAAATTCTTATGATTAATCAAGATGTTATGGTGATATATTTAATTTATTGTATTGTATAAAATTATGACACCAGACATGTTATTTTTCAATATGTAAGTTATGTTGTTACTCATTTATCATTATTACCCCAATATATGTTATAAAATAATTTTGAAGGAAAAAGTTTTATATTTTAGTACTTTTAGTAATATTTTTTCCTGATTTTTGATAAAGAGCCCCTCATTTTTATTTTGTACTGGGCCTTACAAACTATATAACCAGCCTTGAGTCAGGATCCTGGCAGAAACCACAGTGCAATTCCAATGGTTCCAGACATTTGTGTTATGGAAATGCAGGATGAGAAGGGCTAACTAACGGAATACTGAAAGGCTGATAGACTAGCAGTGATAGGAAGATGCTAGCACCCCTAGAGCTATAGGTGAAGAGTATTACAGATGCCAGTCAAAGCTGGGTCCATGGAGAGGGGTTGCCTAATAGGGGCTTGTGGTCCAGAGGGAGGCAGCCATGACCAGAACCCATGGGCCAAAACCCAGGGAGAGGAAGGAATACCCTGATGTCTCTCACCTTTCAATTTCCAGTCTCTTGCTATACCTTCCACTGGTGGAATCCTACCAAGAGCCAGAAGGCAGCTGGGGAAGGGCAGTCTCTCAGAGCACAGAGTAGGACAGAGGGGGCAGAGGAAGGATTGCTCTATATGTATGTTTGTGTGTGTGAGCATATGCATGTGTGTGTGTTGCATACAGAAAACAAGGATTTTGTCCATTAAAAACACTGCCATACCCCAAGCATCTAGAAACACCATGCCTGGCCCATGGTGAATGTTCAAAAGAATGCCTGTTAAATGCATGGAAGAACAGACAACACCATGCTGATTTACTAGTGCTAGCAGCTTCTCATGGATCTTATGAATGCTTTTTTTTACTAATGTACCTCACCCTGCTGGGCAAGGTTTGCAGGAGGAACCTTTGAAGACTCAGATGTCAGGAGCCCACCATGCACACAGCTACCTTGTAATGAAAGGATCCCAGGGGGCTTGGTTCTCCTCTGTATGAACCCCTATGGCCCAGGCAGTGTCCTTGCAGTAAACCCCACCCTGACACGGCTGACTAGACTAGATCAGTGTCATGACCATGTAGCAAGAAGGGCTCTGCCTCAGAGAGGACCTGGCAGGCTGTCTGTTCCATAGGAACAGGCCATACCCAGAGAGAAGTCAGCCAAATCCTCCTTTTGGGGTACTTCACCTGCTGAGTGAGCAAAGACAATGTGGAAAAGTGGATCTTTTTCTTATTGTTTCATGCCCTATGCTAAGAAATTTGGCAGAGAAAGACACTAACATCTGTGAGAAACTCCTATGTGCCAGTATTTCGTGGTTGTGAGAAGCTACAATGGCCAAGTCATATCCAGGATGTCACAAGTCTAAGGACAAAAAGCCAACAGACTAAGCAAAGCAGAGTAAAAGGACATGAAGGATTTTGTGATGTTATCATGGAGCTGCTGAGCTGATACTAGCAACCACCTATCTCATATTTATTGTTATATGAAAAACAAACAAAAACAAACCTATATTTATTTCAGCTAATATTAGTTGGGTATTGTGTTACTAGCAGCATTCCTAATGGATATGGCAGTCACTGTCCCAAGATATAATCCTTTATATATCTCTCTACTTTTTCTTCTGCTTTTATCTGCCATTGGCACTGGGAGCTCTCATAGCTGATGAATTTATAGATCTCCTGTATGAGATTTCCATCTTCTATACTAGTATCTAAGGATTGGAGGAAACACCTATTAAATGTTTAAGGATACATTAAAATTTTATTACTCTATTTTTCTGCATTGAAATAATCTTTGTATCATAATTCTTAGAGTGGTAACTCAGTTTTATTTTTTTTAGGTTTATTTATTTTGAGAGAAAGAAAACGTGAGAGAGAGAGAGAGCATGAGCAGGAGAGGGACAGAGAGAAGAAAAGAGAGAGAATTTTAAGCAGATTCTGCACTGTCAATACAGAGCCCGACATGGGGCTCAAACTTGCCAACTGTCGGCTCATGACCTGAGCTGAAACCAAGAGTCAGACACTTCATCAACTGTACCAACAGGCATCCTGGTAACTTAGTTTTAGCCGTGTGTGTGTGTGTGTGTGTGTGTGTGTGTGTGTGTAATTCCTAGAACAACAGGCATTTACCCTACTGTTTTATTTCTAGATTTATGAAGGACAATACAGGGGGAAATGTGCAGCCTAAACCTTAACAGTGGGGCAAGTTGAGATAGAAACATAAAAGACACAAGCAATCAATGTGACACTTTCAAACAGGAGTTTTGTTCATGTGAAGTTGTTTGAAGCTATCCTTGGAAGCAGGAGATAAAGTAAGATAGTAGAAAGGCAATGAAGGCTGAGGAATGAGGAAGGAGGTCTCCTAATGAAAGCTGAATGGCCATGTATTGTCTTTAGTGGCCAAAGAAAGTTAGCTATTACATTACACCCTATGAAATTGCTGATATTTAATGTTTTGATCTATTTTGTCTAAGATAATTATAGTTTCAATTATCAACAACTTAATTTTCAAAAAAGGAGGAATAATTTTTTATACTAGTTACATACTATTCTGTATTTATTACATAAGAAACACATATTTTCTGGATAAAAACATAGATAAATCAAAAAACCAGTCATATATACACGTATGATATAACATCTATACATGTCCTTTTTGATTCTTAAAATTTCCATCTCTTTGCTTATACTACCCATCTGTTTCTGCAAGCTGTTTACTTTATCCATTAGAGCTTTTGCTAAAGTAATCATAGTTGTTTTAAATTCCTAATATGATCATTTCAAAATCTCTGCCATATGTGACTCTGGTTCTGATCTCTTCAAACTATGTCTTTTGACTTTTAGTATGCCTTGGCATTGCTTTCTCCATAGCAGGACATGATGTACCAGGTAAAAGGAACTTCTGTAAGTGGGCTCTAGTAATGTGCTAGCAAAGTGTGGGGGGAGGGGGTGTGTTATAGTACTCCTCTTGGGTTTCAGCCTTCTAGCTAGATTGAGAACTTTGCATGTGCTTCTCAGTACCCCTACCCCACACTCTGGGTGTGACAGGGTGGCCAGAGCCTGCTGGAGTTGGGTAGTTCCCTTCCCTCAGGTTGGTTTGGCTCTGAAAAACCTGAATAGTTTAAGCCCTGGTGAAATAGTTTCCCCTAGGGCAGGCCTTGTTAAGAAAAGAGTTTTCTGGCATATTTCAAAAATGGTTCCTTCATACTTCCTCCTGAAGGAAGGAAACACACGTGGATTTTTCTCCAATATCCAATGTGAGAACCAAATCAAGATCCTGGAGGTAAAACTCACAAAAGTATGAGGTCATCTCTATGACTGGGTCTCCTGGAGGCTTTATCTGTCAGACCTGTCCACACCGAGCCTCCAGCAATTCCTCCACCGTAGCTTAGGTTTCACTACCCCACAACTGATTCCCACAGAGGTTTCTATTCTGGGGTTTCTGCTCTGGTAACTTGTGATTCTCTGTATCTACCTATTTCTCCAATCTGGGAGACAACAGTTTGTCCTGTGGCCTCACATTTCCAGTGGATCCAAGAAAGGCTGTTGATTTTTCTGTTTGGCTTTTTACTTGTTAGGATGGAGCGGCAATGTCTAAGCTCCTTGGGTGTCAAACCAGAAACCAGAAATTGCCATGTCCTTTTGTAACCTGATTTTTACCTTTACAATACACTGTGAATATATTTGATACCAGTAAGTACATTTTCAATAGTTTCATTTTTCATTGAATGGATAGACTATAACTGATTTGAGAACAAGTATAACTTAATGGTTATACACACGGTTTCTGGAGTCAGAGTGCCTAGATTCAGATCCATCTTGCTACTGATGAACTGAATGACTGTGAGCTAACTGGCTCACCTCCCTATGTTCATCTGCAAAATAGCGATAATACTAGTACTGTGTCACAGGCTTCTTGGAAAAATTAGATGAGTTAGTGCGTATGTAGAGCTTTTAGAATAGTGCCTGGCACATAGCACCTCTGTGAATGCTTTAGATGCTATTATTATCTCATCCTCTGTTGTTGGACATCTTAGTTATTTTCAGTTTTTCACTTTGATAAAAAATCCTGAAATGTCTCTACTCAGATCAAAATCGTGTGTTTCCTTAATTCTATCGTTAGCACACATATAAACTAGGACCCTGTTTTGGCTGCAAGTGACCAAAAAATCCAACCCAAATTAACTTAAACAAAATGAATAAGTAAATATATAGGCAGTTATAGAATGTAACAAATAAATAAAAGAATCAGCTCATAAAACTCCAAAGTCCAGGGCTAGAGGTGGTGCTGCTTGACTGGGGTACTGAGTCATCTCTAGCAGGACTAGTGCCTTTCTACTCCTCAGTCTCGCCTTTTTCCATATTAGATTTACTGTCAGGCTTCACATGGTGACCAAATGGTTCCAAGCCAAGTCTTCCTGGATTTCAGTCCAGCAAGAAAGGAAGGAAGAGAGGAAGGGAAGAAAGGAGGGAGGGAGGGAAGAGGAAGAACAGTTTCTTTCTCAGAACTGGATAAAAGTCCTGGGGCCTATCTGACTCCGAAAGACCAGACTGAGTCATTAACCCATCCCTGAATCTATAACAATGGCTGGATGGGTGGAAAGCATGGAATGGCTCAACCCTGGAGCTAGAGAGATATCTGCACAACCCAAATCACATGAAAGGATAATGAGAAAGGATGGCCTCACAAAAGGAATTTAAAATACTAAACAACAACAAAAAAGAAAAAGAAAAAAAAAAACAAGGAAAAGAAAGGAAAAAAGATTAAAGAAAAGGGGAAAGGGTGCTCAGTGACCAAAAAACTAAAGAGGTGCCTCTGCTGGTTACTTTCTCAGATGGGGTATTTCCCTGTGGGAAAAAAATGTGCATTTTTAAGATTTTTGATACATTTTACCAATTTTATTCCTTGAGAAAGTTTGTACCAATCTGCTTTTTCACTAACATTTCTGGCACCATAGCCAACATTGGTATTGCCATAAGAAAACTAAATCTGTCAATCTGATAGGCCAAAAATAAGTATATAACATGTGACATATGATAGTTAAAATATATAACCATCTCACTCTAGCTATTAGTTTGGATTATTTTGTTAGAGCTGTGTCTGCGTCTATTATACGGGGTGGAGGAAAATCAACAACCAAGAAAATTCAGAGGACCTGAAGGTCCTGGTGCCAGCCTGGGCCCCAGAGATCAGGGCTCTCTGGGCCTGACTCAGATCTCAGGCATGATCCTGCAGAAGTCATCTTTTTTTTTTTTTAGAGCTATATTTCCTCATCTGGAAAATGACAGCTTTGTACCAAAGTAAGATTTCTTACTGTGTCAACATTCTGGGGGGAATTACTGAAAAGTAATTAAATTAACTGATAAATTTATCTCCTTGGCCTTGCCTATCCTAAGTGAAAACAAACAAACAGACAAACATTAAAAAGACCAGGAGAAGAAGCCAGAGAAATAAGATGCCCACATAATCTTTAAAGTCAGTACTTAACCCTTGAAGATATGAATGTTATAGAACAAGGCTGGCCAAAGTAACAGAGCAGCCAACTGTACTCAGGCAATACGAACAAGCTAATTTAATATTGGCCTGTCCTTAGCAGCTATTTTTGCACCAGATAATGTTCTATTTGACTTTGTTATGACTAGGCACCTGCCTCTAACTACTGTCTTTTAAGAAACAGAATCTGAGGGGCACCTGGGTGGCTCAGTTAAGTGTCCAACTTCGGCTCAGGTAATGATCTCACCGTTTGTGAGTTTGAGCCCTGTATCAGGCTCTGTGCTGACAGCTCAGAGCCTGGAGCCTGCTTCAGAGTCTGTGTCTCCTCCCTCTCTCTGCCCCTCCCTCGCTTGTGCTCTGTCTCTGTCTCTCTCAAAAATAAATAGAAAGACCACGTCATCATCCGTCATTCATGTGAAATGTGGAGGATTCACGGAGATTTGAGAGTGGAGTCAAGGAGATGCAGGAGCTGCAATCATCCAGACAAGAGCTAAGTCAAAGCAGCCACGTAAGGTGGGGAAGCTGTAGGCCTATGCGATGGTAGACCTGCTTTCTGTTGCCACAGGATAAAACAGCACAGGCGTAGCAGCTGAAAACAGCACCCATCTATTAGCTCACAATTCTGTGGGTCAGAAGTCTGGGCCTGGTGTGGTTGTGTTCTCAGCACTGGGTCATACAAAGCTGAAATCAACAGGTCAGCCAGGGCTGCTGTTCTCATCTGGGGCTCAGGGGCCTCTTCTATTCTCAGTCAGGTTGTTGGCAGAATTCATTTCCTTGCATTCATAGCATTAAGGTTCTAGTTTTCCTAGGTGTCAGAAGGTAGCCATTGTCAGCTCCCTGAAGCCATCCTTCTCTGTCTGTGGTTCACAACATGGATGCTGGGGTTTTTTTTGCAAGTCAGCCAGTCGTGTTTCTGACTTCCTTTCCTGTGACCATCCTAAGTAAACTCTGATTTCAAAGGACTACTCTGTGTTTATAGTAGGTTCATCCAGATAACCTCCTTTGCTTAAAATCAACTGTGCCATATTACTAGCCTAATGACAAGAGTAAAATTCATCATATCCACAGTCTCAGGGATTATGCAGAGTACGTATAGGCAGGAAGTCTTGGGATCATCTGAGAATTCTGCCTGCCACAGATGGTACAAAACAACAATAGCAACAGCAAAAACTATATAAAAATTGGTTCCTAATTGCATGAGGGAACAGGGAAGAGGAAAGACTAAGAGATTTGGGGGACTGGTGCCTTGGTTCACTAACATAGGGGGTAAAAAAAGTACAAAAAGGCTGGGCTCCACTTTGGATTTGAAGCTGATGTGTCTGTGGACTGTGTGGGTGGTCCAGGAGGCAGTAGGTATGAAATACAGGAGAGGAGTTTGGAAGGAAATACAAAATTTTAGTTATTAATAGAAGGTATCAGAATGACATACAGTATGCACTCAAAAATTAGATGGATGGGTGGATGGATGGATGGATGGATGGATGGATAGATGGATTAACTGAGATTTTGTAACAAAAGCCTGTTGAGCACTGAATATAGTTTATTGAATCCTCAAGACAATCCCACAGAATAAGTACTTTCCTTAAACAGAAGAGAAAATTTGGACTCAGATTTTTTTTTTAAACTGTGGATCACCCATATGGTCAACAGGAAAGATGAACTATAAATCTTAGATGCCTGATGCCAGATTCTAAGCTCTTAAACACCAAACGATACAGCTTTTTTTCAGTCTCCTCATCTTGCTGACAAAAATGTTTTCTAAACTGGAGAAACAGAAAACCTGGGGGATAGCATGTGGCCCTTGAGATAGGAGCTGGGCTATTGCAGGCACCCTGGATAAGGCTGCCAGATTTAGGAAATAAAAATGCATGATGCACAATTAAATTTGAATTTCAGATAAAAAACAAAAAAATTTTATTGTAAATATGTTCTCATTATATAGCATGATCCAAGTGTAGCATTCTGGCCAAGTGGGCCAGTATTTTCACTCTCTCATGTAACTTTTTGCCTCCATACCTCATAGCTTGTGCTATTATTCATCTTTGTGAGACATCCTACCCTTTCTTTTTGCCAATCTTAATAACCAAAGTTCTGTCCAAATTAGCTCTCACTTGCTTAGCACTCTCCCACCTACAAAATGCATTCATATAGATGACCTCATTTGATTTATGAGTCAGCCTTACATGTAAGCAGGGTATGTGCTACTATTAACTCCTTTGCATAGACAAGAAAACAGAGGCTTGCAACCTGCCTGGATCCAACCTGCACAGAACATTCATTCACAAACTGTGACACAGTGATCTTGTGACAGCAACTTCCATTCTTTCCCACCAATCCACACTGAGCCCAATGCACAGGTACCTCTCCCTCTTCTTGGCCTCTCAGTTTGGCTCCTGACTTAAAGTTTACTCCTACTGTTCAAAATGCACACATACATCTTAATTTTCCAACAACTCAAGTTCCCTTAAGACAGAAATCTGCCTTGTGCATATCTTGTCCCATCCCTCCCTTTCATAGGTATGCAGATCACTCTGATGAATTTTCCAAAAATCCAGGGGAATGGTCTGGAAAAGCTATCCAGATCTGAATAACCTGTAAACTTGCATGAGTTCTTGGCAGGGTGAGTTTCCAGTACTTGTGACTAAATTTGTCTTGTTTTTCACAGAATGCCAAAAATTGTCTGCTTCCAAAATGTGGTCAAATATTCTCCTGTGATATCTCCCAGTTAGTGGTTTCTTCCAGGTAGACATGGCCATTCACCACAAAAATTTCCAGAACAAATAGCCAAGGAATAGACTAGTTTATCTAATGATAATATATTCTTCCATCATTCATTCAACAACACTTAACTGCGATGTGCTAGACATTATGTCAGGAATGGGGATTGAAGATAAGAGAGACATGGTCCTCTTCTGCAGGAATTCATTGTCTGTTAGAGGTGATTTCACTTTACACAAACACCAGAGTACAAAGCACACCTGAAAAATGCTGTGGAAGTTCAGAGGTGGAAGATTATTTACCTCTACTTGGGGAAAATAAGAACATATTGCTTCTGTTTTTAACCTGATTCTGCTCTATAATCCATACATCCAGTTTTTTAATGTATCAATTATGTGGATTGCAGCCTCAGAATAATTACTATGATTATCTCAATAATTTTATTTTATTTTTTTTCATTTTTTATTTTAGAGAGAAGAGAATGTGAGCAGGGGAAAGGGGCTGAGGGAAGGAGAGAATCATAAGCAAGCTCCATGCTCAGTGTGGAGCCCAATGTGGGGCTCGATCCCACAATCCTGATGAGATGATGACCTGAGCCAAAATCAAGAGTGAGATACTCAACCCACTGAGCTACCCAGGTGCTCAGATCTCAAGAATTTTAAAATGGACTAAATACTAATGTAAAAAAAAAATGGCAGACTCAACAAAGGGCATTGTAGGAAAATGTTAGATACAATGGAAAAGGATAAGAGTCCCCCTACCCCACCCCATCTTTCACTCTACCTCCTCCACTCCAGGGAGAAGCAACATGGCTCACTCTGTCTTTCATAATCATTTTTCCTTTTCTTATAGCCATTTTATGGAATATCTATCTCTTGCCTTCTTTCTGTCTTCCCAACCTCCTCTCCTCCTTATCTTATAGACATGTCTGTCTTCCATGTGTTATTTATCCTTTGGCACCCACTTTTCTTAATTTACTTTTTCAAACTTCTTGTCAAGCATCATCCACTCACCATTCATGCTAGTCAGAACAACCTGGTATTTGTCACTGTCATTTGATAAATGGTGTTCAATGAATGAATACTGAATACGTAAGCTGTAAAATACTACTATTACTTTGTGTTGGTATATCACTTCCCAGTTTTTAAAATAGTTTCTTATGTTTCATATTTTTCCAGTTTTCCTGAGATATAACTGACACACAGCACTGTATTAGTTTAAGGTATACAGCTTAATGATTTAACTTACATGTACTGTGACATGAACCACAATAAGTTTAGTTACTATCCATCATCTCATTAGATACCAAAAAAAAAAAAAAAGGAAAAAATGTTTTTTTTTCCCCCTTGTGAGTACATCTTAGGATGTACTCTGTTTACACCTTTTATATAGTCATAATGTTGTATATTACATTCCCAGTGCTTATTTATCTCATAAGAAGCCTATTGATTATTTTATCTCTTCAATATAGACCTAGAACTCAACTTAACCATCACAAAATTAGACAGATGTCAGTGTCTCTTGGGCCCCTTCAGTTAACTATTGAAATCTCTGAACTGGCTCCTCAAATAGGCAGCCCAAACCTTCTCATGCCTGGCAGCAAGACATAACCCAGGCCTTCCCCCTCCTCCAGTGGGTGTTGATGGCATGGAGGTCGGCCCATCTAGTTGCCACTGTTCTTAATGCATGTATCCTCAGTAATTGGACTATTTCAGAGGAGAGTTACCAAATATCATGGAAAATAGGCATCATCCTATTTGGTCCTATTACAGATCTATCACCATGCCAAATACCCTGAAGGAGAGATACCCTAACCATCCCTGAACAGATCCCTTTAGACTTAGATAACCTTCAATCCCTTCTTGCAAGGATCTCTTTGCATTTATGGAGCCTCATTATTTCACTTAATGGGCCAGACTGGCAGGCTCTAGACATATTAGACCTATTAACTGCACCTAAATCTGTTCTGGATGCCACAGTATACCCAATTCCAGCAAAGACTAGCTTCAATAAAATTTACAATGTCACAATGATAATTAAAAATTAAAATATGTGTCTCTCAAACAATACCCCCATTACAGCCCCATTCCAAATCTTTGGCACTGGAGGCTCAAGGATTTGGGATTCTTTAATCATCTGATTTTGGGAAACCACTTCTACAACTAATTTCTGCCCTCTTACAGGTCTGTAATATTCATCTTAACTACTCATTGTCTCCAGTCAACCTTCAGCCTCTGTACACCTCTCAGCACCCGCTTGCCTCGCCAGGTGCTTCTGTATTAACCTTCCCCTCACAGGCTCCTTGTCCTTCCCAGCCTCCCCCACCAAACAATATTATAGACAGCTGTGGATTCTCCCTAACCCCCGATGAGGTTACTTGGCTCTCACATGTCTGTGTCAATATAAATTTGCCCACCAGAAACTCTGCCGTCTAAGACCATAGAGTTACTAGTTGTTCTGTGGCATTATTCCTGCTCAACAGCGACTCATGCTCTCCTCTTCCACCACACCCCTTCTCACTTACGCAAACTGGCCTGTGTCCTGCCATCAGACAGCACCCAAATCACTCTACCTCCAGTCAGAGAATTCACTTGTCTCATGGAGACTTCCCTCAAAAGGGCCACATCACATCTTTGGCATAACAGGAATAGATTTCAATTCTGTAATTTCTGTATTTCAATTCTGTAATACAGGCTTAACTCAGAGAGGCCACAAGACAATGTCACAACTCCTGGAAGACCACATACTTCAAACAGCCCAAGCCATTGATGCCATTAATGAGAGGTAAAACTCTCTGGTTGCTATGATAGCTAATAACAGATTGGCATTAGACTATCTACTGGCATCTCAAAGTGGAGTGTGTGCCTTGAAGTGAACTTCCCGCTACATGTAGGCCAATAACACAGATAAAGTCTGCAAAAGAGTCCAATAAATAAAGCAACAAATTAAAATAGTCAGTGTTATTACTAAAATACTGTAAGACATTCCTGGGACTCCATTCATTTCTTCTAGCTATCTCATTCTGCTTGGGGCAGTAAATACCCACTATCTTTCAGGGAGCTATAATAACAATTGCTGGCCTTCTTATTTTGGGTTTGCCTTGCAAATTTGGTTGCTTTCAAATACATGTTTATTTATAGGAGGCTGCTATATTAACCCAAATATCTCAAATGAGTTGTGAAGAGCATAAAAAAGAAACTTGAACCCCCCCACCCCAGCTGACATTCCTGTGTCTAATAACTCCTATTCAATAAGATTCACACTCTCCCACTCCTGTCCCTTGAGCTCATGTGTGTTCTTACTGCCTCTTTCAAATTTCACTGCAGCAGGTGGGCTCTCCTCCCACTGGCAGCACTTTCTCTTTATAAAATGCCTGTGCATTTTCTACACTCTTTTCTGACCTTCTCCAGCAGACCCATCCCCTTTGTCCTTCACCTTGGGATTTCTCCACCTGTGTGAGTAATAGACCTTTCTTTAATCATACCAAGAAAACCTTATCTTAAGGGTTTTGACATTGGAAACTAACCTTGGGAGGAGGCTTATCCTCCCAAGGAGTTACCCTTGTTATGATGGAGTTGTCCTTACACATATTATTTTGCTGATGAGGAAATGGAGGAACTTTGAAGCCATTCTAGATGATTGGTCCCTACCTGACACTAACACTAATATGATCATAACTCTTGGTTAAGCCAAATTGTTTATGATACACTTGAGCCTACAAATCTTTTGGTATGGTAGAATTCCAGCCAGAGGATTTCTCTAACTAGAAATGACATCTGATAGCTGTGACAAGAGTTAAGAGGGAGGGTTCTAAATCACCAAAAAGTGAGGGTGAGGTAGGGGCTTCTTATTGGATTCTTAAGCCCTGGTGGTAGAAGGTAGCCTCTCAGGAAGTCATTTTGACTTCTGCTCACTGTGTGGCCGAATTCTTGTAATCAATTTGTGTGACTATCTCTCTCATGGGAGAAAATGCTTCAGTTTTCCTATTCCCTGCCAAATGGTTCCTTGGGTGATCAAGTACACAGCAAAACCACAATCCTCAGAAAACTCAAGTCATGACGACATCCTGGAATATAGGGGTTACCAGATACAACAGAAGAACCATATTGCTCAATCTTTGCTAGTGCAAAGTTCTCTAAGATGAATGACTCTGCTTTTCTTCCAAGAGAAGGTCAGTATGATGAACATAACTGATAGTATCTTTTTACCCTCATGGTACACAATAACCACAATACTCATTTCTGATTCAGCTGGGATGTTAGAGGGCCCTAGAATGATACAGCGATGTGTATGGGCTCCAGTATATACCATTAAAATAGTGAAATAATAATAAATCTCTTATCCTGAGCATCAACCATGTGTCAGGCAATTTATATACATGATTACTTAAATCCTTATAACAAGTCTGTGAGGTAATCACTATTACTATTCCCATTTTACAGAAGAGGGAAGTGAAACAAATTTCAAGGTCATTTAGCCAATGCAAAAGACAGAGCTGATCACATGGGAAGGGAAGGAAAAATAAGATAAAAACAGAGAGGGAGGCAAACCACAGAGACTCTTAAATACAGAGAACAAACTGAGGATTGGGGGAGTGGGGTGGGGTGGGGTAAATGGGTGATGGGCATTAAGGAGAGTACTTGTTGGGAGGAGCACTGTGTGTTATATGTAAGTGATGAATCACTGGGTTCTACTCCTGAATCCAAAACTATACTGTATGCTAACTAACCTGAGAATTAAAAAATATATAAATAAATAACAACAACAATGAAAAAAGACAGCTGGTTTTCAAGCCCATGTCACCCTCCAAATTGTAAATTATAACCAGTGTCTTTCCTTCCTTTGATATTGATAATGGGCAAAATAATGTCCCCCTGACAAAGATGTCCACGTCCTAATCTCCAGAAACTGACTACATTATAAGGTGAAAGGGATTTTTCACATGAAGTCAAGGAAAAAATATTATGATGGGGAGACTGATTTGAGGATTACCCATACAGGTTTGATGTAACCACAGGCATCCTTATCAGGGGGAGGCAGGAGGATCAGAGTCAGAGAAAGAGATGTGACAATGGAAGCAGAGGTTGGAGAGATAAGGCCATGAGCCAGAGTGAGGGCAGTCTCTAGAGGCAGGAAAAGTTAAGGAATGAATTCTCCCTTATAGCCTCCAGAAGAAATGTAGGCCTGCTGACACCTTGATCTTAGTCCTATAGATGCATTTCAAACTTCTGACCGCTAGAACCGTGAAATAATACATTTGTATTGTGTTAACCTCATAGGTTTCTGGTCGTTTCTTCCAGCAGCAATAGGAAACTAAAAAATATCCCATTGCACTTTGTACTTTCTTATATCATGCTTTATCTAATATATATATAATATATATCTATATATGTTCCAACCAAAAATCTATTCCAACAAAATTTTTACTTTTTTTTTTTACTCCTACAAAATCTTAACTTTTTTCATTGTCTATGTTGTACTAGGCACTAGACTAGGTACTTTACAAATAAAGACTCATTTTATTTTCCTAACAATCTTGTGGTAGAAATAGCTAGCTTTCAATGTCAAATGTATTCTTCCCTTCCACAGGACAGAGTTGTTTCAAGAAATTGGTTGCTCAACCAGAGACTACATTTCTTAGAAGTTTTCTGTTAGATAGGTATGGCCACACGGTTAGATTTTGCTAATGAAATTTGAGCAGAGATAGTGTGATTAGGAAGCACATATGCCTTCTCCATTCTTTCTTTCCCCTCTACAGATACCTGGGAAGTATGTATTAACAACGCAGAAACTGTAAAGTGGAAGACTTGGTCCCTTTTCACCATTATAATCTTTTGAGAGCAAGAAATAAACCTATATTTGTGTAATCTACTGAGACTTAGGGATTTATCTGTTACATCAGCTAGTGTGACTTTAACCATACTCCAACTCTATGAAGTGTATATTATCAACCTCGTGTTTAGTGGTAATGAAGCTAGGGCTCACAATGACGAAATAACTTGACCAAGGTAACAAATTTGAAAGTGGCAGAGGCAGAATCGTGACTCCAAAGACCATTATATTTCCACAATGCCACATAGTATACTATATAAAACTGTTGTTCAATTATCTGTTGAACTAATTCTTTTTTTTAAAACCATATCTATGAATCATAGATTTTAGGCCTAGAAGGCACTTTAGAGATTATCTCCCCTAAATCTCAAAGAACTGCAGAGATGAGAGAAGGAGACCTACAGATGCCAAGTGACTGACCCATGTGATGAGACATAGATGATTCAAGAACCTGAGCCTCCTTTTCATCACTCAAATGCTCCTGCGTCAGCTTGTGTTTTAGTCAAAACTGGTTTTCAAACATATTTAGATAATGACACCCATGACCATTAAGGTAGAGTCTTCTCTTTAGAGCAAACAAATTTAAAAAAAAAAGAATTAGAACAAAAAATAGAAAAAAATAACTGTATTAAAACAAACCAACTCAAGAATATTGTACATCATCAAACACACACACACACACACACACACACACCTGGCTTTATTCTAACTCTCTTGTTCTATTGAGACTAAATTATCTTCATGTTATAAAAATAAAAGTGGCAGAGCACTGAACAGATGGAGATATAAAAGGATGAGCTGAGGATTCCACATCTTGGCAGTCTGAAAATATGTTCTACTACAGTAAACATATTTTTAGCAAACATAATGGCAAGCCATATGCTGATCTCTCACTAGAATTCTCTAGTTTGGCCCATTTGTCCTCTAAGTATAGCTGAAGTTCTTTGCAATAAACAGCTATCTCCCACACTTTCCTAGCCTGAGAGTGAATTTAAGGATGCCAGAGAACTGGGTAAAAATATGTAACTATAATTATGATTTTGCACTGGGTGAGATTTTTTTGAGTAAGAGCAGAACACAGACACTAGATGGACCGTTTTGATTTCTGCTACTGACCTGATTTCTTAATTTAACATGGAAATTCTAAGAACAATTTCTCCAAAAAGCTGTAATTTCTTTAATAATGAAAGTTCTGGGAAGTGGAGGTCTGAAAATCTGAACATGCAGTGTGCCATGGGATAATTGCAGACCCACTGTATTTATGATTCTCCATGATAAACTTCGATTTCAACCCCATATCTTAGCATTAGGGAATCTCAGTACCAGAATGGAACTTGAGGCATAGAACAAAGGGTCTCCCAGTTTCTATTACCTGGGGATTAGCTTACAGTGGTATCTGCATATTAAATACACTATTCATTCCTTAACAGTTTTTCTGTAAATTAACTTTCAAATGAAAAATTAACTTTTAAAAAATTATCACCTTTCTTTGAGGTGTAACCTATATAACATAAACTTCACTCACATAAATTCAATGATTTTTAGTGAATTTAGGGAGTTGTGTAACCATAACCACAGTGGCATTTTGGAACATTTCCATTACCCCAAAAGGATCCCTCCTACTGGTTTTCACTCCTGGCTCCCATTCTCAGGCCTAAACAAACAATAGTTTACTTTCTGTTTCTTACATATTTGCCTTTTCCAGATATGCTACATAAATGAAATCCTACCATACGGGGTCTTCTGTGTCTGGCTTTTCATGTACCCTTCAAAGTCACTCAGTCCGGCCAGGCAAAACCAGGGAGCAAGGCTGTCCTGGAACCAGAGAGGATGCAGGTAAACAAAGCCACAGGTAAGGCCCTGGCACCGGCTCTTGATTGCAGTCGGCTGGACATATTGTGCCAAATCCTTCCTCCTGACTCACAGAAACAACCGATGTTGAGCCTTCTCCAGGTTCACCTACGGAAACCTCGTTATGACTAACATCTTTTACAAAGTCAGATTAAACCATCTGAGCTCTCCACCAGCGCCATACCATTGTAGAGTGGCCACAAAATAATGATTTTTAAAAAAAAACAGTAAAGAGTCCGGGCCCAGGTGTCACTCAGCTAAGCACAACAAGGATGTTCTAAGAGGCAAGGGGCAGAGATGAAAAGCATAGTATTTTGGGGGTGCACCCATGTTGTAGCTTGCTTCGAGGCTTCATTCCCTGTCATTGCTGAGTGGAGTACTGTTGTATGTATGTACCACAACTTGATTATCCATCCACCAACTGACAGCTTGCTTATCTCTTCACCATGGGATGGACACCGGATGATCTCCTCATTTGGGGTATCATGAATAAAACTGCTGCTATAAACATTCATGTGCAAGTCTTTGTGTGAATATGTTTCATTTCTCTTGGATATATGCCTGGGAGTGGAACTTCTGGGTCATACGGTAAATTTATGTTTAACTTCTTAAAAAATCACCAAATTGTTTTCCAGAGTGGCTGTACCATTTTAGATTCCCACCAGCAAAATAGGCCAGACTCTCTACATTCTCCCCAGCGTTTGGTGTTCTTGCCTTTTTATTTATTTATTCATTTTCTTTCATAATTTATTGTAAAGTTGATTTCCATATAACATCCAGTGCTCATCCCAACAAGTGCCCTCTTCCATGCCCATCACCCTCCTTTCCCTCTCCTCCACCCCCAACAGCCCTCAGTTTGTTCTCACTATTCAAGAGTCTCTCATGGTTTGCCTCCCTCCCTCTCCCCAACTATTTTTTCCTCTTCTCTTCCCCCATGGTCCTCTGTCAAGTTTCTCCTGTTCCACTTATAAGTGAAAACATATGATATCTGTCTTTCTCTGCCTGACTTATTTCAATCACCATAACACCCTCGAGTTCCATCCATTTTGCTACAAATGGCCAGATTTCATTCTTTCTCATTGCCATGTAGTGTTCCGTTGTACAGATAAACCACATCTTCTTGATCCATTCGTCAGTTGATGGCTCTTAGGCTTTTTCCATGTTTTGGCTATTGTGGAGAGTGCTACTATGAACATTGGTGTACATGTGCCCCTATGCATCAGCACTCCTGTATCTCTTGGGTAAATTCCTAGCAGTGCCATTGCTGGGTCATAGGGGAGTTCTATTGTTAATTTTTTGAGGAACCTCCACACTGTTTTCCAGAGGGGCTGCACCAGTTTACATTCCCACCAGCAGTGTAGGAGGGTGCCCGTTTTCCACATCCTCACCAACATCTATAGTCTCCTATTTGTTCATTTTAACCACTCTGACCAGTGTGAGATGGTATCTCAATGTGGCTTTGGCCTACATTTCCCTGATGATGAGGGACACTGAACATCATTTCATGTGTCCTTTGGCCATCTGGATGTCCTCTTTGGAGAAGTGTCTGTTCATATCTTCTGCCCATTTCTTCACTGGGTTATTTGTTTTTTGGGTGTGGAGTTTGGTGAGTTCCTTATAGATTTTGGATACTAGCCCTGATATGTCATTTGCAACTATCTTTTCCCATTTTGTCAGTTGCCTATTAGTTTTATTGATTGTTTCCTTTGCCGTGCAGAAGCTTTTAATCTTGATGAGGTCCGAATAGTTCATTTTTGCTCTTGATTCCCTTGCCTTTGGGGATATGTCAAATAAGAAATTGCTGTGGTTGAGGTCAAGGAGGTTGTTTCCTGCTTTCTCCTCTAGGGAGATGGCTTCCTGTCTCACGTTCAGGTCCTTTATCCATTTTGAGTTTATTTTTTGTGTGTGTGTATGGTGTAAGAAAGTGATCTAGTTTCATTCTTTTGCACATTGCTGTCCAGTTCTCCCAGCACCATCTGTTAAAGAGGCTGTCTTTTTTCCATTGGATACTCTTTCCTGCTTTGCCAAAAATTAATTGGCCATACATTTGTGGGTCCAATTCTGAGTTCTCTATTCTATTCCATTGGTCTATGTGTCTGTTTTTGTGCCAATACCATACTGTCTTGATGATTACAGCTTTATAGTAGAGGCTAAAGTCTGGGATTGTGATGTCTCCTGTTTTGGTTTTCTTCTTCAATACTACTGGGTTACAGGACTGGTTCAATATTCACAAATCAATCAATGTGATACATCACATTAACCAAAGAAAAGATGAAAACCATATGATACTGTCAATAGATGCAGAAAAAGCATTTCACAAAATACTTCTTAATAAAGACCCTCGAGAAAGTTGGGATAGAAGGAACTTACTTAAACATCATAAAAGCCATTTATGAGAGGCCCTCAGCTAACATCATCCTCAATAGGGAAAAACTGAGAGCTTTCCCCCTGAGATCAGGAACACGACAGGGATGTCAGCTCTAACCACTGTTGTTTAACACAGTGCTAGAAGTCTTAGCACCAAAAATCAGACAACAAAAGGAAATAAAAGGCATCCGAACTGGCAAAGAAATCAAACTTCGCTTTTCACCGACATGATACTCTACACAGAAAACCCAACAGACTCCACCAGAAGCCTACTAGAGCTGATCCATGAATTCAGCAAAGTTTCAGGGTACAAAATCAACGTACAGAAATCAGTTGCATTTTTATACACCAATAATGAAGCAACAGAAAGAGAAATCAAGAAATTGATCCCATTCACAATTGCACCAAAAAACCCATAAAGTACCTAGGAATAAACCTAACCAAAGATCTAAAAGATCTGTATGATCAAAACTATAGAAAAGTTTTGAAGAAAATTGAAGAAGACACAAAGAAATGGAAAAACATTCCATGCTTATGGATTGGAAGAATAAATATTATTAAAATGCCATTACTACCCAAAGCAATCTACACATTCAATGCAATCCCAATCAAAATTGCACCAGTATTCGTCTTGCCTTTTTAAAAAAAATTTATTTTAGCAATTTTGGTGGGGGTAAAGTGATATCTCATTGTAGTTTGATTTGTATTTCCCTGATGGGTAATAGTGCTGAACATCTTATGCAATTATTTGCCATCTGTAAATCTTCTTTGATAAATGTCTGTTTGTGTCTTTTGCACACTTTCCAACTGGAGTGTTTTTTTCTTTTAAATGATGAGTGTTGAAATTTGTTTATATATCCTTGATAGAAATACTTTGTCTGTTAGGTGATTTACAAATATACAACCTGTATATTTGTCTCTTTGTTCTTTTAATAGAGCTGTTCACAAAGCAAAGATATTCAGTATATGTTGATAAAAACATATTCATTATTCCTCATATAGAGCACACATTAGTGTCAAGTCTAAGAGCTCTTTACCTAGTCCTAGGTTACAAAGAGTTTCTTCTCTTTTTATTCTGAAAGTTTTATAGTTTTGTATTTTCCATTCAAGTCCATGATCCACTTGGTATTAATTTTTGTACAAAGTATGGAGTTTACATTAAAGTTCTTTTTTTTTTTCTTTTTTCTTGTAGATATTTAGGTCAGCACAGGCTGCCATAACAAAGTATTATAGAATGGGGTGCTTAAACAATAGAAATTAATTTTTCCACAGTTATGGAGACTAGAAGACTGAGATCGGGGCTGGGTTCTTGGTGAAGGCTCCTTCCTGGCCTGCAGACAGCTGCTTTCTTGCTGTGTCCTCACATGGAGGAGAGAGAGCTCTTCCTCTTATTATAAGCCCACCAATCTTAGGTTAGGACCTCACCTTAAAAGGTCTATCTCTAAATGCAGTCACACTGGGGGTAAGAGCTTCAGATGCGAATTGGGGAGGGGACAATGTGGAGGACACAATTCAGTCCATAACAATGTTCTATCACTCCAGCACCATCTGTTGAAAGACTATCCTTTTTACGTTGAATTGTTTTTGCACTTTTGTCAAAAATCTGTTGGGCATGTGTGGGAGTCTATTGTGGGGCTCTTTGTTCTGTCCCCTTGATCTGTGTGCCTATCCTCTCTGCCAATATCATACTGTCTTAATTACTGTACCTATATATTAAGTCAACATTAAGAATTAACACTGAGATTCTTGATTGTTTATTCATGCTTTATTTCTCTTTTTAATATTACTTTGGGGGCTCCTTGGTGGCTTAATCGGTTAAGCATCCAACTTCCACTCAGGTCATGATCTCATGATTCGTGGGTTCGAGCCCCATGTTGGGCTCTGTGCTGATAGCTCAGAGACTAGAGCCTACTTCAGATTCTGTGTCTCCCTCTTTCTCTGCTCCTCCCCTGATCATGCACTCTCTCTCTCTCTCTGTCTCTCTCTCTCTCTCAAAAATAAACATTAAAAATTTTTTAAAAAAAGAAAAATTACTTTGGCCATACTAACACCACATTTCCTTTTCACAAAAATTTTAGAATATGCTTGTCTAAGTCTAACAAACCATGCTGAGGTTTTTATAGGAGTTGCATTAAATCTATAGATCAAGTGACTCCTATGGGCTGGTTACATGCATGCACAAGCCTAGAGAGTAAATGTAAGGGCATGCAGACATAGAGCAAGAGGGGCAGGTGGCCTAGGATAGGTTAATGTGAATATTGAGTGGGAATTCAGCCTTTAGTGGAAAGCAGCTAAGGCTGACTCTCTCCACCCTTGGTTCTAAAGCCTATTGTCAGAGCCTGCCAGAGTCCTAGACAAACCAATCACAAGGCTTGAATTCAAGTCCTCCTTATTTCTTCTCTGTGTGTCCCTGGGACATGGCAACACTAAATTTTGGGACTACCCTCAAGCATACATCATTGACCTTAGGCTGCTAAGTTTCGTGAAAGTAACAAACATAGAGAAGGAGCCTGGGCACATGGGCCCTCTTTATTACTAGCTATGATGTAGACCTAATCTCTTTCTGGAGCCCTTGGTCCTAATGAGTAGGGCTGGGATAATGTTGAAAAACGCTCTTTGTCCCTTTAGCTTTAAGTCTAGACAGGAAATGTCTCAGCAGACAGATGAAGCCTCCCCTTCCCTGAGCCCCTTTATTGGTACCTTTAGACTGTCTACTTGACCTTCCATGGGCACAGACACCCCTCCCTTCAGCTCATAGGAGAAGAGGTATTTCCAAAGTCAAGTATAGAAGGCAAAAAGGGAAAAGCTAAAGAGACACCATGACATTTGAATTCCAGGGTTGTTGATGTTGTTTTAATCATTTTTCCTTATCGCACTGGAAGCTCTGGCCTAACCCTGTGGCTTTATTTTTCCATGGCCTTGATCAAAATCACTGTTTCAATGTTCCATAGAGGTGGAGCTGGGGCGATGGAGGGGGTAGGCTGCCTTTCCCTAAGCTCTTCCTCACTGTGCTGCTAACTCTGTTTGCCTATATAGGTGGAGAAATTGAGTTTCATAAATCATCATGCAGTTCACATGGGCACTAACATCAGATCAACTGCCTGACAGCCTAGCTGTAACAAATCATTGCTTGTTGCTATGCTGCTCCTTGGAGCCCTGAGAGAAAGATTCCATGGTGCAGTAACAACCAGTTATGCATGTCGGGGGCAGCTAGAGCCACGACTTTCACCTTTCAGTGCCTGCACTCACATTGCTGCATTATTTTTTAGAGAGATCCCTCTATCCACCACCAACTCAGCTCAGCCACTGTCTGTCAAGTCTTTTCTCCCCTTCCCCCCCACCCCCCCGCTCCCCTAGCAAAAGAATCATGAATTGTTCCCCTCACATTGCCCTCACGGCCCTCTTCTGTTATTGTACTTCTGGCATGATTGGTTTTGTTCTTTATCAGGCAATAAACCATAGGCACGGGGGGCCACGGGATATTTCTGAGTAGGGCAGAAACTCAATCAGGTCTGTGCTTCAGTCAGATGACCCTGTCAGTAACAGAGTATGGAATAGTTGAGAGAAAAGCCTAAGGCTGAGATAAACGCCTATGAGATGTTCTTATAATGTGAGAAACAGTGAGGTTGGAGGCAGCATGAGGATAGTCAGAAGAGAGAATGTTGACTTTGATTCCAATGTGCTGGAAGGTTTACCCAAAAAATGTGATTTAGTTCTCTTAATCAATAAAACGGGGAAGGGATTGTTGTGGATGGATTAAATGAGATCAGGTATGTATCAGGCATGTATAGCACCTCACCCAAAGCCTGGCACATAGTAGGCACCCACTAACTTTTGCCTCCCTTCTGCCCCCTCTACAGCAGCCACAGTTCTGGGCTCTCATCATGCTGGGAGAGAGTAGTGAGCAGAAGAGTGACTTAGAAGCAGACCAGAGCAGAGGACTCATCAGTTACAGGTGAAAGACTGACCTACAATGAAGCAGATGGATGGATGGCCTTATTGCTCTTGCAACCAGTAGTATAATATATCTGCTCATCTGAGATTCAAAAGTTAACCATGACAACAAGAGGCCAAGATTCTACACTAAAGAAGGTTGTTAAAATTCATTGAGCAGAGCCTTAAAGACACAGAATTCATGATGCTCTTTTCACAAGGAAGTAGAAAATTTATTACAAGCCAAAGTTCTAAATGTTTGTTGTACCTGATACCCTCCCTCCTTACAACAGTGAGGAGAGATAGGGCAGTTGAGCAGTCTCCTTACACACCTCCCTATTTTCTTTGTCGATGGCTGCTTCAAGCCAACAGAGTCCAGAATAAAGTCACCTTGACCATCAATGATTTGTTTATGCTCTCAGAACCTTTGCTTTTTTAATTTATAGCTTGTAAACCATCATACTTTCATTATCCAGCCCACAGGATTTTTGTAAAGACTGAAGTAAGGGAAAGGGAGCTATGACCTTGTGTTATGTATCCACTCTACACCCACCCATTGGTTATAGAGGCTTCTTTTAAAATCACTAACTTGAACCTATCGCTTAAGCCTTAAACAATTTCCCACTGTCCTTACAAAAGTCTACAACCTTCAGCATGACTTACAGGGCTCAGCAGGTTCTAGCCCTACTCATTTCCTAGGTTCATCTTGTAGCAGACCCTCCTTAGCAACTTGTTCTCCACCTGCATTTGCCTTCTTTCTAGTCCACTTGATACCATACTCTTCCCGAGTGAGACCTGTCAACACACTGTTCCACTGGCTGGAAGACTCTTGCTCCTCATCATGGTTAACACTCATCCTTCTTTTAGGATTCAGCTTGAGTTAATGCCAGTCATTCAAATCACAGATATTTATCGAGTGCCTACTATGTGCCAGGCACTGTCCTAGATGATGGAGATAGTTGTGGATCAAAAGGCAGAGACCCTGATGAATGAATGAATGAATCTCATTTTCTAGCAGTGGGGAGACAGAGAGTAAACAAGCAAGATAATTTCTTATGGTGGTTATTGACAGGGCAATAAAAGGGTAATGGAATAGGGAATGCCAGGCTCTCTGGAGGGTGGCAGTCGGTCAGGAGAGGGCAATATGTATTGGTTGGATCACCTCTTAGTAATCTGAGCTGTGTGGTAGGAATGAGCTTCGTCAAGAGGAAAAAGGCCTGGGTCCTAGGGCACAGTGATGGGGATAGACAAGTATACCATAGATCAGAGAGGAGGGTGGGACAGGTCATCTAGAGCATGATCAACCATGTTGATAATGGTAAGAGATTCAGATTTTAAGTATAAATGGAAGCCACTGGAACAGTTTGTTTTACATTTAGATTTGAACAAGATTATGCAGGATGTTATGTGGGGAATGGCTAGTAGAGGTGACAGAGAGAGCACAAGGGAAGAGAATATTCAGAGACTTCTTCAGGAGGCAAGATGGTGATGGTGGTGGTTTCAGTGAGGCTAGTACTGGTGGAATTCAAGAGATTGGGGTGAGGGGCGCCTGGGTGGCTCAGACAGTTAAGCGTCCGACTTCAGCTCAGGTTATGATCTCACGGTTCATGGGTTCGATCCCCGCATCTGGCTCTGTGCTGACAGCTAGCTCAGAGCCTGGATCGTGTTTCAGATTCTGTGTCTCCCTCTCTCTCTGACCTGCTCATACTGTCTCTCTCTCTCTGAAATAAATAAAAAATATTAAAAAAAAAAAAAGAGATTGGGGTGAATTTTAGAACTAGAGCCTGTGGATCTTGTTCATGGATTGGATGGCAGGGGTGATGAAAACAGAGATGGCAATACAGAAAGGAAGGAAGAAATAACCCTGGAGAGAAAATAATATTTCAGTGTCTGCCACACTAAGTTATTTTTCATTGATGATTTCCCTCGTCAGTTCTGGTTAGAGCTTTATATTGGTTGCTCCTAGAGTATCATGCAGTTTTCCTTTGTAACACCCCCAACATTTACCTTTTGTCATTATGTATTTAAAATAACTCTCTCAGGAGCACCTGGGCAGCTCAGTTGGTTAAGCATCTGACTCTTGATTTTGTCTCAGGTCGTGATCTCACAGTTTGTGATTTTGAGCCCCGTTGGACTCTGCACTGGGTGTTGAGCCTGCTTAAGATTCTCTCTCTCCTGACCTCTGCCTCTCTCCCACACACCCTCTCTCTCTCTCAAAATCATCATCACCATCATCAGTCTCTCACTAGACCAAAAGGGAAAAACCCACCTGTCTTTAATCCTTTTTCTCCAATGCTCTGCCCAGTATCTAGCATACAGTTGTAGTTTATAACATAACTTAATGTAATGATATTAACAGCACTTAAAGAATAATTTCACTGTGTCAGGTATCATTCTGAGCTCTTTACATATAGTTGATTTTGACAACAATCTCCAGAAATAGATATTATTATCATGTCCATTGGACAGGTATGTAAACTGAAACACAGGGAAGGCAAGTACACTTTCCTAAGGTCACATAGCTAGTAAATATCAATAAATGAATAGTTATTTTACAAACACTTTAACTTATACTTCACACCACTACAGTGAGGTGTGATTCTTGTGTTCCCATTTTTGGTTTGAGGCAAGCTAGACAGACTTGTTCAAAGGGGTCAATATCAGGAAGCAGAGTCAGCAGGCTTAGAACCCTCCAGAGTCTAACTGAGCAAAACTTTATTATGAAGAAGAATAGCACCATGTTTTGAGAGCACTCACTCTGAGGCCAGTAGGAAAGGCATCTTTGCAACTTAGTATATGTGTGACCTTGGCCAACTTACTAAAAACATCTGTGCCTCAGTTCTCTCATCTGTCCATTGTGACACTATTAACAATATCTGTTCTCATGTGGACTGGTTGTGATAACATTCGTGGAGCACTTAGAATAGTGTTCTGTCATGGGAAGGAACTGTACTTTGCCCATAGGAAATACAAGGGAGAGTTTCCTCCAATTTTTACTTTCTGATCTTTCCCAGAGGGCATTTAACCTGGATTAAGATGGTCAAATCAAAGAATCATTGAGGTTAGAGTTAATACTAACCTAATTTACCCCTTCCTGCTCAACCTGCAGATATGCAAACTGGGTCAATGAGGATGAGTGCTAGGAGATATGACTACATCCGGGGAACCTCTTGGAGAAACAGGAAACCTTCTGTATGCTACAGTTTAAAAAAAAAAAAAAAGATTAGATATTATACTATCCAGAGCCAGAAAAATCATACATCTTTTGTGACTGAAAGAAACCCTTCCCCATCATTTCTAAGACAATCTCTCAATTTTTTGTGACTTGGAGAGGGGGTCAAAAAGAGCAGGGATTATGAGAACCTTCACTTACTCGCTAATTTTATCCTCCCAACAATCGAAGAAGAAGTCTGGGCAGTTTTGATTTTCTTTTCCTTTTATTTCCTCTTCAAGTTCTCTGGTGGAGGTGTTAATGAAAAGTGAGGTGGTCCTCACGGTGGTCAGAATGGCTAAAATGAACAAATCAGGAGACTATAGATGCTGGCGAGGATGTGGAGAAATGGACACCCTCCTACACTGTTGGTGGGAATGTAAACTGGTGCAGCAAGTTTCCTCAAAAAATTAACAATAGAACTCCCCTTTGACCCAGCAATGGCACTGCTAGGAATTTACCCAAGGGATACAGGAGTGCTGATGCATAGGGGCACATGTACACCAATGTTCATAGCAGCACTCTCCACAATAGCCAAAACATGGAAAGAGCCTAAGTGTCCATCAACGGACGAATGGATCAAGAAGATGTGGTTTATCTATACAATGGAAAACTACATGGCAATGAGAAAGAATGAAATCTGGTCATGTGTAGCAACATGGATGGAACTTGAGGGTGTTATGCTGAGCGAAATAAGTCAGGCAGAGAAGGATAGATGTCATATATTTGCATGTATAGGTGGATTAGGAGGAACTTAACGGAGGACCATGGGGGAGGAGAAGGGGAAAAATATTTGGGGAGTGGGAGGGAGGCAAAACCATGAGAGACTCTTGAATGCTGAGAACAAACAGGACTGATGGGGGTGGGGGACAGGGGAAGGGAGTGATGAGCATGGAGGAGGGCACTTATTGGGATGAGCACTGGGTGTAATATGGAAACCAACTTGCCAATAAACTGTAAAAAAAAAAAAAAAATAGAAAGAAAAGCGAGGTGGTCAAATCCCAACTCATCAGGAGGAGACAGAAAAGGGATAAAAATTCAGGGTAATCAGGCCCCAGATAATCAGGATTGCTTATGCTGAAGTTGATTTAACAATAAGGTGTCTGAAAAATCAATCCTCTTCTCAGGTCTTTAGTTTTCTCCAAGCTGCATCCCTTTCGGTCAGGCCATGAGCTTGATGACGTCAGCCCTCATTTCTACTCCCGCAACATAAACAGTTACTTATCTAATTCCTAGCCTACTGCACAAACCTGGCTTTAGAAAAGAACTGTTCTGATCTGATACATAATCCAAGTCAAAATATTTGAAATCCAATTTGAAACTGTGGTCTGGCAAAATTGACAGAATTCAAGGCTGACGCAAAACAGGGAGTCCAGTGGTAGGACTTTTGCCCAGAGCTGGTAGATATGCAAATTGTTGCAATCTTTCCAGAAAGCAATTTAGAAATACAGATCCAGAACCTTAAGAATAGTAATACCTCCTTAATGAAGTAATTTCATTCTTAGGCCTTGAACCTGGGGAGATGTTCAGAGACAAGGACTGAGGTTAATGTACTGTTTCCTGTAGCACAATTTGCAACTACAAAAACAAAATGGGAACCAAAGAAAATATCCAACAAGAGCAAATTAAATTACACCATATTTCAATCAACCAAATATGTGGTTGTTTAAAGAAATGTTTAAACATTTGTGTGTGTATGGCCCACTTGTGTGTGTGTGTGTGTGTGTGTGTGTGTGTGTGTGTATACATACATACATATTTAGTGGTTTAACTCCTTAACT
This sequence comes from Hyaena hyaena, assembly GCF_003009895.1. Lineage (NCBI taxonomy): Eukaryota > Metazoa > Chordata > Mammalia > Carnivora > Hyaenidae > Hyaena > Hyaena hyaena. The sequence continues at coordinate 286,626 of NW_024081318.1, forward strand.
TGACCTTCCAGATCTTTGTCAACCTGGTCCAGGCATGTTATCTATTTTTATTAGTATTTGTTCTCTTTAAATCCTCACTCAATGGATATTTAGGAAGCACCAACTCTACCAGGCTGGCACCAGGCTTTCCTCCTCATTGTCCATTACTCTCCACATCATGCCTCTGCCCCCAGATCAGCCTTGTATGCTCCTTCCTTCAGGTTTCTGTTCCTTGGTGTGCTTCCGACTGGGCCCCTTTGTGAAGATGCAGGCAACATGCAACATCGTCTCAGAGACTTTAACTTATCTCCTCTACTGGAGCACAAGCGCTAGGGATTTCAGCAAGTGCTTTAATTCCTCCTACCTTTAGCTTTCCCTTTTGTATAATAAGAAGTATAGTACTAACCTGTTACCTCTATATATTCATTGTAAAGATCAAAAGAGCTAATACATGTAAAATGTTTAGAACGGTTCCTGGCTTAACCTGAGTTCAAGAAATGTTCCTTATTTATGTCAGAGACTGTAAATTCCTTAAAGGTAAGACCCTAATCTCATTTCACTTTATAATTCCCACAGGACCAACCATCTTGCTTGGACTCCAGTTGGGTACTCAATGAATATTTGTTGAGTAAGTAAATGAATGAATGACAGTTATATGAGTCTGTACTGACCATGCCCCTTGCCTTTCTGGGTTTCCGGTGACTAAGCCATCCCCACATCAATCATGTGGTCAGTGTTGGTGCCAATCATCGCAATCAGCAGCAGACCCTGTGCAGTAACTGTACAACTTGGCACCAGACTTCTTCTGCTCCTGCAACATTGCCAGAGGTTGGGGGCGGGGGGAGCGAATAAGGGGTAGCTGCTTATATCCTGTTAGCAGACTTATACTGTTTAATTTTTTCCGTGGCAAATTACAGAATAGCCACATTGTAAATTTTCCAATCTTCCTAATTTTCCTGGCCACAAGGCTGAAGAAAATGGCATTAAGCCTTCCACGTTAAGGCCGCCATTGTATACCCCAAACGAATGTCCCAAACTGCGAGTGAACTGCAGAGACACCGCCTGGGCAGCCCATTTGTAGGTTAGAGAAACATAAACCAATGAAGGCAGAAAATAACCAATTTATTCGCAGGGCCACCATGTCCCAGCTACTGTGTTAACATTTTCATACATTTGTCCTAATGAAGAATGTTAAAGGCACTGAGATGCTGTGTGACCACAATCAAACCAGTTTGTCTCTCAATGCCTTTGTTTGTTTTCCCCAGACCACCATAACCTCTGCCCATATACGTCTCCTATTCTCTGATCCATCTGTGGACTATGTACTAGAAAATTCTGATTGCCCATACAGAGTGGACCTAATTATTTCCCATCCCAAACCTGCTTTTCCTCCTGTGTCCCCACCATCCACTCAGCTGCCCAAGTCAGCAAGCTGGAGGAGTGGCGGGGGGGGGGGGGAGGGGCACCTGGTGGCTCAGCTGGTTGAGCATCTGACTTTGACTCAGGTTGTAATCTCATAGTTCCTGAACTCAAGCCCCACACTGGGCTCCCTGCTGTCAGTGCGGAGCCTGCTTCGGGTCCTCAGTCCCCCTCTCTCTGCCCCTACCCTGCTTGTGCTTTCTCAAAAATAAATAAGAAACATTTAAAAAAAAAAAAAAAGAGAGAAAAAGTGGGGGTTACACCCTCTCCACCTTCCTGTCCCTCACATATGATTTATCATAAATCCTGTCAACTCGCCCTCCTCCCCTTGCTCTCCAGATTTGCTGCCACAGCTGCTGCTCTGGTCACTCTCATGTCTCATGTACTTTATGGCAACAACCTCGTAACTGGTCCCCCACCCCAAACCCCTCTTGGTCTTTCTAATCTACTTTCCTCTTTACAACCCATGATTTGGTTTTAAGCCCTCATGGCTCTCCACGTATCCCATGAGGTGCCATCTGACCCCTGCTTTGCTCTCAAGCCTCATCAGTTCCTTCACTGCACACTTTGAACTTTAGACAAAACACAAGCGATTCTCCAAGTGTGGTCTGAGGACCCATGGGGTTTCCCAGGCCTTTCCGAGGGGTCTGAGGTCAAAACCATTTTCCTAATAATATTAAAACACCATGCTTTATTCACTTTCATTCAGTGACATCTTTCCAAGCTTACGTGACATGCAGTATTGCAACAGACTGAGCGAGAAAGCAGGTATGAGAACCTGGCTGTCTTCTATAAAGCCAGACATTAAAGAGATTTGCAAAAATGTAAACCTATGCCAGTCCTTCACTAAATATTTTTTGCTTTGGAAAAATACATTTATTTTTCACAAAAGGTATGTTATCGATGTGAGCACATAATGGGTTTATTTTATTCTTACTTTGCATTAATAAATACCTATTTTAAAATTTTTTTAAAGTTTTAACTCCACACAGTAAACACCAATAGATCTATCCTACATAAACCTTTCAGAATTCCTCAATAATTTTTAGCATTGTAATGGAGTCCCAACACTAAAAAGTTTACTAAAAAGTTTGAAAACTATTGCTCTAGCCTAATGGAGCCAGCCAGAGTATCCCAAAGTGTCATGTTCTCTCTCTCTTTCTCCTCCAGTCTTCTTTTCAGTATTTTCAGCAGGAACACCTTTCCCAATCATATAACCTTACCTCTGCCCCACTTTGCCTACTTTTGCATGTTTCGGTATTCAGCAAGAGAGTCACTCCTCGGGTGTTATGCTGAGCGAAATAAGTCAGGCAGAGAAGGACAAATATCATATGTTTGCACGTATAGGAGGATTAGGAGGAACTTGACGGAGGAACAAGGGGGAGAAGAAGGGAGGAAATGGTGGGGGAAAGGGAGAGAGGCAAACCATGAGAGACTCTTGAATGCTGACAAAAACTGAGGACTGATGGATGTGGGGGGGAGGGGGGGTGGGCATGGAGGAGGGCATTTGTGGGGATGAGCACTGGGTGTTATATGGAAACTACTTTGACAATAAACTATTTGTAAAAAAAAAAAAAAGAGAGAGAGAGAGTCACTCCTCAGGGAAAGACTCCCTTTAGCCCCCCAGTGGGACTTTTACTGGAGGCGTCTTATATGACAGCCACAGTAATAATTGCTTTCCCTTCATTTTCTCTTCCTTTGAGTTGGGCTCAAGCAGGAACAGGAAGCGCCAGGGAAGGAGAAAGAGAAAATCAACTCCAGTCTAGAGCTAAGGAAAGTTTGGCTCAGAGAAAGTTAGAAACTCCTCAGGTCACACAGCTAATGAGTGCCACAGCTGATCTGAATCCATTCTCTTCTCACTCTATCAGTGGTTGTCATACTTGAGTGTGCCCAGGGGTATTCTGGTAAATGTTCAACAGCTGCCTCTCCAGAGGGACCAAGCCCTGATTTGTAAAGTTTGGCAGTTTCTGTGGTGTAAGTACTCCATGGCAGCCATTTTCAAGCCACCAATGTGACATCACTGAACACAGAGTTGGGAAGGGACATGCAGGAGCACATATCCTAGAGGATTTCTGTCATGAGATATAATCAACATAAAACACTCAAGAACACAAATAATAGCAAAATGTAGTAAAATAATTAGGAATTATAGTGATGGATCTTCAGTATTCTGAATTTGAGTGTTTTAAATATAATTAAACAATTTATTTCATTGCAGTTCTATATACTCTAATTTTTAACAATGGTTGTGTTTAGCAACCAGCTCACAAAATTTCTCAATATTTAAGAACTGGCTCTTGTACCTCAGAATTAACTGTGCAGCATTTGAAAATTTTAGATGCCCAGGCTCTTCTCCAAAACTACTGGCTCTAATTCTCCAGGGTGAGGCCCAGGCATTTGCAGTTGTACCAAGCCCCTAAGATATCATCAAGCACAAGTACATTCTTTCCTTCATTCAAGTACTCAACCCATATTTATTAAGAGTTTATGTCGTGCCAGAAACTGTTGCAGGGTGCCTAGAAGATAATACTGAATGAAACAACAACAACAAAACTCTGCTCTTGAGGAGTTGATGTCCAAGTGGAGGAGACAATACACAAACACAGGAGCAAAGATTCTACACTATACTTGTAGATAGCAATAACTCTTTGAAGAACAGAACCTGATGAGTGGATGCTAAAAGGTTGGAGGCAAGAGCGAGCTAGGGGGCTTGAGGGACAGCAAGAGATACTGGAGGGTGGAGCACCTGAGGGAAATGAGTGAAAGGGCCTGGGATCCAGAGGAAGGTAGGGCAGAACATGGTGGGTGTTAGGGTTGTGGTGTGGGGCCACGAGGCTCTGCTCCCATCCCGCACCTGCATGGACCTGACTGCAGACCCAGGGTTACGTCTGCTGTATTCTGAGTGCTTGCCTAATCGTCTGCATTCTGACCAGACTGCATGCTCGCTTGCAGTAGACCAGGGACAGAATCTACTTTCCGGAGGCTGGCACAGAGTCTCATACATCATACGAACTTCATAAATATTTGTGCTAAAGCAAACATAATAGCAACAAACCAGGGCTTATCTGGCTGAGACCAGCCCAGCCCACATCCCTGGGATTGGAAAGCATAACTGTCAAAAACGCACGCTTTGGCATCAGGTGGATTTGGGTTTGAGTCTGACTCTTGGACACTTTAGTTAACTACTGTCCAATTTCCTCTTCTGTGGGAGTACTAGTTTGCACTTCAGAGGATAGAATCACATGCAATCATGTTTTTATCCTGTGCTTAACAAAGTGTCCTGTCCATGTCATCCAAAAAGCTCCTCTGTCACGTGTGGTACCCTCATCCTTGTCATTTTTGATACCACTTACCACTACCTGAGGTTATATATTACATAATATCTATGTGTTTGTTCATTTTCTCCTCCACCCCCACCACCCTCCAGCCCTCTAGAATGTTATGAGCGAAGTTTCCGTCTGCCACATTCAACTCTATATCCTCAGTACCTAAAAAGTCTTGAATCTAGTAGGTTTTCACTAAATATTAGGCAGATGAATGGATGGATGAATAGATTGATGGAAATGGATGGAAGGGGATGAAGAGCCCAATATATATATTGATTATTAATAATTTCATGTTTTTTTCAAATGCCTCCCTTTGTATTAAGGGTCCCATCGGGTGGCTCATTTGTACTCCAGGATCTATGACTTTCTTCCTTCTTCCACACATGTTACCTGCCATGGCCTCCTCAAGTTCATGGCCTGTTCTCAGGTAGCAGTTCCAAGTCCTGATGACACCATCCTTCTCCACTGTTCTGAAAAATAAGAAGCCTCCTTGGGAACTTTCCTTTCTGATTCTCCTAGGAAATCATTTGGTTTGTTACTAGGAAACTTTTTCGCTTCAGACTTGATGAAGCCAACCACAGAATGACACGTTTCTGGCAAAAACGGACCAATTGCATTTCCAAGCATGTATTTTTATTTGTGATCTATACAGAAGAGTTAGTTTCTTATTCTGACTTAAGAACAAAATCCTTGGGTTCTCCCTTGGGAGAGTGAACTTGGCAAGCAGAACATGGGGCTTTGCTCTTGATTATGGTGGTTAGGACATCAGGATTTTGGAATCAGGCAAATCTGGGCTTGAATCCTAGTTCTGCCCCATACTAGCTCTGTTTCATGGGAAGATAGTTGACCTTTATGACCCTCAATTTCCTCTGTAAAATGTGATTTCCTTCATTAACTTGTATTCATTTGGCATCTATTAAGTTCTGGGCATCGTACTAGACTTTAGGATTCACCAATGAGCAAATCCACACGTTACCTCATGATCATAATACTTATGATCTATCTTCTTGGAAAGAAGATACTTCTTCATAATACTTATACTCTATCTTCTTGGAAAACCATTAAAAATAATAATGCAAAGGGAAATAACAGGGTGTGATAGGAACTTACAATGGAAATATAACCCAGTCTGGACAATCAGAGAAGGTTTAACTGAGGCAATGGGGTTAAACTGAGTTAGGCAAAGAGGAGCTGTGAGTGAGTGGATTCCAAGAAAGAGAAAAAGTTTCAGGTCTTTTATTGAACTATGGTTTAGGGCTAGAGGTGAATATTCTGTTTTCATAAGAGATTTGGGGAGACTCTTGGAAAAGACATACCACTCTGGGGATGAGGTGACAAAGAGCATAAAGTTTGAGACAAGGCAATTATCCCCACTTCTTCATGAAGCCCTGACATTCTCTAGCGTTGGGAACAGCATCATCTGAACTTGGCTTTGGAGTTTGCTACTGGGGGATTGACCAGCTCTAGATGAACATGGCAAATGCCAAGTGGGACTGACCAATTTGTGCATAGTTATAATCCAAGGGGTCTCACAGAAATTCTTGGTGCGAGTATGGGTGGTGAGTATTGTATAACCAATTGAGGGCAAGAGTGGGATCTTCCATATAAATTGTTTGCTCATGTGTTTCAGATTATTAAAGGAGTAACACACGTCTCCAGTAGAGTCATAAACAGAAGCAAAAAGTCTAGCACTCAGGTATTTGATAATGAACTGGTCATGTGGAATATGATTATGTAAACACTTTTATATCATTGAAATGAAGACATTTTACAAATATTAACTCATCTAGTATGTATAAAAATAATATAAGAGAGCCTATTCATTTTCTACTGCTGTGTAGCAAACTATCACAAACATAGCAGCTCAAAATAATACATATTTTTTATTTCACAGTTTCTGTGGGTCAGAAGTCCAGGCATAGCATTACTGGGTCCTCTGCCCAGAGTCTTAATCAGGCTGCAATGAGGTGTCTGCTGGTTGCATTGTCATTTGGAGAGTCATCTGGGGAAGAATCTGTTCCTAAGGTCATTTAGATTGTTGGCAGAATTCATCTCCTTGCATCTGTATCACTTTGGGCCCCAGAGTTTTGCTGGATGTTGGCTGGAGACTGACCTCATGTCCTAGCGGCCACCCACAGCTTCTAGAGGCTACTTCTAGAAGCCCACATGCCTATTTCACTGAGTTCACAAAAAGCTCTAGCCCCAGCCTGTCAAGAGAGAGTCCTATGAAGTGTAACATAATTACAAAGTGAGATCCCATTACCCCTGTCTTATTCTACTGGTTAGGAGCAAGTCACTGTCCCCTTTCTTTGACCCTACTCAGGAAGAGGGAACTCTACAAAACTGTGAACACTATGAAATGGGAATTATTGGGGTATACTTTAGGCATATGCACAGCAACACTGAGGAAAAAACTATTATTATCCTCATTTGCAAAGTGGAAACAAAGGCACTGGGCCAAATTCACATGATTAGTAAGCAGGAGAGCCTGAGATCCAATCCAGAAGGCCTGACCCCAGAGTCCATGCTCCTGACTATGAAGCTCTGTCACCACACTTGGCTAATGGTCCAGTCTGGATTCCTCTCTTCATAAACTTCAGCAAGTTATTATTATTTTTGTTTACCCTGGATTGTTGCCATCTTCCATCTTCAAACAATAATCCCAATAATCTCTTGTGTTACATTTATAGCTTTCAACACACTTCACATAGCCCAGTGATATGAAGAGGTTACTTGTATCGTCATTTTCCAGGTAGAGAAACTGGGGTTTAGAAAGGATAAATCACAGCACTTCTAGAAGTGGGCTCAGTTATGAGCTTCTATCTCCCTTCTCCACACAATTCATCAGTTCACCAGTGCTGCTGTGAACATTGCAAGGGAATTACCTCAGTAGTTATTCCCCCAGATAATAATGAAGATGTCTCAATATTTTTAGTAGTAAGGAACTTTCCATGTTCTCCAGCCTGAGGTCATTAATTAGTGGCTGATGGGCCTGACATAATTTGATGCCAAACATAATTATTTTAGAACAATTTCCAATTAGCTGCCAATATTTAAAGATTGTTAGATTCTCAAAAAAAATCAGAAAAATTTTGTAACACTGGGTCCACATTTCCCAATAGAACAGAGTAGAGGCAGTTCCCTCTAGACTGGGCATGATCTTCCTCTACACCACCACTTAGACTCCCTACTTGCTGACTGTGGACCATGAGTTTGAGGTCCTTTCATTTTACAGGTGAAAAAAACTTCAGTCCGCTGAAGTTTTCAGAGACTGCCAGCTAGCTAAGAATGGCAGAGCTGATGTCAAAGTTAGTACCTCAAGGAGTGCCCTTGCCAGCAGGAGAGGAGGCATTTTGACCTAGGTGGGCATTTTCAAGCAACAATTCCAAACATGTGACAAGCTGCCTTGTCCTCAAATAGCCCAGCTCCATCGCACTACTTAATTCCCATTTCAATTATACTAGGAACAAATACATTTCCCAATATTGAGATCCAGGTTGCAGAGAGAAGAATGCATACTGAGAGAGGACTGCAATTACCAGTAATTTCTCTTTGAATCCCTTTTTCTCTCTCACTCTGTATTAATGACTACCTGTGCAGAGGTTACATGAGCTTTCAGAGCAAAAGGAGTAAACAGGACATGCATTCATTGGCAGACTAGTTACCTCCCACACCTGAGTACAGAGCTCTTAGAAATGGAATGCTTTAGATGTGCCTCTCCTACCGATATAGGCAAACATAATCTGTTTGAGAGTTGAGAGGCAGTGGGTGTTGGGTAGAATGACAGTTGCATTAACCACGGAGTAAATATCTAAGAGAGGTAAAGAGAGAAGGGAGCATCAGCCTAATTCAACTAAGTGGCTGAGAGCTCTGTGCACAGTGCTTTCATAGATGTTATTTGATTTCATTCACACAACTCACAAGGTTGGGAGCAGCAAAAAAGCAAGAAGGAAAGACTCAGGGTTAGATCCACAACTCCAGTGACCTCAGCATGGGACTTTAGGTTACTTATTTAACCTTATGAGCTTCATCTGTTCCTTGTCTGATAAATGCCATACATTAGAAATTAGATGCCGGATACATTTATAGTTATTTTCTTTCAATTAGGCCAGGAAGTTCCTCATGGGGATTACTTTAATGTTGAATAAAATTGAAAAAGCACTGACATTGGTGTCATAAAATTTGGATTTTAGCCCCCACTCTGTTCTTCCCTGTTGGGACTCAGAAGGAAATTACCTGGGTTTCTTTCAATAATTAGAAAAATAATATATATACATGGCATTCTTTTTTTTTAAGTTTTACTGATTTATTTTGAGAGAGACAGAGAGAGCTGTGGAGGGGCAGAGAGAGAGATAGAGAGAGAGAGAGAGAGAGAGGAAAAGAGAGAGTCCCAGGCAGGCTCCACACCATCAGCATGGAGCCCAATACATGGCTTGAACCCAGGAACCATGGTCATGACCTGAGCCAAAATCAAGAGTCTGACACTTAACCAACTGAGCCACCCAGGTGCTCCATATACGTGGTATTCTAATTCACACTATATTGAAGTTTACAAAAGTGAAAACTGGACATTCCTATCTTCAAAATCAATCTAAATTATCAATTATTTAAATATCCTTTTAGAAGAATTTTCTATTATGTATACACAACCACATAGACACATACACACATTAACCCTCAAATAAGAGAAAATTCAAAATAAATCTTGGAGATATTATATGATGGCCCATATACACCTCATTATTTTAATATAGTTGAACCCATATTGAAAGGTTATTTAGGTATTTTCCAATCTTTTGTTAAAAATACTAGAAGATAGTGTTTGTGGATTGCTTACAATGTGCCAGGAGGTATTTTAAGTGTTTTATGTGTATTTAATTTAATACAGTCATCCTCGGGAGAAGCAATTATCATCACCCCCACTTTACCTTTGAGGAGAACACCACCTTGAGAATGTCAATACTTACTCCACAAAAAAGAAATGAGAACACACCCAGGTAGACTGAACAACGCTATAACACACATCTTTGTCTACATAGTTTTGTGCACATTTGTCAGAATAGCTGGCAGATGATGGCCCTCGAAAAAAGTGGCACTGTAATCAAACTGCATTTCTGAAAGGTCAATATGCTAGCAGGGTGGGGAATGCACCCATTTTACAGGAGCAGTCACACTGTGCAGTGCATTTTTATTTTCCTCCCGGTCTCCTTTGTTGGATTACAATCTTCTTGAAGGCAGGGTCTCTGTACCCCAGGGCTTGGCACAGGGCCAGCATATTGCCAACTCTTAATAACATTTGTGAATGATTACTGAAAAACCTGGAGGCCGTCAATGGGCGTGGCCTTTGGTATTGGGGCTGGATTTGAAAGGGCGAATAAAATTTTGGTGAGCTGATGATGAAAAATCTAAAGTACCTTGTGTGAAGAAAACAGCAAAGGAACAACTACATAGGATGTTTGGTGGAACAGCAAATCATCCAGGCTGGTTGGGAAAAGGGTGCGTGGCTGTGATATGCTCACAGAGGCTACTGGGAAGGAAATTTGGAGGTAGAAAGGGAATTCTAATGGTATTCAGAGTTTGTGAGGTCTTTCCCAGGACACATTCATTTCTTAACCTGGAGGACAAAATGGATGAGCATCTATGAATACACCCACATATACCTATAACACTACTGTCAAATGGTTAAATTTATGGAATCTTAGTTTATAAAATTGTATTGTCTCTACACTAAGTTTATTTTCTCCACTTTTTCACTTCTCAGTGTCACATGGATGCCAGGTCTGTCAGTATCAGTAGCCTGGGAAAACATCTGTCAAGTCAGTGGGCATATTTTCAGGTTTCATTTATTTTAATCCTCACAAACTTGCTGAATTCACTGTCTGACATATTTATTTTCCCAAGCTCTGGGCCTTTGGACTCAGGTTTATAAATGTGGCTTATAGAGATGTACTATTCAAATTAGTTTATAAGCAAACATACTTCTCAGTGGATTTTGCTACATTTTTGTTAATCTTGAATTTCATGAAGTTACTTTTTTAAAAAAATCTTTTAATGTTTTATTTATTTCTGAGAGAGAGACAGCATGAGCAGGGGAGGGTCAGAGAGAGAGGGAGACACAGAATCTGAAACAGGCTCTAGGCTCTGAGCTAGCTGTCAGCACAGAGCCCCAAATGGGACTCAAACCCACGAACTGTGAGATCATGACCTGAGCTGAAGTCAGACGCTCAAAGGACTGAGCCACCCAGGTGCCCCGAATTTCATGAAGTTACTTAGAATCTGACAACACCTATTATTTATATACATGCTAACATTTTTCGACACTTGATCATTGATCCTGGTTAATGTATGTAATCAAATTCAAATTAGAAATTTGATATTTCGTTCCTTACATCTCAGATTTCAAACTAGAAATCTGATAGCCACCCTGAACGTAAATCAGCACTGCCTAGGAGGAATATAACGTAGGTCACAAAGATGAACCACAAATATCCTTGTAAATATTCTGGTCGCCACATTCAGAGAAGTAGAAACTAACACCAGAATAATTTAGATATATGTCATTTAACCCACCATGTCTAAACATTATTGTTTCAACATGTAATAAGTATAAAAGAGTATGAGCTATTCTATGTTCATGCTTTCTGCAGTTAGGTCCATAGTACATTTACACTTGCAGTACATCTCACTTTGGACTAGTCATGTTTCAAGTGCAAACATCAAATAAGGCCAGAGGTTTCTATATTAGATAGTACAAAAATAGAAGTATAGATTCTAGCTCCTTTGAATAACACTATTAGCTCAAAGAATGGTTAGAATGGCTTATATTCTCCCTGCTTCCATCCAAAGGTAATATGTCAAGTTTCTCACCTACGATTTTTTAGGAGAGACCTAAGAGATGACCATATCCCAAATATTTGATTATGGTCAAGGAAGCGGAGACTCATGAAGGTGCGGGTGGACTGAGGGAGGACTAGATCATTGACTTGCTCTGTTTCACACCATCTCATCCAGCCTTGCTGCTGGCAGGTGGAGATGGAGACTCGGCTCCCTGCCATCCACCTGCTGACAACCCTGGAAGGGGACTGAGAGTGTGAACTCCCTGCTCAGCCCCATGGACATCACCCTTCCAACATGAGAGGGTGGGGGCATCTGCTGCTCTAGGGTAGGTGCTTATTTGCTCCTTGCTCTGTCCTGTTGTCCAGCACCAGAAGGGGACATCAGAACACTACCATCTGCTTCCACAGGGCAGGGAATAGTGAGGTGGAAGACCAGCTCTCCCTGGGCGGAGGAAGAAGAGCAGGGGTCTGGCTGTTGGTTGATATTCCGGTACATATTACCAAAAAAGGTTTTCTATTATTAGACCACTCTTTTTCTGGTGCTTCAGCTAGGGGAAAATGTGTCCTTTTTGGTCTGTGCCTGTTGGTATTTCTAACCTTGACACATTCTATACTGTCTTGTTCTGCATGAATGGAGACAATAAGAAAACTCAAAGAAATACCATTATGCCATTCCTTACATCTCCAGGTTCCTAGGTCATTCACTTCTTTCCGTCTTTAAATATTTTCCTTTGCTTGTTTATTGTGTTATGTCCAGGGCTACTTTAGTTCAGAAGAATAGGGGGGCTACTCTATCTTGGCTGGAACCAGAAATCTGCTAATGGTAAACAACACTTTCTAATCCTCATCTTATTCTATTTTTAAGAAATTTTTGCTATGATAGAGTATATGCTTTCCCTTGAAACTCATTTCTCCTTCAACATTATTGTACATTGTGAGTTTCCTCCTGTCTTTTGGGCATTTTTTAAAAGTTTCATTTATTTATCTTGAGAAAGGGAGAGAAAACCAGTGGTGGAAGGGCACAGAGTGGGAACACAGGATCTGAAGCAGGCTCTGTGCTGACAGCAGAGAACCCAATGTAGGGCTCAAACTCACAAACCTTGAGATGGTGGCCTGAGCCCAAGTCCTGTTCTTAACAAACTGAGCCACCCAGGCATCCCTCTTTTGGTTACTTCTAAGTGTTCTTTGCAGTTTCCTCTAAGTCAGTAGCTTTCTAAGGTGCTTGTGTTCTCTTAGGGATCTGTCCTAAACCCTTTTATCTTGCCTCTTTTTTTCCCTCCACAGCTTTACCACCAGCTCTATGCTGAAAACCCATATTCATTGTCTCCAGCCCCCAATTCCAGCCTAATTCCCATTGGAAAGCTCCACTTGGCTATCCTAGCAACCATGTTATCCAAAATGTAACTTATTATCTTCTTGTGCATGTGCAAATAGATCTTCCCTCAAACCTGCCTTCTGTTTATGATTACTTCTCAACAGTGTGTTTTTTCCCTAAAAGTCAAGCTATAAGAAGGTACTTTTTAAAAAATGTTTATTTTTGAGAGAGAGACACAGAGCATTAGTGGGGTCAGGCAGAGAGAGAGAAAGAGAGAGAGAGAGAGAGAGAGAGAGAGAGAATCTGAAGCAGGCTCAAGACTCTGAGCTGTCAGCACAGAGCTGAATGTGGGGCTCAAATTCACAAGCCCTGAGATCATAACTGAGCCAAAATTGGATGCTTAACCTACTGAGCCACTTAGGTGCCCCTATAAAAAGCTACTTTTATTTTATTTTTTTTAAATATTTTTTTAATTTTATTTCTAGGATAGAGAGAGACAGCGTGAACAGGGGAGGGTCAGAGAGAGAGGGAGACACAGACTCTGAAACAGGCTCCAGGCTCTGAGCTGGCAGTCAGCACAGAGCCCGACGCGGGGCTCGAACCCACGAACCGCGAGATCACGACCTAAGCGAAAGTCGGACGCTTAACCGACTAAGCCACCCAGGCGCCCCTAAAAAGCTACTTTTAAAGACACATACATTGTTAAAAAAATAAATATTTCAAGGGGAAAAATTACCAGATTAAGAACATCCTTTCCCCAATAAAAATATAAAAAGACAATCAAAAGGATATGTATAGCTATATATTCTTTTACTCAAAATAATGTTCAAATATAAAACTAATCTTTTTATTAAAAAAAAAACTCCCTTAAGGGTAAATTTCTTAAATTTCACATTCCACCATTTCCCCCCATACCTCCATCCCCCTCCCCACTCTCTATTATCTAGCATTTCTTGAGGGAAAATTTTGGAGGCAGCCAAAGGCTAAGGTTTGCTATTTACCACCTTTTAATCTCTGGGAAAGCAACAGAATGAGCATCCTCTTCAGAGGTGCCTGGAGTTCTGGATGTTAGTACAGGAAAGGTTATGGATATAAACCAGCTCTGCATGGCAGGGACCCTTTAACTGCACCCCTGCCACCACTGGCAAATTTCAACTGGGAATAAGCTTCCTTGTGTAAAATTTTTATTAGAAACCATCCACAGATGTGGTTGAAATTTTAATGCAATGGGTATTTTTATTGTTGCTGCACAGTGAAAAAGAAATTATAAAGCTTATTGCATGCAGGAAAAGCCTTATTAAGTCACAAAAACTGCTATGTGGAATACCCAAACATTTTTCAATGACTTGGGAAAATAACTAGCACATATTTAGTAAGCAAGTTCCACTTTCACTATTTTCTCCTCCCCCCACCCTGCCAATGCTCAGCCATAGAATATCCATTTATTTATCTTGTTTAACATACCTGTCTAAAAGTCATCTGCCACAGCTTTTGTTGCAAAAAATACATTTTTTAACAATTAAGTACACATGGAGGCTTCACAGGACTTGAAATGTTTAAAAATAGCACGCGATAATTAGAGTTACACAGAGCAGTGGCCTCTACATTTCAGCATTTCATTCTCTCTTTTTTATTTAATATTTTTATTTATTTCTAGGAGAGAGAGAGAGAGAGAGAGAGAGACAGCGTGAGTAGGGGAGGGTCGAGAGAGAGGGAGTCACAGACTGAAACAGGCTCCAGGCTCTGAGCTAGCAGTCAGCACAGAGCCCGACGCCGGGCTCGAACCCACGAACCGCGAGATCATGACCTAAGCGAAAGTCGGACGCTTAACCGACTAAGCCACCCAGGCGCCCCTCATTCTCTTTTTCAAACGTTCATCTCTACAGTCTGTCCAAATGGTCTTTAAACGCATCGATCTCCTTTTTTTCCTCCTCCTCCAATGTTTTAACAATTTGAATTCTCTTGGGTGGAAAAAAAGAGAGCTATCAACTTACAAGCGGCATTTACTGACATCTCTAGTTGCTACCCAAACCTCAGCACAGAAGTCATTCGCTACAGGTGACACGTTACACCGGGATGGGTCCAGGTTTAATGCACACTCTAGGAGAAGTTCCGGATCCTGACACCCAGAACTCACGCGATGATGCATTTGTTGAGCAGCTTTGAACAGCTTCTCAGCGGTCTTGGGCATCTGGGATTTCTTCTCAGGATGGGGGAGGTAGGTGGCAGGATGCTTCTCGTGGGTCAGCAGTATGTGAAACAGCTCATGCACGCTGATAGCCACCTCTGCGGACGTCTCCAGAACGCGCGATTCCACTCCAACATGCAGGCAGCGCCATCTCTCACCAGTCGGCTCCCAGCCATGTTCACCGTTTCGCTGCCCACTGGTAGACAGAGTACTTACCCAAGTTGTTGCTTTAGACTTTGCGGAGCAGCTCATAGAAGGGCTTCAGCTCCTCCGCCCTTTGCTTCTTGGTGACTGAATACACCAGGATGAAGGCAATGGCGAGGCGCTGCAGATCCAGGTAGCGGTCGGTGGCTGCGGGTGGTGTCGGTGAAGTGCAGAGACCCAAGCCTGGGTCTGCAGCTCAGCACCTGGCGGTACGTCTCTTCAACGGCTGGCAGGTACACATTGGGAAAGCTGCCACGCACCCACCTCTGCACCGACGCACTCTTGCCCACGCCAGCGGAACCAAGCGCCACGAGGGCATCATCTTTGCTGTTGCTCCAGGGCATGAAGGAATGTAGGCTAAGCGGGGTGGGCAGAGGATGCAGCCACTGAACCAGCTGTTCTGAATCAGCAGTTTCTTGAAGCCAAAGAGGTCATTGCCCATTGCAGGGAATTGGGGAGACGCGCGTACAAATTCCTGGCACTTACCCAGCAGCAAAAGATGGTTGGGGAGGAAGAAAGGAAGAGAGGAAGACGGGGTTTCAAACCTGGAAGATTGTCCATGTGTCTCCTTTGCTAGCTATTCCCTGGGGACCCTCCGGAGAGTCTCAGCTCGCTCCCCAATCCCACCTCCTGCCCTCCACTGAGGTAGAGCCAGACTCATTGCCCACCCACAGTAGTCACAAAAGGCAAAGCGGTGGGGGCACCGAGGAAGAGGGAGAGAGGAAGAGGGAAAGAGAGAAAGGGAGAAAGAAAGAAAGACGGAAAGACGTTGGCCTCTTGTCAATTGCTATTGCTTGGAAACGTCAAGGACCTGGTTCAGTAATGATGACGGTAATGAGGGGGGTGTCCAGGGAGCCCACAGGAGCCGAGATGCTCTACCAATATAGACCTATTGCCTACAGCAACTGTCCCCAGAACGTGGAGGGATGGATACCCCTTCCTGACAAGCAGGCCTCCCCCACCACGACCCTCTGAGTGCCTGGGCAGGGGGCGGGGATAGAAGCGGAAAACAGCTTTTACCTCGCTCCAAGGCATCACCAAGTGTTCGGCCCGGCAAATTAACTGCTTCTAGAGTCAGCGTTGGTGGGGTGGGGGCAGCGGCAACAGCAAAGACCTATCACAGCCTCCCCTCGCAGGTGCATACAATCTACACACTATCGGGGAGAAGGGCTAGACCACCGCGCAGCCAGCGACTGAGCGCGCGGGCTTCGAGAGATTGTACTTGTGTCTGTGTCTGCGCATGTGCAGAGGGAGTACTAGCAGGAGAGGGGGCGGGGCTGTGTGCCTGCATCCCTCAAGGGAGGGGAACTGGGCCCACAGCGGAGGGATAGGAGTCGGGGGGAGGGGGGGGGGGGGGGGGGGGGGGGAGGTGAGGGAGAGACCCTGGGTTCTCAGGCCCTGTCACATTTGGGTGGGAAGGCTTACAGGATTTGTGCTTTTAGTTCCATGGAGGCATCTTTTACACTTCTATGCCTTTTGGCTACTGTGGGCTTAGCCTTGCCCAAGCCTTGCTGCTTTCACTTCACTCAGAATGGCCAGTTAGAATCCTTCCCACCTCAAGTGCCAGGCTCCATGGTGTCTCATCCACTTTGCTCAGTAAGCATTTCTCCAACACAAAACCCATTTTTTTGTCCGTCCAGAAAGTCCAACTAACACATCTGTATTAAGAGACTTCAGAACCTGCCTCTTCGTAGGATTACCCGTGGTTTAGAGGTTCTGTGTAAGAAGGTTGAGGGATGTCCTCTAAACCCAGTGATCTTAAAGGGTTTTGACATTGCTCACCAGTGCTTGTACAATAGGGTTCATTTGGTCATTACCACAAACACTTTCTAAGAAAATTGGGGCAGGGGTGTGAGCGGCCTCTAGAAGCAGAGAGCCAACAGGCAAACATGGACCTCTGGCCTACAACTGTTAGCAGCTGGATTTTACCAATAGCCCAAATGCACTTTGAAAGCAGAATCTTCTCTAGAAACTGCACAGAAGACCACAGAACAGTCAACACCTTGATTTTATCCTTGATTAAGCAGAGATCATCCAGACTTCAAAATTGTGGGGTCTGTATTATTTTAAGCCAGAAAGTTTGTAGTAATTTGTTAGGCAAAGAAATTTGTAATTTGTTTACAAATTTGTTTCTTGTTTGCCAAAGAAGGACTAATGTAGCAGGTAGAATTACTCATTCAAGGTTACAGGGCTCATAAATGATGCTCATAGGCCCGGACCTACTTTTCCTAACTTTAAGTCTTATTCTTTTTCTGGTGCTATCATTCTAGGTCATTAATCTGCTATCCTATTTCTTGCTCATTAGTAAAAAAAAAAATTTCCATAGCTTTTTTATTTTTACCTGTAAGTCCATCCATGGTGGAGAGAAATCAGGGGCACATGATTTAGAGGAAGAAATTTTGGTTTAGAATGTTTACATGGTTTTTTCCCTTTTTTTATTCTTTTGAATACACCTTAATATGCTTTTGAGCCATGTATGGGATCTTGGAAAAATTACTTTTCAGTAGAGTAAGAACTAATACCTATGAGCAAGAATTGTGGAGAGGATTCAAGGAGCTACTGCAGAAGAAGATTCACAGTCTTTCAGCCTTTTAGCAATGGCTTTTAGAAGTGTCGTGACCTTTTTATTTAATCCAAAGGAAAGCAGATTTCAGTCTGGAAAACATAGGTTCAGGAGGAAATAAGTTGGAGGAGGGGAGAAGAACTTAGGGGAAGGAAGAATCAAGGTGAGAATGACAACCAATAATGAAATTGTTATTCATTCTCCCTAAACCACAAAATTTATCCTGCCTATTGTAATTAGAATGACTGAAAAGTCTTTGGGAATGAAAAAGACAAGAAAAGAGGCTTCTGAAAGCACCAACGTAGAAGATGAATGAAATCCTCACACAAAAGAAATAGAGAAAAAGAGAAAGAGAGAAAGAAAGAGGGAGAAAGATAAAGAAAGAGAGAAAAAGAGAGAGAGACACACACACACACCCAGAAAAACTGAGAGGAGTGAGGAGAGGCTATATATCCCAAAGCTAAAAACTTTAAATGGTAGAAAGGTCAAATTAAGAAATTATGAAATAGAATTCACAAGGAATAATGAACATATGAAGCCATAGCTCCTATACCCAAATCAAGTTTTATACCTCAAAGCCAGTATAAAATATTTTACCTTAATAAAGAGACCTAGCCCAGGGAGCCAACACGGCACTGGGCCAAAGAATCAAAGGAATAGACCAGACTAGACTTCTGGAGCTAATTAGGATCCAAAGTCCGGAGAAATAGAAGAAAGAGAGAGAGATAATTAAGTGAAACCAAGACAGAGATGAGTCAGATGTTGGAATAACCTGATGAGGGTTTTAAAGCCATCATAGGAATACCTCAATAATCACTTATAAATTTTCTTGAAGCAAATAAAAATTTTAAAAAATCAGCAAAGAAATAAAATGTATAAAAAGGATCTAAGTGGAACTCATTCAGGAAATTTTTACAATTTCTATTATTGTATTTTTTAGTAACTGAAAATTTCCTGAATGAGCTCCATAGTAGAATGGAAATGACAGAGGATAGAATCATTCAACTTTAAGATAAAGTAATAAAATTTATTCAGTGTAAGAAACAGAGAGAAAAATCGACTGGGAGAAAACAGAGTCTCAAGGACGTGTGGGACAGTGACCCATATTCCAACATTTGTATCACCAGAGTCCTAGAAAGAGAGGAGAAAGAGAATAGTTCTAAATGAGTATTGGAAAAAAAAATATGACTGAAAACTTCCCAAATTTGGTGAAAGACACAAATCTACTCTTCCAAGAAGATGAGCAAATTTATCAGGGTAACTCCAGGGAAATTCATGCCAAGACACATAATTAAATTCTGAAAGCTGAACACAAAGGAAAACCCTTGAAAACAGCTAGAAAGAAATAACACATTACCTATAGAGGAACCTAATTCATTCGACAGCAGAGATCTCATTGGAAACCACAGATGGCAGAAAAATTGTCAGAAAAGAAAGTTCAGGATGCCTGGGTGGCTCAGGAAATTAAGCGTCGGTCTTTTGCTCAGGTCATGATCTCACAGTTTGTGGGTTCAAGCCCCACATTGGGCTCTGTGCTGACAGTGTAGAGCCTGGAGCCTGCTTCAGATTCTGTGTCTCCCTCTCTCTCTGCTCCTCCCCCACTCAAGCTCTGTTTCTCTCTCTCTCTCTCTCTCTCAAAAATAAACAAACATTAAGAAAGAAAGAAAGAAAGAAAGAAAGAAAGAAAGAAAGAGAAAGAAAGAAAAGTCAACTGTAAAATGCACCTTCAAGAGCAAAGAGGAAATAAAGACATGTTTAGATGAGGAAAGGCTAAGATAAATTTTTTTTGACAATTTGTTGCTAACAAACTTGCCCTTTAAAAAATGGCTAAAGGAGGTTTTCCAAGCAGAAAAATGATAATGGAGAACAATTTGGAATTTTAGAAAGGAAAGTAGAATATTAGGATAGGTAAAAATTGGAGTGAATATAATAATATATCCTTGTCATGAGTTTTTGCAATTATATTTGATGATTGAAACAAAAATCATAACATCTGATACTCAAGGTAATGGTATTAAACATTGGGGAAGGCAAAGATACCTAAATAGAAGGTTTCCAAACTTCACTCGAAGTGGTAAAATGTTGATAACAACAGACTGTGGTAAGTCACATATGCATATTGTAATACTTAGAACAGCAATTTTTTTATACAAAGAGATACACTCAAATACTCTAAAAGTAAATTAAGATGGAATTCTGAAAAATGTAACCCACCAGAAGGTGAGAGAAAAGAAACAGGAAAACAAGAAAACAAGTGACATACTTAAATGGCATACTTAAGCTCAGATAAAGAATTAAATATAAGCAAATGTAAATACGCCAATTAAAGAGGTGCCTGGGTGGCTCAGCCGGTTAAGCGTCTGACTTCGGCTCAGGTCATGATCTCACGGTTCTTGGGTTTGAGCCCTGCATGGGGCTCTTTGCTGACAGCTGAGAGCCTGGAGCCTGTCTTCAGATTCTGTATCTCCCTCTCTCTCTGACCCTCCCCTGCTCATACTGTCACTCTCAAAAAATAAATAAGACATTAAACAAATTTTAAAAATATACCAATTAAAAAAGCAGATTAGTAGAGTGGATTAAAACAAGCAAACCAAAAGAAACGTAAACCAATTATATGGTGTTTGGAGTGAGAAGAAACTCACTTCACATTTAATGACAAAGGTGGACTGAAAGCAAAAGGATGTTTTTACAGAGTAACTCAGGTTATATGGAAACCAAAATTAAAAATAAAATATTTGTAATTGTTATAAAGAAAATGAAATACTATGTATACACTTAACAAAAACACACAAAGGATTTGAATGTTGAAAATTACAAAGTGCTAATAACAGAAATCATGTTAAATAGATGGACACATAATATGTTCATGTATTAGAAGATTCAGCTTAGTAAAGATGTTAATTCCCTCCAAATTGATTTATAGGTTTAACAAAATTCTTGCCATAAATCCCAGTAAGGCTTTTTGTAAACATAGACAAGCTTATCCTAACATTTATATGGAAAGGCGTAGTACCTAGAATAATAGCTAACGCTCTCTTGAAAAAGAGGGATAAAGTGAGAAGAATCACTCTATTTGATATTAAGTCTTATGATATAGCCGCAGTAATTATGACAACTTAATTCTGGCAGAGAGATAGATATAGAGATCAATGGAACAGACTAGAGAACCCAGTAATAGGCCCACACAAATACGTTCAGCTGTTTTTTGACAAAGGCACAAAAGCAATTCAATACACAAGGATGGTCTTTTCCCTAAATGGTGCTGAGCAATTGGACATCCATGGACAAAAACACATAAGCAAACAAACAAACAAACAAAAAACCCAGCCTAAATCTCTCTCTCACCTTATAAAATTAATTTAAGATGGATAGTGGAACTTATATGTAATATGTAAAATTTTTAAAACGGTTAGGAAAAAAAGACAGAAAATCATTGAAATAGATTTTGACTGTGGTTATAGACAAACCTAGATATATGATAAAATTCAATAGAATTAAATGCATACACAGAGGAGCACAAGTAAAACTGGGGAAATCTGAACAAGAGCAGTCGATTGTATCGATGTTAATATTTTGGTCGTAACATAGACTACAGTTTTGTGAGGTATTTAGCATTGAGGGAAACTAAGTTCCCTCAGGGTAAAAGTTATTCAGGGTCTCTATTATTTCTTATAATTGTATGTGAATCTTCAATTAGCTCAAAGTAAAAAACATTAAGTTTAAGAAGCACTTGCAAAAAACAACCAAAAACAACACAACTCTCACAGCTCCCAATCAGAGCCCCAACTCTTTAGTTTCATAGTCCCAGCTCCCTCCAAACAGACCTCAAATTCCCCTTCAAATCTTACCGTCCATGAGCCTTCTGAGCACACTGCCTTCATAACTGGATATTCTTGGGAATTCCCTGTGTCTGCTTCTCCGGTCAGCTCTTCCCCCAACCACGTCCTGTTATCCATGCGTCCCAGTTCTACTCCACTTCAAGGTTCACCTCCAAGTGCCAGGAATCTCTCCAAATTCCCAGGCACATTTTCACCTTGTA
This sequence comes from Hyaena hyaena, assembly GCF_003009895.1. Classification (NCBI taxonomy): domain Eukaryota; kingdom Metazoa; phylum Chordata; class Mammalia; order Carnivora; family Hyaenidae; genus Hyaena; species Hyaena hyaena. The sequence continues at coordinate 308,495 of NW_024081318.1, forward strand.
TTAAAGCCCTGTAGGTACTTCTTTTTTCTATTTTCCAAAAAGCTCTGAGCTTTTCGCTGACAGAGCTGACATTCATTAACTCTGGTTTCCTCACAGGTGCTACTAAGCACTAGCAGGTAGCACTGAGGCAACCAAGAGGGTATGGGGATAATATAGCCCATCCATGGGGTGTGGAAGAGCCTAACTGCTCTCCAGCCCTGTTTCCACTACCTCGTCACAGTTTAGCCTTTAACTATCCTCAATTCCTCGACTGATAATAGGGGCAGTACGTGGCAAGCGCTGACATGTTAAAAAGCACCTTGCTCATTACCTGGCACCAAGCAGGCACCCAGAAAACGCAGCTGGAGTTTGGAGACCTGGTCTCCAGTTCCCGTTTGCTCATGCAGGAGTTGTAGAGCCTTGGACAAACCATTTGTTTTCCTCTTACATGAGTTCTTCACCTGTAAAATGGGGACAAAAGTATTTACGTCTGAAGTAAAACTAATTGACTTATTTGTGTAAAATTCAAGCAGAGTGTTGCTTGTAGAATGTCAATGAGTTAACATTCATCTGAGTGTTAACCGTGAGACTGGCATTACTCGAATAATTCTACGTGTATTAACTCATTTCGAACTTAACTCTGAGTCTCTGAGGTGGAGACTGTTTTATCTCCATTTTATAAATGAGGAGACCAGGCATAAAGAGCTTAACTAGGCGGTTACTCTTAGCCGGGAAATCTGGCTAGTTCCAGGGCTTGTGCATTTCACACCATGCTGCCTCTTTAGCAGAGACAGGTGGCGATGTTTGGGACCCTCACAATTGGAATTTTAGAAGTCTGTTTTCTTCCAGTTTCTTTCTAGGCTCCTCCTTTTAAGCTCTGTAGAAAACTAATGGCAGTTGTGTTCCCCCTCCTTCACAAAGACATAGTATCTTTACAGTTTTGATTTCCATGATCAAGGTTACTTCAGAATCCCTTTCCTTACCCCGTGCAAGCATCTTTTCCCATTCCTACTACTTCTCTTTCCAGCCTGACTACTTGCTCCTACAACCTTCTGGCTACAAATAGCCCCTGTTCACAGAGGTATCCTCTCCATAAACAAAGGAGGCCACCAGATAAAACTCCACCAGCCCTGGGGCGCCTGGGTGGTTCAGTAGTCAGTTAAGTGTCAAACTTTGGTTCAGGTCATGATCTTACAGTTCTTGAGTTCGAGACAGCTCACCAGCCTGGAGCCTGCTTTGGATTCTGTTTCCCTCTCTCTTTGCCCCTCCCCCACTCATTCTCTCTTTCTCTTTCTCTCTCTCTTTCTCTCTCAAAAATAGATTAAAAGACCTTAAAACAAAACAAAACAAAAAAACACTCCACCAGCCCCCGGCCCACACATCTCCTGTGGTATATTTATTCTCTTTTCTCCATCCAGGATTAATGCTTTCATCTAAGCCGTAAGTGCTTTTCAGTCTGTGGTCCTAGGATCAAGTGTATTGGAATCACTTGGGGTTCTTGTTAAAAATACCCAACCCACGTCTGCAGAATCAGAATCTATATGTGAGGCCTGAGGCAAGGCTGCACTTTACAGGCCTGGTCTTGTAATTCTGACATAGAACAAATCTTAAAACTGCTCCTTTAGGGGGTTCCTGAGTGGCTCAATTTGTTAAGCATCTGACTTTTGATTTTGGCTCAGATCATGATCTCATAGTTTGTGAATTCAAGCCCCACATTGGGCTCCATGCTGGCAGTGCAGAGCCTGCCTTAGATTCTCTTTCTCTCTCAAAATAAATAAATAAACTTAAAGAAGGAAACTACTCCTTTAGAACTTTACTTGATCGCTGTATTCCTTTATTAACCTTTCAATGTCTGTCATAACAGTAATGATGACTCCTATTTCATTTTCAGTACTGGTAATTTGTGTCCTCTCTCTTTTTTTTCTTGGTTAGCCAGGCTAGCGGTTTATTAAATTTACTGGTCTTTTCAAAGAGCTGGTTTTTTGTTTCATTGGTTTTTTTGTATGTTTTCCAGTTAAGTTTGTTGGTTTCTGCTCTGATTTTTTTTCATTTCCTTTCTTCTGTTTGATTTAGTTTTAAATTGTGCTTTTTTCTCTAGTTTTCTAAAGTGTAAGCTTAAATTATAGATTTTAGATCTTTCTTCTTCTTTAATATGGGCATTTCATTCTACAAATTTCCCCTGTGAGCACTGCTTTCTCTACATCAAATGAAAAGTGTATTAAATCTCCAAATAGTTGGGAGTTTTTTAAATTTATCTTTCTGTTATTGATTTTGAGTTTAATTCCACTGTGGTCTGAGAACATATCTTGTATGACTTCTAGTCTTTTACATTTGTTCAAGTCTGTTTTATGGTCCCAAGTGTGGTTATTTTGGTAAATGTTCCATATGAGTTTGAAAAAAAAAATGTGTATGCTGCTCTTGTTTGATGAAGTTTTTCATAAATGTCAATTAGAACTAGTTGATTAATGGTGCTGTTTAGTTCAATTGTATTGTTACTCATTTTCTGCCTGCTGGATCTATCAGTTACTGAAGGGGTATTTAAGTTTCCAACTATAATAATAGATTTTTCTATTTCTGTTTGCAGTTCATTTACTTTTTTTGCCTCATGTCTTTTATGTTCTATTATTAGGTACATACATGTTAAAGATTGTTATAATTTCTTTGAGAATTGATACCTTTATCATTATGTAATGACCCTCTTTATCCCTGATAATTTTCCTAAAGTTTAATTTGTCTGAAATTAATATAGGTATCCCAGCTTTCTCTTGATTAGTGCTATTATAGTATATCTTGTTTTATCCCTTTACTTTCAATCTGTTTCTTTACATTTGACATGGGTTTCTTATAAAAAATATATAGTTAGGTCTTTTTCTTATCTACTTTGACAGTCTTTGTCTTTTAATTAATGTACTTAGATCATTCATATTTAATGTGATTATTGGTATATTTGGCTTAATATCTACCATGTTTGTAACTGGTTTCTATTCATTGTACTTGTTCTGTGTCTATTTTTTCCATTTTTCTGCCTTTTCTGGTTTTAACCGAGCATTGTATATAATTCCATTTTCTCTCCTCTCTTAGAATATCAATTTACAATATACGTTTATAACAAATTTAAGTCCAGTTTCAAATACAACTTCACATGCAATGAAGGTATCTTATAACACAGTATTTACAATTCATACCTCCCATCCCTATACCATTAATGTCATTCCTTTCACTCACCCATATGCTATAATCACCTAATAAATTGTTACTATTTACTATTATTACTTTGAACAGTTATCTATTAGAACAATTACTAAGAAATATAAAAAATTTTATCTTACCTTCATTTATCCTGTCTCTAACAATCTTTCATTCTTTATGTAAATCTGAGTTTTAAGGAAAAGCTTATAGAGAATATGCTGTCTGGAGAGAACCTCGAAGGGAGAAGAGGACATTGGGGAAAAGACATTTCAGAGAGAAGAATGATGCCAAAAGGGCACTGAGTCAAGAAAGCATCTATGGATGAAACAGTAGTTGACTTGGAATTTATCCTAGAAATCATCTGTGGTTTAATTACATCATTTCCTAGATGAGTAATTTGCCCAATGTTACACAGATAGAAAATTGCAGAACTAAGATTCAAACATAGAAAGAGTAACTTCATCACCTATTCTAACCACATAAGGAGATTAAGATGGCCCAGCCAGACACATCAGACACAGCCAGGACTAGGCCTGTTTCTGTCTCTCAGACCCTCCATCTTTATTCTCCCACAGGTGAACATCCTGGAATATAATTCATGCTCACAAATCCTATGGGGATTTTAGAGATGAAGGTAATATAGTATTCTGGGGTTAAGGAAGAAAAAATTCCACAGGAATAAAAAATGATATATTCTCAGGAGGCAGAGAAGATTTATAGAATAAAACTAATTATAGTTTCCTTCCCTGGAAACTTTCCTAGACAGTCAGGTCTGTATAAGTGAATACTTATACTCTAGACCCAAGGGAATTAGTCAACTGACTGAAGCCTCCTAGAGGAGGAGACTGTTGGGAAGAGAGTGTCAGATACCACATGGGACTGGCAAAAGAGGGACTTTCTGTCTGTCTGTCTGTCTGCCTGCCTTCCTTCTTTTCTTTCTCTTCTCTTCTCTTCTCTTCTCTTCTCTTCTCTTCTCTTCTCTTCTCTTCTCTTCTCTTCTCTTCCCTTTTCTCCCTCCCTTCCTTCCTTTCCTTCTTTCCTTCTTTCTTTCCAGGACGCTCATCTTGGAATATTATGTAGCCAATTACAAATGTGTCATATATTCACATAACAATAAGAATGGGTGTTAAAAACATAGTGCTTGCTGAAAAAAGAAAATGGAATGAGATATATGACACCTCACCATTTGTATAAATTAAAGACGTATATACACCTAACAAAACAATATTATACATTTTTGCAGGAATACTTACATCCAAGATATATACTAAACACATTAGAAAAGTTACCTATGGGAGGCAAGGAAAGAGTGATCTATGCAGGATATACATATATATGTATGACTTATATATTTACAATTATTATACACACATTATATATGGATATAATTTATATATCCTTATTATAAATTATATAATTTATATATTCATATGTAAAGCATGTGTGTGTGTTTGTTATAACCCTGAACAATGATAAGATGATTGAGATAACATCTATCATTTCATCTTCAACTTGCCTCATGTTCTGAACATGACCTGCCAGAGAGAGCAAAGACCTTTCCTCCCTAGACATCCCTTACCCCTGCTCCCAGTTCTCTATTTTCACCACTATGGTCTATTAAAATGGTCTAAAAACAAGAAGCATATTTTACGTTCCTTTTAAATAACAGAATTCTTCAGTATATTCTCTTTTGACTATTTCCATATGTGCAGTGTTTCTACTGTAAAAAAAAAAAAAAACCTCACTGGCTAAACAAAAGTATTTTTTTCTACAAGTCCATAAAGAGAAATCCATTTTCACTCCTTTGTGCCACTACAGCAAGACTCTGGATGCTGTTGTGGAACAGAATGGCATATGTTCTTCATTTCACTGTTTGAAAGCAAAATCCTATTTCTGTCAGTAAAACTGAATTCTGCAAGTCTGATTTTTTAAATGTTTTATAACCATTCTAGATTTATAGAATTATTACAAAGACAGTAAAGAGATATGCCCCATCTGCCCCACAGCCAGTCTCCCCTATTACTAACATCTTACATTAGTATGCGGCATTTGTCACAATTAATGAACCCATGTTGATACATAATTATGAACTCAAGCCCATACTTTATTCAGATTTCTGCTGAGAGGATCTCAGTTTTTCTCTTAAGGCCTTCAACTGATTGGATGAATGTCACACACATTATGGAGGGAAACTGCTTTTCTCAAAGCCTACTGATTTCATATTAATCACATCTAAAAACTATCTTTATAGAATCATCAAGACTTGTGTTTAACCAAATGAATGGGTACCATGGCCTAGCCAAATTGACACATAAAATTAACCAGCACAGATAGTTTAGTGAGCTCCTATATATCTCATAGACAGTTCCCCTTCTTATAAATATCTTACATTACTATGATACATTTATTATAATAAATGAACCAATATTGGTACACTTTTTAAACTAAATTCCATTCTTTATTCAGATTTCCACATTTTCTTTTCTAATGTCCTTTATCTCAGGATCCCATGAAAGCTACTTACTGTGTTATATTTAGTCATCTTGTTTCCTTAGTTTCCTCTTGGTTGTGACAGTTTCTCAGACTTTTCCTGTTTACAATGACCTTCACAGTTTTGAAGATTACTGGTCAGATACTTTGTAGAATGTCTCTCTTGGCACTTGTCTGATGTTCTTCTTGTAATGAGACTGGGGTAATGTTTGGAGACAAGGAGCAAGAAAGCTTTCCATGTATTAACTCAGTTTATCCTCACACCAGCATTGTGAAGGAGGTACTGTTATTGCTATGTTGCAGATGAAAACAAACAAACAAAAAATAAAACAAACAAACCACAACCAGGTACAAAGAGTGACCTCAAAGAGGGCAAGTAACTTATCTAAAGTCACACGTCTAGTAAGTGATGAAGCTAAGACTGAACTGCATGGGCTCTCAAGTCTGTGCTTGCAGCCATAGTGCTCTACCAGCTCTGAAACTAATGAACATCTTCCAGAAGGCTCACTGAAGCCTTCTCAGTCACATGGATTGTCTTCCAGTTGCTCATGGGACAGAGCTCCAGCTCAGGGTGCACTGATCTGACATGGACAAAACTCCATGGTCAGGCCAGGCCTCATCTTGCCCAGCTTCTCTCCATACTGGATGGCACAGCTGACCTAACCTCTGCCACTCATGCCCTTCTCCACATCTATGAGCAGCTCTGTGCAGAGGTGGGGCACAGCCTGAAGAGTCAGACAGAGCTGGATTTGAATTCTGGCTCTGCAATATATTGTTTCTGGAATAACCTTAGGTAACTATACAATAATATCTACCTACTAGGATTTTCATGAGGATTAAGGAAATAACATATGTGAGTATTTAACACAGTGCACACCATCTATAATATGCACTTGTACCGTAGGAAAAACGATGTGAAATTCCAGTATTTCCACCATCAAACATCTCATGAATAGTTATTCATACCCATAACTGGTTGACAAGTCCCCTACAGACTGTGATTGCTGATTCAGGATGTGGAAAATAGAGTCACTATGTAGCCATTAGAATTTATGCACAGGAAAGAGCATGCACAGGGGCCTCTAATAGTCAGCGAAACTCTTCAGAGGAAGCTGCATTAAATTCAACCCTGAAGGCAGAAATGATTCATCTAGGTAGAAATAAGTGGGTAAGTCATGGACAAATGCTTAAATGCAAAAAGCACATGGTATTTTGTGGTGGTGATTTTTGTCTGGTTAATAGGCACCACCCAGGGGGATCCGCAGGAGATGTATTAGAAAGGTTAGCTTAAGGAAAGATTATAAGGGCCTTGAAATCTAGGCAAGGGAATATGTGGTTTCTCCTTGCTACCTTGCCTTTCTCTTCTACAACAAAGACAGTAAGAGCAAAGACAAAAACCCCTCAGAGGAAAACAGCCCAGTTACTAAGCTGCACTCTCAGATTAAAAACTAAAACCCAAACCTCAGTACCCCACATGTAGATGACAGAGCTAGTGGCCACACAGAAGGGTTCTGGTGAGTGTGTTCCTCTTACAACAAAGCTCTCTGAGGGCTGCATTCACTCAGGACGAATCCCGCAAATTTGCAGCTTTGTGTTGATGGAGAGGTTTCCATTCTGCTACTGGCCAGTCAGTGTTCACAGGGTTCTGCCCTCATCTGATCCAAGATTAAGATAAAAGTGTCACTGGGGCCGGAGGAGGAATAGGTGGGGTATGAACCAGCAGCAGCCTCACAGATCAGGACAGAGTGTACTTGAATGCCGGCGAGACTCAAAGCCTTTTTCTAAGGTGTTTGGTTATGTGTAGCTTTTTCCCCATGAGTTCAATTTAATTCTTTTATTAGTAATTATTAACCTTAGATAATTTCACCCTTTTGTGAAACAAAACACCCAGTGTTGCTCATAAATTGTCACATCACCTGTTACATTAGTATAACTGAACTGTAAACAATTTTGCGAGATTGACCTGAATAAGGCATTGCTGATTATTGAATTAAATTATTGAAATGTATCTCACATTAAAAAAAAAAAAAAAGAGTGTACAAGGGCACCTGGGTGGCTCAATCGGTTAAGCATCCAACTCTTGATTTCAGCTCAGGTCATGATCTCAAGGTTGTGAAATCAAGCCCCATGTTGAGCTCCATGCTGAGCATGGAGCCAGCTTGGGATTCTCTCTCTCCCTCTCTTCTCCTCCCTCATTTGTGTGCATGCACTCTCACTATCTCCAAATAAATAAACATTTAAAAAAAAGAGTGTACAAATCATAAGCATATCTCAGTATAATCCATTGCATAGTCAACAGGACATTTTCAGCACCCCTAAAAGCCAAGCTCAGTTCCTCTCCCTAAACCTACTCCCTCCCTGTAGTTACTACACACACTTCTAAAGCCATAGTTTGGTTTTGCTTGTTTTTGACCTTATGTCAGTGGAGTCATACAATATATATTCTTTTATGTTGGATTTCTGTGCTCAAAATAATGCTTGTGAGATTTGTTCACATGTCATGTTTCTGCAGTTTTTTTCATAATTTATTGCTGAAGACTATTTCACTGAATAGGGATATGGTTCTACCATGAATGGACATGGTTGCGTCCACTTTGGGGCTATTAAAATAATACTGTGATGAACATTCTTGTAAATATCTTTTTGTACACATATGCTTGCACTTCTGCTGAGTATGTGCCTAGGAGTGGAGCTGCTGGTCACAGGGTAGATGTCTGCTTCAGTTTGTATTTCCATGGCTACTAATGAGATTGAGCACCTACTGTAGGTACACCAGCTATTTGGATATACTTTTTTTGTAAAGAAGATGTATTGAATCATCTTTACTTTTCTTACTGATTTGTAAAAAAGATTTTTCATGTATTTTGAACACAAGTCCTTTGTCAATAACATGTGTTACAAGTATTTCTACTCTGTGGTTTATGTTTTCCCTTTTAGTGATATCACTTAATAAACAAGGTTCTAAATTTAATGTAGCTCATGTTACTGATATTTTCCTTTACTGTTGGTTATCTTTGTGCTATTTAATAAGTGTTTTTCCCTATCTTCACATCATGAAGACATTTTATTTTATCTTTAAATGTTTAATTATTTTTGAGAGAGAGTGCAAGCAAGGGAGGAGAGGCAGAGAAGCAGAGGAGACAAAGTGGGCTCTGTGCTGACAGCAGAGCGACTGATGCGGGGCTGGAACTCACAAACCATGAGATCATGACCTGAGCCGAAGTCGGATACTTAACCAGTTGAGCCACTCAGGCGCCCCTCTTATTTTATCTTACAGAAACTTTATTTTATCCTTCACATTTAGAGCTACCATCAATTGAGATTTGATTTTGTGTATGATGTGATATAATAATCAAGTTTCTTTTATTTTCCCCATAGAGCTACACAAGAGACTGAACACTATTTACTCAATGATTCCTTCCTCTCTGCTTTTCAGTGCTAACTTATAAGAACAAGTATTTACCTATGTGTATTCACATATTTGTATGTGAAGTATTCAATGTTCTCTTTTTGAAGACTCTTCTGTAGTCTATTTGCCTACACTTATATCAATATCACACTGTCTTAATTTCTATATATTATAATAAGTATTGATATCTAGCAGAATAAGTTCTTTGGTCTTACTCTATCATAGTAGGATCTCAGCTATTTGTAACCCTTAGTATTTCCATTTATAGTTTGGAAGCATCTTATAAGTTTTCATTAAAAAGCACTCCTGTGATTTGTATGAGGATTGTAAATAATGGAGTTTATGTTTTATGGAGTTTTTCAATTCACAAACCTGGGAAATTTCTCTACTTATATAGGTCTTCATTAATATCTCTCAATATTATGTTATTTTATATGCATAGGCCTTGCACATTTTTTATTAGATTTATTCATAGTTATTTGGTATTTTTGTTGCTACCATATCTGCTTTATTTTTCTGTAACTTTTACTACTGGTATTAATTTTGTATTTTGACCTGTGTCCAGCAACCTTGCTAAACTAATATTTATTTCTGATAATTGAATTCTGCAATTTTAACTATTTTTGATAATTTAATTATAAATTATTAATTTTTTCTGCACAAAATACTATTCGTAAACAACAATAATTTTATCTCTTACCTTTTGTTCATTATATCCTTTATTTTCTGTTCTTGTTCCTGCTTGGGTTTTCAGTAAAATGCAGCATAGAAGTGGTGATACTGGCCATATTTTTCCTTAGTCTCAGAGAGAAAGCTTTCAACATTTCACCCTTAATTTGATGCTAGTTTATTTTTTTCAGATAATGCTTATCAAATTAAAGAAATTTTTCTCTATCACTAGATTTAAAAAAAAAATTAATGTTAATTTTTGAGAAAGAGATAGAATGTGAGCAGGGGAAGGTCAGAGAAAGAGGGAGACACAGAATCTGAAGCAGGCTGTCATCACAGAGCCTGACACAGGGCTCAAGCCCATGAACTGCTTGATCATGACCTGAGCTGAAGTCGGATGCTTAACCAATTGAGCCACTCCTGGTTTTTAAGGAGCTTTCTTTTCTAATGAATCAATGTTGAAGTTAATTAAATATTTCTTCATCTGATGAGATGTCTGAAAGGCTTTTTATTTTCCTTAGAGTTTATATGGTGAATTATATTGCCTGGTTTTTCCAGTGTTAAACTAGTCTTGCATTCCTAGAAAATATTCAACTTGATTTTGATGAATTGCACTTTTTATATATAGCTGGATTGTTAATATTTTCTTAGGATATTTGCACCTATGTTCATTAGCAATATTGGCCTATGCTATTGGTATCAAGTTCTATAGTGTCAAGGCTATAGGCCCTCATATAAAAACAAATTGGGAAGTTTTCCTTCATTATCTATTCTCTGTAATAGTCTATGGAATTGGCATTATTCTTTCTTAAATATTTGGTATAACTCACCAGTGAGGTTTTTTTTGTGGGAAAAAAATTTAAAGTTAAAATATAAAAAAATATTTATAGGACTATTCATATATTCTGTATCTTCTTATGTCAATTTCAGTAAGTTATGATTTTTTTTTAAGGAATTTGTTCGTGTCATGTAAAATTTCAAGTTTATTGGCAAAATAATGTTTATTTTATCCTCTTGTTAATTTTGTAGTGTCTACTTGAGTTTAAGCAAACTGCCATTCTAGCACCTAGCACAGTATCTAGTCCCTTGTAGTATACAATAAATTATTTGAAAAATGACTAAATCGGGGCGCCTGGGTAGCTTAGTCGGTTAAGCGTCCGACTTTCGCTTAGGTCATGATCTCGCGGTTCGTGGGTTCGAGCCCCGCGTCGGGATTTGTGCTGACTGCCAGCTCAGAGCCTGGAGCCTGTTTCAGAGTCTGTGACTCCCTCTCTCTCTGACCCTCCCCTGCTCACGCTGTCTCTCTCTCTCTCTCTCCTAGAAATAAATAAAACATTAAAAAAAAAAAAAGAAAAAAATGACTAAATCAATTTGAGTGAGGCAGAAACAATGAAGGCATACTGAGCAAATGCTATCTATTTCCATATTAAGCTAGGAGTCACAGTTTAAGGAGACCTTTGTACATGCCAGAAAACTACATGTTTGTGTCCTTAGCCAGTGGTTCTCAAACACCACCACCACCATTTCAAACATTTGTTTGTAATGCCCCATTTTCTATCTTGAAAAGAAATTCACAAATAATCTACATGTTTAGAAAATAATATATTATGTTGAACAGAGAATAAACAAATGAAAAGTAATTTATAATAAAAAGTATACATTTCTGGTACAATCCTAGTGGAAAACAGTATAGATGCTCCTCAAAATTTAAAAATATAAGGGCACCTGGGGGCTCATTCGATTAAGCATTTAACTCTTGATTTTGGCTCAGGTCATGACCTCATGGTTCATGAGTTCAAGCCCTGCATCGGGCTCTGTGCTGAGCCTGCTTATCTCCCTCTCTCTCTGCCCCTCCCTGGTGAGTATGTGCTGTCTTTCTTTCTGTCTGAAAGTAAATAAACTAACAAAAATTAAAATTAGAAATTCCCAGTAGTGGAATTACTGGATCATGTGATATTTACCCAAAGAAAACAAAAACACTAATTTGAAAATATGTGTGTACCCCTAGGCTTATTACTGCATTATTTACAGTAGCCAAGAAATGGAAGCAATCTAAGTGTCCATAGATGTGTGAATGGATGAGTAAGATATTATATATTTATAGCCATATCTATATAATGGAATATTATTCAACCATAGCGAAGAATTAAATCTTGCCATTTGAAAGCATATGAATGGATGTAGAGGATATTATGCTAAGTGAAATAAGTCAAACAGAGAAAGACAAATACCATAGGACTTCATTTATATGGGGAATCTAAAAAACAAAACAAACAAACATAAAACAGGGACAGAATCATAAAAACAGAAAACAAACCGGTGGTTGCCAGAGGGGAAGGGACTGGGGGGAGATGCGTGAAATAGGTGAAAGGGATTAAGTACAAACTTCCAGTTGTAAAATAAATAAATCATGAGGATGAAAAGTTCAGCATAAGGAATACAGTCAATAATATTGAAATACCATTGCATGGTGATAGATGATAACAGTACTCATTGTGGTGAGCATAATGTACAGAATTGTTGAATCACTATGTTGTACTCCTGAAACTAACATAACATTGTATGTCAACTATACTTCAGTAAATAGAAAAAAAGAGTATGTATTTCAACCTGGATGTGTTCAGACATGACTACACTAGAGATATAATGGAGCTGGCATGCTTGCTTCTGTGTACAGTAACTAAATTTAGATGCAAGTAAGACAATATTCAAATAATATTTATTGTTGACACTTTGTCTTTATATTGAACATTTTGAGATAAACACTACACGGGCATGTTTGTATGTACACATAAGTAGAATCAATATGGATGTGACATCTACAAACACAAACTGATACAGGCATATTGTATTGTTGACTCAAATTCCAGAAACAGTATCATTGATGCTGGAATATTTCTAACTGATTATCAATTCTTGGTAAAGTTCGGAAACAAAGTACAATCTTCCCTTGATTTACATGGGAGTTGCATTCCTGGAAAATTCAGCATATATTAAATTAACCATGCAAAATATTCTTTTAAAAAATATGTGAAATGGAGTTAGGTGCTAGGCTCTGGTAACCGTAGAGATTTTTACCTGCCTGAAGTTCCAGGGGAGCATTTAAAATTTGTGTAGGACTGTGTCTCTCATTGTAGGACATCAGCAGATTTGTCCCTTGTCCAGAAAGTCCCGATAACATCCCCCTAATTAATGTGATAATCAACCTCTCCCACACCCAACAAATTTTCCAACACCGAGAATAGCCAGCCATCTTTGTTGAGAACCTGTACCTAGTTCCTGTGAAGATACAGCTACCTCCTTCACTCCCACTCTCCCAAATCCTCTGCAAGCACAGCATAGGTAATGGAGGATATAGCAAGTCACTTAGGAAGATTCCAAATTGTATCAGTGATTCACCTTTATTTTTATTATTTTTAAAAATTTTCTTATCATCGGGGCGCCTGAGTGGCTCAGTCGGTTGAGCATCCAACTTCAGCTCAGGTCATGATCTCACGGTTTGTGGGTTCAAGCCCCGTGTTGGGCTCTCTGCTGATGGCTAGCTCAGAGCCTGGAGCCTGCTTCAGATTCTGTGTCTCCCTCTCTCTCTGATCCTCCCCTGATCACACTGTCTCTCTCTCTCTCAGAAATAAATAAAACGGTAAAAAAATTTTTATCATCTTCCAAAAAGGATGCTTTGGTAAATTACAAACAGACATACCCAAGGGGAAAAATTTTGGTGGGGTAAAGAGTAAGAGAAAAACAGGAAGGCATGGCAAAGCTTGTGGTGAACCTAAATCATACATTCCTGGGGCTTGCACATTTGCTAAAGGTGAGAAGCAATCTGGTTGTCATGAGAGACATTTGATCAGTTACAGAATTCCATTGTCTCTGAAATAAAAACAATGTTAAGAACATGGACTCTGGAGCTGGACTGCTTAGATTCAACTTGGCTTCACCATTACTAGCTTTCGGACCTTGAATAAATCACCATGTGCTTCCGTTTGCCTATGAACTGATAGTAATAGCACCTATAATACCTACCATGCAGGCCTATTGAGAAGATTAGATATGTTGATGTAATAAGGTACTTAAAGCAGTACATAGTAGCGAGTTGTACGTGTTATATAAGCATTTGCCAAACAATAATACCATTGCTCAGAGAAAACACAGCTTTTTCTAACAGTTTCTCTCACTGAATGGTGTAGGATTGAATTATCTAGCTTGGATGCTCTGGGAAAACTTAACATCATTCATCAATTCCAATCTGCTTGTACTACAGTGCAGGAAAACTGTAGCTGGAGAGTGGAAGTCTAGTGGCCAAGCTCGTATAGCTAAGTTAGTGAAGGATCCAGGTCTCCGGCTCCTGTTTGCTGCTCCTTCAAATACACCATGCCTAGAGCTGGCCTGGGGTACAGAGAATCAGCCTGTTATCGCTCCTACCCAGAGTTCCTGCAGCTCCCAAATCCAGCCTTTCCCCACCTTCTTTCTCCTCCCATCCCTTCCTAAGTACAGAGGGCAAGGAACAAAATAAATCAGGTGTGGGCAATCCATAATTGCCAACACTTAAGGAATATGCAAACTCAAAGTGGATTTCCTGTAAATCTCTAACTTTGGATAGGAGCAGGAATGGGTAAGTAGGACATAAAGGTTTTGGCAAGAATTTAAAAGTAAACTACCTGGACTGGCAAAGTTCCACCACTTTCTAGTTGAAACTCCACACAAAGTTACTCAAGAGTCTCTCCATGCCTCATTTGTGTCATCTGTAACCTGGGATTGCTGTCAAGAATAAATGAAATAATATAAGGTATGTAGCACCATGCCTGACACAGAGTCAGGTGCCGATAAATGTCAATCACCATCGCTGTGATTATTTTGGGCATCAGCAACCTACCACAAGAGAGGTCTTTCCTTTACTCTCTGAAAAATTAAGGCCATGTATTATTCCATCCCAGAAAGGTTTTATTTCAGTGTCTTTCTCCTCCATGAACACAACTGCCTAGTGAAGGGCAAAAAGGATGTCTGGAAGGAAAGAACCTGAACGTTAAGTCACTCCAGGCCCATGTGAAGCAGGCACAAAGAGGATGGATTTGGGGTTGAAGCCAATTCAACCACTCACAGTAGCATGTTCTTGAGTGTGTTGTTTTCCTTCTCTGATCCTCAGACAAATATTCTTTCATCGTCCAGCACATAATACATAACGGGCTTGCCATTATTGATGTGCTAGTTACTAAAGAAGAACTTTGAAATAAAAAATCTAGAAAGGCAATGAGCAGGGAAGAGTCTTCTGACTGTGACAATTCAGAATGATTGGCAGCAAAGGGCTTTGCAAAATACATGCTTATAAACATACTCTTTCTTTCACCAGGAAAATGATAAAACTATATTGCATCACAGTGAGAAATATTGGAAAGTTTACTAAAATGTTTCCATACCCTTAAGAATTCAACAACTCAATAGTCCCACTCCACTCAAACCTGTCACTGGAAAGAAATGAAATGTCTTATGGCAGATTTTAATTTTCAAAGGGACTTTGACCTGTATGTATGTGGGTAGCAGTAAATGCCTTCTTATCAGCTTCTTCTGCACACAGAGGTGTGGGTGGCCAGATGTATATTCTCTGGGAAGCAAGCAGAGGCAAGGACTATCTACCATGTGCAGATGTGTGCCTTTAGTATTTCATTCAGCATTTACATCCCTGTGTTAGGAAGCCATTTTCTCTCCTCCTGCATTCTGGCCACTCTACAAACTGCCCTCTTTAGAACATTAGAAAGTTTGCCTCCATCCCTCTACCTCTCCTTCACTTCTTCCAACAGGAGTAAATGACTTCTCTTCCTGGTGAATGTAAAAGTACCGAATGGTGGGCTTTCTTTTTAGGCTGATTGTACACAGGTTGGAGCCTTTTTTTTTTTTCCCACTGCTTTCCCATGGGAAGAACAGTTGGATACCAGCTTAGGGCCCAGAGAGCTATGTCTCTCTTTCTCCAGAATTCATGGGTTCAAGGCAGGCTGCCCACCTCATGCATCTGTGCCATACATAGCCCCAGTTCTGCCCCTGTGGGGGTCCAGACTCAGTCATGGTAGTGCCATTTTGAAGGTCATTTGATGGCAGGCCCCATTCAGGGCTCCAACATGGGTTACTAATAAAGCTGCTATTTTCATCTCTGTTTGACTGTAAATATGACATTTTTTAATTGGTTCAGAACCAGAAATTCCTGCTATTTTAAAGAGCTTGAAGGAGCCAGAAAAAAATGATACAGCTCAAGCCCCTTACTGTGTAGGTAAAAAGCTGAGAACGGAATGCCCTCTGGCTGGCCCACCCGCCCAGACCCCTGCAAGGTGCTGGCAGTGTAATAGAGTGCATCGCCTGAGATCGTTCCATGTCTTGGCACTCTTAGCCCTGCTCAGGCCCTTTGGAGCTAGATGAGCTGGCCCTGCATCAGACCTCATTGTGTCTTGGCTTTGTCTGGTAGACACCCCTGGCCTCAAACTGTTCTGTGCCTGTTGCTTTCACTCACTCAGAAATACCGGAGTCTTCCTTACCCTTCCGCTGCTCAGACCTCTTTTCTCTGCTGGGGGCACGACCACCAGTGTCTTGGGATAAGATCCTATTCTGGACCCCAGTGGACTGGAAGCTGAATATAGGTCTCCTGCCCAATGCTTAGTGAGTGTTCTTCTGCTCACACTAGGGTGGCTACTCGCTGTGAATTATGTAGTTGGGCTTCTTTTAATATCAGGCTCCATTAAATAGAACAATAGCTTTAGCTCATTGTGTGATTCAGAGATGGTTGCTAGGGAAACCAATGGGAACACGTTTAATTTGTAAATCCTGTGATTGCCCCAAGTTAGCAGTAATTTGTGCTTTTGCTTCAAAATGATTTGGGCTGTGCTGACTGGGAAGAAGACAAGGAGGAGGGAACAATCACAAGTTGGCTTCCATTGCGAGATATTCACAGTCCTTATAAAGGGTTTTTTCTCTTGCTTTGCCAAAAAGCCAAAGGGATTGAAGAAGAAGCTCAAGGGAACACCATGGTGTCCTTCTAGTGGACCTGGAAAGGGACAAAATAGGGAAGTCCTTTTCTTCTTATGAACCAGGTGGTCAGAGCAGAGTGATTGTGGGCAGTTCCTGAAGCGATGGGGAGAGATTAAAGAACACCTGCAAGGACTTTCATTTTAAAATGGATTTGGAATAAAATCTTGCCATTTGCAACAATGTGGATGGAGTTAGAGAGTATTATGCTAAGTGGAATAAGCCAGTCAGAGAAGGACAAATACCATATGATTTCACTTATATGTAGAATTTAAGAAACAAAAAAAAGCAGAAAAAAGAGACAAACCAAGAAACAGACTCTTAACTATAGAGAACAAACTGATGGTTGCCAGAGGGGAGGTAGGTGGGGGGATGGGTAAAATAGGCAATGGGGATTAGGAGGGCACTTGTGATGAGCACCAGGTAGTATATGAAAGTGTTGAATAACAAAACTGTACATGTGAAACTAATATTACACTATATGTTAACTGGACTTTAAATAAAAACTTGAAATTAAAACAATAAAGCATAAACAAACAAATAAAATGGATTCTGAATCTTAAAATTATAGTTCAGAACACTCTCCTAACCTCAAGTTAGAAGAATCAAACTATTTGGGAAGTTTCATCATCAGGAAAGAAACCCATGTCAGATTTGGAAGAGAGACTGATATCATCTTTGCCAAGCCCTTTCTTGATTCACATCCACGATCAGAGGGTTGACTACACTCTGCTCTCGGACATTTTCAGTGATGAAGAACCCTTTCCAAAGGCAGCAAATTTTGTTTTAAAACAGCCCAAATTGTTAGCAAAGCTGCCTATCTTGAGTTTAAAAATGGGTTCATTCCTTGATGCTGCTTACTGGCTGAGTTCAAAGGCTTGTTTATAAGCCTGAGACATACTCTTCCTCTGTCATATGTGCCCATACAGAGCAAGCCACAATGTCGCGAGGGCCCAGGACTACCCGGCCACTTGGAGACTCCCACCTTCTGGCAGAGGGGAGAAGCAGTAGGGAAAAAACTCAATGTTCCTTGATGCAGCATTTGATTAAGAACAAAGAGAACAACTTCTGTCTCTCAGGGCCCTGTGATGTTCACCTCGTTGTGATAAAAACTTAATTAAAGTGCAGACCCTGTTGCCCAGGGTAAATGTCATATGAAACACTTCTTTCTACAGTATTGGGATCAATGGAGGAGGACTCTGTTCCAGATGTGGCCAGGGGTGTTAAGTCCAGGGGGGGGTCACTGTGCCCTCTTTTGGAAACACCACAGTTTCGTCAATGTGGCTGAACTTCACATTAGCTCATGGCAGGTGCATCCCATTGGTGACTCATGTTGGACGCTGCGTCACCAGTGCAAATCCCCAGGCCAGCTCTCTCTTTTGTTGGGGCAACATCATAAGACTCCCCACCCCAGTTCTTTTTGGTCTGTGGGTGTCCAGGGCCTCTTCTGGCCCCTTGGCTGCTTCTGTTGTCGAGCTCATCTGCTCACCTTTAGTATTTTAAAATTCAGGATTGCAGGGACTATTTCCCTCACTGTGATAAAAACCTAAACCAAAGTGTAATCCTGTCTCTGGTTCTTTGGCATCTCTCCTGGTTTTTAAGGCCCCAGGAGGTCACTGCCTGTGGATAATTGATCTTATCTGCATGGTCCAGTTTCTTCAACTCTAATTTATCTAGACCAGCATGTTTAATGAAGCTAAATGTCTCATCTGTCCTTTATCAAAGTCTAGTCTCCTCTTTCCAATTCCTTGACAGAAAAGTTGGAGGAAAGGCAGGAGAAGAGGAGTTCTGCTCTTTCTCTAATCTGTTAAAGCATCATAATTAGTTTACCTGATAATATATTGCCCTTCTGAGAGGTAATAATTTAGGAATTTGGAAAAATACCTCCCACCTGAGTGTCTATATTTTGCATAGTCCTCTTATACTATCTAGTATTGCTATACTTGTTTTAACAAAGACTTCCGAGGTCTATTAGAATGGACATATATGCTAAATTCTCATTCAGTTCCATTACTCTTATGTAAAGTCAGGTATAGATGCCACAAAGCCATAACCAAGGTTTGCCCCATTGTAGAGAAAGAATCCAGGAAGAAATAAATGTTCATGAATGGCAACTTTGCAGGTTCCAAACAAGGAAATGGGGTCAGAAATCACCACTGTCCAGGGGTCCTGGGCTCTAGAAAATCCAAATTACAGAGGAAAGGGGATCCTAGTTTTCTCTCTGAACTCTGCTCAAGTTTTACTAAGAAACTAGCTGCCATGCAAAACTAGAAATCCAGAAAGGACATATTTCTTGGAATGTAGAGGTGTGAGTAACCTCAGCCTCAGAGTAAGCTGTCAGAATATGTCTGACCTAAGGAAATGGGAGTGGAAAGATAGATTTGGATTGTGTGACTGCACCTGTGGAAATATATTAGTACTCCACACTGAAAGTCAGAGGAGTATACAAAGACATTTCAGTAGGAAGAAGGAAAAAAGAAAAAAAAAGGCTTTTGGTTCCTCATGAGAAGGGGCATGGGCTTGATGTGGAGGTACCAGGGGTGAGAGAAGGGATAAGAGGATAAGATAGTAATATATCATCATTTTTCTACTCTTTTCTTTTGGAATAATAACCTTACACTTAACATTGGTCACTGCAGTTAAAGTTTTATTATAGGGAACCACGTATATGGCTCTGAAATTCTAGAATTCCTTGATGAAGATTGTGCGTGGGAAGGATCCCAGCTAAAAACAACTAATGGTCACTCCCATAGCAAGGCTCTGTATTTGAAATGGAGATACATCAATAATATATACATTCTTGAGTCGTTTATTAAAAGGCACTTAGAACTATTCATAAAGAGAAAATGTTAGTGTAAGGCAACATGCCCTAAGGGGAGTCATGGGAGAATGTTCCAGCAAGATGCTGAGCCTGCGTGGACAGGGCTGGCTACAAGGAAACCCTAAGGGATCCCTGAAAGTATGTCTGGAAGATAGTGTCCTCTGCGTACCCTAGTCTCTGTGTGACCTGCAACTTGACGGTACCAAAAGGCAGTGTGGAGGGTAAAGACATCTCTGGGCAGGAGGTAAAACCCCAGGCCCAATGGCCTCCTGGCCTGGGACCCACCTCTTAGAGCTGGAAAATTGGGCTGTGACTTGATTTCACCTAGGAGGCAAATTGATCTAAACTTGATTCTAGAAACTTGATGAATCTAGGCACTAATCACCAGATGTTCAACAATGCCAGATTTCAGGGCAGAAAGTTCTCTGTTTCTCAGGCACTAAATGTCTGAGGCCTCTACACCCATACAAACACATACATGCGTGTGTGCGTGCATACGGACACACACACACACGCACGCACAAATTATTACACAGCAAACAAGCCTCACTCATTTCCTGATGTTCCTTGGGAGAGAGAACATTTAATCCTAATGGCACACTTATAAAGCAGGTACTATTCTATTACCTGCATTTTATACAGGAGTAAAATGGGACAGGTATACAATCTACCCAATCACAGGCACAATGCTGGAGGTGGCAGAACAGGGACTTGGACCCGGGTCTGCCTGACCCGAGGCCCAGGCTCTGAGGTGAGCACAATGCAGAAGAAGGTACATCCCACAGTTTTGCAGAAAGTCAGCTCTAGAACCATTGCCACCCTCCACACCCAGCTCTTCTGGGAAATAAATGGAATCATTGGTGGAAACAACCCTAAGGCCAAAGTGGTCCTGACAAGTCCCACAGCCTAGGCTCAAAGTAGGTTTTTATCAATCTTTGAAAATAGGTATAATAATGCTTATATGTACACAATACCTGTATACTTTAAAGCTGTTTGCTTTCCATCCTTTCCTTTGGTCCCACTGATAGCTCTGTGCTGTGGGTGAGGTACATATCTTATAGGGGAAGAGTGGCTTTTCAAACATGACACTATATATTTGGACAGAGAAAACCCCAGATGGCCGGTTCCCAAATCATTGGAAAGAGGCATGTTTCTGGCTTGCTGGAAAAGGAGCTGGTCTGTATTTTTCATTTTTCCTCTTCAAATTTTTATTTAAATTCTTGTTAGTTAACATATAGTGCAATATCGGTTTCAGGAGTAGAATTTAGTGATTCATCACTTACATACAATAGCCAGTGCTATGATAACATGTACCCTCCTTAATGCCCATCACGAAGCTGGTCTTTAAAGTAAAAAAGACCTGAATCCTAGCTTTTCCATTTAATAGCTATAAAGATTTGGTTAACTCACTTCACTTCTCAGATTCTCAGTTTCCTCATCTTTTAAAAGGGGTCATTAATGGGGATAATAATAACACTTATGTCTCAGGATTGTTTTGAAGACCAGATGATGTCATAGGGACAGTAAGAAATGTCCACCAGCTGCCTCCCTCCTCCCTCAAAGGCAGTGTACCCACCCACCTCTATCCCTCAGCCCCACATGTTCTCTAGTCTACACAAGATTCCCCCCTCCCACTTCCTTCTTCACTATGATTGATTGGACCGAGGTGGGCAGTTAAATTAAAGAGAAGTTAGCTGAACTCAAAGTCACCCATCAATATGCTGAACTGAGTCACTTAGAATCTTCCTCTTTGAGAATTTTTTTCCACTGACAATTAAATTTTTTATTTTATTTCATTTAAATTTAAATTTAAATAGCCACATGGAATTTTAGTGGCTACCATATTGAACAGCTCAGGTCTATAAGCTTATCTTCTGGAGAAGGTAAAACAGAAGCCAAAGGGCTGAAAAATTTGGTGGAGATTTTTGTATCATGGGAAAAATTAGCACACTCCAGAGGCTGTGAATTCAGAAAAAAGCCAAGGGAATATAAGGAAAGGAAATGGTAATGCTTGAAGGTACTCAGGCACTGATTGGGACATAGAGATGATTGTGAAGGTCAGATAATTTCTGTCTTGAACATCTATACCAAAATCCCCATGTTAGCGGAATCCATTAGTATTAAAAACCATTCTGGCACTGTGGAAAACTATGTATGATAGAGTGCTTGCTACTATAAAACCATTACGACCTGATAAAACACACTTTCAATTTGATTTCCAGGCTTGCAGGAAGAGACCTAGGACTCTCCTGCTCCCACCTTACCACAGCAGTAAGTGATAAGTAAAGGTGAAAGCAGTTCACCCACAGCCCACGGAAGTTGGCCCTGCTGGCAAATGCTGAAGTTCAAACCACAGTCAAAAGCGAAGTAACAAGGCAGGCAGATTAAGCCTGGGGGCTACGGTTTTTAATAGGTGGGTAGCACCCTCTGGCTCTGAGCAAAAGCAAATGCAAATTCTTTGTAGAGGAAATCTTCCTCTCCTTGACTTCCTAGGATTTTCACTGATTAAGATGAAAAATATAAATATCAACTTTCAGGAAAATACAACCAAACACATGATAAACCAAACCACCATGAGAGAGAAGAGGAAGAAGAAACAAAGAACACCATATTTAGATCTGGAAAGACTTTAGGTAGTATAATAATCATATGTAAGTGCAAAATAACTATGTATTAAATCCTTAAAGAAATAGAATATGAAGTCCTAGACATAAGCATGCAATGCTATAAAAAATGAAATGGGAGATTTTAAAGAGAATTAAGTTTTATAAAGGAAAATTATTATCATTCAAAAAAACCTAGTGGGTGGGTTAAACAGAAGAAGAAAGACTTAGTGAAATGGAAGATAGAGTTGAAGAAATTAGACCAGATTCATCCAAGGGAGAAATAGATGATAAATAAGAAAGAATAAGTAATGATCATAGGTTGCAGATAAAGATAGCAGATTGAACACATACAATTCTAATTCCCCAAACCCATTAAAACTATTATAAAGGGGGGTGCCTGGGTGGCTCAGTTGGTTGAGTGCTGACTTTGGCTTGGGTCATGATCTCACAGTTGGTGGGTTCGAGCCCTGCGTCAGGCTCTGTGCTGACAGCCAGCTCAGGGCCTGGAGCCTGCCCTCTCTCTTCTGTGTCTCCCTCTCTCTCTCTCTGACCCTCCACTGCTCACACTGTCTCTCTTTCTCTCTCTCTCACAAATAAATAAAAAACATTAACAATTTTTTAAAAAACTATAATAAAGGGATTTTTCAAAATGATATAAACCCACAAGACTGAGCAGAATATGACAAAAGATAATGGAACTTTTAGAAAACTTTTAGAAAATGGAATGAACAAGTGATAGTAAACTTATTAGAACTAAGAAAGCCAAATCCTAAACGGGTAGTGAGGAAGTCTTGAATCAACCTAATTTTCTGGTAAAACAAACAAAAGGAAAGTAGAAGCAAGGATAGAATAGAGAAATTAGTATAATAGGAAACAAAAATACCATAAATAAAAACTACCAAAGCAAAAGTTCTTTGAGAAGATTATAAAAATGAGTTAATCTCTGGTAATATTGGGAAGAAAAGAGAGAAGGTATGAATATATATGAACTAAGAGGTATGTCTACAGATAAGCAAAAGTTTTTAAAAGGTGGTAATAGAATACTCTAATGTATTTATACCTATACTTTCAAAGAGATAAAATCAAATTCATGGGGGAAAATATTGTTTATAAAAGTAACTAAAGAAGAAATAGAAAATATGAATAGCCTTATCATTAGGAAATAAATTGAAGCAGTCGCCCAAAATCTCTCTGCAAAGAGAAGGTTCAGATGGCTTTACCAGCATATGATTGTATCATTAAATGGAAAAGCAAATATCCAAGAACAGCCAAGTTAATTTGAAGACAAGCAGGATGAAAGAACTTGCATGACTTTCCAGACTGCATGACTTCCTCAATAGCTAAAATAATTAAAACAGGATAGTCACTACAGGCAAATTGGTCTAAGGAATGGACCACAGAAATAGAATTATGTATATATGATAAGTTGCTAGATGAAGAAAGTGCTGTTGTAGATCATGAGTGGACTATTAAATAAATGGTGCAGAGGTCATTAGTTATCCAAATGGTTAACCTGATATCCAATGGTTACTCTGATATCCAAAAAGTAGACTAAAATCTTAAATATGGAAAGTGAAGCTTAAAACTCTTAGAACAAAATTTGAATATCTTTATAATAAACCTTGGGATTTATGAAAAGACACACAAAGTACCACACCCCTCAAAAATTAATAAATCAACTTCATTGATCCCACCACAGACACCAGAAATAACGTGAAAATATCAAATATCTTGGTGGAAAGTATTTGTAACAGATATAACATATATAACTGACAAGGAGTTAATATCCAGAATGTATTTCTTAAAGAAATTTTTTTTTAATGTTTCTTCATTTTCAGGAGACAGAGAGAGACAGAGCATTAGTGGGGGAGGGGCAGAGATAGAGGGAGATACAGAATCTGAAGCAGGCTCCAGGCTCTGAGCTGTCAGCACAGAGCCCGACATGGGGCTTGAACTCATGAACCATGAGATCATGACCTGAGCTGAAGTCGGACACCCAACCGACTAAGCCACCTAGGCGCCCCTGGAATGTATTTCTTAAAATTCTACAAATCAATTAGGACAGCTCAACAAAAATGGAAACAGAATACAAATAGGCATTTTACAGAAGAAACAACACAAATAGCAAATACACATATAAAAATGCTTAATCTCAGTAACTGGGAAAATGAAAACTATGACCAATGAGATGCTATTTTTACATATGAGATTACACAGTATTGGTAAAAGTTAATACAATAGCAAGTGTTTATGAGGATGTTGGTTAATGGGAACCTTTATACACAGCTAGTAGCAATGAAACTTGTACAATCACTTTTCAAAGTGATATCATATCATAAAGTTGAAAACCTGCATTTTCTATGACCCATCACTCCATTCCTAAACGTGTACCTAGAGGAACTCTTGCACACGTGTGCCTGGAGACACGTTCAAAAGTGTAAAATGCATAGAGTACAGCCATGTGACCACTCAAACACATCTCACATGGTTTTGAATTGTAGAAAAAAGTAGCTCATTTAGCATATTATCTTTCTCTAATGTTTAAAACAAGCAAGATGAAACATTCAAAGTATATATAAAAATAAAGCAAAAGAACAGTAAACAACCAAATTCAGAAAAGTGATGACCTGGAACAGGCCAGGGGGGTAGAGCACCGGTACCTAGACAGATACAAAACCAATGGTAATATGCTAATTCTCAAGTTGTTGGTGGGCTTTTATTATTTCATTTAATTGCTTACATAAACATTACATACAGATTTTGTATTATTAAGTATTACATACTAAAAAATGTGAAGATACTAGAGGAATACTGAAAGTTCTAATAAGAACATTTGCTGGCTATAATTTATTATTAGCTATTAATGTAAGAAGCGCAGGAATCTGCAAGGGGCCCCTTCTGAGTTCTGTTTCTAGAGTTCACGGTGCGTGAGTTTGAAGCCCATGACTGGCTGTGAGCCACTAGCCTCCCAGGGTCATGTGCTGGGTCCAGATAGAGATCTGGGGAGGAGGCATGCGGTCATAAGCTCCAGGGCTGGACAGTCATGCTGCCTGCCCATGGGGTCCTCTACCTCGCCTCCTCGAGGAGTGAGAATGAGTCTACCCTTCTCACTGTAAGCACAGCCACCAGGCAAGAAGAGGGGAAGGTTCCCCTAGTACTTATCAGCAGGGTGAACTAAGGGGTGAATTACTACCCAGCCTGAGAAGGTTGTATGGGAGACGTGGGTCCCGCCCGGGGGAAAGAGAGGGCACAGCAGGATCACATGTGACCTTGGTCGTCAGGGCCAGCCTGCAGCCCCACTCATCTGTGCTGATGGGTGCCCGCTTTTCAAAACAGATGGCTACGGACCAAAGTCAGGGACCTAACTGCTCTCTTTACCTTTTCTCTGTTTAGCTGTTGGGAGCATTTTGGAACCATGGGTGAACTTGGATCACTTGGCTCCACTATGATCCTTGGTCTCAATTCAGAAAACTATATAGAGACTGAGTAAAGCAGAGGTGGGGGGGGGGGGGGGGGGAGAGACAATCGTGGTGACAGGGAAGCTGGTGAACAGTGGTGCAGAGCAGGCGCCCTGCATGCTAACCCTGCTTTGCATCTTCTTGTCTGTGAGAGGCTGGACACCTTACCGTGCCCCAGGTTTCTCTTCTGTCAAGAGTGGGGATCAATTGTTCTCATTTGGAGGCGATTCAACCCTCGGGAGAGGCCCTTTGAAACACGTAGGGGAAATTTTTGGTTGTCAGAGTGACTGGGGAACCAAAATGCCAGTGGTACCCTTAATGGGAAGCACTAGGTCTTACAGACCTTCAAGCCATCTGCATTTCTCTGTGTCATCTGCATCTGTGATATTCACTGCTGCCAGTTAGGAAACTGTGGGACACTTTGTCAAGTGTGCACATCTCTGCCCAACCCTTTGGGACAGTTGGTTGCTGGTCCTAACTTCAGGACCCTGAGAGCTACAGATGCTTTGTTCTCACTTATTTCCTGCTTGGGAGCTAAATAATTCTTGAAGATTTGGCTGAATTCAGTCAAAGAGGACAATTACAGATACTGCAGACCACGCTGGCTTGTAGGGTCCGCCAGCAGGAAAAGAAAACTGGTTTGCTCCAGTTCAAACTGCATTCTCAGAGCACCTGTGCAAAGCTGAGCAGCGCCCTCCTTGGGACAACACTGGGAATGCACATGACTGGTTACTCTGAGAAAATGTCTTGCCATAAAGAGAAAACACCGTGTGGTTATGACTAGAGCCGATCAGACCACCGTCAGTCCATGCAGGGGCCTTGGTAAACACAAAGGAGCGAGAACTGGGTTTCAGTGCTCACTTGCTCTCTTGGCCAGGTGCTCTTACGCAGCGCATGAGCTATACAACTGTATTTAGTGGCCAGACCCTCTCATTCTCTCTCAATCTGGTGACCCACCTTGGCTTAACTCAGAAACCTGTCTCTCTGTGGTTGCCTTGTGTCTGCCTGAACCTAAGAGCACACACCTCCCAGACTCTAGTTCTAAAGCAATGCATCCAGGTGTCCAGCCCCTATGACCTGACATTCCAGGTTCCAATTTGCTTTTCTACCCACCACACCCATGACTTTTTTCTAAGCAGGGTAATTTAGTCCTTACCTCCCAAATAATTATGCTTATGAAATTTCACCTTCATACACTCTCACACTCATTCTTGTGTTCCCCTGTTATCCAACTATTTGAAAACTTGGCTCATTTTTACTTTTCCAGGAAGCCTTCTGGGCTTACAGCAAAGGAGTCACTGAAAAGCACTCACTCTATCTCCGGTTGGTCACTGGCTGTATAGCTCATACATTGGTAGCCTTGCTCCCCAAGAAGATTATAAGCTCCTGGAAGGTAAGAACTGATTTGAAAGAGATTTGACCCCCGTGTACACTTAAGAATATCAGTGAGAGGGGCACCTGGTAGCTCAGTCGGTTAAGCATCCGACTTGGGCTCAGGTCATGGTCTCGTGGTTCATGAGTTTGGGCCCCACATCAGACCCTCTGCTATCAGCTCAGAGCCCACTTCAGATCCTCTGTGCCCCTCTTTCTGTCTGCCCCTCCCCCCATCAAAAATAAATAAACATTAACAAAAAAGAATCTCAATGAGCTGTCACCATGGCAACAAAGAGCTTATCTTCCTGTTCTCTCTTATCAAAACAAACAGACAAATTGTTGAAGAGCAAGAAAATTGGCTCCCTGTCTGGACTGACAATGAGGGCATCAGGATAAGGATGAGGCCAAGTCTGAGAACCTAGTAAGTTGCCCATGAACTTGGCTTGTGATGCTTTGGTGCCATCTTAAAGAAAGTGCTTCCTTCTGGAGCTACCGCCCCGGCCTGTGATGCAGCCTGAATGCCAGCCCAGAAAGTACGCTCTCCAGGAGACTTGGAGACCACAAGGGCTGAGGCTCCCCTAACAAGAAAAACAGCCTTGTCTTCACAGTTAGAGGCCTCACCTAGTAGTTGGCTGAGTCAGATTTAAAGTTTAAGAAAGATGTGCTCTGGGTGGTTTTCATAATCTTTGGTGAGTTTGCAGCAGTCTGGGACCTTAAGGGCTCAATTTTATCACAGCTCAGCAGAGCAAATGTTTCAGAAAATGCTAGGAAAAGGGCACCTTTGCCGATTTCCCTGGCAATGCAATCATTGCACAGGTGTTTACTGACCATCTCTGTGATCCAGGCACAGTTCTAGGCTCTGGACACACTGCTGGAGACAAAATGGACAGAACTCCCTGCCCTCCCAAGCATCCACTCCAGCTCAGTGCCCAATCCACTATTCACATGATACAAGCACGGCAGCAGACATCTGGACTGTGACAGGGGTGTCACAGGAGCCCTGGGGAAGGGAACGAAGCAGACACCCCTCAGAAATTCTTCTCAAACGTCACTGTTCAAAGCGTGGTCTGCAGGCCAGCAGCATCAGCACCACCTGGGAGCACGATAGATGTGCAGAATCTCAGGCTCCTCGCAGGCCTTCTGAAGCAGAAACTGCCTTTCAGAAACTGTACTTCAATAAGTTCCCTGGTGAACCTCGTGCAGGGGAAGGTTTGGAAAGACTGCTATAGAATGCCAAGTCCCCCAACCTGCCCCACAAACATGAGAGAGCTGGACGGCCAAATAAGTTTGAGAAGGAGCATACCCTGGCTCTCCCTTGCAGACTCAGAAAGCTGGCATGTGAAGGATAGCGATGTCCTCAGGAAAGAAACTTGCTTAAAACACCACTGCTCCTCAAATTTATTTGGCAGCCCAACAATGACTCAACAAATGTAAACATTCAATGAACTAGTGTCTTATGAAATGCACCTGGGGAAAAACTGCATTGCCCCCTGGCATTCATAGGTTAAGTTTACTTGGTTTAAACAGTTGCAGGTAGAATGGGTCTATAGCATGATAACTGGCAGCTTTGCCAAGGCCCAAACTTGAATCAGGCCCACTGCCCCACTGAGACTCTGGGCAAAAAGGTCGCAGTTCTTGGGGGCAGGCTAGGGGGATGAATGGGACCCAGAGTCTGCTCCTTCATGTGTCTGGGTTGGTCTCTGCCATGACCGAGTGAATCTACGGCAATAGTTACGGGGTAATAATGACACTGAATCACCGTGAATACTGGCCACCCCATGAGAGATAAGCCTTCACTCTGATTTAAATTGCTGGCTAACTTATAGTGAGGCTATACAGAGGAAATACTGCATTCTAGAAGGAACATGCCATTTGGAGAAACTCAGGAGCCAATATAGCACTTCTTATTTGTCACTGAGGGAATTTGAGAAGGTCCAGAGACATATGTAGTCTACAGGTGTCAAGAATCCGTGATGATGATGATAGCTAACATTTACTGATAGTTCCTTACATCCCAAGCACTATCCTAACTCATGTTTTCCTCATAGCAACCCTATGAGAGCAGCACTGTATTCATTTTACATATGAGGAAACATCTAAGATCTTAGATTCTAAGATCTAAGTACCAAATGACTGGTGGAGACCAAACCGGCCAGATGATGAAGTAATTCCTGGTACCCCCATCTCCTCATCCAGCTCCCCAAGAGCTGAGAGCCTTGACCAGATGCCCAGCCCAAGGTGAGCATGGTTCAAATTTGTGCCCCAGCAGAACTTCCAGTCACCATACTATGGAATAGTGTAAACCAAAAAAGTTGAATCTCCTTTGAGAAAAAGTCTCTCATGTTCCAATTTAAGGGTGCCATTTCAGTGGGCAACTGTAACGTAGAGTGGCCTCAGCGGTGGGCCCAAGGCTGGGAAGAGATGCCGGGTTTGCTTGAGATTCTGCATTTCTATCATGCTGCTGGGCTATCCTGGAACAGGACATGGTGCTGGCTTGCAGGTAGGACTGACCTTGCACTTGTAAGGCCTGGGCTGTAGTCCCAGCTCTGGCCCCCAGTGCTACATGGCCTCTGGCAAGCCTCCTCCCCTGGGACACAGTCTCTTCTTTTCAATGCTTGGAAAAATGGTACTCCCCACCTCTACCCCTACATAAGTCCACTGAGAGACTCACCTACTATAGGGGACGGTCCTTGGCACTTGATGTTTCAACTCACTGCTTCTCAAGAGGTCCTTTCTGGGGCTCTCTTGGGCTTGTGCTGCTCCAGGCGGGAAGATCTGCATCACGTGAGAACAGACCTATCCACTCCTCTTTCAAGGACACACGGATCTGTTGCTTCCAAATCACACCAACGGGTCAGACAAAACCCAGGGATACGTTCTCTCTGCTTCTTGGGATGATACTTAAAGATTCCTGGGACCTAGAGGTGAGTCACTCAGTTTATATCACTTCCCTCATTTTGGGACATAGTATGAAGTATGGTAATGAAGTCATCCAGGCACAGCTTTGAGTGTTGGCTGTGTAACCCCAGGCAAATGACATAAACTCTCTGAACTTCGTGTAGTCACCTGTAAGTTTTGTGAATAACAGTACCAATGTCATGGGGCTGCTGTGAGATGCTGGCACATAATCTGTGCTTCTTAAAAAGTAGCTATCATTATTGCTGTTAATTGGACACTGGTTAAAGGAGAGGATTCTGGAGTATACCATAACAGAATACTCTTATAAATTGTCTTTTAAAAACATCAACAAAGGGGCGCCTGGGTGGCTTAGTCGGTTAAGCGTCTGACTTTCGCTTGGGTCATGATCTCGCGGTTCGTGGGTTCGAGCCCCGCATCGGGCTCTGTGCTGACTGCCAGCTCAGAGCCTGAAGCCTGTTTCAGAGTCTGTGAATCCCTCTCTCTCTGACCCTTCCCTGCTCATGCTGTCTCTCTCTCTCCTAGAAATAAATAAAACATTAAAAAAAATTTTAGAAAAAAAAAACATCAACAAAAATTTAATGTAATTAAAAAATATGTTCTTCTCTCCCTATAAAATTAATATATTGTATGAGGTTGAGCACACATGATTTAGAAAATAAGCAAATAAAAATCAAGGGCTTCTAAAAATTCTAGGGCTCCAGGAGCACCTGAGTGGTTCAGTCAGTTAAGCATCTGGCTCTTGATTTTGGCTCGGGCCATGATTTCATGGTTCATGAGTTCAAGCACCGCATCAGGCTCCATGCTCATAGCGTGGAGCCTGCTTGGGATTCTCATTCTCTCCCTTTCTCTCTCTCTCTCTCTCTCTCTCTCTTTCTTCCCCTTCCCTGCTCATGCTTTCTCCCTCTCAAAGTAAATGAATGAACTTTAAAAAAAAATTTAAAAGACAAAAAATTCTAGGACTCCTTCACTCTTACGGTGTTCTGCCCCATCCACCACTCCCTCCTGGCGGCAGCTGCTGGTGGTTTAGGGCAGCCCTCCCTGGAGACTGGTGGGCCTCCACCCCCCAGGTACAGGCAGCTCTCTCCGAGCAGACCTGAAGCCTTCTTGCTGTCTCTTTGCCCCAGAGATCTAGTCCAGGCAGGGAAGAACTTTTGGTTTTATCACTAACTTCCAAATTGCCTCCTGCACTTTATGCTTCACTGCAAAAGCAGGAATCACAGAGACCTCAGGACAAGCTCCTGGAGCAGCTGGTCAGAAATTCAGCACCCCTGTAGCTTCCTTGACCTCCCCTCCCGAGGGCTAGCCAGCGTCTGGGAGGGAGGAGAATGGGGAAAACACCTGATAGAGCCCTGCTGGGAGCAGGCACTTGCTATGCATTGATCTTCCTACAAGTGCCTGAGGTAAGGGACTGGCTTGAGTCTGTACAGAGGCAGAGACTGATGAGTGGCTGAGCCAGAGGAGCAGAGCAGGTGTTCACCATGTAATTATGCCTTTGTCTATACGATATTTGGGGCAGGAAGAAAAGCGTATGTACTAGGACATAACAGTAAAAGGGATGTATGGAGTGGTTAAGAACAGGTCCTGGAGCCAGAATGATTTAAATGAGGCTCGATTACTTCAGAGCTCTGTGACTTCGGGTGAATCAGTCAACTTCTCTCTCTGCAGCAATTTCCTCATTGGTAAAATGGGAAATAGTCATACCTAAATCATAGGACTGATTTGAGGGTTAAAATGAGTTGATAAATATCAAGCAATTAAAATACCTGGCACCAAGGGTGGCTGGGTGGCTCAGATGGTTAAGCGTCTGACTTCAGCTCAGGTCATGATCTCACAGTTCGTGGGTTTAAGCCCCCCATTGGGCTCTGTGCTGACAGCTCAGAGCCTGGAGCCTGTTTCAGATTCTGTGTCTCCATCTCTCTCTCTGACCGTCCCCTGCTCACACTCTCTCTCTCTCTCTCTCTGAAATAAAACATTAAAATATTTTTAAAAAAATACCTGGCACCTACATAGCGAGGACTCTAAACGTTAGATGTTACATCTGTTGTTGTTATTGAATTAAATACTATGAAAGTCGGAATCTTTGTCTATTTTGACTACTGGTCTAATTTTTTTTGTTTACTTATTTATTTTGAGAGAGATAGAAAGTATGCGTGTATGTGCCAGTGAACAGGGGAAGGGCAGAGAGAGATGGAGAGAGGATCCCAAGTAGGCTCCACATGGTCAGCACAGAGCCCAATCAGGACTGGAACTCAAAACCACGAGATCCTGACCTGAGCTGAAATCAAGAGTCAGACGCTTAACCGACTGAGCCACCCAGGTGTCCCGTGGTCTGTTTTAGAACAGTGTCTAGTATTTAATAGGAGCTCCGTAAACATTTGTTGGGTAAATGAATATTATCACAATCAGATAAATCATTTTTTTGTAATGCAGACATTATTTATTTTGGCCAGCAGAGGTCAGCAAATAGCTATGACTGACACTGATTCTGGGCAAAGGTGGTTTTCAATGTTCACTTTGAAGGTTAATAGGACTGTCCTTCCTGAGCTGGCTGGCAGGTTAATAGGTTGTCATTGCACCTATATGACCTGTATGGTCCCTACCCCTCCGACTCGCTCTGTGTCAGTTGAAATGACTGGCAGAAATTTCAACTCACAACAAATTTTGGTGTGATTTTTTTCTCACGGACCCCCCTTATTTTCAATTTCCTCCCCCCACCTTCTGTCTCTTCTTTCCCTTCTTTGTCCTCTAAGGCTCTGTTTCTCATACACACACTCTTCCTGCATCATGTAGTAAACTCTACACACTCCCAAATTTTATCAGTACAACTGCAGC
This sequence comes from Hyaena hyaena, assembly GCF_003009895.1. NCBI lineage: Eukaryota > Metazoa > Chordata > Mammalia > Carnivora > Hyaenidae > Hyaena > Hyaena hyaena. The sequence goes on from NW_024081318.1 coordinate 341,249, forward strand.
CTTGTGCTCCAAACCATGAAATCTAGAGTCCATAACCTTATGCAGTAATTCTTCCCAACTAACGATGCTAAATGTGACATAATAAAAAGGAACGTCTGATTTGATCAAGCTTGACCCAGAGAGGTACTGTAACTTGGCCAAGGACACCCAATGAGTAGTTGCAGAGTGAGAGCACTAGCCAGGCAGAGCCTCCTGTTCTGCCCACCGCACCAGGTCACCACTTAACTTTTTTTACCCACAGAGGAGACTCAAGTGGTCCCTGAGTGCTGATCTAATCAATGTAGCCGTCAGCCTCTGGCCCCAGATACTGTTGCCCTGGACACCGGCACAGAGGAGCAGACTGCTTTCCAGCACAGCTCACTCAGAGGTCCAGGGACGGTGGGCAGGAGGCCATCACTGCCTACTCACCACTCAGCTACTCACTCAGACCCTGCCCACGGCTCCCACATTTCCGCTGTTGCTCAGGGCGAGTCCATCTTCCCCAGATGGTGTGTTTCTTCGGTCCTGACAGGGCCCACACTGCCAAAATCAAAGGTGCTTTTCTTGGGAGCCTCTGGGCAGCTCCTTGGAGAGAAGAAGACAGAATGCATGCCCCACCGGCAGCTTCCAACGCGGCCGGCAGCTGGAATGGTTCCCTGCATCAGCCTCACCGCAGCTCTAGAGTCTCAGCTCAGGGGTGGCCCAAAGCCATGGCCTCCCCAGTTAATGCTTAAGATCCTGTCTTTCCCAATATTATTTTAAAAAATTATGCAAGGATAGCTATTTGGAGAAAATATTTAATTGCTTTTCCTATGGAAAAACAAATTCTATATGAATTGATGAGTGGAAGAAAGAAAGAAAACTAAAAAGGAAAATTTTATACCTAGAAAAAAACAGGGGTAACTCACTCTATTACCTTGAGCAGCTAGTGCCACATTTCCATTGGGTCAGCACGTGAGGAAGGTCAGCCAAACGTCTGGTGGGAAGATCTCGTGTGGTGGCCACTTCTGTCTGTAGCTCAATCTCTCAGTGTCTCTGAACTGGAGACGGTCTGCTTAACTGGGAGTAAAGACCATCCCCACCTGGTAGATCCCCACCTGGTAGAAAGTTGCTGGAGACAGGAGCACCTGAGGGAGCTCAGAAGAACAGTGAGAGGTGTCTGTGGGGCTACATAGCCAATACTGATTGGGATTTATTTACGTTAGCACCTCCCAAATGGAGGTGCCCAGTGGATCTGGGTCAGACACCCTATATTACTACAGGACATCGTTGCATACAGCCTCCTTTATGATTCTTAGAATGATGGCTGGTAAGGACTTCAGAGATTACCTCGTTCAAGGGGTATGGGAGGTGCTCAGCTGCCCTGAGAATTCCAGATCGAAGTTGTATGCAGAGCCAGGACCAGAATTCACTAAAAAGCAATCATTAATCCTGGAGCAATTACAAATTTCCCAGATTCCAAGGTCTGCTTTTTGTCCTGAGGATTTGCCCAGTGGTAGCTGTCATTCTCCTTTTGGCCAGAAGAGGGCAGACACTTGCCATTGATGGAGGTAGAGAGCAGGCTGATACTTTTTTTAGGCTGGAATAACATCTCCCTAATAAGGTCATTCTGCTCTAATGAGAGTTGCAACTCAAAAGAAAATTCCTGATGCTTCTGCTACAAATATGCTACTCAAAAGACAGTGAGGTTCAGGGACTGAAAATCTCTTCTCAGTTCCAACTTAATCACTTTACCTCTCTGAGCCTCATTCTTTATTATCTACTATGTGACTATGAAGAGGTGATATTAGGAAGAAAATATGTAAATTATAAATTTCCTTATTACAAAACACACACGAATAAAGGGAGTTTAACAGCAATGGGATATGTGTGTATGTGTGTGTCTAAAGTAGAGCAAGAGCTGGACAAAGGAGAGCAGTCCAAGCTGTTGTGAGGGTTTTCCGGTCTTGGATGAATATATTTGTAAATTCTGTGGCACCTGAAACCAACCCGTGTTGCACTTGGAAAGGACTTTACTACTTGCACTTACATTTCAAACGGTGCTTACTTGAAAACTTAAAGATGTGCTTTACCTATTGAATCTTTATATGAAAAGTGAAATATCACAGGGATACATGTAAAGTCCTACAATTAAGTTGAAAAATGTTGCTGAATACAAAAAAAGGTATTGGTGATACTCGTTTTTAAAATTCTAAGTATTTGAGTGGTTGCATGGTCACAAGAAGCAAAAAAAGATGTAGATATTTTTAAAAACCCTAGTGCAATTTTCTTAGGATGTCGGACCCCAGCAGAAGTATTATTGTCACACTAATCTGTGCCAGCTGGAGCAATTCTGCAGTCTGAGTATCACATTTTGGAGTGGTGAGGAATTAGAATGCAGTTAACAGGCAAGTGGTCATAAGGGAAGGGCCTCGAAACCATGTCTGCAGGAGGAGCTTTGGAACTGAGACACGAACCTGGAGAAGAGCAGCCCAGTGTGGGAGAGGACCTGTGGGAAGGAATTCAGTAAGAATAGGAGGGTCAAAAAAGCCACAAAGGAAAGGCTGGTCTCAACACTTAAGGGCCTTCTCAACAAGGGAAGCTAAGTGCATTGCTACAGACAGGCAGCTCTGTACACTGGACAGTTCAAGGAGTGCCTAGAAGACCCTTCTGATGTCCAAAGAAAAGGCACTGCTGACATGGTCTTAGAAACCAAGTTATCTCTATACAGCCAAATCAGTCATGTATCAAAGTATGACGGGTGAGAGCAAGCTTGCAGAAATCAGAATGGTTCTTGTAGCCCAAGCAGGACAAAAGGACCTTGAAATACAGGGGACAGTGGTATGGTCCCATGAAAGTCAGGTTGCAGCAGCAAGTTCGGCCAAATCAGGAGCACTAACATATCCTGAAAGGAACAAAGTTGGCTTGAATCAAGAAAAGACAGGGCTCCTAAAGAATTCATGTTTCCACAGCAAACTGAGATTAGGATTAGCCAAGGTATGTTCACTCACTCACCAACCCTCCCCGATTGAATTCCCACATAATGCTAGGCACTTTGGAGGGAGCTGTGTGTATTTTCTTGGACGCTCAGGGATGATCCCTCAGGTTTCTTGTGGTTGACATGTTATCCCTTTCTTCTGTTTCCTCTTTTAGCCGTTATGGTTACTGGACAGAAAGTATGTATATGCTACATTGTAAAAGATTGAATGGGAATTGTAGTTTATTGAGATTCCCCAATATGACCAGTCAGCCTCTCAGAGCTTGATCAATTTGAAAGAGTTGATCAAACATCATTTCTAGAACTGCCAAGGTGTGAATGAGACCCAAGGCCAATATTCCCTCTGAATTTCCTTCAACCTTTTCAAATGTACCTGCAAGGGGTGTGACTTCAGGGGCTCCACCAGCTCTGGGAAATGCAGTGAGGGACTTGGACATCAGAACTGTTGCAGTGATTTATCTCCATTCCGAGAAAGGTTAAAAGTACCTGGAGGTCATGTAGGGAACCACTTATTTCATTAGTATGCACATTTTCTTCCCAGAAGGGGAAAATGTAGGAACACCTGGTAAAAACTCAGTGGGACTGAACCCATAAAGCTGATTGTTTTCTCTTTTAAACAGCAACTGTATTTTATTTGCTTGCTGAATATGTTGGTGAATTTTCTTATTTTTTAAAAGCAGATAATTGGGGAAGCTTATACTTCTTTTCTAGAATACACTTCAAAGCCACCTGCAAAATTCAGGACAACTTGTAAAACTGGTATCCATGACCAAGAAATAATTTTTTTCTCTAGGTTGCTGGTCCTTAATAAAGGCTTCTCACCACTTGAAGACTTTCTTGAATTTCCCACTGATGGAAAATAGTTGTGTTCAATCTGCATTAAAAAAATTTTTTTAATGTTTATTTTTGAGAGAAAGAGAGACAGGATGCAAGCAGGGGAGGGGCAGAGAAAGAGGTATACACAGAATCTGAAGCAGGCTCCTTCCAGGTTCTGAGCCTGACTGACATGGGGCTCGACACCTCGAACCGTGAGATCATGACCTGAGCCAAAATTGGACGCTTACGGACTGAGCTACCCAGGCGCCCCCAAACTGCATTCTCGAAACTGAGATCTTTAGCAGAACTCCATTTCTCATTTCATGTTTGCAGAGGAAACAGAACACCCAGAGGGACAGGCTGCAGCCTCTCTCCTTTGGACTTCCAAGTTTCTCCTCCAACACCCATCCGCTATTTCTCTCAGGATGAAAAGTAAACTTTCACTCTTTTGAGACTAACCCATGAACTTGTGTCCTTGATCCCAAATCTCTGCACTTCCTTGGGGCTTATGTTACCTCATCATCATCTTGACTTCATGGCTGGCTCTCACTCCTCAGGTTTACAAATTCAGTCCAGTTCTCTCCTCAGACTAAAAAAAGCAAGCCCTCCCTTTACTCTGGTTCCTCTTGGAGCAACAATCCTCCCTCTCTCCTTCCCCCAAATGACCACCCATTAATTCTGCTCCACCTCTAACCTCTGTCCTAACCACTCGAGAAGGTCACAGACATCCAAACCACCAAATCCAACAGGTGTCATTCCCTAAACGCTGTCACATGTCAGGATTTCTAACTTCTTCCCCCACGAATCTGGCTTTTTCTTTGGCTTCTTTGACAAGTTGCGTTTTTCTGGGTAATCTACTTCATTTTCTGTCTTTCCCATTTTAACGAGGCTGTGCCTGGTTCACCACTCTTGCCAGTTACTTTCCCTGATGCGTTGATGCCATGCTCCAGCTGTACTTTATTCTCAATGATGATGACCGCCAAGCCTCCTACCCCAAGTGGTCTGCTTTTTCTTTCATTCCCGATGGTTAGGTTGTCAATTCTTCTAGAAGATGGCTTTTAAAACATCCCAGGCAAATCCAAGCTCATCATCCTGCACATCGTGGCAGATCTTTTCTGAGTGTTTGTCCAGCTCAAAACGGATTCTCTGGAAACTGACCCCAATTCACAGGGTGAGCCACTAGCAGCCTGACTTGACTTCCTGAACACAGTTAATTGGGAAACAGATAGGCACCTGACTGGGGCTGACCACTCACGTACTCCCTCCCAGTTTTTCAGTGAGACTGAAATTTGGACTAGTTGTGAAGGTACAGCTCTAGGGGGAAGGTCCATGAATTCCTGATGCTCAGGCCTCTTAGAGTTGTCCCAGTTACTAATCTTTCTGGTGAATTCCACTCTTTCATGGATCCGTGAGATACTTTAGGAAAGTGCTAGTAAAATCCTTCTTTTAGCCAAGGTTGCTAGAGTTGTCTTCTACTACTTATAGACCTTTACATAATAGACACACAGACACATCGCTAGGAATCTCTAATTTTGTCAAGGGCCCTACCATTCCCTTCCACAACAAGAGCTTGAGATTTGACTCTGCTCTTGATTCTCATAAGGCTCACATTTAGAACACTCAAACCATGTCAATTTTATCTCCAAGTAACTCCATGTCCTCTACTATCACCCTGGTTCTGGCCCTTGTGATTCTCTTTGCTGGGCTCATCTCGGTTCTCAATGCTCTGGTGGTCATTCCGATCTTATCACTTTTCTGCCTAAAACACAGCGCTTACCATAGCACTAGAAACCCTTCCCATTGTGGCTCAAGGTGCATGGGGCTCATCTGCTATTTCCCCTCCTTCCATGGGCCAGCCAAGCCTGAGGACCAGCCTGATCCAAACATTCTCTGTTCTTTCTTCACATCCTCTATGATTTTGGTACTGTTGTTCCCGCTGCCCTTTGGCCTTGGTATAATCTTATTCCTTCCAGGCCTATTTCAGTCCTCTCCTATGTCCTTAGAAGAAACTCTCCCTCCATCCTTTGGGAGAGGAGACCACTAGTCATGTTTTAGGTTTATCTTCCCTTGCAGACCATTAGGCACAGGTTATGCTGAATTTCTGGCACCACAGTGGACGGTGAATGCATTGGATCATACACCATCACATGTTGACTAGGACAGGAAAAGGCCTGGGAGAAGAGCCAAAGCATTTCTTTCCACTGTGGCTTAACATGACTTTAGCCAAAATCAGGGAGAAGGAATGATGGGAGCTGCTGAGTGGGTACACTGCATGGACTGTGCCCCAGACCTGCAGGCGTGTGTGTCTGAAAAATACAAAATTGCTTGTAGATTTCAGGAAGAACACATTTCTATGGCTTCGAGTTTAAGAGACATTTCCATATACTTTAACTCATTTAATTGGCACTGCAAGTCCATGAAGCAGTTAAAGTTTATGAGTGGCAGCTTGTAGGTGAGGGGACAGCGAGGTCAGGTGGCTACAACAGGTCATATTGTTAATGAGAGACCTTTGACAGGAAACTGAGCCTTCTAACGTCAGACCCAGTATCCTTTCTCTCTGCTGTACCATGTTGTCTCTTCAAAGGCAGGGTTAAAATACAATGAAACAGGCTACTGGGGAAGTGGGAATAAGGTGGTGGGGGCAGCTGTGTGCTTGTACATCCTATAACTTCCCTTCCCCACCCCTGTGGCCACTCATTGTGGCTGGGGCGGGGGTGGTGGTTAACCACCCAGCACAGAAAATATTACCCTGTTTCCAGAAATAGATACCATCCCCAAGCACTCTGATTTGGTGGCAAAATATTTTAATTTTTCATAAGGCTGTTTCCCCACCCTCTCCCTACCCCACAGACTCAGCAAGGAAAAGAATCTGGGGGCGCGTGTGCTGGAAGGGCAGGACGGCGACGTGTGCATATACATATGTGCGTACACGTACAGGTTTATTGAAATGATCGGATCTACACTGTTGGAGGCTGTTGGAAGCATCTTATCAAAAGAAAACACATTTTAAGCAAGGGGTTAAAAAAGCTTTTCAGACCCAAAGGCCATTTAATACAGTAAATCCTACTTGGGTAGTTTAGCAAACATTTTTTTTTTAAACCCACATCCAACAGACTGGTTAGTATTGGATATACAGATTTGGTTTCAAAGCTGAAATGCCCCTGGCGTAACAGACCTTCTCATGAGATTCAGTTATTTTATATTATGCCATAAAAAATAGGGACACATATCTATCGACAACTTAAATATTAACTCAATAGGCTACTTGGTGATATAAATAGAAAAACAAAACACAAGTGGTCACAGACTAGGATTGAGAAGACTATGACGTCAGCCTATCCTGGGCTGCAAAAAATGTTAAAATCTATCCTAGAATCTAAAACAGGAAAAAGAGTCAAATAATTCCACTCCATATAGACCCCATCTGGCCCAAACCATCCCCCAAGGAGAACACCCCCAACACATGAGGTTTACTAACCACCTGCTACAGATGTTACTATGTCACTAATTAACAATGATCACAGAAAATGTGTCATATCAGAGGTTTTGTTATTATACACAACGCATTAGTGGCCGCAGGAGGAATCTTACTCCGAGAGCTACAGTCAGAAGGCAAACTGACAAATGTCCATGCCGCAGGTCCAAGAAACCCCAGCTACGAGCCTCGAGCATTCGAGCATTCCTTTGCACCCGGGTGCCGCAGCCTCTTACTCCTGGGCCTCCTTGCGGGTCAACTTGTAGATCTCGGTGGGTCCGTCCACGTGAGTGATGGTGGTGGTGAGCTGGAGTTCCTCCCCACTGTGGACACCCAAATCACCTGAAACAGGGTTTTGATGTTAGATTTGTTCAGGGAAGAAGAAAGCTGGGATTTGCCTCAGTACCAACTGCCCCAATCCCAGGCCCCTTTCACCTACTGAGCTTACAGAGACACCCAGGGCACACATGCGCAGGGCTAACTCCCAACCTTTTTACTCAGACTCTGCAGTACTTTCATAGCATTTCTGTCTCCCAGAGAAGAGGTATTAATGACAGATGAGTCAGCACAATGCTTGTATCATTTGTAGTAATTATTAACATTTAATGAGAGCTTACTTTGTACCTGACGCTATTCACAATGTTTTATATGTAATCATATTTAATTCTCACAAGAGCCACCCCAGGTGAGCACGCTGATCATGCATGGTAGCTTTACAGACGAGGAAACAGGGAGGGAAGTAAGGTAACTGCCCCAGGTAGAGGCGCAGACACATGACAGAGCCGGGAACTAGGCCAGGGAAGGAAAGTCTGACTCCAAGCCCTGTGCTGTGGCTAAGCCAGCACCACACGCCTCCCCAGCGATGGGGAGGGACGCACGTCCCCACTTGATGTGAGTAATTTCCAAAGCAGCTACGCCACATGAAGGGGAACAAGACCTGCCTATATTTACCAACAGATTGGGCAGGGGATTGCATGTAACACATTTAGAAACATTTTAAGAGTTTTCTTCTCCAGGAAAAAAAGTACAAGAAATGCGTTCTGAGTTTTGGGCTGCCCCCAGGATTCTGTACACAGCACCAGTGTTCTGGGGCCATCGTCAGTGACAGAGGTGTGTGCCTCTGCTAAAATGAATAATGTAGTCTTTTCTCCACTAGCAAGAAATAAATAAGCTTCTGTAAATTAAAGCGTTTTCCTACCTGCCATGACACAAAGTAAATGAATGCATAACTGGCAAAGGGAAAATGGAAAACATCAGGGCCCAACTGTTCTCAGACTTGTCTGTGTGGGGTGCACACGGATTTCTGTATTTGCAGAAAGGGGTGCTGGTTATGTTTGTGAGTTTTAAATTTATACCATGTACACATAATTTCATATTTTCTGGAACTAACATGTTTCCTAATTCAAAGTGCGGAATTTAGTAAGTGAGTGCTGTTTTCAATTGGGATTGAAACTTAGAAGCAGGCTTTGGCCCTATGCTTTCAACTGATCTCTTATCACTAGTCTAAGAATTGTAGGGCATCAAAGAATCTCACGGGCTCGGAACCCCAAGAGTCGCCCCACATACTGGTCCCACAGGCTGCTTGGCTGGTGCCCTTCACACGTGCCACGGCTATTATTGCAGACCCACTTCTCAGCAGCTGCGGGGCTAAGTCAGTCTCATTATGAAATGCTGGTCTGCAACTCTCTACCTAAGAGACTCCCTACTTTCAGCAGCAGTCCTATCTAAGCTGGCACAGAGGACAGCTAATGGTTATTGGGGGTTACTGAGGCAAGGGTCCAATCCACAGGACTAGGGGAAGAACAAGTAATAAAGGGGGTATCGGCCTGGCCTCCAGCAGGTCCAGCTTCATCGTCCTTTGGGCGAGGGCACAGACCAGCTGGGTCAAAGGCTGCAGACGCTTTACACAAGACCCCCTGGGGTCATGCTGAACCGTGCCTTGTACAACAAGTAAATTTTCCCAGGTCACTAGCTTGCATTCTCACTGCTGCAACTTAGCCCACTCCTCAGTCTAGCACAATGCTGAGGCCTCAAATTTCTTGTTCAAAACTAATTCTTGATTTGCATATCTGGGTGAGCCATCAAAACTTCAAAGCCACTGTCAGGATCTGCATGTGGGTGTGAGTCATCAAAATTTCAAAGAGAGTCCCGCCCACCCCAGTAAATCCATTAGCATCTCCAAGTGTTTACCTAAAGACTCTCTTTCACTGAAGACTTAAAAATAGACACTAGAATGTAATTCTACCCAGGTTTTGAACCCCAAAGGGTAATTCTTTAAGCTTAAAATGTGATTCTAATTAGCATGTTCTAAAAAATGTATATGATTCTACAGATCACTTGAGCCGAAATTACTTTGGCTTCTTTATTTTAATGAGTACCCATATTACAGTATTTATCATGTACCTGACACTATTCTAAACACTTTACAAATACTAATGTATTTAATTCTCATACCAGTCCTTTGACAGAAATACTACTGTCATCATTCTCATTCTACTGATGAAAAAACTGAGGCACAGAGAGGTTAAGTAACTTGCCCAAGGGCCAGGTTAGTTAATCATGTGGGATTCAAACCGGAGCAGTAAGGCTCTGGAATCCAGGCTCTCAACCTGTAGGCTATGTTGATTCTTCTGTAAATATTCTAGTGTCCAGCAGCTAATGAATCTGCCAGCAAAGCAGGAGTCCACATGCAATGCATTATGGTCATAAATATGTACATGCACTAATCTGGATGAATCGTTCAGCATATTAATTTTGCTTTTGCATTTGATGAACAAGAATTTATAGCACACAGTATCAGTGCACGGATAGTAGAGAGCGCTATTATTTATGAGTATTTATCCTATGCACGATTAGGGGCTCAGCATGACCTGTATTTTTTTCTAAGACAGGAAGACACTGAGGCTCAAACAGGCAATTCGAGAAATTATTCTCTCATGTGGCCCAGTTTGCTCCTGGTAGAGCTGGGATGGGGACCCAGCCATGGGTGTCTGGCTAGCAAACTCTATGATCCACGTGTGCTTTTATTGTACCCTTAGGGGGGAATGTGGGCACTAACATTGCAGGAGTGGGGATCCCTCCATCCCCTCCAAATTCCATCAACTCCTACTTCTGCCAAGGTCTTGCTCCATCTGTTACTCTCTTTCTTGGCTCCTGCTACTCAGTGCACAAACATGTGCAGAGTCTCTTCCCATCTAAGACCAAAAAAAAAAACAAAAACAAAAACAAAAAAACACCCTTTCTGAAAATGTAGAAGGTTTCTTACTTAGTGGGAAGGAGCAGAATAAAAGGGAACAAAATATATTGAGGAAGGTAAAGCAAAGAATTCTTCAGTTTGCCGTAGTCTCTTTCCCTGGTTTTGGTGTCAGCTCCTCTCAGCTAATTAACAAGGAGATGGAGGCTTGTTTCTGTCTAACAGTTGCAAAATGAGACCAATCTCTGGGATCGGATTTAATCCCCAAGGACTATCAATGGATCCATATTTATGATATCGCACCCAAAGGTGTGTAGCTGCCTGCTGCTGGATTCTAACTGGCTGGAATGCATCACAGGGCCACAGAACGCTATAGAAACTGCACTATAACCAGACGACAATAACCACAGCTCCCTAAGACTGGCAGCAACTTAATGCCCATCCCATGTGTATCTGTGGCTACTTTAGTATAAAAGGAAGAAAAAACTGCTATGATAATTCCAAGATTGTTTCACAGAATCTGGGGGACCATCAGTCTCAGAATATGAATGGGGCTACCTAATTCTGGCCTCACTACCACAACTAAGGCAAAAGAACACCCCATTACCCAGATCTAGAAGCCAGAAAGCTCCCATATCATGGGTTTATATTTCTTTATGTCGTACTCAACATATACTGGAGCCAGGATTCCAAACAACCTATGTCTACCTCCAAACCTTATGTTCTTTCTGTAACACTCTTGACTTCATTCTTTCTTGTGGAATTGTCTCTAGTTCCATACCTACCAACTTCCTATTCTTCAAAGCTAAGCTCAAACAATACTCTCTATAATAAAGTCCAGCCTGGTTCATAGCAGAAGGAGAAAAACAAGGAGAGGATAGTATTTGTAAAGCTAAATTATGTCCATGCAAAGGACTATTGTTTACTCTATGGTTATGTCCTTCCTACATTTTGGGTGTTAATAATAAAGTGGATGGTAGGTTTTTTTAAATCTTAAAACAAAAACAAAAACGTTTCAAAGAATGTAAATAACCAGTGCAGTATCTGATATGTAGTAGGTGCTCATTAAAATACCCAAAAAGACTCTCCTGGTATAGGCCAGTCCAGATGCTCCCTATGCCACTCTGTATGGCTGGGCTAGCCCAGCACCGCAGCACTCATGTTCCCCACTGGGGCTTAAGGGCAAACCCTGAACCGGAAAATAGGTGTGCCTTGGCATGGCTTGGCTTTAGTGACCCCTTCCAGGGGACAGGGCACGTTGGCCTTGATGGGCCAGGGTTCAAGAACCCTGGGACTCAGCCATCTCTCAATCGCTTTCAACCAGTGAGGTGGTTTATAGCAGTTTAGGATGACCCATTCCCCACCCACCTCCAAAGTACCTCCAGAAACTGCGTTCTGGGCAACTTCAAGAGGGGGGACACGATAAAACCTAGAAGTTATAAGTAAAATCTTAATGTTATGGGCTGAATTATAACCCCTGAAAATTTATGTGTTGAAGTCTGAATTCCCAGTACCTCAGAATGTGACTATATTGGGGCCTGGGGTCTTTAAAGAGGTAAATAAGTTAAAATGACCTTTTAAGAGGTCACTGGGGTGGGCTCTAATCCAATATGAACTACGTCCTTCTAAGAAAAGGAGATGAGGACACATATACACAAAGAGCAAAGACGACTATGTTAAGGCACAGAGAGAAGATGGCCATCTCCAAGACAAGGAAAGAAACTGCAGAAGAAGTCAATCCTGGGGACACCTTGCTCTTGGACTATCTAGCCTTCAGAACTGTAAAAAAATAAATAAATCTCTATTCTTTAAGCCTCCCAATCTGTAGTATTTGTAACAGCAGCCTTGCCAAACTGATACATTTAGGAAGCAGAAAGTTACTCCCAAAAAGGTGACTGAGGTATCTCCTATCATAGTGGGGTGATGGTCATTCTATGACCCGGAAAAAATGGTCTACTTTGCCTGGGAAAGGAGAGATCAGGTCAGTGGGAGGACAGCAGCCTTGGAAGAGGCAGGAGACAGAAAGTGCCCAACTACATATAACAGAGCAAGAGTTGCTAGGCTGGTGATGGTTTGTCACCTGCTTTCCATCTTCATTAGGAAATGGGAAAAGTATATTGAGAGCCGCTTCCGAGTCTGAGACCAGCCCTGGTGGGAAGACCAGCCACTTCCATCACTGCTCACAGACATTGAGAAGCCAGGCTAGCCATGGGTGGGTCATCTAATGTGCAACCAAGGGGAAGGCCTCAGTAAAAGGCAGCCACTGTCAAAGCCTCATGACTCAAACCAAACATTTACTGAGGCAACAAAAGCCAAAGCCACCTTTTCTGTGAAACAAGCAGCGGGAGACCTTAGAAGCCTCTGGCAGTAAAACTGACGCAGTGTGGTAGCGAGCTACCATGACATGGGACCCGGGGCTGCTGCCGTGGCTCCCAGCAGAATGAGTGTGTCACACAGAAGACATTTAGTGTGAATAGAAATAGAAAGGAACCAGCTGGCAATTAGAGTGTCTCCTGTTCCCTTCGTCATAGTCATCCAGTCAGGAATTCCGTTTCTCAGTTTTTTCTAAAACCTTCTGACAAGAATTCTATAGACAAAAGAACACAAAAATGAAAGCTATTATTAAGAATCACCTGACTTTATAAGCAGCTCCAACTTTTTTTCCCCCACATGAACTGGTGGCTGAGGGGATTTGGGCAGTGTGTCGTGTGTGCAGGACACCGATGTTGAACCCCTGAGAGATGCTGCCTTCGTTCTAGCCTAAGGTTAACTTCAGCCTGCTAAGATCCGTTCCCGCCTGGGAAGACATCCAGAATGATTCACAAGTTGCTTATGGAAACAGGTAAAAAGAACAACTTTAATGAAAAGGGAGCAGGAGCAGGACAGAAAATGTGAATGGTCCTTAAAAGAAAGAGTTCTAAAATATTTTTGCTAAATTAAAAAATATTATACACGTTTGTATATGTGTGTATACATATATGTACACATCCACATACAATGTTTATATAGAAACATATATACATAGACACAGAGTCACATATATAGGTACATATATAAAATTGGCCCATGTAAACATGTTGGCACGAGCAGCTATGGTAAATCAACCAACAAGACTGAACCCATAGCTCCACATCCTCACAGCACCCATCGGTGCTAAAAACATGAGGGCATTCTGGCCTGGAACCGCTCCGCCACACCCCGCGTTTCAGGAGGCAGTCAAGGAAGCCTGGTCTCTCAGATGAGGCTATTAGCTCCCTGAGAGCAGGGACTGTGTCTTAGTCACTCCTTTGGGCTTCATGTCACTCCATCTTATCAAACCAGCACAGTGTTAAGTACTAAAGCACTGAGTGGTTCATCTCTAAGGGTCGCTATCTGATGCACACAATAAAAGAGAAAAAATATATATATAAGGGAAAAAATGCTCTTTGGAAACTGACCTTTTCTAGATCCAGCCATCTGCTTTGTTTCTCCCAGTCCATTCCTTGACCAAAAGGGAGAAGCAAAGTCTATGCTCTCTGCTTTCATGTCCTCCCTACCCACTCCCTCCTGACACTTCTTGGCATCTCTCTCCACATCCAAACAAAACAACCCCTCTCAATGTTCTTTCTGTTTCCTTATCCCCTTTAGCTGCATCAGAAACTGCCTGACAAGTTTCTGGAAAGGAGCTTTTTCCAGAGGTCCATCCAGGATCCGTCTCACGAAGGCAAAAAGCACCGTAAACCTGGGATTCATTCTCCATAGCAAAAGATCTGAATTCTTGGCTCCAGACCTTAAATGCAAGGTGGTGGGGGTGTGGGGGAGCCCAAGCCAACTTAAAAATAAAAACTTTCCACGAGAAAGGAAGAGGAGCATGGGAAGGCTGGGGGAGGAGAAGGGATGTCATCCAGAGACCCAGAGAATTTTAAAATCCAGGAGTTCATTTTCTAGGTTTCTAAGTAATATTCCAAACTAGCTCTTTCCAAGGAGCTTCAAAATTTTGGCAAACGCTCCACAGTTCCTAGGAGACATTACGTGGTCTGGTGGCAGAAGACGAGATGAAAATGAAAGTGGGTAGAGAAGGAAAATGATCAGAGAACCCAACATGGAAGAGTCCCTTCCAAATGCACAAAGTCATGGTGCCACATGGGAAGGGAAGGGTACAACAAACTGTCAGGTGCTCATGGGCTGCTGTGAAGTCACAGCTGATCATGTCACCATCACAGAACTGCTCAATTGTGTGACATATGTTTATGATCAGAACAGGGTCCCAGAAGAGTCAGCCCACGTAACTGCTTGAAGAATGTCTTTCAACATGGGCCTATCGGCATTTTAGGCAGGGTAATTCTCTAGTACAAGGGACTGTTTTGCTCATCACAGGACACTTAGCATCCCTAGAATCTGGCCACTAAATGCTAGTGGTACATCCGAGCCATAGTGACAATCCAGAAAAAAAAATCTAAACAAAACCATGAATACTTCTGAAAACCAGTTGGCAAGGGTTTTGGGGGATCTGACCACCTGCTGAGAACTAGCTTTTGAGCTTTCTCTGAAATTACAGGTCAAGCTGCCTTCAAACAAAAAAAAAACTCTGATGGGGAACAGATCAAGTGCTATTCTCAACTGCAAGGTTTCAAACCTCAGGGGGTGGCTGTTGTGCAGAGTAAGAAGTCCTAACAGGAGCTGCCTGACATCTGGCTTGCACATCAAGCATCTGGTCCAATAACATGGTGGGCAGTCACCCCACCACTGCAGGCTGGGCCACCACTCCGGCCTCTCATGTGCCTCAAAGTGCTGCAATGGGAAAATTCTCACCAGCGTTTGGAAACCCCTAACCTATGACAGAATCACCCTCTGGGCTGCCATTTTAGGACAGAAGGTACTCTTCTGCCCATTCTCTGTGAACGGGAAGAAAAAACCACAGAATTTTATGATTCCAAAAGACTTAAAGAGATCACTTACAGTTGGAAGAAGCGGTTACACAGAGAGGTTAAGCAGCCTGCCACTGGTCACATAGCAAAAACAACCAGAATAGTTTACATAAAGTGGCCTAGCACACGATCAGTATTCAAAAACTACCACCCATTAGTTGTATCATTCCAACTTCTCAGGAAGTCTAGCGACTGTATATGTGGTATTTCCTTGGAAGATAGGAACTTCACCTTGTGGGTTCCTGCTTAATACTCTCAAGTCACAGACATGTACATGTGATTTCTGTCAAAGTCCAACAGGATGACCAGGAAATGAAATTAAGATTCTTATTCACAAGCCCAGAATCCCTTCCTGCTGATGTTATGAAGGTCTACTGTTTGAGAGGCTATGTGCCCCCACTTCCCACACTGAGTGTGACCAGCCGAGGAGTAGGGAGGCGTCAGGCCTGAAGGATGCTCTTGCACAGAAGTGGCAGGTATAGTACTGGAGGCAGATGGTGGTTGAGACTAGTCACTATCCCAACCCTCAACACAGATGCCCTTCACTTCCCACATCATCTGTCATGTCATCACCCCCTCCTTTTACCCCAACTCTCAAGATCATTGGCCCATCTGTGAAATATGAAAGCTAATCTAGAACTCTTATTTTTAAAGCATTAATTTAATCAGTACTTTCAAAGCATACCTTAAGAACCTGTCCTTGGCTCTTAAGGAGTTAACAAGCCAGCAGGAAAGGGAAGGCACAGGCAAACTCATCTACTACATTTATGCAGTGTCCTGTGAAATGTGTAATCATGTTCCCTCAGCCTGTTCCTCAGAACACTTGTTCCAAACAAATATAGTGCCTGGAAAAAAAGGGTCCAGGGCCAAATGGTTTAATAATTTGGAGGGGCATCTGGGTGGCTTAGTCTGTTAAGCACCCAACTCTTGATCTGGGCTCAGGTCATGATCTCGTGGTTTGTGAATTCAAGCTCCACACTGGGCTCTGACAGCGCAGAACCTGCTTGAGATTCTCTCTCTCCCTCTCTCTCTGCCCCTCACCCACTGGTTCTCTCATTTTCTCTCTATCAAAATAAACTTTATAAAAAATAATCTGGGGAAACACTATTATTACTGTACAGTAAAAATTACTGTACTAAAGGCATTAAGATGTGTTGAAGTAAAAACCTCATTAATGCTGATTAAAACCCCAATGATTCTCAAATTGCTTGACTACTACAACCTATCAATATCCTATGGCAACAATATTCTGTTGAACACAGTTTGCTCATCTGCAACTGGGGTGATAAGGAACAGGTTTCAAGAAAAAGGAACATTTAGAATGAGCCCAAAAGATGGGTAGGGTTTTATTAGGCCCAAATGGACATAGGATATGAATCCATTCATTCAGCACACACATGATACGCACTTCCTATGAGCAAGGTCCACCTGTGGTGCCACAGCAGACACGCAGACCTTCAAGCCCTGATCTCTGCTCCAAGACAGTGAAGGGCACTGACTCTGATTTGAGAAAGAACACCTTATGTTTGAGGAGTAGCAAGTAAATGGCTCGGGTAAAGCAGGTGTGAAAAAGAGAAGGAAGAATAAGGGTGGAGCCAAACAGCATAGGCCGAAGTATTCAAAGGAAAAGAAGCCATCAGATCTGTTGCTTAGTAGGTTACCTATTCCAAGTTAAGAGCACAGCCTAGGCAGGGACAGTCATTTCCCTATGGCTGGGAGAGAAACCCCAGGCAAGCCCTTCCTTTCTCTGGGCCTCAGTTTCATCACCTACAAAATAATCAGACGGGCTAAGTTCCCTAAGGTTCCTTGTAGCACCAACTGCTCTTAGGAAGAAGGCCTTGGGGACAGGACAGGTAAATAGCTATTGGTCTGGATGCAGGGCAAAAAACAGCCTTGTAGAATGAAGAGGAGAAAAAAATAAAGCCAGTTCAATCTTCAACTCTCAGCACCTAGTTCCATTCTACCTGATACCTTAAGATCCTTCCTCTCAAACCAAAAGAATAAATATAGCATAATCTCCAATAGTCAATTTTGCTCAAAAAATTGAGGAAAGCAAATTTAAGTTTTATACTAAAACTGGCACATATTTCAGGGTAGAATGCAATATTCTCGATGTTTAAAGATTAAAAAAGTAGAAGACAGGGCACCTGCGCGGCTCAGTCGTTTGAGCATCCTGTTTCAGCTCAGGTCATGATCTCGCGGTTCATGAGTTCATACCCATCACATCGGGCTCACTGCTGTCAGCACAGAACCTGCTTCAGATCCTCAGTCCCTATCTCTCTGCCCCTCCCTGCTTGTGCTCTCTCAAAAATAAATAAAACATTAAAAACAAAAAAAAAGATGACTTAAAGAAATATCCACTTATGCTGGCTTTTTGTCTTTTGGCTCCCCAGCCCCTAGGGTTGTGCTCAGTGACGTCTGGAGGGAAAGTCTGACTAGGGAACCCCAGTGCCTTTGCGACATGAGCCTTGAAGAGACTAAAGTCTATACCCTGAATACAACTGTTCTAACGAGACTGAAACTCACCATTGGACTGGTCTTCCCCGTAGTTCTTATGAGATGGTGCATATAGGAACATCAGAGCAAAGACATACAGGTTCCACATCCCATAGATGCCTGTGAAAAAGGCACTGTTCACTTGGACTGTGACACCGCCCCACTTCCAGTGGCCTTCAGTCACCTATGAAAAAAGGACAGTGACATTCAATTAGAACCAAGAAGAAACAGAACACCAACCAACACAAAACACAAAAAGACATTTGTCTTCTACATAGAGGAAAAGTAAAGGGCCATGTAAAACTCCGTTTTTAATCTAAATCATACCAGTATGAATTTAGGTTCACTGTGGGCCTACTGTGTATCAGGTACAAAGTCAGTGGTTCTCACATTGGCTGTACATCAGAATTACCCAGAGAGTATCTCTTCCTTAAACAGCAGTACATAGTTATCCTTAATTTAAAGAAACTGTGTTTGGGGCGCCTGGGTGGCTCAGTTGGTTAAGTGCCCGACTTCGGTCAGGTCATGATCTCGTGGTTCGTAGGTTCAAGCTCTGCGTCGGGCTCTGTGCTGACAGCGAGTTCAGAGCCTGGAGCCTGTTTCGGATTCTGTATCTCCCTCTCTCTCTGACCCTCCCCTGCTCATGCTGTCTCTCTCTCTTTCTCTCTCTCTCAGAAATAAATAAAACATTAAAAAAAAAAAAAAAGAAACTGTGTTTGAGTATCACACTTATCCCTAACTATAACTCCTTCTCTGCTGTCTGTCTTCCCAGCTAGAAATAACTCCCTATAGGCAGAGACCATTTCTGACTTGATTACTACCATACCCTTGGTGCCTGATGCATCCCAGTGGCTCAATGAAGACAAGCTGATCAAAGAAGCAAATGAGTAAGAGTGAGTAGCTTTCCATTGTGGGGCAGTGTGGGGAAGCAGAGAGACACAGCCTTGGAGTCAGAGATGGGATTCTATGCAGACTTCACCACTCACACTTCTGTTTAATATAAGAGAAGTAAAATTAAGATTCAACTGCAATTTCTTTAAGTGCAGTATAAAAACTTGCTGGGTTACTAAGGAGAATTAAGTAAACATTCCTAGAAATTTCTTGGCACACATGGGGTGCCTGGGTGGCTCAGTCGGTTGAGAGTCCGACTTTGGCTCAGGTCTGATCTCACTGTTCGTGGGTTTGAGTCCCATGTCAGGCTCTGTGCTGACAGCTCAGAGCCTGGAGCCTGCTTTGGATTCTGTGTCTCTTTCTATCTGTCCCTCCCCCACTCATGTTCTGTGTGTCTCTCTCTCAAAAATAAACAAAGATTAAAAAAAAAACTAAAAAAGAGAAATTTCTTGACATACAGTAAGCACTTAATAAATCTTAGGTCTTACACTGCCATTCTATGTAAGTGTCACTCATGAAGGTAATTATGAAGATTTCAGACGCTTTACAATTCTACAAGAATGTTTTGAGGCTGCTTTTGTCTATGTTAATGACTTGATCATTGTCTGGAGGGCTGTCTGATGACACATGGATTACACTAAAAACTGTCAACAGAACTGCTGACCCAAGTGACTAAAAATTGTGCCAGCTCTGAGATCAATGAAATGACTCTGACCACTTCTGCTTGCTATAGGACATCTTAAATGGGAGTAAAAGAATACTGGATAAACGTTCCTGTGAGAACTTAACGAGGCTGGGTTATGCAAACCATCTCTAGGAGCCCCTTCTTCTAGAAGCTAGAGTGTAAGATGGTAAGTTATACCTAAATGTTAATGACTTAAACAAGCAGGCAGATTTCACTTCCTGTTCATGAGGCAATAGGTCTGTATTCATTTGACACCGACTTTATAGCCCATGACCCCAGGGGCCCCAGGCATAATAAAGCTGTAAGTATAGGTGTTTCCTTTTGAAAGACCTGGCAGGTCAGTTAATTGGGTTAACTAATTGTAGACTTACCAGTTTTAGTTTGGCCTTGGTGATATATAATTTTTCATTTTTGTGATGCATAAACCACCATCACAAACTCTTGTTTATTTTAAAAAATAATTCACTTGATATGATGTGCTCAGAAATATTTTTGGGCAAAGAATTTCATAACCATTATTGATTTTAGACCAATGTAAGAACATTCAAGCTACTTAGGACTGACTTCTTAGCAATGTCTCCAAATGTCACTCTCCTTAACGAAGAATATCCTAACTTTATAAAAATGACTGTACTTAGGGCATACTAAAGATGACTTTAGTGCATATAATGAAAGAGGAGAGGAAGTCTTAAGATAGTTCCTGGAAATATATGCACCTGCTGTCATAACATAGGGAACCCTTCTGTATGTGATGAAGGGGGGAGGCTGGGCTGGGCACTATGGGTAAGAGGGAGTAAGGCAGCTCTGATTTTCTTGTACCCTGTTAAGGCGGTGGGCCCCTCAATAAAGGAAGGGCCTGCAAGAGACCCTACTTCCTATGACATAAGCTGGGAATACTGAATACTGAATTTTGCTGAAATTAACTCTTGTCAGGACTGGCATGACTGATCTCAAGGAAACAGCCACTTGTATTCCTGGTACACAGTGGTATTCTATAGACAGATGTTTGTTGAATGAATATAGGCAAAAAAGTACTGGCATGTACAGGAATGTTGGTACAAATCCATGGGAGTAGAAAGGGAGGACAGAGACAGTCACTCTAGGGAAATATCTGATTGCAAAATAAAGATAAAATATTGCATTCCATAGTAAATAATAAGAATTTTACTTAAAAGTAAGACATCAATAATGTCTTAATAAGTGTTATTTCACTGAAATATTGCTCTCTAACACAGATATTAGCAAAGCTAAGACTTTTTAAGATAATAACAAAGATAATGATAGTTGATATTTATTCAGTGCTAATATGTCAGACACTATAGTAAGAATCCTACATGGAAGATATCAATCTTAATGATAGTAAGCAGGTAATATTTCCACTCAACATATGGCAAACTGTGCCATAGGGAGGTACATTATCTCGCCCAAGATCGCTCAGCCTAAAAGTCATGGCTCTGACTCCAGAAGAAGGTATTCTTAACAGTAGGAATATTATTGTAAACAGGGGTAAGTGTGTTAAGTTAGCATATAGAGCCACTATTGTGGAAGACCAAATTTCCCTTGAAAATTCACTTAATTTATTATAATGCACATTATTATACACAGGTTTGTATACTCAAATCCATATAGTAATATATATGCACTATATGTCATAGACATAATAACGTGTATGTCCTAGACAGAGTAATCCATAGTAAACTGGATATATATGCAAAGTACAACTTTACAGTCGAACCACTGAAATTAGAATGCTCATACCATGGGGGCACACAGGCACTTGCGCGGCCTGAGGAGCCATAGCAGATCCGTGCCTACTATCTCATCTTTGCCATGAGACACATGCACCTTGTTTAGCATGGAGCTGCAGAATTACCCATACCCATAATCTGTCATCTCTAAATGTATTCTTTCCTGCTGAGGGCAAAGAGTTGAATTTGCATAAATGAGCTGTATACACAGTGTCACTCGACTGTGTGTGCATGCTCTTCTCCTCTCTCAGTTATATCCGCTTGAGACCTCCTGAGATCTGAAAACATTCCCACCAACAAGAACCACAGTAAGCGGCCTTAACAGATCAGGCCCTGTCAATCCAAAATCTTATTAACGCCAAGGCAGAGAGGTGACGCTGACCCTATTCTAACTTCCGGAGGAAAAAATCAGATAGCCCCCATTGAAAAAGAAGAAAGAAAAAAGAAAAAAAAAAAAGGAAAATCATCTTCCCTCTGCATAAGTCTTATTTCTTAAAGTCCCTGTTTTTCCTGATTTAACATTTGAACAATTTACTTTTGTGTGAAACCACCCAATTATACCCCTGGAGCCAAGTGAAGGTCAAATCCCTTTACACCCAGTAGTCTTGACAACCAACATTCCACTTAACAACAAGATTTCCAAATCCCAGACACAGGCTCTCTTACTGGAAACATTTCCTCTGTAAGTAACAGAATGAAGTGATCACACACACACAAAAGAGCTGGGGACAGGCTCTCTGGGAGTTTGCTGCATGTGGCTTGACCTGAATGTCAGGCACCTGGGGGTCCCCTTAGTGAAGGTTGGTAACCTTCTCCCCTGCATTGCACTTCTGTTCCCTACTGTCCACCACCTCTAAACGGAGCGCCTCTTTCTTTTCCAGAGGGAAAAGGCTAAAATACCAAACTGTGATGTACCATCTCTCGGTTGCTATGACTGAGGCCATTAAAATGGCAGGCATTAAAAGACTGCCCCTCAGGACCCAGCTACAAAGCCTCAAGGTCACTGCATTCCACAGCTTCCTGTTAGCCCTTCATTCCTGGCCTCAGAGCTTCAATATCCTGGCGAGATCCCCTCGCATTATATTTCATGGGGCTTAAATGCAAGCTCTCTCAGCAAGCCCGAGAGTATAATGGGAGTTTTAATACATTCCTTTTACCTAAGGCTGGGATCTATTTCAAAAAGTTACCCAATAGGTTTTCTTTCAGGTGAGCTCATTGCTGAGACATTCCAAAATGACATTAAAAAATAAATCCTCTGATGACTATATTAGTACAGTACCTGGGACATTGAGAGTTATGCCTGAAAACGTCTTAGATATCTATAAATAAACCTTAAAAAAATAACCCAGCAGGAGGAATGTGAGGAGCTAATGGAATCCAAAAGAACTCGCTGCTACCCCCTTGGAGTTGAAATCCACTCCGGGCTGACTGTCGCGGCAGATATAAAAAGCCAGCCACAGGCTGGAGCTGTGTTAGAAAATACTGGGGCAATGGAATATTAATCTTTTTCTCCAAAGAAAAGCCACAAACTCTGCTCCTTAGAAGAACTGGCCTACCTTGCTTTAAAAAGGTGCACTGCCTAACATATACAAGGCTAAATTTGGGCAACATGTAGCTGCCTCAAAGATCGGCCCGGCCCGTTGTCCCTTCTTGAATACACGTGGAAGGGACCCTCTGCAGAGCCAGGAGAGTTAAGTGGTATGGGGACTGTGGGAGTGTGGCTTCAGCTTTCTGAGGTGGCAGACACATGTGTTAGGACCCAGTGCCCTTTCCTTCTGCCTCCCTGAGAGCATATCTTGGGACTGCCTTTTACTCTTCAGTCCAGCTTAACTTGAGGTTCTGTTTCTCCAAGCCTGCCCTGCTCTCTCGGACTCCCCTAACCAGCTGTATTAAGTGTCATGGCACGTTACCGAGGCATTGGAGGACTGGACGCTTTGGTCACATGAGGGAACAGGCCAAAGAAGTCAGGCCTCAGACACCCTTGTTTGAGTCTCAGCTGGTGGAATAAAAAACTCATTCAGAATTTGGAGTGCGAGTGAAGTTTCCAAGGCTTTATAAACAAACAGTCTGATATAAACACAGTATTGGTGTAGGTCACAGCAGATGTGGTAAGCAGAGCTTACGAAGACAGATATGCATATTTGTTTTATTATTTTTCCACATTCATGTCAGCCTTCAACAGCAACACTAACACCGCCTGGTGGGCAGAGTCCACATAGCCCCAGGGGCTCCTAACTTGGGTCAGAGGCACCCTTGGATGTCCTTCCATAAAGTTCAAGGGGTCCATGAACTGGAATGAGGATAATTATATCTTTATTTTCACTCGTCTCTAACTGAAAGTTACAGTTTCTTTCATTTATGAATGTAGAAAACAAGTTCCTGTTACTATTAGCACCGCTGGTAATTCTGCCACCCACAGAAATAATATTTTCATATCAATCACAATTATAGATATAGATCTGTAATACCTGTAACATATATATCTGCAAATACCTATATATCTGATGCCCTTTGAAATCCAAAGTATTTTATTTGATTCACTTAAAAACATTCCAAGAAGAGGCCCACAGCCTCCACCAAGTTGCCCAAGGGTGTCTATGGCACAATAAAAGCACAGGAGCCCCTCTGAGGAAATTAGCTAGCAGAAAGAGACAAGTCTGGACCTAAGGCTCTATCTGTACTACTTACATTCTCAGTTTGGGCCAAATACAGGGATGACAGAATAGTTGGCAAAAAAAAAAAAAAAGTCAAAATGACTGGGTTCGGGTCCCTCACATACTAAATGTCCTTTGGCACAACATTTACCCTTTTTCTTACTCACAAGAGTACAGCTATTCCTGCCCACCATGTGCCAGGCACTCTGCAAATCACTTTGCAAACATTACTTCCCGTGATCCTTATAGCCACCTTTTGCAGCAGTACTGTTATGACATCCATTCTATGTATAAGAAACTTCAACCTTAGAACTGTGAAATAACCCATCCACAGTGCCACCTGGCTGGAAAACAGCACAAATGGGAAATGTCTTGAAGGCCGTTTGATTTCATATCCTAGCAACTGGGATAGCAAACCTTACCCTACTTCCCCGCCGGATTTTCATGAAGCTCCAGCAAATAACAGAAAAGTAACATGTCAGATTTAAACAGTATTTTCCACTTTCCGAATCCAGTTACCAGTATTTTAAAATTATTACCATTATTGAGGTCAAGAGAGCCAAAGTTTGAGTTTTAGAAATAACCAGCAGAAAGGTTAAGATTCTATCAAGGAGACCTGTGAATTATATTTCATGTTTAAGTGGCAATATAATTACTGCAAAGAATGGCTGATGGACTGTAAAAGGATCTATGTTAATACTAGATAAGGATCAAATCAAACTGATACTTGCTTCTCGGTGTTCTGCTATAGGGCTTGAAAGGTGCCTTCTCTTAAGTAAATGAAGTAAGTGTCCTTCAAACTGGCTGCAGGCTTTTAATTTATTCAGCAACTTCTTCCCGTGAGGCTGTACCGAAAGAGAAAATTCCATCCACCTATGGCCAGGTGGTATGTCCCTGATTGGAGCAGCCTTAAAAACATGGTTTGAAGAGCTGCCCAGCATTAGAGCCTCCCTGCTCCTTCCTCAGCAGCTCTCTAGAATTTTCTATGCAGAATAGAGTCACCTCTCCAG
The DNA here is from genome assembly GCF_003009895.1 of Hyaena hyaena. Classification (NCBI taxonomy): domain Eukaryota; kingdom Metazoa; phylum Chordata; class Mammalia; order Carnivora; family Hyaenidae; genus Hyaena; species Hyaena hyaena. Next base: position 366,080 of record NW_024081318.1, read on the forward strand.
GCATATTCTCACCCTGACCATTCAGGATCCACTTACCTGACTAACGATGAAGAAAATGACAGTCATAGCAGCACAGGCCAAGGTGATCAGCATGAGGAACTTGAACCTGAAAATCAGCCCCTATTAGGAAGGAGAAAAAGAGTAGCTTAACACTCTCCCAGCTGGTACCAATCCTTTTCTCAATATATAAATCTATAAAAAAACTAATTTTAAAGAAATCTATAAAACCAAATCCCTAAAAGTGACTAGTAAAATAATTTCACATAGTAACATTTCTGCTGCAGAGGTGAATGTGGATGAAAATTTTACTGGGCCAAATATTTCTTATGTTCTTATCTCTCACGAAACAGTGATACCAGAGCCTGGGAAATTATATTCACAGCACGTTGTGAGGCTGCTAATTTCCCTGCTAAGCTGGTTATGCTTCTCTGCAAGGGTTCAAAGTCACCAAATCCAAGTTTTCTGTGGTTGTAATAAAATTCTGCTCCAGTGAACAAAAAGAAATGTGCATATTAATCAACATGAAGTGGATTGGGTTGAATTTTCTCATGTGTCACTCCAGCTCTAGAGACAGGCAAAGCTTCAGAAAGGGCCCAGGCTTTCCTGAGAGCAGGATTTAAGGGAACCTGTGTTTCAGGGAGAGACACCTCTTATTCAATTGCAGATCCACTGCATATATAAACCCTGGGGTTCTGCACTTTCTGTTTCTTTTCATGGAGGAATTAGTTCCATGTGTCTCCAAGGACAGCCACTTAGGCATGCGTCCAAGGGATCCTTGAAAAATTAAGAATGTGTTGCTTGCATTAGAGATTAGAGGATGTTGAGTGTTTTCCCTTGAATGAGACACATAATACATAAACCAAGATTACGGAATTCTATCTGATCAGCTGCTGGATATTTTAGGGGAAATGTAGCCTCTTGGGAATCTAACAGTCAGATCACCTGGGTTGAAGCCCAGGCTCAAGGCTGATTCTCAGCAAGGGAACCTTACCTAAAGCCTCACCCCAGCCAAAGCCTGACTCTACCCTAGTCAAATCTCCCATCTAGTATCACCCGCATTCCGTCCCAAAGCTGAAAAACCTGCTGAACAAGTTCACCCCTACTGAGGACAGAGAGGCACATATTCCACAGAAAACCCCAAGACCCACGCAGGCCAGCAGCATGTTTGTAGAGTCCGACGTAGCCTCTTATTTCACCCAGAGATCCTACATTACATGAGAACGTCTCAAAGCGTATTTGAAACAAAGGCTTCTAATCTCCAGGCATAGATGTATGGTGTGTGTTTACACATTAAGCAGGAGAGTTACCCGACCCTGTGTGAGTCAAGGGATTTGCTCACCTCATAGTGCAGCCGCCGGACTTTGCTCATGGCTGGCAGGCTGGACTGCTTCCCACTGATGTTCCGAAACACCTGAAACACCATGAAGCACAGAAACAGGAAGTAGAGGCAGAGGCAGATACCAGCCACAATGATGAAGGCCATCTGATGGTTTCCAGTAAAGGAAATGGCAGGCTAGCTGGGGACACAAGCACTTCGCAACTCTGTCGGCAAAAACACTGTCTCCAAATAGCTAGGCAATTTTCAGGGGGATAAAATATCAACACCTGGCATTCTAATAGTAGTGATCGAGATTTTTCTGACACTTAAGTACAACAGAATGGAATGAACCAAATTGCTTTCTAAGGCAAGGAAAAAGAACAACAGAGCCTTGCTTGTTAGAAATGCAGACTCCAGGGCCCGCCTTAGACCTACTAAGTAAGAATCTTCCTCTTAAGAAGATGCCCAGGAGGTATGTATGTACAATAAATTTGAAACGCACGGATACGGCTGCAAATTACTGATCAGATAGAACGCTACATTAAAATCACTCAGAGTTAAAATGCAGCCCAGATTTCACCGAAGATATACGACATTGGATTCTCCAAGAGCAGGGAAATCAAGTATGATCAAGTTTGAGAACTACTGGGCTAGTCAGTCCTTGGATTTATAAGGAGACGGAGACACCCTGGAATCAGGAGGTGATGAAGTGGGGGATGGGAGCAGCCACGGCAGCTGGAAGGGATGCTGGGCATGGGACAGAAGTCCTTGAAGTAAAACCAGGGAGGAAGTTCCGTTTGCAGTCTGTGTTATCACAGAGAAATCTTGTCAAATGGGACAGGGAGCAGAACAGACGGCCAAGTCGGGAGATGAGGGTAGGGGCAGTATATACTTTGAAACTATCAGGGCAACTCTGAGACCTATCTTTAAAGCTCAACTTGAGAACCACCAAGGCTTGGGGTACACTGAGCTGGCTTGGGAGGCAGGTGACCTGAATGCAAGTCCTTTCTGCTCCAACTCTACCTCCAAGTTGCATATTTTAAAACATTTTAATAAGTGTGAACTCAGCATGTATATTTCATTAAATAATACATTTAATGGAGTTTCTCTTTCTTCCCTAAAGCCAACAGAACCCTAGAATGAAGAAAATACAGTTTTTTTGCTACGGGACCTGACATTTTATTTACCTTCCTGGACCTCCATCATATCTGTACAGCAAAAGGCTTGAAGTAGACTTAATATTATGAGTATTTCCTGTGTTGTGCAGCTCACTTTTTGGGAAGCAATGATGGGAGTCGTGGGGAGCTCAACTCTCTCATCTTTAAGGTAATGATACGACTGATACGGTTTGCTCACAAAGTTCTTGTGCTATTCAGAAGCCCAGATAAACATCATGGCCAAACAAACCATTATTTACCAGCACATGACAAGATATTATCCATCAGGAAATAATACAACTCTAACCTTTCTCCCCACTACAGAGGAGACTCTTTTTCTCCCATAGCACTTGACATATTATTCAGGAAGATAAAATATTTAAATCCAGCATCCTAAAGGGGATAAGCTAAGACCATCGCTTCTGCTTCACGAAGATGACTCAGACAGAGTTTATGCCAACCAACCAGAAGCGTCGGCAACTCCTCTGGAACTAATCACCTTAGCCTTATCTCCATGTGGTCTCAGAAACGAATCGCAGCAGCACGGCAGGCCGGCACACCAAGTGTGGTCACTGTGAGAAGTCGCACACACAGATGACTTTGGAAACGGGCTCTCCCACAGGGCCCCAGATATGAACCTCCGTGGCTGCAGGGAAAAGCTAGGCATGCTGGAGTCTGCAGTAAACAAGCACATAGATCATTTAGACAGGCTGCGGTGAGACTAGCAACTCTGATCCGTCTGCACCGTGAGGACGCACTGCAACTTCCTCATTTTGCCTCCTCTCACCGGGCTTAAAAGCAAGCATTCATTCTTCTTATTTGCCTTAATTGTGCCGTTATCAGTGGTCTGAGGATCAAAGCTCTGACTGAGCACACACGGAGAGCATTAGCAGGACTCAAGAAAATCATGGTGGGGGACCAGGTGCGTATGGCAAGAAATGAAACACTGAACCCATCAAGGAAGGATACAGCCAACTCTGTTCCAACATCTGTAGTCCAGATACTGTAGAAGGGATTCGTGAGTTGTACCCCTCTACAAAGAAAAACAATATGGAAAGACACAATTAATACAGAGGCAGAGGGGAACTTTCGTTTTTACACATTCTTAGCTTCTCAGCCAGAGGGGTGGGGGCTGTCTTTAGACGAAGAAAAGTTCACAGACTTAAAGAGAAACAGAGTCTGATGGACAGGGCCCTCACGAATATCTTCCATCTATAAAGGGCTTTGTCTTTGATTTAATCCCAATCCTTATCTGAGGATGTGACCATGTCCAATGCTTTAACCCCATAGGCTCCTGGCCACCCTTCTTCTCTTTGAATACCTCTAAAGAAGCTGGAGTGGACATGGGGATACACATTTTAGCCCAGCCTCCCCCAGGCATGTACTCACCTCTCACACATGTCAAATATGAAGAGGCAGAAAGAGCCAACAGCAATTGGTCCAACTTGTTTCCAATACCCTGCTATGTGATTCCGCTCATGCTGATCCTAAGGAAAAGCAAATTGAGAAATGAGATAGGGGAAAGCAAAGCACTTCTACAGGTAAGTCAGTCATTCAAACACCTGTTGTGGATCAAGCATCATGCTAGACTCCAGACAGAGGAGAATGAGTAAGAGCAAAGTCTTTGTTCCAAAGCAGCTCATTGTTATCAGCCCATCCATAGGGGCCCTCAAAGCAATTGGAACAGGATGCTATGGGAACCCAGAGAAAGGTCTCGTACCCTCAGCAGTGAAAGATCTGTGGTGTGCAAAACAACTCATGCAGAGTTAAATTCCAATGTGACATAACACTTGGGTTGGATCAGGCAGGTGGTCCCCAGAGGACAAAATAAAGACTCTAAGGCATTAAAATATGTCAAGAGATATATCAACATCTCTCACTGTTAGGAGAACTGACATATATTCTCCCTATCTTCATTAAAATCAAGAGTGGTTCCTCTTGAGAGATACACAAAGATGCCAAGAGACAGAGAGTGAAGGAACGTAAAAGGAGAAAACAGGAAAGACAAATCATAGCAGCCAGGTTGGAGCCCAGGTGGGACACTGCACACAGCTCACTCTGGGCAGCCCACTGTGGCGGGCTGTGCTGCTCTACCTGAGTCTCCTGTACTGCTGTCCCTGCTGTGAGGGCTCATTCTCAGTACATCACTGCTGGAGGAGCCCTCACGCCTACCCCAGCGTAAGCTAACACCTCTCTCTCCTCTCACTGCTCTCCTAGAAGGGCAGCAAGCCTTCAGAAGCAATGATCAAACCACCATGGAATTTAAAAACAGTCTACTACTACGAAGCTGACGGTGCCTGACAGGAGGACCCAGCTCCAGCTGGCACATCACCTTAGCCACACCGCGATGACTACTCCATTCTTATTTTTATCCATGGTACCCTCAGTCCCTCCTGAAATATGATTTGATGTCTGTGCAAACCAAAATCAGGGAGGTGACAGGGGTTACTAGGCCACCTGGATAAGTTGCCAGTGGCAAAGAGCCAAGCCCACATTCACTGGGGGTTACCTTGGTCCTGGGGACAAGCAGAGCTAAAGCCCAAGAAGAAGAAGTAGTAAGAATTGTTGACATTTATGTGTTTACTTTCTGTAAAAAAATACATCATCTCATTTAAACCTCACAAAAACTCTATGCATTAGGCCTTTAAAATCCATCTTATAGGGGCGCCTGGGTGGCTCAGTCGGTTGAGCGGCCGACTTTGGCTCGGGTCATGATCTCATGGTTTGTGGGTTCGAGCCCCGCGTCGGGCTCTGTGCTGACAGCTAGCTCGGTGCCTGGAGCCTGGTTCAGATTCTGTGTCCCCCTCTCTCTCTGACCCTCCCCTGCTCATGATGTCTCTCTTTCTCTCTCAGAAATAAATAAAACATTAAAAAAAAAATCCATCTTATAGACAAGAAACCTGAAATCCTGAGCAATTAAATGACTTGCCTAAGGCCAAACAGCTAGTTAGCAAGTGCTGGAGTAGGAATTTAAACCAACGGTCTGACTCTGGAGTTTGCCCTGCAACCACTATAGTTTATTTGGCCTCATACACCATCCCTTCCTTCATCAGGAGGCTCCTACCATCATGTGCTCGCCACAGAAGATGATCCAGAAGGAGAGAAGCATCGCATAGAAAATGCCCTGTCGGATGTCACCAAACAGCAGCATCCACGTCCAGTCGAATCCAATGGAAAACCACTCCACTGGTATGTTGATAAATGTCATGGAAATCCCAAGGGCAAAGATGACTCTGATCACGACAGAATATCAAGAAAACCACTTTATTCATCTGGGAGGCAGATTTTCAAGAAAACAACCCAGTTTTGGGAAATGAGATGTTACATATTGGGACTGAAGCCACATGATCCATGTCTCAGCTCTCATGAATTTGTACACAGAGAGGCAAAATGCCTTATTTTGTTGGCACCACTGCAGAACGAAGGAGTGTTACATTAACTTTCCTATAAGATTGAACCTAACCTCCTTAATGCCCTGAACTTCATTCTGGAACCATACCAGATTAAGAGCTTCCTACAATGTTTTTCCCCTCCTTTGCCTTCTTAAGCAGACCTCATTGAACATAATTATCCTCGTTTACCTATTCAGGTAATCATTAAGAACACTCACTATCATTGTTATTATGATATCCTCAGCAACTATGACCAAGCATGGTTGTTTCAATAATAAATCACTCCAAACAACATGAAACGCAATTTCTTTTACCTGCTTGTTTAGTTTTTATTTTGCTCTTTCCCTATTGCACTATTAATTGCCACTGCTCTATCAAGTTCATTCATTTTGCCACTGATTTATTCATACTTTCACTCATACCTATTAATTAAGCACGGATCACATACCAGGCATTTTGTTATGGCTACAGATACCTAAGAGAGTAGCCCTCTTCTACTCAAGGAGATACATATAGTGGCTGAGCCAAATAAAGTGTGACAGGTGATATGACAGGAGTGTGCACAGGCTGCCACAGGGACTTCTAACTTTGACAGAGACAGAAACTGAGAGGGGCTGCGAGTCAAGACTGGGGAGGTGAAAGAACATTTCAAGCAAAGGGAAAAGCCTGGATGAAGGCACAGAAGCCTGGAACAGCCTGAAGCATTTGGAGATCTGCATGTAGCACATACCAAGAAATGACACCAAGTTAAGTAAAAGAAAAGACCGAGCTCAAGAAGAAACTTGTCTACCCCATCAGAGAACTTGAAATTTGTCTTGAAAGGACTGAGGATCCAATAAGAAGGTTAAACAGTGGAGGAATATCATTCATTCATCCAACACATTCAAATTTATTGAGTTCCTACTATGTGTCAGTCACTATTCTAGATATTGGGAATACAGTAAACAAAGAAGGCAAGGATCCTGCTCTAATGATGCTTGTGTTCAGCACGGATGAGAGGATGGGTCTGGGAGGAAAGATAACAAATAAATAGAAAATATAATAAAGAAAAACAAAGCAAGGTAGAAAATAAAGAGAGAAGGAGTACTACATTATATAAGGTGGGGAGGAAAAAGTCTCTAAGATAAGAGACATTATGGTAGGGGCTGAAGGAAATGAGGAATTGAGCCACACAGATATCAACAAAAGAGCATTTCAGATGAAGAGGACAGCAAGTGCAAAGGCCCTGGGGTGGGAGCATACCAGGCATGTCTGAGCATCACCAAGGGGGATGGTGAGTGTTAGAGAGGATCAGAGATGAAATCAGGGGATCCAGGTGCTTTACAGACCAGGGTAAAGGAAATGAAAAGCCAACAGAGAGCTTTGAGCTGAGGAGTGACAAGATCTGATTTACACTTGAAAGGGAACGTTGACTGCTGTGTGAATAGACTATAGGAAGGACAGGAGTGGAAGCAAGAAGAGCAGTTGAAAGAAAGGCTATTTCCAAACAACCAGGCGAGAAATGGGAAATGAGAGTGAGTTATTATGGTGGTAGCAATGGACGCAGTGAGATTTCTGGCTGGGTTGGAGGAGGGTGTGCAAAAAGACAGAAGTAAAAGAGAACTTCTACTTCTCTAACCTGAGCAGCTGAAAGAATGGAGCTACCATTTCCTTTGGTGGGGATGCCTAGGAGAGGGGCAAGTTTGAAGTAGGAGAAAATAAAATGTTCTTCTTTGCAGGTGTTACATTTTTGTGCAAGTGAAAATGTTAAATAACAGCTAGAATAGTTGGGTTGAGGGCTGGGAGAGGCTGAGGTTGAGGATATAAATTAAGAGTCATCAGAGTGTAGGTGATTTTTAAGGCAAAACTAGGCGACATCACTACCGGAATAAGCATAGCTAATAAAGAGAAGAGGCCTAATGACTGAGCACTGGCTCCAAAGTTTAAGAGGTTGAAAAGATGGTTAGAAACAGCACTGGAGACAGTGATGATCAGTAAAGGAGGAGAATAACCATGAGAAGGGCGAAGGAGGCTCTGTGAAGAAAAAGGAAGTGACCAGTTATGTCGAATGCTGGTGAGGAGTCAAGTGAGAACTGAGAAGTGAGCATTGGATTTGGAATGTGAAGGTCATTGGTGATCCTGTCAAGAGCAATTTTAATGAGGCGTGAAATGGGCTCAAGAAAGAACAGGTGAGAAAGATATATAGAAAAGATTTTTGAGGAGTTTTGATGCAAAGAGGAGTAGAAAGATGGCATCAGGGGGAAGTAGGAAAAGTAAGAGTTTTGTCTAAGAATGTGAAATGATAGAATGTGTTTGTATGTTAATGGGAATAATCCAGCAGAAAGGAAAAGTCAGTAATGTGGGACAGAAAGGGGGTATATCTATGAGCATATCGTCTTTATGGAGGTGAGAGAGTTGGGTTTAGGAGAAAGGCAGTTTGTTCACTATGACAGAGAGAAGTATCTGACTCAGACCATGGGAATGAAGAGCAAAGACAGAATAGAGAGCCAGAAACGTGAGGGAGGTTTATTTCTTAGGATTTCATAATAATATGCATGTGAAAGCAAAAGAGTCCAGGATGATTCCTGGTCTAATCACCAGCCCAAGTACCACATTGACCACTTGAACTAGACCCCAGCAAAACTGGGACCACGGCAGGCAGATCTGGGATGCCAGTGTTCCTTAAGAGTGCTCTGAAATCAGCTCTTACTTTTCTAGAAGCACTGGGGGTCGGGACATCATAGTGATCCTCCTCCAATACCACACCATAATGATGAAGATGCTGGGCGTAAGGAAGGTCTTCATGGCAAACCACACCTTGGTGAAGCCTCCATTTTGATGGATTCCCTAGACAAAGACCAATCATAATTTTGAAGGTGAATATATCTTAGTGTTATTTTCTACCAGCAAATGCATTTTGGGGAGAAGTGAAGAGATCTTTTCTGAACTTTTAAGATCAAGAGCTTTAACATTCACAGCATATACTCTCTTCACACTCCCCATGGCCCCTCCTCAGGCACTGTAAGAAATCTAAATAAAGAGGTTCCTGGGTGGCTCAGTCGATTAAGTGTCCATCTTCAGCTCAGGTCATGATCTCATAGTTGATGGGTTTGAGCTGGCTCAGTCGGTTAAGTGTCCGTCTTCAGCTCAGGTCATGATTTCATAGTTGATGGGTTTGAGCCCCACGTCATGCTCTGTGCTGACAGCTAGCTCAGAGCCTGGAGCCTGTTTAGGGTTCTGTGTTCCCTCTTTCTGGCCCTCTGTCCCCTGCTCATACTGTCTATCAGAAATAAATAAAACATTAAAAAAAATTTTTTTATTGTTAAAAAAAGAAATCTAAATAAAAGGCAAAAAAAATGGACCCACTCTATACAAAGGGAATCACTAAGGGCATGATTAAAGATTTTTCTGTGAGATTTTTATTGAAAAATTGGAGCTGTTTTAAGATAGCTCCCAAAATTTTGGGATGATAAAACATGTTAAGGTAAATCTGTTCAGTGGAATGCTAAGCAGTATTGCAAACTATGTTTATATTATATTCACAATATACTATTAAATGAAAAAAAACAAGGAACAAAAAAGTCCGTTGAGGATGATCTTTTTTTTGGAAAGAATGTATGTATGTATATATCTATCTGTATAGAAGAAGTCTGTAGGGAGATATATGAAAACCTAAACAGTAATTATTTCTCTAGATATTACAGGTAATTTTAAAGTTCTTTATTGTGTTTGCTTTTGCTTCCTAATTTTCTACTATGTACTTCTTATGTGACTTTTTTAGATAAAAAAGTCTCTTGCCCATGTTTTTTTTTTTTTTTTTTTTGCCTGTTAAACAAATAAAATGGAAAGAACCTAAAACACCACTGCTCCCTTTAATATTTGTGCTTGAAATAAACTTAAAAAAAAGAAAGAAAGAAAAGGAAGTGGGGGGTGCCTGGGTGGCTCAGTCAGTTAAGTGCCTGACTCTTAGTTTCAGCTGAGGTCATGATCTCATAGTTTCTAAGTTCAAGCTTCACATCTCGAACAGGCACAGAGCCTGCCTGAGATTTTCTTTCTCCATCTCTGCCCCTCCAATCCTTGCTCACTTGCTCTTTCTCTCTCAAAATAAATAAACTTAAAAAAATTTGTGCTTGCAAGGTGAGACATGTAAAAAAATTACTTTTATCTTGGTATTATTACACAATCATGACCATCATAATAAAATCTTAAATGGGTACAATAACTGCATTACTTTCCATTTCTATAATCTCTCATGTAAATTTAAGATCTCAGCCATCATAGGTATGTTATTTCTATTTCTCAGGTGAAGCAATGAACACATGGAGATGCCAAGAGTGAGATGGAGTTCCCTTCCAATCCACATGTTCACAAACCACTGCCCTTAGCTGGTGTTCTAATGTCACAGGCTGCCTGGACCCTGTAGCTTCACTTACCACCAACTGAATATCCTTTATTTCCCCAATTCCAACGTTGATTTTCTTCTTCTCATTCACAGGGAGCCGAATGTTCAGAAGATAGTACTTATGAGCTACAGACCCAATTTCCATGAAAGGAAGGACATCACATTCATAGTAACGACCCTCATATTCCGGGGTCTGGAAGAAGGGCAGAGAGTTTGAGACAGAATTGCTATTTCCAATAGACTATGTCTGAATTGTCTTACCTTTGCCTCATTATCACCAATGCTAAAATGCTAATGCTTAAACGAATACCTTAGAGTCACAGACAACAGGACACATTGCACGCATGGTATCCAATGGCTGCTCCCTACCCCCACCCCCCAAAAACCCAACCACATTTGAAGTGGAACCAGAAATCTCATCTCTTAACACCTTCTCAGTTCTTCAATCCTTATTAAGCTTCACATCAGAATAACCCAGTTTACCAGGCCTACAAGGGCTTTTCACTTGCAGCACATGTTGGGAGACCACTGCTTCTCCATGACTGTTGGCTGAACGGAACAGACAACTTTTGAAATGTTCAGGAGGAAGACCTTGCTGATGTTCATCACACTCATAGATGACAAGAGTAATTACTTTTATGGTTTTAGTCTCAAGAAGCTACAAGGTGAAAATATCTTCTTTTTATTGATTTGATAGAACACTTAGAATTTGGGGAAGATAGAGGGATAAAAGGTAATAATGGGCTTAGTTTGTCAGAGATGCTCACTTGCAATTTTCTGCCTCTGAAGCTTCCTAACTGCCTAATAGGTTAGATGGCAGAAGGGAGCAGAATTTTTAATTAAACTAAATTTAGCCCAATTTCTAGAAAAGCCTCTTGGACTTCCTGCCAATGATTGAGGAGTTACTGTTCAGTGTATGGTGGTGAGAGATTAAAGAGGAGGGGTACAGGTTGCTTTTGAAAACTAAATTCTGCTCTACCTCTCCAGGACTCCTGGCTATGTGTCCCTGCTGAGGGTTCAGGGTAAGGGAGTAAATATGGGCATGTAGAGGCATTGGCTAGCAGCCAGGGACTTTTTCCTAATAAAAGACGAGTGTCTGCCATTGATGTAGGGTTTATATGCCAGCTTCAGTATTTGTTTGGTGTACACCTCTTAACCAAGTGATAGGGAAGACCTAATTTGTGTTCCTAAGCTTATATTCTCAGGACCAACATAATTTTTTTTATATCTTCAGAGTAAAAAGTCCAGTGGAGAAATCAGAAGGAAGATAACAAGTAATCTGCAACCCAACTTGTGTATGAAGAGTCTCTCATCATCCTTTTGTGATCTTGGAGAGTTCTTTATTGGACAGTTAGAGCTTAGAGTGCAATGAACAGAATTTTGTATAGAGAGACAAAGACAAAGGAAGAGGTACAGCAGGCTAATATCTGGCTTTTACCCTTCCATTCTTCCCTCCTCACTCATATCAGATATTACTAATCAATCATGATAGGTTTTCATCCACTAAGACTTGAGGGGCTCTTTCACAATTATTAGTTGACTAGACTTGGATTATAAGATGTAAAAAATTCTTCTGTAGAAAGCTTTCTGCTTCTTTTCCAAACTTCAGCTGCAGGCTGGATGATTCTTCCTATGTAGATTCCTTCTCTCCCCTCTGCTCCTTTCCTTTACACTTATAAATTAGGGCAAGTTTTGGGGCTCTACAGGAACTACCCTGCTAGAATTTGGCCTCAGATTAAGCCACACTGAAGAAGTTGGTTACCCTCTATGGTAACTGCAAGAAAAAGATTTTCTGATACATTTTCCTTCAGAGTCTTGTTTCATTTCTAGAAATTGAGGCTTTGAGAAGGAAGGGAACAAAACTAATTAGTCTAATACCACTGACTTGATTGTATATCTCACCCAAGGCCCCAAGTAGTAGCAGTACTGGGTTGAGGGACATGGGTCTTCCAAGTCCAGCCTCTAACTCTGATGGAGAAGAGAACCCTCAAGTACAGCAGGGAGAAGAGTGATGTTGCCTCAGACATGCCTAATGGCAGGCACAGTGCTGTGATAAGGAAAGCACTGAATGCCGTGCCAGGAGACTTAGATTCTAGTCCTGATCTAGTCCCCTACTGGATACCTTGGGAAGGTCATCTGCCTTGTTCAGCCTCACTTTCCTCCTAAGTAAAACAAGATCTCCAGAGTTCCTTTCAATTCCCCATTCATGGTTTTCTCAGTCTCCTCCACTTCCTTGTCCTTATAGAGAGGGTAACACTACCACTCCATGAGACACATTTACCTAAGTTCAACAAATTAGACACATCAGATTCTGGGATCCTGGCCTGGCCTACCTGTCTTGAAGACAAATTCACCGTATCCTGTTGGGGACTCATCTTTATGCACCGAGGTTCTGCCTCTGCCAGTATTTAGGGCATTTAGGAAGAAAGACACTCCCCCAATCCTTTCCCCCATCCCCCTCAGTCCTCCCCCAACTCCAGCATGAGACTGGCTAATTAGGACAAATTACAGCAGGTGGCAACTTGACTTTTTTTTTTTCGACTTCACAATCCACCAGGGACTCAAAAGCTTTAAAGCAATTTCTCATTTAATCTTCAGACTCAAGACTAAATTTCACTGCAATCAAAAAGCAGAGATTTGATGATTCATTTCCTTCACACTTTTCAAGGTTTAATATCTTTCTTGAAAGGGATCAACACATCCTAAAGATAATTAAGCAGCCATCATTAAGAAGCAGTTGCAGGGCTTCTTAATGACCTCCCCCCTCACTCTACTTCTCAGCGCCCTCCATGTGTGTAAGTGAGGCAAAAAATGACTTTTCCCTTTTCTGAGGATGAAATTCCATATCCAAAGCTTCATATACTTTAGCTTAGACATCCAACCAGTCTCACCTCTGAAAGATGCAATCAACTTGCAGTGACAGAAAGGTTTTAATTAATTTCCCCCACTGCATATAGAGATCTGAAAATGTCAGTCCTCTCTCCTGCTACCCAGTTTCTCTCTACCATTCATTTTCACCTACAGATTACCCCCAAGTACCTACCCTAAACAATTCCAGATGATTTTTTAGGGGACGGTGCTATATTTGGCAGACAGCAGAAGGTCTAGGGCAGTGACCTTTAAACTTCATCGAATTGAAGGAGTTGAATCCTGTTAAAACACAGACTCCTTGGTCCTATACCCTGAGATTTTGACTCAGTAGATTCCCAGTCAGGAATGGGAATCTACATTTCCTAGAGGCTCTGAGGTCATACTGGTGTTGTTGGTTCTCAGATCACACTTTCTGTAGGTCTAGGGAAACTGGGGAAGGGAGAGTTCATAAATACCAGGTGCCCTAACAGGTGCTTATATATAGGGTGTATGGCTTGTCCACAAGAGTCCTGGTGGCCTGCCTGGTTAATAACCCCCTTCATTCCCAAACATATCCGAGAGTGGATATTAAATAATAAGGTCACCCTGCTTGCGTTCATTATCTCATTTAATCCTTATAAAGAACCCCAAAGCAAATATTATCCCATTTTGCAGATGAGAAAATTAAACTTGGATAGATTAAGTATACTTGTCTAAGGCCATACAATCAGGAAGTGATACAGCCTGGAATTGAAGCCAAGTATGTTTTGCTCCAAATCTACACTTTCACCTAATGTTAATATTGTGAACCTGCCCTTCTCTATCTTACTTCTCTTCAGTGCAGGGAGCTGGGGGGGGGGGGGGGGCATGAGACCCAGAAGCTTCAACCTACCACTCCTACCATTCCACAGGGCAACCCAGCCTGGCAGTGATAGTCAAAAGTGAGGTCAGGAAAGGCCAATGCTAGGACAGAAGAAGCACTAAATTGATCGATGCAGCAGGTACTACAAAGCTGCCCAAATCTTTTAAAAGCAACTGATCTGAAGATGACAAATGACATAATCAAGAATGTGTTTCAGTGCAGTTGTGTCTCTCATGTACTTCACACAGAGAAAATGAGACCATTTCTATACCAGAAGGGACATCAGAGGTCACCTAGCTGATGGTGGTCTATGTCAAGACACTTGACGAATGTAACCATGAGTAACAGTAGCCATGGCTCCATTTCATCTTCACAGAAACTTTCCAAACTAGGGAGTCAGTAGAGGTAAGGGAGTCAGAATCTCGAGAAGGCATGTGTTAAGGACAGCACTTGGCACTGACACGGGCCCCTGGCTAACTGAGACCTGGTCCTTAAGCATAAAATTATATTATACTTTGAGGGTCACTGAGTCAATCTTTGCATTTTCATTTATGAGGAATCATAAAATTAAAGGCCTTTGCACAAAAGAAAAAGACTCCCTATTTTCAATGCAAGAGAGTAACCTCCCTCCTGTGGGTAGTTGAAAGAGTCCTCCTGGATGAACCAGAGAAGGAAGAGCCTCAAAAATGGGTTAGAAGACCCAGGTCTCAAGTGAAATTAGATTTCCTCCCTCAGGGCCTCTTTTTGTATGTGGGATTCACTGGGATTTTGAGTCTCTGTACCTGCACATTAACTCTGGCAACAAAGAGAAGACACAGAGAAGCAGGCGCAAGCATTGATCCAATTTGAACAAATTCTCACACCTCAAAATAACTTAGCAACGTTCTTCAGACATTCTCAGTGCTTAAAAACCAAGAGTTTATTTGTATGGAGGGACTTCAGAGAAACAACCACCTCACTTCACACATTCTTTCTTCTGTTCTTTCTTCCTGGGCAGGGACATGCAATCTCCGCATTGCCCTTTTCTCTACTAAGACAAAGGATGACCACTAACCTTTGTGGGTCATGCATATGAAGGAACATATCTGTGAACTGTAAAGTAAATCTTCCCACATACCTGGAATCCAAATAAAAACCCCTATCAACCTAGACACCAAGGCATCCTACCTTGGGGGATGTGAAGGTACATTTGAGTTTCCGGGGCACTCTCTCATGGGCCATTTCAGTCCATTCAGCAAACATATCGTCGCGGTAAGCCAGGGAAACATCCATGGAAACTTCTGCATTTTCTCCTGCAAGAGAAAGGATCCACAATTCAGAAATGGCATCTAGGAAGGTATTTTGGAAACAGTCAAAAATTCTCATAGGCTCTGCCATGGAAACCAAGACAAAAGAAGTATATTAGTTACTCTCAAACTCCGGATCCAAGTCTCCAAATCAGAAACTTAAAAGTCATAACGTGAATGTCAAAGTCAGATGCTTGGTCCCTTCCATAACCTCTTTGCCAAAGAGTCAAAGAGCTTCCACGTAAAGTCCTTCAGAGGTGGGGGTCTCATGCTCTCTGAAGCTGCTCAAATGGTCAGATTGTGACTCATGATCAGCACTTATCTTCCTGAGACTTGCCACACAGGTCCTAGGTCTGCCCGGAGGAGTTACATGGAACGTGAGGTCCTTCTTCCACAGAAGTGCCTTAGGTGCCTGAAACTCATACTTCATCTGCTGGTGTTTTCTCTCCTAGCTGATAAAAATAACCACCGCTCAGAGACATGATTTAAGTACCCTTCGTGCTGCCTTTGTAACACACTCTAGTCTCAAGGCATTCTTCTTAAAATTACTCCCAAAGAAGTTCTCAAAAATGGGATCTTTTATTTCTCAAAAACCCAAAAAACCCCTTCTGCAAATTAAGGGGGAAGTTAATGTAAAAGATGAAGGATTTTTCCAAAAGTAAAGACTTATATACAAAGATAAGAATGTAATAAGCACATAATTGTGCAAATGAATATTCACAAGTACTTCCATATCAGTAAGAACCATAAATGGGTTTAACTCACCACAGAACTCATTAAGGAGATGAGATGAATAAAAATTGCATCTATCCATTTTGTCTTACACTGTGCTGAGCAAGTTCAAGAACAGAAGAGTCTTAATGGGGGGAAAAACATAGATCACATTTCCAAAATGATTGGAGAGCCAGCTCTCATTGGCGTTATGAGATGGGGTTCAATTCTAGGCTCTAAAAACAGGTGATAACTACTGTTTGGAAAATTAGGGGCTTTCTATCCTCTGACCTAGTATGACCTGAAGCCAATTTGACAACGTGAACCCCAAGTTCTCTGAAATCCAGAGAAAGAGAGAATGCAAGAGAGATTTGAGGCCATCTGGATATACATGAAACCCTCAGTGAACACCAGTGCCCTGTTACTTTATTAGTACTATTTAAATCTTCAAACGTGGTGAATTGGCCACTTCTATTTTCTTCCTTTCCCTCCTGAAACACCACAGAACAAACAGTAAAGGAATTCAAAGGATATTAAGTCACAGGGGAAAAGCATGGTAATGACATGAACAGATCAGGGACTGCAACAACTGTTTAAAAAATGAAAAACTGGGGTGCTTGGATGGCTCAGTTGGTTAAGCGTGTGACTTCGGCTCAGGTCATGATCTCACAGTCTGTGGGTTTGAGCCCTGTGTCGGGCTCTGTGCTGACAGCTCAGAGCCTGGAGCTTGCTTCAGAGTCTGTGTCTCCCTCTCTCTCTGCTCCTTCCCTGCTCGCTCTCTGTCTCTGTCTCTCAAAATAAAAGAGAGACATAAAAAAAATTTTTTTTTTAATGAAAAATTGAAGAAGGGCTTCCTGACAGCCACAGAGAGGAGCACAGCCTAAACTGCTACAGAAGGGCTATTATGGAAAAGTGAGCCATCATGTCCAGTAGACCCCCAAGGAATCAAAATTCAAAAACATCAGTATTGCAGACGACAGAGGTGAGGCATGGTGCTGACAACAGGGTAACTGGTTCAAAGTCTGTACACAAAATCATTGGATCTCCAGGTCTTCTTTATCTTCCAGTCTCTTCACAGTTTGAGGGGAGACTCTGGACTTGGAGACACCATGCAGTGCAGAGACTCGGAGCTGAAAACAGGGAAGTACAAGTCTATACACAAGAAACTGTAGGGCGCCCAGTTTGACAGAAGCAATGTGTATAGAGTTTGTATGTCCTCTTGGTTGGGGCTCAAGTTGGCCACTGCTGCTCCTTGCTTAATGGCCTCAGTGGTCAACAGAATCAACTGGCCAGAGCTCTCATATTAGACACCAAGCTATATGGTGTCTATATGGTGTCCTTTTCATTTCTTTTTTTCCCCTAAAGTTTATTTACTTTGAAAAAGAGCACAAGTGAGTGGAGGAGGGGCATAGAGAGGAGAGAGACAGAATGCCCAGAGCCTGATGTGGGGCTCAAACCCATGAACTGTGAGACCATGACCTGAGCTGAAACCAAGAGTCGGACGCTTAGCCAACTAGGCCACCCAGGCGCCCCTACATCCTTTTCATTTCTAAAACTGGCATTAGGAATTGGGACTTTCAGCTATGTTGAAAGAAAACTTCCAGAAACCACAAGACTCAAGAGTATAAATCTGAAAAGCTGTAAAAGAAGTTATCAGTCCACATATTGGGCTTCTAGGAGCCCCAGGGTTCAGAATGGCACTGGCCTTAGTTACTGGAAGGAAGGGCCCTTATTTTGGGATCCACATTTCAAAGGGCCTTGCTGTCTGGCACTTTTCTAACTGTTACTTTCTCACAGAAAGAGAAACCCTCAAGTGAAAGGGGCATGCCCACCCAGAGCCTAAAATCCTTACCCCTATTTTTAGAATATGCCCTAAGAACTCAGGACCCCAGAATACCCTACCCTGATAGCTCTGAGCCTATTTCCATGGCCTTAGTGGGGGGGGGGGGTCTTCCCTAGATCTGGTCCCCCAAAGGGAACTATACAACTACTTGTCCACCCCTGGGCTCAGGAGTGGTCAAAGGCTTCTCTTTGTAGGATACAGTCAGAGATTGAGCATGGAGGTTGGGGTGTCCACACACATAGAATTCAAAGCTCCTTTTTTGTAGGAGATGGAGCCAGGGGTGGAAAGAAAAGGTGTTTAGGGGTCCGCAACTCCTTGGTCAGTCTCATTTTGGCACAGAATTCCAAGAAGTTCAAGAATCCTAAATTCAAATCTGGCTTTCCAGTTCATTATGAAGGCAAATTTGTTACAATCAGATAATAGAACTTAACTTGGCTTAACAATTTCTTGGCCTGATTTATCACTTTTAAGTATTTAGATACATGACAGCTACACTTTCTTAGGCACTCTTGCCTTGAGCCCAAATGTTAGGGGTGAGCCTCATCAGAACAGGTGCCTCAGAGAGAGAGAAGGCCAGGCAGACTCGTCTCCTGGCCCTCTCCCAGCTTTTAGAGTTATTCCCATCTGTTGGGAATCCCTAAAGGAAAAACTGTTTTTAAAATATGCTGTTAAAGCAAACAAATTTTAAACACTGCTTTCATGTCTGATTACTCTGTATTTAGCCCCTATGACTTCCGTGCTTTCATTTAAATGACCTCATTTAAGGTTCCCAACAAACCCTATGAAGTGGGCACAGATATATCCTTTTGATTAGTGAGTTAGTTGAGGTCCTCAGGTATTAAGTAATTAATTTGCCTGAGGTCATACTGATGTTGGTAACAGAAGGGAGACAACCCTTTTCAAACTGCCTTAAAACACAATCATCTTTTTTAAATTGCTTAGAAAAGACTGACTACCTGGTGTTAAAAGCAGCCCATCAAACTAGTCACAAAAGATGAATATGTAGGTCTTCAATAAAAATGCAGGCTCTATGCAGACACCCTCTCCTTGATGCCTGGCATCCATCCTGTGCATAAGAGGTTAGAAACTTCCTAAGAATACATGGCTAGTAAATGGCAGAGTTGTGACGTAATAACCCTGGGTCTGGATCACCCAGAAACCCCACTACCCTCAACTACTTTTGTTGGTAGAAAACAGTAGATTTCAAAAGAAACCTAACAGGGGGCACCTGGCTGGCTTAGTTGGTAGTAGGTGCAACTCTTGATCTCAGGGTCTGGAATTCAAGCCCCAAGTTGAGCATAGAGCTTGCTTTAAAAACAAGCAAAATGAAACTTGACAGTTGAATCCAGCACACTGTGTAACAAGGGCCACTCAACTCTAACCAAACACCCTTTGCAGCTTCCTACAGGAGAGAAACATGTAGGCTCCTCAGAGGCCATGAGCATGGCTTCCAGTGTGTCTGGAATTCTCTTATCTGAGCTACACAGCGTCATTTCAGAAACCTGACTGGGGAAGTGTGATGTGACATGAGGATGTGATGTGATGTGACATGACATGATGGAGCTGGAGACCTGGGGCCAGCTGGGTTCATGTCATGGTCTTCCCCTAACCACATGGGAGATCAAGGACAGGCTAGGACTGGACAGGGCACTACTCCCTGTCTATTGGAAGTGGCCACTTGTAGCTCCAGACCGCAGCCATTATGAGGCAGTACAGGTCAGTCTCACCAGACCTGCGCTTTTCAAGACAAAGCAGAAATGCAGATTGTTATGAAACATCTCTCCATTTTTAAATGCCTGTAATTAATTCACCAAAAACAAAAACTAAGCTACAACAAAATGAGACAAACTCTCTATGCAATTCAGCTAATAAAATACCAGGCGACCCAGGTGATACTATAGAGGGGACACTTTTCGTACTGCCTCCACACCACCATTCTTTTCTTTCTGTTCCACAATCAAGTGGAGTTCTTTCTAAAGCTTTCTGTTACTGTTCATGAACTATATCACATGTTCTGCCTCATCCTCACCATCACTTACTTCCTGTGTTGTCTGGGATGGGTGTCATCTTTCCTGAGGTAGACAAGTCAAGACTCTGAAAGCCCCACCTCTAGAAACATCAGAAACAAGCTTCTAGAGCTCCATGAACTGCAGCCCTCTACCTTTTTGCTATCTTCGTAGTGTACTTAAAAAACAGAAACTTGGGCGCCTGGGTGGCTTAGTTGGTTAAGTGTCCAACTTCAGCTCAGGTCAAGATCTCGTGGTTCATGAGTTTGAGACCTGCGTCAGGCTCTGTGCTGAAGCTCAGAGCCTGAAGCCTGATTTGGATTCTGTATCTCCCTCTCTCTCTGCCTTTCCCTGCTCACACTCTGTCTCTGTGTCTCTCAAGAATAAATAAAACATTAAAAATAATTTTTTGACAAAAAAAAAAAAAAGAAACCACAGGGAGAGTGGTAGGTTCAAGTGACCCTCTGACCTTCCCTCACTGGACTTTGTGATATCACCCTCTAGCATACATGCTCAGGCTTCTAACTCTGATGGGATAGGACTTGTCTCCTAGGATTTTGTGACCATTAAGTTACTTACTACATGGGAAAAAAATGCTTAGAGCACTGCAGAAAGCATGAAGGATTAACTACAGTTTTTTATCATTTTATGAGGGAAATCTTATACCTACCTTTAATTCAAAATAATTCCCAGGTTTCAGGAACACTGAACTTCCCGCTATGAATCCCTATCCAAACCTGGAACACAGAACTCAGAAACAGGAAAGCATTGGGCAGAGGAACCCAGCAAAGCTGTGAAGTCAGCCACCTGAATCATTTTCTCTTCTGCCTCCAATGGACTCGGAAATAAAGTTCAGCTTTAATGACTACGTTGCATGTAATAAAACACTGGTTTCGTGACTCCTGGGATATTGTGTGGGCAATACTGCCCTCCCTCCCCCACCAACACCCCCAGAGATAATGAAGTGAAGAATCCAATTTGAACTCCCTGGGAGAATGGCAAGAAGGCCAAGGCTACCTCTGGCACCTGGAGAACACTCCCTATGAAACAAGGACACTGGTTATACCTGTTCTATGGGGAAAAGTGGTATCAATATATGGCATTTGTAGATTTGAAACCTATGGTTTTCCACACCTATACCAAACCAGCAGCTTTGCTATTCTGTG
Source organism: Hyaena hyaena (assembly GCF_003009895.1). Classification (NCBI taxonomy): domain Eukaryota; kingdom Metazoa; phylum Chordata; class Mammalia; order Carnivora; family Hyaenidae; genus Hyaena; species Hyaena hyaena. The sequence continues at coordinate 387,052 of NW_024081318.1, forward strand.
GGCTCTCCAAGCTTCACATTTCTCCAATAGCTTTGGAGACACATTTCAGTTGAGTGGAAAATTCATTTGGAATACTGGGAAAGGAGGTGTGGAAAGGCACTGTGGTTCTTCACATTTACTATTTTCATCCTGTTATGGGGGTAGTGCTCTGACATCAGGAAATCTGCACTCCACGGTTCTGTAGGTGCAGACTCTGACTGCAGAGTATTATTACAGGTAGAAATATCTATGTATTTCCATATTGGGAAGCACCAACCAATCAGAGCCTTAGGAATCATGTAACCTCTTCAGTTGAACTGCACTGCCTTGCAGAAGAAAATCATTTGCCAATCATTTTTCCAAAAACAAGTAGAAAGCCGGGGAGGGGAGCAAGCCCTTTTCATAAAGCAAGAAATGATTGGGCAGACAAACAGGAAGAATCTGAGCACCCCAAAATATCTAGGGCAGCTGCTTAATGTTAAGAATGGATCCCAGTGGGGTGAAGCAATGAAAGATGAAGCTTCACTGAGGAAGCTTCAGGATGCTTCTCATTTAGACTTCTTGAAATGGGGCATTTTCTAGCCAAGACGGTAGAGTCTGCAGGCCAAAGAGGTCTGTTTTGGAATTCTATCTTTACGTCTTTCTGAATGAATGACGTTGAATGAGTCTTAGTTTCCACATGCAAAACAGAAACCATGGGACCTACTTCCCTAGGCTGTTGACAGGACCATTTGGTACACAAGTACTTAAAAATACTAGTTTCCCTTTCATCCTCATTTGGGATGGTTGGGTTGACCAGTTACCTGGAAATAAAGGGGAGAGACGGGAGGGAAAGTTACATTAAGAGAAAATAAAGAATTATTTTTGGTTGTCAAAAGCTTTTGGGTTCCCTGAGAAACCTTGGTTTTCCTGGGCCTTTGCCCTGGGAAAACATTAAAGAAATTTCAAAATGCTCACATGCATTCCCACATTCCATACGGGAGCCGCCAGTCACCAAGGATTGTTTGGGTAACCTCAGAAGGAGGCCGCACAGACCAGCCTCCTCCCAGCCTCCAGCAGACATATAATCTGGGGTTATTTATGCCAGCGTTCCTTCCCCAATCAAAAACTCTCTGACCTGGCTTGTATTTTCTTGACGCTTTCAATTAAGGAAATAACAAAACCAACCCTGTCCTACATCCATGGTTAAGCCAGGCAAAAATGGACTCAGCTAATTATAAATTTGGCCCTGGCTGTTTTCTTAAGATGCCCTACAGGCCTGGGTGTGCACAGTTATAAAAATGAATGAGTGCAATTATTTCGCAAACCAGCCTAACAGTTTAGTTCACATTACCACATTACCTCTGTCATTTTTCTCCATCATGTCAAGCATTTGCATTCTGGAGAAATATTTTCCACGTGTAAGAAGACATTTTGCTAAGCATCGTCAAAATGATCCCTCGCTATAATGTGAAGCACCATCTCTTAGTTGAAGGAAGTGGTCTGAAATATGCAGTGGCGGAAACATTCTTTACATTGGTCCTTTTGCAAAGTGACAACTGAGAAAACATCCACTTATTGTTCCCTATTATACTGCTAAAAAGGCTGTACAACTGGAAAAGGAGCTGGGGATATAACTGTTTCATAAACAAGTGGATCTTAAGTACCAAAGATACTTCAATGGATAGTAAAACTACATCCATTGGCATTCACCAGGTTGTAGAGTGGCTGTCTCCTTTTGTCACTCATCCTCACTTGCCTGAGAGGTGTCGCCAGCCTCTCTCAAGTTCAGATTTCCCTCCTGAGTTTGAAATCTGCAGGCTCACTTCCCACTGGAGGTCTCTACTTCCATGGTTTAGAAAGCCAAACCACCAAAGCTGGTACACCCTCTGTTCATCAAGTCTTGCAGATATATTCCCCTCTCTCTCCTCACAGTCACTCCTCTTGCTCAAGGCCACCATACTCTCAGGCCTAAGTAACTCAACCTTATGCCCCATTTCTGTCTGTTCTCCACATTGAAGCCAGGGAAATGACTTCTGAAATACATTCAATGCCTCGACATGGTCCTCCTTAAAATGTTTAAAATTTGAACTTCTTAGGGCGCCTGGATGGCTCAGTCAGGGAAGTGTCTGACCTCAGTCAAGGTCATGATCTCGTGGTTCGTGAGTTTGAGCCCCACATCAGGCTCTGTGCTGAGAGGGCAGAGCCCGCCTTGGATCTTCTGTCTCCCTTTCTCTGTCCCTAACCCGCTTGTGCGTGCTCTCTCTCAAATAAACATTAACAAATAAAATAAAATATGAAACTCCTTATATGGCATAAAAGGCTAATTTCTGGCCTCTGGTTGGCATCCTAGGATCATTTGTTAGGAGTTCTCTATCCCTGCCATCCAGGTGGCAGGTGACCTTGAGTGTAGCCAGGTACTCCGCCTACAGCCTTGGAATATGAGTGAGAGCTCAGGCTGCGGAGACAGCCTGGAATTGTAGCCCACCTAGACCACTTGGTGCCTATGCCATGATGGGCAAGTCACCCAACTTTTCTATCTACATATGAGGACAACAGTAATGCCCATCTCCTATGGTTATGAGGATTAAATGAGATAATGAGCATGAATTGCTCAGTACAGCCCTGGCATAGAGTAAACAAGTAGGAAGTAAATGCTGGCTGCTATTCAAGGTCAACTACACTGGCTGTACTCAAGGTGTCTGCCAGCACTCCAAATTTTAAAAAGGTATCCCCTCTGAGAGGATGAATTACAAAGAAGGTTCCTTTTATTCTGGGCTGAGGACAGCACTCTGCATCCCCACTCATAGCAGACTCCTGTTCATCTTCTAAAATTCGATAGATTTAATCCTACCTTCCCTCACTCACTAAACCTTATGAAATAGCCCTTGCACTCTGCACATCCAGCACTGTAACACTAACCCTACTACAGTGCTACATGACTATTTCTCTCCCTACCCACCTCCCACTAAGATGGAGAGGTTCCCGAAAGCCAGAGACTGCCTCGGTCTCCTTCACAACTATTATCATCCATGTCCTTACAGAACAGATATTCATCAAGTATCTGCCAAATTAACATCATCCTTCTTTCTCCAAATACTTCTACAACCCCAAATTTCTTCTGTTATTCCATCACTTCTATACCCCACACATGTGGTTTATAGTTTGCTCTGTTTTGGTGGCATTCATTCTTTCCCCATTGCTTGCTGCCCTTTTCCTACTCCCACACATATGCATACATGTACACATACACACACACACACACACACACACCCCTCAGAAAGATGTTCCTCAAATTTGGCCCAATGGTCCCACTGAGGAACAATATACCTGTTCCCCAGGGCGAAAGGAGAGCTTTTAAGGGAAATGATCCTGAGGGGGGTACTGTCTCCTTTCCTCATCTCTGTCTAAATTATAATACAGGGTTGCACTAACATTCTGCTTGAGAGGGCTAGTGGGGGCAAAGAAGAAAACAACAGGTAACCTCATGGGCTAGAAACCAAAGAATTCTCTGAGTTTAAGGATTAAACAAAACCATAAAAGGGTTGCCTTTGAGGTCTATATTCCAAGCCTATAGGGATAAGAGGATAGATGGGATTACTTGCAAGAAATTCCAGAGAAGAAAAACTGTATAATATTCACTGAGGTATAACATGTCATGTCTTTTGTCTTTTGTAAACTACTCAAGCCTCCTATGCCAAGTTGGAAAGGAAGTTCATGAGGAACTGAGAACCGATAATATCTGGTGCTGCCTAGAGGGAATCAATATACCTCTGAAATCCTTAATGATAGGTGGACCATTCCATCCAATTCATTTTTTCTTCCACCAAATATTTTTAAGTAGCTACTAGTTTCCATGCACATTAGTGGGGGGATTAAAAAAAAGACATACAAAGTAAAGTTTGCTCTTACTTGTTCACAGCAGAGTAGGGAAGGCAGGCATAAACACCAATAAGTATATTCACATGTGGTTAGTACTACATTAGAGTATAATTATACAGTCAGTACAAAGATGTCAAGAGTGTTGGCTCGGGGGTCAAAGAATATAGCACAGAATACACAATCTTCTGGATCACCTCATACATAAGAGGTGATGTTTAAGTGTAACTTAAAGAATGAGTAAGAGTTCATTAGGTAATGAACAGAAAGAATTACAGGCAGAGGGAGCTACATGAATACAAAGCCATGGAAACATAAACAATATCGTGGAGTCAGAGAAATTGACAAATCAACTAATTCAATATGGCAGAGAGTGGGAGAAGGAGTGGAAAGAATGGGCAAGGCCGGCGAGCAGGGCAGGTCTGATGACAAAGGGATGAAGCTTGTTCTGAATGATGTAGCATTTTGTTTAGAAAGATAAGCAAAGAGGCCCGGCAGCTGTGTGAGAGGGTAGGGAAATTAGCATAGAGAGATCTAGAGAAAATTCCACTAGAATTTTCTTTCCACAAAAAGATCCACTGCATTGACACAGTTCTCAGCATACCTAAGATTAAGATTACCTAATCTTGTAGAAGCTATCACCAGAAGGACCTTCCCTGTTTTCCAAGTAATCTGAATTCAACAATGAACCGATCTTTGCCTAACAAAGCTTGAGAAATCAGAACCATTCAAGCTGGCAAGTGTTAAAACACTGGAAAGCAAACATGGCATAGCTCTTTCCCATTTGACCATAATCAACATAAATGCGGAGAGAAAACAAACTTGACAGCCAACGGAGCAAAACACACAGTGGGCTTCTTTGCTTTCTCCCCAGGACACTGTCAACGCACACAGCATTCAGAATAGCTGACTTGATGGTTACAGAAATCTACCTGCCTCTTCCTCTCACCCCCACCCCTTCTCTCTGAAAGCAATTAGAGAAGAGAGCTTCATTCACACTGAATCTAAAAATAGATGATGGCAGAGTTCACAGACTGACAGCTGCATTCTCCTACAGTAACCAGGAAAGGAAAGGGATGGCTAATTTAACTTAACAACTTCCAAAACAAACAGGGCAGAAGTAGTCCAGGATAAAGAGAAAACACAAAGGTCAGCTCTTCAAAGAGCTGGAAGAGGAATGGGGTCACTTGGTGGCAGTTTATTAGTCCTCCCCAAATCCTGATGAAATCAGCTAAGTATTTTGCCCAGATCTGCCCAGAGTCCTTCAGACAAGAGCTCTGGCAGAGGAAGCTGATAAAGGAATCCAAGCAAGATCAGGCAGAAGGGCCAGGATTTGCCCTCTTAACTTCTCCATGCATCACCTGGACACCCACAAGCTCAGTAAGTCGCTACATTTTCTGGATAAGATAAATGAGCACATTCCCCACCCCCACCACCACATCTAAATCACACTGCCTAGCCTGGGGCAGCCAAAAAAAAAGTTATCCAAGAAATAAACAAGGATCATTAAGAGGGAGAAACCAGGTGTCTAAAAGGAGTGACTATTTCTTTTCCTCTTCTGGGTCCTAAAATGTTTTAGTTTCTCCCCTCATTCTGGGCTCCCCAGGGAGGGGATTATGGTTGAGCTTCAAAGAAACAAGGGAATGCCTGTGGGCGGGAAGCAGATTCTCTGCAGCGCAGGCTCTCAGGGGCGCTGCCAGCCAGCTAAATGTCGCAGCACTGTACCCCAGCATTCCCATGCCACACTGCCTCCATCGCCCTGGTGACTAAGCTGTTTCAACAGCTGTGTTATTGCTGGATTCAGGCCAGTGTTCTTCACACAGAGGATTTGTGTGGGGAATTCAGGATTTGGGGCTCTATTTGCAGATGAGGTCCTACCCTTGATCAATCGGCAAGGGCCTTCCTCAGACCCGAGTTCCAAACAGCAATGAGACGATACTGGGCTACCACCCAGCCTTCCAGGAGATGGACTGAGTCCTAACAGCACAAGGAGGTGGGAGAAAGCAATATGTCTGTGAGAGGGAGAGAGAAAGAAGGAAGCAAAATCAAAAAGCACCCTTGGGTGAGCCCCGGAAGACCTCCAGGGCCCCTCCCTCAATATAAGGCACCTGTACTATCTCTTACCCTCCTGCCATCTCCTTCAGTCTCTCCTTCGAAATAACTTCCCTTGCCTTTCAGGTGTCGTTGTCACCCCCTTCGCCTCTACAAGCTTGCCCCTGAACACAAAGCCTGGCCTCCCAGGAGCCCCTGGCCTCCCTGCCTCTAGTCACATCACTTAAATTCCTATCACCTCTGAGGCAAGCAGGACCTGCTGACTTGTTCCTTCACTACCTCAGTCTCCAGGCTCTTTGCTCAGCACAGCAGGCACTCCTTTACTAACTGCTGAACAAAAAGTCCTTTGCGCTGAGGGGTGACCCTTATTTCCTGTGTGTGGGGGGGGGGCAATTTTCATTTCTAGTCCATTCCAGGATGCACCTAAAAGCCCTATTAACCTACTCTTTCTCCTAAGTTCTCCCCAAGAACAATTGGGCTATGTTTTCTGATATTGAAGAGATTGTAGAAATGGGAATTTTTGGATAAAGAAGGTATTGTATTTTTAAAAGAAATAAAACAATGATTTTCAAAAGCTACAATTTTTGAGTGCCTACTACATGCAGACATATTCAGATGTGTAAACATTTTCAGACACACACATGCCAGCCTGATACAGATGATCATCTGCCGTCTCAACACTAGGAAATCAAGGCCTACGATCACACTGCTAGCGTAGGAGAGAGGCACACTATGAACTCAGGTGTGCCTGACTCCATAGCTCAAGTTGTTTGCCATTATGTCACAGATCAGTTGAGTTCGGGGACCTCTTTTGGTCTAGGTAAAGCCACTTACTAGCTGTGCAATTTGAGTATTTTATGCATTGTATTCTTTCATTAATTACTGAAGTTGGATCAAACTAAGGTCCATCTAGTTCTAACATTTCGTGAATGTAGAAATCTAACACACCACCAGCTGCTGAACTGCATTCTGCACTTGCAGCACGGTGGCAAAAAACAAAGAACAATAAAACAATCCCTGCCCTCAGGCCACTTGTAATGGTGTTACAGTGACAAGGGATAAAAACTGATGAATGTAAGAGTTAAACAGTAGCAAATTCAAAAATACCAGCGTATATGGCAGCACTTGAGAAAAACACCATCATAGCTATTAAAGGACAATAGTACATTTCAACAATGTTTTTCTCCCCCACTCCCCCCAAAATATCTTTTTGCTGCCAGCAGGACAAGCCAGCTACCAGAAGGGATTCCGTCTGTTTCACGGGAAAGCTTTGTTTCTGACAAGTTTCGTAAAGGAAAAAGTAGGCTAGAACAAGCTTTTTATTTCCAACCCACCTTTTCTTCGTTCCCATGAATGAGGAGGGGATACAAATGAAGGCAGGCAGCCAGGGAGAGAAATAATATGGCTGGTGGTTCCTGACCTCTTGGATTCCTGCCGTCAGAGAAGCCCGAGAGGCAACATTTAATTGTGGAAAAACCAGCCTTGCTCTTCTCTTATCTTTTTCCTCTCTGACTTAAACCCACAATTACTGGCAACCCCTAGATTCCGAGTCACTCAGCTGGTGGTGCCAGCGATGGCTGTGTCTGTAGCTGAAAAGCAAAAGGGGAGTCAGATTTTACCTGCCTCCGAAGGCAGCCTCAAGCGAGCAGCCCTAACCCAGCTTTACGACTTCTCCCATTAAAAAGTTCACAGATGCCCTCCCGTCGGGAATACCACCGTGCGAGAAGTCCAAACGGAAAAAAAAAAAGAAAAAGAAATGCGATTTCCAGCTGCTGCATAATACAAAGAACAAGCTACGAATCTCAAATCCTGAATTCCACATTTTATTTCAGCACTAGATAACGTGATTTTCAATTCCTTAAGGCTCAAACTCCAAATTTCTTTGCCTGGCTATCAATGCAACTCACCAACTGCCCCTTCCGTCTTTTAAGAGCTTATCTTTTCTCTCCAATATGAAATTCTTCTGCAGCCTAACAAATGGGCTCTCTGTCCTTCACATACATGTTCTTTCACAGAATTTCAAGGTGGGAAAATAGAGATCTTGGTCCTGGCTTCCTCACCTGCAAACGAGGCAACCCTGGAAAAGTCACTTCACTTCCGTAGTTTCAGTCTGCAGAGCTCTGAGAGGTCGTGTCCCAGATACTTCTACTCTCATCTTAAATTATTATCCTATTCCAAAACATTTTAATTTATATGTTAACACACGTTTACAGTCAAATGTAATTAAACCATGCCTTGTGGTCATATTCTCCTAAGGATGCTGAAAATTCCCCACACCTTCTATTTTAGGGTGTTCTCCCAATTGCTTAAGTGCTGATCAACATGTAATTTGAAACTCATGGGGTCCACTGATATCATGAAGTTAGAGCTCTTACCTAGAGATTCATGGAAAACCTCTGGGGTTTCGGTTGAAACATGAATACAAAATGTCTGAATGGGACTTATGCACATTTTTCTCCGAAGGTCAAGGTCATTGATCCAAAGTTAAGATTCACTGTTCTGAAGTAATGAAAGGCCTATGGCCAGCAACCACCCAGGTCCTTGTGTTGCATATTCAGCCTTGCTGTCCTCCTTTCCGGACTTCTACGTTCTCTCCAGAACTCACACTCCTTTCTGCTCGAGTCCAAGAACAATAATAACTCACCTTTATTGAGCATTTACCATGTACTTAGTATGTAAAAGCTACGTACGTATTATTCTCCTTTCATCCTTAAAACAATCTTACAAGGGTGGCACTGCAATTACATACCTCTGTTTTATAGATGAAGAAAATGGAGTACAAGGAAGTTCATTAACTTATCAAAGGTATCACAAAATTTATAAGCGTCAGGTCAAGAATTTAGCCTAAACACTCTGGTTTCCCAGAACAAAATTTAGCTACTCTTGGACTGTTTCTCTGCCATGATACATTAGTCACAAATTTCAACATCTCCTTGAAGATTCCGCCCTTCAGGACTCGGTTAAAAAATTACCTTCTAAGTTAAGTTAATCATTTCCCCTTCTTTGTTTATGAAATACTCTAGGCACTTAGCACTGAACACATTGGTGTAATTTTTGTTTCTTTCTCTCTGGACTAGACTGTGAGCTCCTAATTAATTATTTTGAGTACATCTTGAGTATTTATACAGCCTGGGGCTATGCTAAGCATGGAGATAAAAAGATGAACAAGATACAGTCACCGCCCTCAAAATTCAGTCTTGCAGGATACAGAAAGGACAAAGAAGGGCCATGAGGTTTTCTGAAACACGTGTATCTTAAATCCTAAGTACAAAAAATGCCAGCACATAGTAGAAGCCCAATAAATGACCACTGAATGAATGAAGGAAGTCGGGAAGAGGGACTTAGAAGCTGGACTGTTGAATTAAAAGATCTACCTTCCCTTTATGAAAACTCTTTGAGGTTATTTATACACTGACTCACCTAAAAACTGCTTCCTGTGTTGGTGTCTATGATACATTTTTTAATGTCAGACTAAAAATACACTTCCAGTACACCAACCCTGTCTGCCTACCCAAGGACTAGAAATGAACACAAGGTAAACACATAACAAAATAAAATACTAGAAAACTCACTCATGTCAACACTAAGCTCACCAACTAACAAAGGGGCATCTTCAAAAATGGTTCATACTTGAGGGTCTGTGAAGTCACCAATTTACAAGGCTGAAGGGATACTCATAAGATTTTTATAAAGCCAAAGAATCTTAAGTGAGTCATGGACTTGCAGCAAAAGAGAGTTAGAGTAGATAGGACCTCAGGAGCCATCTGGTATAATTTCCTATTCAGAGCAGGGAGATGCTCCATAGCACTACAGACAGACTGGAGGCCACTCAAGGCACTGGACTCCAAAGAGCACTTTTGCTTATAACCCCTCTATTTCTCAGCCATAAGACTCTGAACAAGTCTTCAATTTCCTCACTCCGCCAGGGGGCCTGTTGATATGATCAGGTGAAATAAAAGTAATATTATTTCCTAATAAAGTAAATAAGGTCTTAAATAAAATAATGTAGTCTTAAAAGGATTTGGTTGCAGGTAGCAGGATTTCACCTGTACTAGGTAGAGAGAAATCAGCTGGAAAGAGCCTGGGTGGCTCAGTCAGTTGAGCATCTGATTTTGGCTCAGGTAATGATCTCACAGTTGGTGGGTTTGAGCACTGCATCGGGCTCTGTGCTGATAGCTCAGGGTGCAGAGCCTGCTTTGGAGTCTATGTTTCTCTCTCTCTGCTCCTCTCCAGCTCGCACACACTCTCTTCTCTCTCACTCTCTCTCTCTCAAAAATAAATAAACGTTAAAAAATTTTTTTAAAAAGAAAAAAATCAGCTGGAAGGAAACTAGGGTATCTCAAGAAATTTGAGGGCAGAAAGTACTACCAAACCTGTGGGACTAGAACCAAGGAGGAAAATCATCGCTTGTAGTCGTTTATAATTGTACCCCACAGACCTTCACCTCCACTTGTCTCTTTGCACTCGGCGAACCAGCTTTCTGTGCTTCTCCATGCATGTGGTGAGTGATGGCTACCCGGGGAGCCCTCAGGACTTCTCATTTAGATGCCAATGAACGTGGGCCTAGCAATGCTGAATCCCAATGCTGCACAAGAGAGAATCTGACTGCTCTCCTTAGGTCAAGGGCCCATCCTAATCTAATCAGCTGTGGCTGGGGAGTGGATCCTGTGGCCAGTGGCCCACTTAGCTGGTGTGGTGGAAGCCCACACTCTGAGGGAGAGGAAATACGCGAGTTCTGTAAGAAAATGGTATGAAGTCAAAGCAAATGGCTGGCCACAAAGACAAGCATCAGCACCACCCAGTGCAAACTATCGCTATGGTCACTGTCATGATTCTCTCCCCTCCAACCAGCTGTTGCTTGATTACTACCAGTGACAAGCTGCCCCATACTTGAAGAGACAACTTCAACGACGTGACAGCAACTTTTTTTTAAGATTCTGATTTTAAATATCTTGAATATTTAATACTTTAAATTTAAATATTTAAATTAAAATAAATTTATATTTTCAATCTTCCCCCAAATCTTACCTGTAAAGTAGATATAACCTTGCTTGTTAGGTTAGGCCTGAACTTCCCTTATCGCCATATGTATAACAAGTAAGGGAGGAAAGACTGATTCATTGGACAGTAATTTTAGGAAATAACCTTGGCCAGAAAAATTAAAAAACCAGAACCTCTTCTTGCCTTAAAGAATTATTACAACCTCTCCAGATAACACTATTAGCACTAATTCACTAAAGCAAAAAAGGAACTGGAACCATGTCTAGCATCAGTGTGGAGAAAATAGGTAGATATTAAGGGAATTTTTTTTTTCCAGAGTCCCTGGCATTTTTGCAAGTAGAATTCTGCTTTGTTGAATTGGGAGGATTTTCCTTCCCCCATCTAACTTATTTTTGTTTAGAAAAGCATAATCTAGAAAATCGTTTTTCTTCATATTTTCTCAGGGTAACCAAAACTGAGGTATGATTCTGGGGAAAATAACCTCACATTAGCTATGTGATGACTGACTGGCATTTAAATACTGACAAGAATATCCAAAGTCAGAAGAGGAGGTAAAAAAAAAAAAGAAAAAAGAAAAAAAGAACCCTGAAAACTCCTTATATATAGTGGGGGTGCTATCAAGAAGGAATCTGTTGCTGCTAGCTGCTTTGCTATTCACATTCTTCATTGATGTCACCAGGACTTATTTTAGTAACCAGGATATACTTGTTATGGATGCAAAGAGAATCTCCTCGTTTATATTCTAAACTCAGAGCAGGAAATCAGACACGTGGGTGATCTGCAGCTGTGGTACTATAAACAGATCTAGACTGGACTACATTTGCTGAACTACAGATTGGGAGATTTAAAAGAGAAAAACAGAAAATGCACCATGTGAGAAAGACCAGTGCAACTTCTGTCCACGAATATTTGGGTGCTATTTGGTAGAGGGCTCCCTAACCTGTGTATGTTGTATACTTGCTGCTATGTACCATCCACCTACCTACGTGGTTGATGTACAACTAAGAGATCCTGCTTCGTCCTCAGCCAGCTACGCTACAGTGGGCAAGCATCTCAGGGTATAAGGTTTCTTCATCCAGTAAATTAAGGGATTAGTCCTTTAACATTTTGGCGTCAAGTACCCAATTTGAAAACTTGACAAAAGCCACAAACCCTCTTACTTTAAAAATAGATATATAAAAAATATGACTGGAATTTTATGTAGAATACCAGGGGGCTTGCCTGGCCCTTGAAATCTACCCATAAGGCTTCTTGGTTGAAGAGTACTAGACTAACAGCATTTTATAGTTCCTTGCAGTGCTCAAAGTCTGCAGTCACACAGTTGATGTTTAATAACAATTATTGTCAATTATTCAAACCATAGATGAGTAAGATTTGTTATGACTAGAAACCGACCTGATACAATCTACTTTCCAATGTTAAATTGACCCATAAGCCAATGAAGGACTGGAAGGAAATAGGAGGGAGTGGATATACCAAACTATAAACATTAATTTAAAAATCATGGGAAGGTTTTAGAGAAGCCCAACTCTGTTTCTAGGCTATATTTCTTCTCTTGGATATACATAACACAAAACCCTTGAGCCAGACAATGGAGATCCGGAGAGTTTTATAGTGATGCTATCCAAGTAATGAGCTTACCAATAATCACACCCAAATAAAACAAAGTCAAAGTTTCCCATGTTCCTGCCAATATAAACTTGTTCACAATGGTTAATTCCAAAGTTGTGGCTGAAGAGTCCCTCAAAGGGAAAGATAATCCATAAATGAAGGCAAACAAACATGATGTTCTTAATCTCCACTGTCCTGGTTTATCAATGGAATAATGGTCTTGCCCCCCCATGATTTTAGGATTTTAGTTTCTTTCTATCCGAAGTCAGTAGGTAAGACAGATTTACACTAGAAAATTCTAGGTTCTTTCCTTGGGGGCACAGGACTCCATAAGAAGAAAGCCAATTGGCCACATAAGCTCATCTCAAATATTGACAACCTCCCTATCTTTTACCCATCTCCTCAAGCCTCACATTTAAGTCTCCTGGATCTTTTTGCTGGACCTTTTTGCTGTATTTTGGGCTTTTTCAGTTTATCTTTGTTGGGGAGGAGGGGGAAGAGGGCAGAGGGAAAATTTGAAGTCATTTTTGCTCACATTGACTCTGATGAAGGTAGGTAAAGAAATGTAAAAGGTAACTAAAAAATTACTGGTGACACCAGCCTGTAATAAAAACTATCCAATCGGAAATGTTTCTTAAAAACAGAGACTGTCACATGGTCATGACTCAAATAGGGTCTCTGTTTGAAAGGAATGGGAGGGTAGAATTAGATTTCTTCTCAGTAGTTGCTTCAACATATTTTGTTAAAAAAGACTATCTGATAAAGCATGGAACTCCAGCCACGTGACCATTTTACCAAAGGCCTGGTTCCATCATTAGCAGTTGTAGTTCTATGGCATATGGAATCCTCTCCCCCATTAAGCTCTCTTTGTGGAGTGTTCCCACAAGGCATCTGGAAACCCAGATTTAAGAACCAAGATGAAGAACATTAGATTCGTGCTAATGGCTAAGAATAAGTTCACAGACTTTCTTCCTTTTATAAATTCATCCCTACTCATTCTGGATAACATGACTGTTTTTTATAGTCAACAGATTGTTCTTTTGTTCTAATTGTCTTCGTGTGGTGTCTACCTAACATTCCATAATAGGTGTACAAATGGAAGAGCACAATCACTTCATAAAAAGTTAGGCAGGACTCTCACCTATCGAACTTGAAAACTGGGTAATATTATCATTCTAATTTTTTTTTACTAAAAATATGTTTTACAGAAATGTTTGCAGTTTGAGAGAAGAAAAATCACTTGTCAGTTACAGAAATAATTCCATCATTTCATGTAGTCATTTGCAGTAATGAAACAAGAAAATAAGACTTAACACTCGATCTCAGTGTACAGCACAGAGCTCAAGGCAAAACAATGACTTCATTACCTAAGAACAGCATAGACATGCTGGCTTTTCCTAACCCACAGCATTTACCATTATTTCTTCAGCATAAGGAATTTTCAAACTCCTTAAAATTCTAGATTTACTACTCAACACAGATCAATACATCTTGAGGCTCTCTGCCAATGAATCCTCAGTGCTTCTACTTCAACAGCCTGTAGATTTGAAAGTGGGGTAGAGACATGTCAAAAAAAAAAAAAGGTTTCTTTGATCTCCGCACCCAGGTTCCTCAAAAGAAGCCCCATGGGAGTCTGGGGTTACACTAAGTATGTGACTTGCAGTTGTAATCAGTAGAGTGAAATTCCTTTTTACAAGTGGGCACCATCTTAGCCAATCTAAACCTGTCTTTCACAAATACATACATAAATTGAGTGACTGATAATACACTTCAAAAAGAATGAGATACACCCAGTTTAGAGGATATTTTCAAATAATGGAATCTGGGTGTCACAGAAAAATCTAAGCCCATCACACAGATAAGCATTCATTTTTCACAATGATTAACCATATATTCAGATGCCAGATGTTTCAGCTCACTTTTCTCTGACACTCTTTTGGGTACTCACATTCCCTCCATTTCCTCTATGTAGTAAAAACTGGAAGTCCCCGTGTCCCATATAACTCTAGAGAAGCACCATGTTTGTGCCCAGACAAACAGGTTAATTCCAAGGCTTTGAAGTGCTCAGGTAAAATGTCAGCAACAACTCAATCACAGATTTTTGACAGATAGGTCTGCTAGGAATTTGTCATTGGTATTCACTGAAAGGTCAATTTCTCCTGTTTCCCAGAATTTATAGGTCTCTAGATTCCCTTCAATCGGCCTCCCCTCCCCAGCTCTTACAGCCTATTGTTTTAATACTATCACCACTTCAAAGCTGAACCAGCTACTACTTTTCATACATATCACTGTAGGGCAGTTGTAGGTTTTAAAATGTTTAGGTTTAAAAGGGGTTGTGTTTAGGGGCGCCTGGGTGGCTTAGTCGGTTGAGCATCTGACTTTCGCTTAGGTCATGATCTCCCGGTTGGTGGGTTCGAGCCCCGTGTCGGGCTCTGTGCTGACTGCCAGATCAGAGCCTAGAGCCTATTTCAGAGTCTGTGTCTCCCTCTCTCTCTGACCCTCCCCTGCTCACGCGATCTCTCTCTCTCTGCAAGAAATAAAAAATAAAATAAAATAAAATAAAATAAAATAAAAGGGCTTGTGTTTAAACAGAAAAGGGGTTCTGTTTAAAATTGCTTTTTCTGGGGACCCTGGGTGGCTTAGTCGGTTGAGCGTCCGACTTTCGCTTAGGTCATGATCTCGCGGTTCATGGGTTCGGGCCCCGCGTCGGGCTCTGTGCTGACTGCCAGCTCAGAGCCTGGAGCCTGTTTCAGAGTCTGTGACTCCCTCTCTCTCTGACCCTCCCCTGCTAACGCTGTCTCTCTGTCTCTCCTAGAAATAAATAAAAAACATTAAAATAAAAATAAATAAATAAATAAATAAAATTGCTTTTTCAAACATGGATTACCTTTTTTACATAACATACATGGACTATCTTCTTTGTCAATAATCAAATATAATATATACATTCTTTAACCACTTTTGTCACTATAATGATGACATTATAGGAATCAATCTGATGAAATCTTAGAACAGATTAAATAATGACAAGCTTTTAAAGGGTAAGTCAATATTTTCCAGTTTCTGAGGGATTGTCAAGATTTCAAATTTTAGCTAAAACCTGTATCACCTTAAACGGAAAAGTCTGAAAAGAATATACATTTAACACCAAATGACTGAAAGTCATTTAAAATATATAATTCTTGGGGCATCTGGGTGGCTCAGTTGGCTGAACATCTGACTCTTGATTTCAGCTCAGGTCATGATACCAGGGTCATGAGATGGAACCCCATGTCAGGCTCCATGCTGAGTGTAGAGCCTGCTTAAGATTTTCCTTCTCTCTCTCCTCTCTCCCTCTGCCCCTCTACACCCCTTGGTGTTCTCTCTCTCAAATTAAAATACAGTACAATACAATACACAATTCTTAGATTATTTTATCTACTCAAAGACTCTTCAAAGGTAGGTATATTATACATATATATATATATATATATACACACACACACACACATATATATATGTATATACACACATATATATAAAATAAAAATTTTACATATAAAATATATAAAATCTCTTCTTATTTGAAATCTGGAACTCATTTCACAGACTGTCTAAGAAAGCTTAAAGAAAAAAAACAGAATTGGTCCTGACTTTTCCTTACATTTGAGGTAATACTGTTACAGCTGAATCTTTGATAAATAGGAAGTTATCCACATTTAATAGGATCTTATTTACCACATCTCTGATCCCTTTTCTCTTGTCCTACTTCTTGCTGCCAGAAAGGCATCCAAACTAATGATAAAATATAAAAAGTAGACAGCAGTCTCATGGGTTAACATAAGATCAGAGAAAAACATAGACCTACAGTGTCTTATGAATATTATAAATAAAAATCTCTATATAAGCAGACAAACCACTGTCCATAAACAAAGGTATAGAGAATAAATGTAAGGAAAAAATATTCCCACAAACCTAACATGTAACCTTCTCCTATTAAAGTTAACAGCTCTCACCTATGGCTACTGCCCCAAAAAAGTATTTTTTGACCTGGTTTTCTTGCTGGCCCTATGGTGTCAGTTATTTTATACATTCATTGAAGGAACTATTAATTTCTGATCTTAATTTTTTAATGTGTCCCTATTAGGTATGGGCCCTCACATTACAAGAAATTTAACAGTTTTTTTAAAAGATAAGACTCTTCGGTACAATCTTTTTTCTGGATGAGGGTATAAACTATATTTTGGAGGCAGAATACATACTTGAGAGGGGGAAAAAACAGACATTCAAATTCATTTACATATAAAAATGTTTTAGTTAAAGCCTCACCACTGAAGGCATTTTTAATATTTAGAATTAATATTTGCTGGGAAGTAATTCATTTGTGAAGTTGTTAAAATATAGAATAGGTTCTGATCACCAAATAGGGTATGTGTGTGTGTGTGTGTGTGTGTGTGTGTGTGTGTGTGTGTGTGTTGGGAGGGGGTATCCCCATATCCAAAAATTCTCTGACACCAGCAAAGTATCTTACCACACAACACACAACTCAATTCTGACACTATCTAAATGGAGATGGCATCTAATACCACAGGGTAAGGGCTCAGTCCCACAGTGTCCTCTGCTTTATAGACACCAATCTTAAGCCCAGGGTGTTACCTGTACTTCTGACCAACTGGCTATAAAATTAGAGGTTCCCACAAGACCCTACTTGAGTTTAATTTGCTAGAGCAGGCCAAAGAATTCAGAAAACCCATTAACTCACTAGATTACCAATTTATTACAAAGGATATGAATCAACAGCCAGATCAGAGTTACATGGGGCAAGGTCCCTAGTGAAATTCCTTCTTGAGGGCACTTGGGTGTCTCAGTTGGTTGAGTGTCCTACTTTGGCTCAGGTCATGGTCTCGTGGTTCATGAGTTCAAGCCCTGGCACAGAGCTTGCTTCAGATTCTCTGCCTCTGTCTTTCTCTGCTACCTCCCCATCCCTCTCAAAAATAACCATGAAAGAAAGAAAGAGAGAGAGAAAGAGAGAGAGAGAGGAAGGAAGGGAGGGAGGATGGGAGGGAGGGAGGGAGGAAGGAAGGAAGGAAGGAAGGAACTCCTTCTTTCCTCACAAAGCTTGGGGCCCAGCAGGGTAGCATAGGAGGTGTTCTGGTTTTCCAACCTGGAAGCTCTCTGAAATCCCTTCCTTTGGGGTTTTTATGAAGGACTCATTATATAGACACAATTGATCAAATCTTTGGCTATTGGTGACTGAGTCGACCTCCAGCTCCTCTCCCCTCCCTGAAAATCAAGAGTGGCACTTTCAGCACCCCTCTGTTCATACTTGGTTCCCCTGGTAACCAGCCCCCACCTTTGGGGTGCTTTCCAAAGGTTGCCTCATTAATATAAGCCCAGTTGTGGTGGAAAGGGCTTGTTATGAACAAGACACCCATTTCACCCTTACGGATTGATGCACCAAATATTATTACAAAAGATGTTCCCGTTGTTCTTATCACTCAGGAAATTCCAACGGTTGTGGGAACTGTGAGCCAGGAACTGTGGGTAAAGACCAAATATATATATGAAGTATATTTTGGTGATATGAATGACCAAATATGTATTTCTTATAAATCACAGTGTCACAACATTGCATATTCCTCTCATTGTAGCACATATCTTTCTTTTTGGTAAGTCAAATGTCATTTCCCAAACACTGTCTTTCCCAACTCCTTAAAAGAACATGTTTTGTTCAGTCTTGTATCCTCAATACTAAGTGTTTAGCATATGGTTGGGACATAATAAAGTTTGAATGAGTGAATGAATAAATGTGTTACGCAACCAATGACGAAGACAACAGGCAAGAGAACATGGACATGTGATATACAAAATACACCACTGAATGCTAAAGTCTGTTGTGCAAATCTGGACCTTTATATCAGCCATTCCTTCTATCTTGAATGTTCTTTTATTTGTCCCCACCTTCACCCTCAACTCCTGATCTGGGTTTTCACTCTTTGACACTCACTTTAAATATCTATTTGCTCACTTCTACACACAAAAACACACACACACACACACACAAGCACGTGCATGCCAAGGAAGTCTTCCCTTTCCATGTTCTAAAGTCTTTTCTTTGTATTTCCACAGCCTCCTGTGCACACCTTGGTTGCAGCCCCTAGCACATCATACTGGAATGATTATTTGCTCATCATTGCCACTTGACTATAAACCCCTTAAAGTACAGTGTCTTCATCTGTATCCAGATGTCTAGCTATCAGCACAATCCCTAGTGGTAGTAGGCACTCAATGACAGTTTGAAATAAATGGGTAAGAGACTGAATGAATGGAAGACGCTCTCCATTCTGGAAAGACATCTTAGCATATCTTTTTGTTCCCAATAATTGGTCAATCAAGCACATATATTGGTAACTCCTATACAAAATGAAATTAATGATTATATATTGAGATTATTGCTTATACAGGAAAATTAGAATTGGAAATAGTGCTGCTTTAATCCATGGACATGCCTCAGCAGAGAGGATTCCAACACACCTTTTCTACTTTCCATCTCACCCTGGATGCTGTGTCAGTAAAAAATGTTTTCTTCCTAGAGGCTCTTGGGTAGTTCATTGTTTGAGCATCCGACTCTGGCTCATGTCATGATCTCATGGTTCGTGAGTTTGAGCCCCGCCTCAGATCCTCTGTTCCCTCCGTCTCTGTACCTCCCTCACTTGCTTCTTTCTCAAAAATAAATAAATAAATAAATAAATAAATAAAGCATTTTTTAAAAAGTGTTTTCTTCCTTCTCAACCTATGTTTCCCTATACTGTTTCTCAGATGCCACACATGGATTTGTCTTCCAGAAATCATCCAATAATCTCCTGCTCATGCAATGTTTATATGTCCCATGCCCACAAAATCCTTTAAAAAAATTTTTTTAATGTTTTTATTTATTTCTGAGAGAGAGAGAGAGAGGGAGAGAGAGAGCGTGAGCAGGGGAGGGTCAGAGAGAGAGGGAGATACAGAATCTGAAACAGGCTCCAGGCTCTGAGCTGGCTGTTCTTGGGTTCAAGCCCCATGAGATTATGACCTGAGCCAAAGTCGGATGCTTAACCGACTGAGCGACCCAGGTGCCCCCATGCCCTCAAAATCCTGAACTACAACTCAGTAAGCTAAAAACAAGCAAACAAACAACCCTGGTTTTGTGAGAAAATGGGTTAGTATTCCCATATTGACAGGGATCTTGACTAATATGATGGCTTTTCTCAACATGGGACCATTAAGAAATCCTCAAATCACTCTGCTGGGATGAGCTCCTTCTTAACACTAGAAAGGTGGGGAAGCTTAGTGTTTCGTGCAAGGCTTTGAAGACAGCCTGCATGGGTTTGACTCATAGCCCTTCAACTCTCTTACCTTCTGACCTTAAGCAATCTCACTGATGCCCAAGGTTTCTATCTGTAAAATGAAATAATAAGACCTCCTCACAAAACTGCTAGGAATATGAAATAGATTAGTAGGATATTCAAAAGAGTGCCTAGCAAGTAGTAAGCAGTTGGTAATTTTCTGCCATTAATATTTTCATTTTACTGTTATTAGAACTGGCTCTGAAAGAACCTGAAGAGAGAAATGTCCAAGGGACTAAAGGGTAAGAGAGGACACTTACGGATTTGGTTGTTCAGCTTGAATGCAATGTCCAGCTGCAGGATAAACAGCATGAATTGGAACCAAGGACTCATCTCCATGGAAGGAAGGGGAATGTGGACAGAAAACACAATGTCATTGGCTTCGATTTCCCTTGGGATTGCTTCCTCGATGTCTCGGATCTTGTCGCATTGGTTGGGTCCCCAAGGCATTAGCCATTTTGTCTTGTGATGGTTTTTACGGACATCCACACATTTCACTGACATGTAGGATACTGCCGTTGTGGGCCCTGGAGCTGAAAAGAAAATGTTTTTCTGTTTTAGAAAAATCATCCACTGAAGTACTCATCTTTTGGCCAACATTTGTACCCAGTTTTCATATTGCCTTCTATAATTGGGATCAGCAATATCTAGGGATCCCCCCAAAACCAGGTGAGGATCCTTTAGTGACCTCCACAGGTATCATAAAGTATTTCTGAGTCTTCCCATTATGTCCTCAATCACCATCATTTTTGCTGAAAGAGTATATTTGTAACAACTTTGGTTCCTTACTCCAAACAAATGTCACAAAAAGCAGCTGTGCTTCAGTTCCCACCAGCTTAGAGGCCTCTGGGACTTTTACAGAGCGCAGTGTTTGAAATCAGAAGACCTGTGTCTGAAGCCTGGTTGAACAATTTACTGTCAGTTTGTCTTGGGAAAATTGGTTAAATCTAGTGGTTTCAGGACACTCATCTGAGAAACGAAATCGTTAGTTTCTAAGATTGACCAAGACAGCTGGTTTCTAAGATTCTCGCCTTAGTTCTAACATTGCTTTTGACCGAAAGAACTCTGCTGACCTCAGGCTCTCACTTAGTATGGTACCTATCAGAGGTAGACACTGAAACACTAACTGCTACTTCAGAGATATACAAAAGCCATGCTTTTGATCTGTGCATTTCAAAAGAGATCATCACATTTGAACTGTGTAACATTAAAAAACAGTTTTGTGATTGTAAAATGGTTATATGATTATAAAAAAAATCTGCAAAATACAGAAATTTTAAAGTACAAAAACATTTACCCAAAATCCCACTAGAGGGAAGTAACCACTATTGGAAAAATATCAAAATATTGTCTTTTCTACGAGTGTAATTAGATGAAAAATTATAAATGAATTCTATAACTTTAAAATACATACATATTAACATATTTTTCTATAAAATAGGATCACATCATACATAGGTTTGTAGCTTTTTCTTTTTCTTCACTTAAAGAAGCAGAATAGTTCAGTGGTGAGTACCAGCAGCTCCAGGCCAACCTGCCTGGTGTCCCATACTGGTTCCCTAATTCCTACCTGTGTCACCACTAACTCACACTAAGAAAGTTTTGGGTGAATTACTAAAGCTATCTGTGTAGTAATTTTTTTATCTCTTAAATGGCAATAACAACAGTATTATGAGTCATTGTATACATTAAACAAGTTAACATGAAAAGTATGTATTGTGAACAGTGCCTGAGCACAAGAAAAGTACAAGAATTAGCTATTACATGTTTATAATTAAAATTTTTTAACTAATGTCTGCAAAATAATCAGTCACGATATACCTAAATTTAATCTCCTCAAAATCCCCCTGGCTTGTAAAGGTTGTCTATAAATAATTATTTACCTAATATTTTTTGCTAGTAATTTACCTTAACTTTTTTATTTGTTTATGGCATATTTAAATCTAGAGAAGTTCCAAATTTATGTAGAATGTCTCTTTTGCTTTATGTTTTCCCCACGCTTTTGTGCTTAGACTTTTTTTACATTCACATTCAATAAACAGTCACCTTTATTAATTTCTAGTTATCTTTTTACAATTTCTTTTTTTGAATATTTACACCACATGAAATTTGTTTGGTGTAAAAGATGAAGTGAGATTCTAAGTTTTATTTTTTCTATATATTTAAATTATTCTTTATTGAACAGACTCTCCTTTCTTACTGATTTAGGATATTACTTCTATCTTATGTATACCAATAGATGTTTTTGGACAATCTGCTCTATTTCATGTACTGGACTGTCACTTCATAGCTCAATACAACATTGTTTTGAATCCAATAAAATGATGGTTTGTATCAGTATCTGGTAGAGTAAATCCTCTCCCCAAATCCATTCAAGTTTATCCTTTTTATCCTTTTGCTGGAATTTGACTGAAATTACATTAAATCTACAAATGAATGTGAACAGAATTGGCATGCTTTCCCAACATTTAGTTTTCCTATCCAAAAACAATGATTGCTTTCCCATTTAAATGGACTCCAATTTTATATTTCTTTGAAAATTTTCATCATGTGGGTCCTGCTAGTTCAATATATTTTTAAAAAGTATTTATAAAACTTATAAGATGAGCAGGGAAAGGAAAACATTCTAAGTTAGGGAAGTTTAAATATGTTTAATTCTGTGCATATTATAATTGGCATACTGTGTTTTCAGACCTTTTAGGAACAGAAATCACTTCTTTGGTAATAGAGATCAGATAACAACTAGAGAAATATGTAAAGCAAGAAGAAAGTCATTTAGGAGGCAAAAGTGTACATTATTAATATTTGCCCTGCTTTTAATGCTCAAATACATATTTTTGTATCCCTAAATATCTGTTCTAATGGTAAATTCTGAGTAGTCAAATGTTATGTTTGCAGAGTTGGGGCAATGTCTACTAAAACATACCCAAAAACATAGTATGACTGAACTCTAGATGAAAGTCTTTCAGTACACTACAGAGTCCCCACTAATCCACGCAAGGGAAGGCTTTCTTTAAAACCCAAAGCTGTATCACAAAGACATTTTATACCTAATCCACCTAAAATCAGACATCTAGCTTATTAGAAATATGAATCAATCAAACTTTGGTTATCCTGACTCAGCCAAACAGCCCTCTGACATTAGAAAAACTAAATGGCACATTTAACTGAATGCTTTTTAATGTGGCTGGAGAAAGAAACAGGGAGACAAAAGTCATGAATTCTATTTTTGGCTAACATACTCAAACTGACTATTTGCTGCAGAAAATAGTTACTACATTTTAAAACTTCAATTCTTCTAAAATGAACCTAACCTTTTTTCATTTCTTTCCTCCCCCCACCTTTGAAAAACAAGTCTCTCCCTCCTTAGACCAAAATGAAAAATAACTAGCTGAGTTCCTCAGCTAAGCTCCAAAACCACATTCCAAACTTAATAACAGAGAAGCTGAACACTTTACGGGCACAAAGGCTGCATTTTTAATGGACACAGTGAGCGCCTGCCTTTGTAGCGGCCTGAATTATTTTCATTCTTTCATTAGTCTAGTGTATCTTGCATAAAGAAAAAAAATCCCAGGAATACTAATATTTTCATAAATCTCATGGCAATGAACTTGAGAAGCCTCAAGTGCATTTCAAGTTATACTATGGTAATCACAAATATTTTTTTACACTTGAATAAATAAATAAATTGCATAACTTAAACACCTAAAGATAATTCAACATTTTCAATTTTTCCAGTAATGCTCAAAAGGCAAAATATTTGTATTGTTTGAGAAAGTAAAAAAGACATTCTGATATTCAAACATGGACAGTTGATGTTCTCCCACTAAAATATTTCCAACTTAAGACAACTTCCTCCAACAGTTAAAAGTGAATTCCAGGTGTTTCTTTATGTAGAAAATCTATCAAAGTAAACTTAAAGCAAAGCTAATAGCTTGTAGAAAGTGTTTTTACTAGCTGTAGCCAAAATTGTGACTACATGATCATAAAAGTGTCTAAAATTTAAAAAGTTTAATTTCTATCTTTATATTTAAAAAAGTATGAAGGATATTACTGTGAGAGAAAAGAATAAAATAGAAAATGTTGACATTTTCTGCAACCTTTGAAGGAGCCACAATTAACTAACAAGTATATGTAATGAATGCCCTACTTAGTCACTAGCATGGTTCTAGGGATTAATAGAGTTTGTATATTTAAGAAGCGGCTGGATGGATTCACATCAACAAATTGAGTCATGTTTGCTCAGGTGAAAGCTAAAAATAACCACTTCTCAGTATTCTTAGGATAGTAATGCAAAATCACCCAGCTGCCTCAGCACACATTACAAATGTCCCCTCTACCCATCCATAACATTTACTCAAGAAAAAAAAAAAAAAGACCAAAAGCTATTTTAACATCAGTGCAATTTAGTAGTCAGAGCAATCCGGTCAAATATGAATTTACCTAGGCACTGTGAATTGGTTAACTGGTGGTAGCTAAAGAGAGCATTTAGATCACGCACAGAAGTCATAAAACCATGAGTTATTCACTGAAAAACTGACCCATTTTGAGTTCAGTTCCCTTTACTATGTCAAACATAGGCCATTTTTTCCTTCCTTATCTGTACTTCAACTGCCAGTATTTTTGGCCTCCACCTCTCCACTACGGTACAGGAATTGTGAAATGTGATACTATGTGACATTTAACTTTAAAGGGATATGAAATCAATAAGACTTCTAACTCAAGGTTTTGAAAAACTGCACAAACTCATCTTGAAGCTTCTTTGAAAATCCAGCAGCTCCTCAATTACATATATTACAAAGTTTCATACTACATTCACCAAATATTCTTAAGTACCTACTATGCGCTAGGTACTGTTCAATGCTATGGTGAACCCAACAGACATCAGCCTTCCAGCCATGTGGAATGTACAAATGATGGGGTTAACAGGCAATAAATAATTCACAGTAAAAAGTAATTATAATTTTGGATGCTACATTTACCCTGGCATTACCTGAGAAAGGGCAACAGAAAGATACTTGGGAGGTAAGAGAAATGAATTCACTAGAATGAGGTACAAATTCCAGTCATCATTACAACATAACCTTGAGTAAAAATGTAAGTGAACAATGACTAAACCTGTACTCCTTTTGGAACAATATTCATTGACTCCAGTCAGCTTCCTGTTATAGCATCTCAAATGGCTGTCCAGTTTACAAATTACCATCTAGCCAACCACTACCGCTATCATGCTCAAAGTTGAGTCAACATCAAATCATTAGCCCCTACTCCCTCCAGAACCCGTAATTAAAGAGTTGGACAGAGATACAAGACTTAGCTGCCTCCTAGAAAAGTTAAAATAAAATTAAAACAACATGCTAACATGACACATGGTCTCCGTTTAAGCCAACACAGACTATTTCTTTCTTTGCTTTATTACAAGTAAAGAAGGTTCCTTTAGCAATTATCTAGGAGTATCACTATTATGTGGGCATTGTGCTAACTAAAGACAGAGACAAATGACAGACAGTCCCAGACCCCGAGTTGTGGGTCACAGTCGAGTGTGGGAGGGTGAGAAGTTGGCAGAGAAGTACATCCTGATTGAAACTTGTTAGGACAGAGGTTTGCGCAGGATGCACCAGATGTAAAGAGAGGTGGAGGCAGGGGTACTGCTTCAGAAGGCCTGGACTTTGCCTTGAAAGAGAGCAGGTGTCAGTTGGCCAGAGGAAAAAGGGGGACAGCCAAGTGAGGAAGACACTGAAGAAGAGCATGTGCCAGATCACAGGATATCTAGCATATCACAGTAAGCTCTGCAGATGTCTGAGTTTAAGTATTAAAACTTATAAAGAGATCATTTGATAGTTGAAAATGTAGCATCAGCCTAACTTTGTGTGCTTTCTCTAATTAGCAGCATCATCCTACTAGGGTGCTTTGGCTTCAGCTCCCTACCATCTCTGTTCCACTCTGCAGAGCAACGTAAGGAAGAAAAATAAAAAGATCCACAGATAACAAAGCGTTTGTATTTAGAGGGCTCTTTCCTTCCAAGACATCATCTCTGTCCTGTAGGTAGCCATGAGGCCAGCCATGAACTCTCCTGGAAAGAGAAGGAGGAAGGTGACAGGGAGGGAACAGAAAAGGTCTGCCTTCTACCCTGGCAACTTGGCCTCCAAGGAGTCTTTGAAGTCTAGATCACCTAAACCAGAGGAAGAACATCTTCTTGCAACAAAGGTGCTATTCAAAGATTGATCTTCCCTGGGCTACAAGGGGAAGCAGTGTGCAAACAGACCAGTTAAAAGGGTAAGTCATGGGGCACCTGGGTTGCACAGTCAGTTAAGCACCTGACTCTTGATCTCAGCTCAGGTCATGCTCTCACAGTTCATGAGTTTGAGCCCTGCATTGGGCTCTGGGCTGATGGTGCAGAACCTGCTGGGATTCTGTCCCTCCTTCTCTCTGCCCCTTCTCCAGTTGTTTTCTCTCTTGCTCTCTCTCAAAATAAACAAACTTAAAAAAAAAAAAAAAAAAGAAAACTGCATGTAAAAAAATAAGGTAAGTCATGTTTACAAAGATTAATAATCAGAACCCCTCAGCTTGAAAAATGATTTTAGGTAAAAATGATCAAACATTTAAGAAATATTTCAGAGAATTTTACTTTCACCATAGCAATTAGCTAACAGAAATGAAAACAAAACTATACACCCCGATTTAAACAATGTACACATAATTGCTAACAGATACCATCTTCTGACTCAAGGAGAGTTGCTTTAACTCTTGAAATCTAATGACAGTCAAAAATCTGCTGTCATGATCTCCACACCTATAACAATACAAATGCTTGTTTATTTATCTGTTTTTTATAATGTCATTTATTTATTTTCTACCTCATTCCTAAAAGATTTTGGATAGATGTTAGAAAGTTGAAAGTAGATATTAGACTTCATTTTTAAAAATCTTTTTAAAATATTTATTTCTTTTCAAAAAAAATTAATACTTATTTATTTTTGATGGGGGGAGGTAGAGAGAGGGGGAAACAAAGAATCTGAAGCACGTTCCAGGCTCTGAGCTGTCAGCACTGAGCCTGATGTGGGCTCGAACTCATAAACACCACGAGATCATGACCTGAGCCAAAGTTGGACACTTAACGGACTGAGCCACCCAGGCGCCCCAATGTTTATTTATTTCAGAGGGAGTGAGAGAGACAGAGCATGAGTGGGAGAAAGGCAGAGAGAGAAAGAGAGAGACAGACAGACAGACACAGAATCTATAGCAGGCTCCAGGCTCTGAGCTGTCACCACAGAGCTGGAAGCAGGGCTCAAAACCATGAACTGTGAGATCATGACCTGAGAGCCAAAGTGGGACGTTTAACCAACTGTGCTACCCAGGTGCCCCAAAACTTTATGTTTGTTTTAATGTTTAACCGTGAGATCATGAACTGAGCTGAAGTCAAAAGTCAGATGTTTAACTGAGCCACCCAGCCACCCCTAGACTTTATTTTAAAAGAAGAATTAAGCTGATTTAAAAGGACAGGATTAATGTTGGGGGGGCACACTAAGAATTACTTGGCTGCAGTCCATATCTAGAAAAGTAGAGGACAAAAGCAGTCACTGGATAATGTAAGTCCCCACAATGTACATCTGGGCTACAGAGCTAAAGGTAGCTGAAAACTACTTTTCACTTTGTAATGTAGAGAAACTTCCACTGCTTCACAATGAAACAGATTTATAATTCATTAAAGATTATATACTTAAATTGGTTCTATGCTTTGCCTGTCTGAATACCTATGTTCGCCCTAATGAGAACTTATATGAAACGTATTGGGTATTCAGGCCCTGGGATAACTCCAGGGAGTGTTGAAGATTTTTTGATGTGCCTCAAGGAAGGGAGGAGAAAAGAAGAGGAAAAGGAACATAGGTGGCAGAAACCAAAGAGACCAGATAAATTTCTGTTATTTGAGCAAGTACAGTTTTTATTCAAAGGTCCCCCAAAGCACTTATTTAACCTAAAAGAAACTTCAGCTTAATTTAGAAATTAGCTTTTAAATGTGTTAAATTGAGTTCCCTCAGAGATTCTCCCTCCCTTTCTCAAGCTCAAAAACCTCCTGCTTTATTTCTAGTTAAAAGGAAACATGTGAGATATACTGTACAAATGAAGTAGCCAGATCATATTATCTGGTTGAGTTGGGACGTTTTTAGGCAACTAGCAATTCCTTGAGCCAATTCTGCTTATTGTTCCCTCCAGGTCAGTTCCTAAAGAGATTTCTTAGTTATCTGCTACAGCAGGTATACAAGTTGTAAAATGTCCCAGAATAATGACAGCTTCAAAAGTTCTAGCTAAAGAAAGTGTAAATACTTGTGTTAAACTGACTTAGTGCTTTGGAATTAACTGAGTCAGTCTGCTAATTCCTTTCCTGAAATTGCTCTGAAGTTACAATGGTCAGACATTCACTCCACTTCTGCTGCTGACTTTGAAAATGAAATTCTCCTATACTACAACCATATCAATTAAACCTCACTAGATTACTAAGTGAAATATTATTTCACAATTCAATCTCAATTACTGGGCAACTGAAAGTGGGTCTACAGGGCCAAGACGTGGAGAAGTGATTTTCTGAATTATCCTAGCTATGCCCTAGTGCATGTAATGGGGTATGCTAAGTGAAATGTAATTCGTTCTTGCCAGCAATTTTCAGTAAGTAGTTAATTATGCTAACATCTGTTCTAGGAAAGCTAAATTTTTAAACACAGCAGAACATTCCTCTACACTAAACTACTACCACCAAAATACACACACACACACACACACACACACACACACCACACAGCCGAGCTGAATGCAAAGTAATTTGTACCGTACACACAAAAGTCAAGCACTTACTTACAAGTAGTTTCCTACCTCATAAACTCGTGAATAAATGATACAGCCATTTTGACAGCAAACTTTCAGAAACTGCAGCAAATGCTCATATAATTCATTCTAATTTTAAAAATATTGAAAAATATTACGTTTTACATTTTAGGCTAATGAAGATTTTAAATGCTTGACCTGCAAACTCAATTGTTGCAGAACCAAAGATGTAACAGCTTTGAAGAAAAGAAGAATTACCCTATGTTTGTTAGAACCTATGCAGCAAGCAAGCCCTGCCACTTGGCTTCCATTATTTGCCTGGCGTGGATCCTGTGGAAATGAGGAATGTTGGAACTGAGAGGAAAAAAATTAGAGTGCTTTGGGACATAGAGCCAAACTCTTACATAGTATCTGAAATGCTGTGGTAAACATGAAATTACTTTAGGCTCAAGACTGGTGTAGTGTGGGGGTGGGGGTTAAAAACATTTATGAAAAAAAATGAAATGCACATAAACAACTTGGCGCAAAAGGACACATAAATCTACTGACCATTAGACACACTAATTGGGAGAGAAATCCCAAATCCTGAATTCAGATTAAAAACCTGACCCTCACCTTTAACATGTAGCAGCAAAGAGAGACTACATCAATTCAATGTAAGTACATCAAATGACTTATTCTAACCTCTGTCTGTGAAAAATGTCTGCAATTACTCTTTCTCCATCACTCCAGAAATACTCAAAACAGTAAAAAGTAAATGCACATGAAGTAAACACAAAAGACCTCCACAGAAAAACCAAAATGGCTCATCTGTTGACGTTAGTGCTCACTGCTTGGCTAACCAGTCATCTGGGGTGGATTTTTGAGTTTGTGCCAGGGCTTCAAAATCAGCCACCTTTTAGCCAAAAGGCTGTGGAATATAGCCAAGACCACCTATGGAAAGTGAATTATAGCATCTTATAATTTACTACCTTGGCTATGATCTCATAAACCCAGCATGGAGGGTGAACCAGCTCTTGTGTGGGAAATCTCTGAGCTCTGGGAGGGCCCCCCAAAGCTGCTCTGGCAGAGCTGCAGCCGTAGGGGTGACAAAAAGGTGGGCAACCAGCCCCACTTCATGAGGAAGCTTGCTACCGGCACATTTTCGCATTAAAATTTTAGGGTTAGGAAAGCCCCAAATTAAACATGGTAGGAGAAACAGCTGCTTTGTTCTGGAGTACCTGTTACACTCTATAAATTTCACACATTTGTTATTTATAATTGATTATTTATAAATCACAGATATTCTACTTTTGTCAATATTATCTGACACAAATGCTAACTAATATGTGGACTACATATTACACTGTATGAAGCACTTTCACATGCTTGGGTCATCGAATCCTCACAGTAAACAGGTAAGTCATTATAATGACCCCCACTGCGCAGGAGAAGATCGATGGGTTTTGTCCCACCAGCAAGCAGCAGAGCTCAGACTAAAATCACCAGTGCTCCTTCCAATACTTCACATTGCCTCTCCGTTGCTTGTTTATTATTAGCTCATACTATTAATTAGCTCTCTCAGATTACCTGAGAGGTAATGTGTAGAACAAAGAGATGGATGAGAAAGACTGACGGGGGCGATCGGGAACTTGCTGAAGCTCCACAGACAAGGCACGACCTAGCACTGGACTGGGCACCACACAAAGGGAACCATCAGGATGGCTTATCTGGGAGACTCAGCTGGTGACAAAGTACCTCCAGAGAGTTCCATAAAGGCATGGTGGAAAAAACTCCCCAAAATCCACAGACAGAAACTAATGGCTACTCTCCCATAATTACTGAGGTTCAGATTCTAGGCTGGAATGTCAGCCTAGAGAAACCCCAACTCAGGAGCACGTGACAGAGCTGCCACGGATGACTCTATAGCAGATCCTGTAGGCAGAATAAGGGCCAAGGATACAAGTTAGAGGTAGGCTAACTTCAGAGAAACCTAACGAAGAATTCGCTGACAATTTGGGTAAGCAAATAACGGCACAACTTGACTCAGGAAAAGGCAAGTTCTCCATCCATGGAGACATTCAGGAAGTGACTAAATAGATAAAAGTCTGAACTAAATAAAGGTTTTCTCAGTGACACCGAAATGATAAAGTCTCTCAATCGCACGTGTGAGATACTAGGGAATGAAGCTTCATGCAATTTATTAATTTCTTTTTCTGTCTATTCTGACCCATTTCAGAAAAACACAAAATAATTAAAGGAACCAAAGGGAGCATTCTGAAGGGTCAAAACTTCAGTGCTGAAGAGTACAAGCCGAGGCTAAGGTCAAGCAAGGCTTATTAATGGCTTTATCTGGAATTTCACAAATGCCAGGAATATTCATATCTCCTTCCCTGATTATTTGAAGAAAATGTAAGACCTTAGAACTTCTGAATTCCCTAGAATTGAAGGCAAAGAGGTAAATTTTAAGGGTAAATTGCAAGTTTAACAGTCATACTCTTAGGAATTGTGGGGATTTTCATAAACCCTCAAATAACAAAATTAAGTAAAATCACCACATAACTGTTAAATATTTTAATATTTTCATTAGTTCTAGGTCCTATCTAAAGTGCCACCTCCTTTGTTCAGCTTGTTAAATGCCTTAATGTGTCAGCATCTGAGGCCTGCGCCAATGCTCCTTCAGTAACAAGTGATCCTTACTTCCTCTGATACCAAGATCATCTGGCCTGTGTCCTTATTATAGCATCGCACTTTATTTGCAAACATATCTTCTGAACCCTACAGAATTACAAGCTCGTGAGAGGAGGGACCACATTTTATTCCTCCTTGTGACACTAATCATAGAGATTTGAACATGCGCATCCTCCAAACCTGAATTAAAGGGCCTTTATGTCATAATAGACACATTAACATTAAATTATGCTGATTTAGGGGCACCTGGCTGGCTCAGTAGGCAGAGCACATGACTCTTGATCTCAGAGTTGTAAGTTCGAGCCACACATTGGATATAGAGATAACTAAAAATAATTAACTTTAAAAACAAAAACCCAAACAAACAACAACAACAAGAAAATGAACTTTTCCTAAACTGAAATATTATCATCCCAGTCCACAGGAAATAAAGTAAATTTATACATAAAAGAATGTGTATAAGACAGACAATAGGCAAGCAAACACATGGTAATTTTTTTTTTTTTAATTTAAGCTTATTTTGGGGAGAGGGCAGAGAGGGGGAGAGATAGAGAGAGAGAGAGAGAGAGAGAGAGAGAATCCCAAGTAGGCTCCACATTGCCAGTGCAGACCCTGACGTGGGACTAGAACTCACAAAACCGTGAGATCATGACCTGAGTCAAAACCGAGAGTTAGACACTTAACCAACTGAGCCACCAAGGAACCCCCAAAAACATGGTAATTTCTGAAAAATTTCTCCCAAAGGGAGTGTAGCCAACATAAAAATTGTGGGAGCTTGTTTAGGCAACTACTCTCAAGCATATTTTCTGGAAACTGAGGTTCTCAAAGGTAGGACTTACAGTGATTTATCCTATTTGACTACTGCCCTAAGGAGATCAATACCTGCATGCTAGAAAGAAAACAGGAGACAAAATGAGATAAAATGTTCACACCTTTGCCTTAAATGTATAGAATTCATGGCTGCAATTTGAAGATTTAATAGCAAAATCTACATTCTTAAGAACACACACAGAGGGAAAATTCTGGCCATATCATTAATATCCTCCAAACAAGTCCTATCAGAGTGAAAGGCAAACACCCCCATCTAAAGGCATCAAATACTACTTTTGAGGTCAAATCTACAAAACAGGCTCAGACAGAAATTTAGGCAAAGGAACCCTCAGCTACATAAACAGTTTATTTACCTAGAAGCTCTAAGGATGTTTTTCTCTCAGGTCTTATGAATTATATATGAAAGTTCCCAAAGAACTAGCAAAGAAAAGCAATGGAAGACCTGGTGTGAAGGAACTGTGGAGCATGGGATGGGTACCAGAATTCTTGAGACAACACACAGGAATTCTGAATGGTGACAGGTAGATGTGATCATGACAGGAAGGAAACACTATTTAGGAGGAAGGATTTGCAGACCCTATTGATCCATGTGAGATGTGAGAGAGAAAGAGAAGTCAAGGATGTTCCCAAGTTTCTTGCATGGGTAGCAGATAGATAGTAATGCCATTTGCTAGGAAAGGAATCAAAGGAAAATAAATCCTATCACAGGTAGAATATGTAAAAGCTGACATCTTGTTACGGCAAAGAGCCCACTTTGGAGGGGGCCAGAAGGGAAGAGGTTACAGAGAAAAGGTCAAACACGTGAATGATTGAGATTTAGAAGAGAAATTAGATTTATTCTAGGCAGTCCCAAGGTTGCAACTTCTAAGGAAGGAAATCTGAGATGGGTAAAATCCGAGCATCCTAAGGTAACCAGTTGAAGACAATGAACTGCCCACACCTGTACACATACAGGTGCTCCTGCTGGTAACACTTGGTGAGTGCAAAGCGTGCAGAGGCCATTAGAGCACTAGGTGGGGAGGAAAAAACAGCCTGTAGGGCTTTCTGCAGCATTAACATTCTATGACACCCTCCCCCACCCCCCCACCCCCGCCTTCACACGTTTACAGTTCCAGTTCTGGGCCACAAATTGGTCTGCTATTCCTGAATTACTGCAGATTCGAGAAGAAACTTGGCCGAATGAATGATCCCACGAAGTAGGATTGCTGAGTTCGAGGGCTGGATACATGACTAAGCAGGCACATTATTTGGTCAACACTGGGTCCCAGTTCTCTCAACCATGCAAGGTAGTATTTTAACTGTTAGTCACTTCTGACTTAGAAATTCCATGACTCTTAAGGGAATTTATATACTCTGCATTATGGTAAAAGTCATTCATTTTAAGCTTAAAAAATATCCTTTTAAATTAGAGTCAATTTATATGCCATGAGAAGAGGCTGCGAAACCTTGTCCATTTAGGGCCCTTGACCCCTCATTTTCCTTGAATGTTCACATCTGTTAGAGGAAGAGACCTTACTCATCCTACTCTGTTTATTGCTGTTAGAGGTCAGAAGGGGTTGTGGGTATTTTCTATCTCCCAACTACTGGTGAGACCACTGAACTGCCCTAGAAAGCAAGGGCAAACAAGAGCCAACTGTAAAACTTCATATTTATGTATTCAGCATGATGAAATGTATCCCCATAATATAAACTATGGAAAGGTGGGTCCAATCCAATCATAATGAAATTGTTTACTGGATAAAAAAGCAAAACTCCACTGCAGCTTCCAGCCAGTGGCCTGTACACTCACAACACAAAGACATTCCAATACAATGAAATAATTTGGAGCATGTCCAACCTCTATTTTTCAGGATGATAGAAATAAGCTCACCAGAGCTGTGTCTATTATTCAGAAGAAATGGACGTTGTAGCACACATTGCCCTAAGCCAAAAGATCATTGACAAAATTGGCTAATGAGACATCAACTCCTAACATTCACTCAAACTTTTCATTTAAACTGTTGGATTCTTAATGTATTTCAAAATGTACCCAGATTACCCTTTACAAAAAATATTCCATAGGAGAAAAACAATGATCACAATGCAGCAAGGGAACTGCTTTTAAAGTAAGGTTCTTATGTTGCTGAAGAAACGTGAAAGATTCTACAAAACCAGAATAAGAGAAGTTAAAAGCAAAAGCTGTTGACACAAAAACAAAACCCAACAAACAAAAAAGCAAAACATGGATTCAAATCCTAGTTCTATTACACGAGCAGTTCAGTTGGAGAACTTACAGAGCTTTAGAGAATGCCAGTTTCCTCTTTGCAAAATTTTACTTAGAGTTCTACCCTATAGATTTCTTGTGAAGATAAAATAATTAATAGGAAGGGCCTATTTCAGCACCTTGCACGTAGTGAGGACTTAAATGTTAACTTGGTAATAACAATACTTCCAACAGATGGAGAAGAATAATCTGGTGGGAGATGGCGACACACTGCCCATTCTACAGCCTGTGGTCTTCCCCTGAGGGATGAACTGTTAACCAACATTTAGGGAACGAGAAGGTCTGGATCTTGGTCATTAAAAACAGAAGTTCTCCTTGTCACTCAGTGAATAGACCCAACAATCAGAGATGATTCCAGAAGAACTATTTTTAATGTTTATTTATTTATTTTGAGAGAGAGAGAGAGAGAGAATGAGAGAGAATGAGTGGGGGAGGAGTAGAGAGCAGGGGAGACACAGAATCCAAAATAGGCTCCAGGATCGTGGCTCTGAGCTGTCATCTGAGAGCCCAATGTGGGGCTCGAACTCATGAACTGTGAGATCATGACCTGATCCAAGGTTGGATGCCTAACCACCCAGGAGCCACCCAGGTGCCCCGATTCCATAAGAACTTTAACTTGCATGTTTCAGATATCATTCCCTGAGAAATACGCTAGAAGTATTGTTGTTTGGGGGAGCACAAAATTAGCCCTTAGTTTTCTCTGCAGTAAAATGGGACTACAACATCTTTTCTCCAGTTATTTTCACAAATTATTATAAAATAATTATTGCCAGAAATGTTAACATGTCTTCTATACTCCTCCCCCTCTTCCCTACCTTCCCTACAGATATAGAGAATATTTTTTGCTTGTTCTATTGCACGCCCTCACCTGTCCTCCCTCCCACCCTGACTCCAATGAGGGTTCAGCTGTTGCTAGGTGGACTCTCTGGGTTTTCATGATACACAATCAAGAGAAAGGGGCTAGAAGAAGAAGCGGGCTTAGGTTGGGTGAGCAATTTTATCAGAGGAGGTCTTTGAGAGATTTTAGAAGAGAGGCTAGAAGCATCAAAGTGCATGGGAAAGGAAATGGGTGATTTCACCACGTTTTGGTAGTACAAATAAAGAACTGAAGTTATTACGTTATATTAAATTTATTTTCTGTTGGTTGTCCATTTCTGTGACAGAATCACTACATCAAGACTAGACCAATTAGGTCATGCATGTCTTTAGTAGGGTCAACATAAAAAAATAAGATAACAAGCACAAAAACCTCATATAAACCTTTGGCAGGATTTATTTAGCTAGCACATGGCACTGGGAAGCTGGAAAGGATTGACACCTTAGAAAGGGATATTAGGATTGTGAGGCTAGACTATATGAGGTTAGAGGTACAGCTACACTAGTCGTCATCTTATTTCAATATTTTGTCTGAAGTCTGGGCTCCTCGCCATCAGACAGCTACACCTGTCAATTCCTTCTTAGTAGTCCTATATGTCTTGCTCTTGTCCTTCTACCCCAGGGTTTCTCGACCTAGACGCTACGGATATTTGGGGTTGGATAACTGTTTGGGGGCCATCTTGTACATTGCAGGATGCCGTGCACTATAGGATGCTGTGCATTGCAGGATGCTAGTTGTTCATACCACTAGTTGCTAGTAGCATTTTCCCTCCTCCCCCAGCAAGTCATTAAAATCAAAACTGTCTCCAGACATTGCCAAATATCCCCTTGTGGACAAAACTGCTCTTAGTTGAGAACCTCTGATTTATCCCAACCACCCAGGCTTAGAAGAAATATTTTTACCTCATGAGCCATTCTGTAACATTCCCTTTTCAGAATCTGCAACTACAGGAATTTCAAGTTCTCAGCAACCTATGACCATTACAGTTGCCTACCTGCTGGACTGCCCACAGCAGGCTGTCATCTACAAACTATAAATGATTACAACAGCTACTATTTGTTGGAAATTTCTTATGTACCAGGTATTGGGCTAGGGGATTTAACTTGATTTTCATTCTTATACAGAAGTGGCAGATATGATCTCCACTTAGAGGTGAGTAAAATGAGGCTCTGAAATGTAAACAACTCATCCAAGGTCACAGTCAGTAAGTGGTTTGAACTCAAATTCATCTGAGTCTACAGTCTCTCTTTGTCTCATGTCATACTATGTCTCTTAGTGAGAAAAACCAGTACAGAGAGATATTTGGGAAATGCGTTTGATCTAAGGTGTAGGAGTTAAAATGCTGAGGCCAGTGCACAGACTATTGCAAAACTCAAGGTTTTCTG
This sequence comes from Hyaena hyaena, assembly GCF_003009895.1. Taxonomy (NCBI): domain Eukaryota; kingdom Metazoa; phylum Chordata; class Mammalia; order Carnivora; family Hyaenidae; genus Hyaena; species Hyaena hyaena. Next base: position 423,763 of record NW_024081318.1, read on the forward strand.
CAATAACCTGGCCACCAGCAATATAAATGCTTTTGTTCTAAGGACATTAGTATGTTGACTTTTAAATTATGGATTTTCTACTGAAAACAGGAAAATGGTGGTTTCCTCTTAAGTAGAAACAACAAGCAGTAGCTGGTTGCTATAGTAGCTGAGATAAATCTAATCTTGACTGGGAATACAATCACCAAAGAGGGACAGCAAGTATGGTAAGGAGTCTACACCACATGAGGAGTATTTTCCACCTAGAAAATAGAAAGTCAACAGATAGAAATGATAATCATTTTCAGTGATTTCAAAGGCCACCGCCTAACAGAAGGCAAGCACATGTTCTAGATTATTTCAAAAGGAAAATCCAGGATTTGTGAGTGGAAATTACGATGTGGTAATGGAAACCAGCTTTCCACTAAATGATAAGAAAGAACATTTAACCATCATAGTGTTTCAACTGGATCAAAAAATTAAACACACTGTCTAAAGAACAGTTAATTCATCACTGGAATGGGAGGGTGAGGGAGGGAGGTCATCCCTGTTGGAAGACCCCAGTATGGGTGAGGCTGAACTAGACAAGTTCCCAGTCCCCTTACAAAATAAGAATCTGCTTCTCTGAAGAACTGTGAAATAGTCAATTCCTGTTGAAAACACTCAAACAGCAGGTAGGGGTGGTGGCGTCCCCACTGGGTAGAAAGCACCAGCAGCAGCTCATCACCATAACAGGAGAGATAAACTCCAATCATGCCTGTGAAGAAAATACTTCGGTGAGATCAGATCAGCCTTTGTGGGGGATTTTTTCCTTCTGCTCTAAACAGATAACCAAGGGATAGAGTAATAAAAGTAAAAAAGAAAAATAGACCAAGAACCAGGTAGCTCTTATTCTTCTTCCAATCCTAAAACACTGTGATTCCTCTTTCTTGGAAATTAGAGCCACTTCTTACTATTTTGGTTTCAAATTTCCATTAAAAGAAAACAGGCAAAGGGCTCCTGGGTGGTTCAGTCGGCTAAGTGTCCAACTCTTGATTTTGGCTCAGGTCATGATCTCATGGTTCATGAGATCGAACTCCCCATTGGGTGCTTCACTGGCAGTGCAGAGCCTGCCTGAAATTCTCTGTCTCTGTCCCTCTCTCAAAAATAAATAAATAAACTTTAAAAAAAGAAAAAAAGGCAAACATACAGTTAAGGGATAGCTAGAGTAATCGCTGATCAGCGCTCACGTAAAACACTAATATTGTCTTTGGTTTCACTACCCTTGATTCACCCTCAACCAACAATTCATTATAAAACATCTCACGATTAGAGTCAGGGAATGGAGAGAACAGGGCTAACCTCAAACTTTCCTCTTGGAAAATCAACCACGTTGTAAATTTGCAGGACCTGTCTTGGAAAATTAAATTGTTACAAAGTCAACCTCTGTTAAGGCACACAACTTCCTTATAAAAGGAAGGTGCTGAAAGCATAACAGGTTTAAAAAAACTATTCTGATTCATCTTTCCATATTAAATGTGAATAATACTTAAGAGAATGTTCCCTATCTCTTCATCTCCAGGGCATTCAAAGCATTTACAGTCTCATTATTTTACACAATGCAGGTTAAGTGGATACCAAAGATTACTATCCTTCTTTAATTTCTAAGAAAGCAACTATAGAAAGATTAAACAAGTTGTCCAAGGTTGCTCAGTAAGTTGAGATGCTTGAAGTTTTCCATTTAGTGCCTATTTTAGGGACTTAGTACTGAAATGTGATTGGATCTTGTAAACTGACCAAAACTCCCAAGTCTTACCCATCTCTTCCACATTCCTCACACACACATGAAATTTTCATCCTCTAAGCACAAAGCTGCCGCCATGTAGATCTTGGACAAGGGCATCCTACCAGACCAGTGCCATGACTAGAGGAAACTTGGCCCATACCTGATTTGGTTTTCCAATCAGAACTGATCCACTCCTTTATCAAGTGAAGTTGATTCTGCCAGGCTGTGTCTGGGAAATTTTTAACCCCTCGATTAGCTATTAACAATTGGTTTAACTCAGACGAGACAGAGGACAAAATAATAGTGGCTGAAAAAAATGCCTCTACCATTCTGATTACAAAGGAGGCATGATTAACGAAGTTTCTTTTGTGTCTAAGCTCCATTCTGAAAGCCAGAGAAAGAGCTTTCCACTCGCTTTGTTGACTGCTGAGTCTTTTCCTACTTGTCTCATCACCCACACAATCTGTTCATAGCCCAGAGAGACAATCCAGCCAGTCTGTGGAGAGTTCCTAAAACATTCATGTCGTGAAAGCAGACAGGATGAACAGGACCTCATCTCAACAAAGGACGATGGGACATTCAGCAAAAGAGTTCACAAAGGAAAATACCGACGGAAGGCCCTGTTGAATGGGTTTGCCCCCAATGTCTAACATAATGCCTGTCCTTATGGGTATTTGTAAACCTTCTGGTCAATTTACAACCACCTCCAGGTTTTGTCCCCCAAACTCCACTGCTTTTAAAATAAAGGTTTTGGGTTCTTTTCTGATACAATTAACAAGTTAAAGAAGTCCAAATCACTGCTTTATGGATCTTCCGGTCTCTAAGATCTTTAAACATAAAAACAAAAGTGAGACAAAGATTCTAGTTCCAACTCAACCACCTCAGCAGTTGAGATCACATGTATAAAACACATTGCATCTTGCTGGGCATATAGTAACTGTTTAATTAATATTACCTAATTTTTTGGTAATATGCTGTTCTGTTTCATTAATAATATTCTTATAAATATCCTGCCTATTTAATCAACTAAAACAGTGCTGCTTTGTTTTTGCTGCATTACAAAAGATAAGTGCCATCTTCATATTCTTATACATCATTGTCATGGACCCTACAGATCTATGGTAGGTTACCGATGGGATACTAAAAGCAAACCTAGTCTCACAGCTGGCAAGCAGTCAATTCCCAGATTCGTTCATTTCACATCCAGTGCTTTCTTTTCATAACACCATAGATGAACAGATTATCATGTTTTGTGCCTCTTTATATTCCTCAGAATTCAGCAAAGGACTAAAATAAACCTTAATCACCATCGAAACAAATTTTGAATCTGTAGGTAACCTAAAGATCCTGAGGAATTACTGAGGATTTTCTAATAAAAAGAAAAGAAATGGGTGGAAAGGCCAACATATCTGGCTTTGAGAAAAACATGCCTCTGTTTCTATTTGCCAAGAGAAAGCATTACCATGTCCAATTAGCAAATAATAAAGGTAAGAAGAAGCATGGGGATTGAATGTTAAGTCTAAGGAGGCAAATGTAGTCAGAGTCAGATCTCTTGATACTCTGTTCATAGCTTTTTGTATTAAGCTCATTTTTAATTCAATGTCTTAAATGAGGTGAGTCTTATGGATTATGCATATCAAGCTGTGTTTCAAATGACCACCCATACTTCAAAGGCTCAGGTTAAACTCTCTAGTACTTAAAAAAAAAAAAAACCTTTTTATCTGATTTTAAAAATGCTTAGAACACACTCTATTTCATCCAACTTTGACCTTAATGACAAACTGTCTAATGTTATTGATCCTGTGTCTCCAATCAAATTTATGTTGCTTGAAGGCAAGAGCCACGTGTGCACTTCTTTCTGTTAGTCCATCACTAACCCAGTTCAGGGACTGCAGTAATATGCTGGCTCATTCTCTGTTCTGCTTTGCAGACTCTTGGATGTCCCAAAGAAACCTCAAGCCATTGTAACATCTACTCAAGTTTCCCAACCATCCCCAGAAATACTGCTCTGCTTGGGCAGTCATTAAAGCTTTTCCTAGGCCTTCAAGAACCTCATTTTATCTGCTGGGACATCCTGTTGCCATCCATTTCACACAGACATCCAGCTCAGCAGGAGTACGTGTGCAATGAGCTTCACTTCAAAGCCAACGGCCTGGCCAGGTTCCAGGAAGTGTCACTAATGATCTTCACCAGCCACTTGATGCTCCAACAGTGGTACAATACACACACACACACACACACACACACACACACACACCATTTCATCTACCACTCTGGTTAGATGAGCTATGTCTCACAGAGGTTGGCTCCATACATGATTTTATTTTTTATTGTTACAGAAGACATATTCCACGAAACATGAACAAACTCTCCAAATACACTTCCTGCAATATAGTTAATTGTCTCCATTAACCTATCTTTAAACCAAGACACAGTAAGTGTCACTCTGGAGTCTTTTGGTTGTAAGAGAAATGGAAATCTTGCTCAAAGTTACTTTAGCAAAAATAAATTAATCAATCAATTAGCAAGGTGAAGCTGAAAATGTCCAGAGATAGAATAGTCTTTATAGACAGTTGTTATTTTGAGAAATCAGATTACGTGAACAGATCTCACTTCTCTACAGTCAGTGAATTCTATCTTATTAGCTTCATTCTCAGGCTTCATTAGAGGAACTCCCAAACAGTTCTAGGCTCATATTATCTGGGTTCAAGTTCAGTAAGAAAAAGAGAAGACATCTCTCTGGTGGCATTCAACAAGCCTCAGAATTCACTCTGAGTAGACTAACTTGAGCCACATGCTCACTGTGGCTTGGTTACCTGTCCATCCCTGGAGACACAGGTGAAGATCCTCTTCAACCACACAGATGCAGAGTGGAGAGGGAGACTGCAACAAGGAAACTCAAGGTTCTGCAATCAACAGAATTAGGCTGAACCATCCTCCCCAGTAAGTCTTCCTTCCTTCTCTTATCTCTAAGAAGTTATATTACAGGGATAGAAATAAAGGAAGGAAATAAGCAGGCAAGTCACAAAAGAATAGCCAGAAAGCATATGAAAATAGATTCATTTTTGCCAGTATTCAAAGACATGTATTAAAGACATTCTTGGCGCATTAGAATTTTTTTTAAAATAAATATAATGCCCAGTACTGGCCAAGATGCAGGGAGATGGACACTTCCAGATTTGACTAATGGGTTATATGGGGATTATCACTAATCTGTGAAAGGCAAGCTGGCAGTCTCAATCAAAATCTTTAAAAATAAGCATGCCTTTTGGGGCACCTGGGTGGCTCAGTTGGTTAAGTGTCTCACTTTGGCTCAGGTCATGGTCTCATGGTTCATGGGTTTGAGCCCCCATTGGGCTCTGCACTGACAGCTCAGAGCCTGGAGCCTGCTTTGGATCCTGTCTCTTTCTCTGCCCCTCCCCTACTTGTTCATTCTCTCTCTCTCTCTCAAATATAAATAAACATTAAAAAAATAAGCATGCTTTTTGACCTAAGACAAATTCACAGAAGTGAAGTTTCTAAGGAAATAATTAAGGTATGGATAGGAATATAACTACAAGGAAGGCTTCCCCAGTATTGCTAATACACAGTCCCCAAACTGGAAATACCATTTGTGTCCACCAATAAGAAATTGGGTAACTTAATTATGGTACATCCATTCCAATGGATATCAAAGCAACATCAAAAATGGCCTTTTGGTGATACTTACTATCATGACATAAATAAGGGAGGTAGGCACAGAGAAGTGTTAACACAGTGAATTCAGTTATCACAGCACCATTTATTAGCCAAACCTAGCAAATTAGTTTCACTCTCATCTAGGTGCTCCTACCTCCTTCTTAAGATTTACCACAGGGTTCTAAGGACCCAATTCTGCCAAGGGAAAGATCAAAACATCTGGATATCCTCAGTAGGCTGAAATTTGTTTTTCCTTCAAAGACATATTCCTTATGTATTTGTTTAACAGTTGTTTATGGGAGCATCTGAGTGTTACCACGTAAGGTGAAAAAGATAGACCACTGATGGCATTGATTTTTCTTGGAGGCAGCTCAAAAAGTAATGTTTGGCTAACATACAGTGACCTCTATGACAAATAATTCTCTGTACAAAAAAAAAAACCTAAGCTTTTTTTCACTATCTTCCTCATATCATCATATAGCAATTGAACTTCAAATCCCCAGAGTAATTCTACCACAAACAAATCTCACCAAGTCAAACTTTCTCCAATAAAACTCCACACAAAAACTCTCCCTCTGAGTTTCCATAACTTTAAAATGTGAATATCCCTGGTGAACCAGCAGCCTATCTCAGAGTACCACTGGTAAGGCCAAATGAGATGATGTCTATGTAAGTGCTTGAATAAGGATAAAAGCACTCTCCAAATGTGAGGTAGTAAGAGTACAAATTCAGCACCTACATTTGACATATATTCAACAAAGCACCTGAGAGTCCATGTCAAGCCTCTGGCTCTGCCACAGACTTTACGTTCTTTTCCCAAAGTCATTTGTGGAAACCAGATGTTGGCCTACGAGGTCTCCCTGCAACAGAAGGGCAGGGCCTTCTCTACCTTCAGATCACCCAGAGTGATCACAAAGTATGGTGTTTCTAACTGTTGAAACTGAAGTAATGAAAGAATGGAGGGAAATGCCAAAGATAATCCAAAAGGAAGACAGGCATGCCTGGTATAGACGGGAGCCTGAAAAGGAAAAGGGCAGGAGCATGAACAAGCACAGGGGTTAATGGTTTTCATACTATCTCATTCAGGCCAGAGCAATTAAAAATCCCAGAAGATGTAAACTTCTGAGAGTGAGAATTCTTTTAGAATTAGCACATACTACTACTACTAGCAATACTTTATAGTGCTCCTAATATCATCCCAAAGGAAATCACTGCTTTAAAAAAAAAATAAACTTGTTTCTTGGTAGCTCTGTGCCTCTATACTACAGACTTATATAGTTTTTCTTCTACAGTCTCTTTCCCATTTTTAAGAATGGTAAAAGTTTAAATAAAGCAGGGATGGGTCAATAATAACCGTACTCAAGTTCTTAAATGCCCTTCTTTTTAAACCTCTACCCCAATTACATCCCTCCCTTGAGGATATTTACAATCCTCTATGACACATGCTCTGTACCTTCTTGGTTCAAGGAAAACACACCTACAGCATTTCAAATTAACTACTGACCCTTACTCTCACACTATAAACAAACCCTTTTCAAAATCTCAATTGCATTGTGTCCACATTGATTAAAGCTTGAAGCCTGGTGACCTCATGTGGTGTTAACTTCTCCCATGCACCAACAGCATTCTGCCTTTCTACTCAATTACCCCCTTTGGTGCCAGAGGATCGCTACCCAATGAACATACACAATGGACTTCTGCTTCATTACACTAATCAACAGCAGGATAGAAATAAGCAGAAGAGGAATAAACAAGCTAATTTATCATGAGGACAGAGCAAGCTTTCACCAGTCTCGCCACAGAAAACTTCAGTGGTTAACGGGAATATCAATAGTCTGGGGGAGATGTTTATGATCTTACAGATTACAGACAGAGCCACAACAGAATTGCAGTGATTAAAGAATTTTGCAGATTAGCAGGTGTGAGCAACATGCACATGGAACCCATCCATGCCTTAAAACTCTGGGGTCCTACATAAAACCTACTTAATAATTATTTGGGGAAGTACAACCCAGGGCTTTGGATAACGTGGACTGACACCCTGGTAATTTGCCCCAAGTGTTCGACCTAACTGTGGGGCCTCTCTTATTCATCTTTGACGAAGTGGTCAGGAGGGACCCAACCTCTTTGTGAGAAGGATCTGGATGCCCCCCCTCCTTCATTAGGCATGGCAAGGGCGCGGCGGCTGATTGAATTAACAACTTCGGAGGGCTTCAGTCCCAGTTCCCAGACATTAGCACCATCATCCAGAACAAATTAAAAGTCTCACAGCAATTAAGCTGATTTTGAAAATGAATTTCCCATGGTTCAATGGTTCAACAAGCAATCTTGAGTTAAGTATCAGAGGAAAGTTTAGAAGGAGGAGAGGGGGAGCTGACTGCTGCATTTCCAAAGTAAACATACAATTGGTGGAGGCGTAAACAATAAACATTTTAGCCTCTGCTAACTAGGCTTTTATATTTTTTATATAAAATTGGCAATATTCAGTCATAGAAAGTAAAAGAATAAAAAATTAGCATGGAATTGTATTAATATGATGGATTTCAGTAGGGTTTTTTTTTCTTTGTTTTTAAAACCTTTAACATCATTGTATTCTGGTTCAAAAAAAAATTGGGAGGGAACAAAAGTGCATGTTCCTAATCACTAGGCTTTAAATGTATACAAGCAACATAAACCTGACTCTAGAAGCATCTACATCTGTCTGAACCAAGATGGCCAAGTTTGGAGCAGGCAGAAAACCTTCTATGCAGCCTCTCAAAGGACCATGGGGGACTCAACAACAGGAACTCCCTCCTGGGTTAAAAGAATAATATTGATAGTAAAATGGGACCTAGTATAAACAGTATCTAGCATATTGTAAATGTTTACCATTTGTCAGCCACTGTACACATTCTTATCTCATTTAATCTTTTCATTTATTGTGTCATTTAATTCTCAGAAACATCATGAGATGAGCTTTACTGCTCCCATTTTACTGATTTGAGAGACAAGGAAACTCAGGTTCTAAGAGACGGTAATTTGGTCAGGGCCACAGAGACAACACATGGAGCTGCAATATGTATCCAGTGTTCCAAACCCCACAGTCCTTGCTTATGTTTAGAATAGTAAACTCCCATTGCCAGTGGGGTTTTACCTGTTCTTTACAGTCCTGCATAGAGCCATAGCAAAAAAAAAAAAAAAAAAAAAAAAGTCATTATTTTGGAGTACAGGATAACATCATGACCAGCTGAGGAGGCACTCCTAGCCGCTTTTCTTTCAATCCCCTACACATTCTCCCAACACCACCACCTCCCTCTCCCCTTACTCTGTGCTGCTCTGTATCACCTCCCACCCCTGCCCAAGTACTCCCTCCTCTAACTAAGAGAAGTTCAAGTCCAGCTTCTGCGTGGCTTTCTCCCTGGCTTTTGCTTCCTTCTCTCTCAGTTGACATCTGCTCCCCAAATCTCTCTTCCCATCTTCACCTGCTCCACTAACAAGTCTGAAGGCCCAGTTCCTCTTTGCCCACAGGCACACATTCAGCACAGTGTGTCTTGGTATCCTTCAGGAACCTGGAGGATGGTGAGAAGGAATTCATTCCCACACACCAGTCCGCAGGCTGAACACAATGGCACATGGACGTGGTTTTTTGAATGTATTAAGCTTTCTTGTCAAGGGCAGTTAGTTATAAAAGCTGACATAATAAATATATTACCAATCTCTACGAAGAACCACAAGTAACATCTGCAAAATTATTAGGAGGGAAATTTTGAAAAACGAATTTCCCATCTTTAAAAATTTATAGATAATAAAACAAACTATATGGTATTCTTAAAGAAGCCCCTAAAAACCAGCCCTCATGGAGCAGAAGAAACACATTTACTTCTTAAAGACAATAAGATGCAAAACTGCCACTATCATTCAATATTCTCATTTGAATATTTGAAGTTTGGAAATACAGATACTAGTATGTGTTCCCTTCCTCCCAGAAAACTTTATCAACAATAGGGGCAAGCAGTCACAGTCAATTTTCTGCCCTTATGGCCAAGTGAGGACCAAATAGATAGATTAGACATAATGGTAATCAGTGTGACCACAGGCATGGGCAATTAAACACTAGTGCTCAGGACACTTCATTCAAATCTTACTGTGTCACTGTGACTTCTCTAGGCCTTAGTTTCCACAATGTAATAGCGAAGGTCCCTTTCCAAAACTCCAAAAATTATACATTTTTATATATGGAAGCATACAAACCATGAAGGTGGCACAATCTTTTAAGCTCAAGTGACTAATAAGAAACATCCCTCTCATTTAAATTATACGAGACTAGTTTGGAATATAATGTTAAAGTCTTAGGGCAAACCTTAAAGTTGAAGCATTTTAGCTATTTCTGCAGTAAGTCCAAATGCAAGGCATTTCTTTTTCTTTCTTTCTTCTAGAAGTTTTTCTGGTCACCTATACTGTACTACCCTGTTGTCACCAGTCAAGATAAAGGTAAGCAGGGGCGCCTGGTGGCTCAGTGGGTTAAGCGTCTAACTCTTGATATCAGCTCAGGTCATGATCTCACAGTTCATGAGATTGAGCCCCATGTCGGAATCTGGGATGATAGCATAGAGTCTGCTTAAGCTTCTCTCTCCCCTGCTTTCTCTGTCCCTGCCCTGAAGACTCTCTCTCTCTTCTCAAAATAAATGAACTTTGAAAAAAAAGATGAAGGTAAGCAAATTAGATATTCCTTGCTCTCATGTAGCTTACAGTCTTACAGAGGTTATATTTTCATCTTTACTTTTTGTTTATAATTTCTTACAATATAGCATTATAATTCTAGCTACTGTCTCAGAAGTAGTTAATATTTTATAAGAAAAAGAATCATTTTTTCCTTGAAGCTTGACTTTCAAAGGTCTTTGTCATTTACGTTGTATCTAGAAGCAAAATAAATTCCCAATGGATAACGACTTTAATTTTATAATTTAAAACAGAACTACTGGGATTCCCTTTGCAGCAAGCATGGATGGAATATATCTCTTCCATGTATTGAGTAATATCCATTTAAAAGTCTTGCTACCTGCGCTTATCCATGCTGTGAAGAGCCATGAAAACTTATCTAGCATTTTAAAAACAAAATTTAAGATTCAAATTAAACCTTGGTGAAAACTATCACTAACTGGATCAAAAAGTTAATCAGTCTAATTTGCCAAATGGGTAAATGACATTCTTCTTAAATTGCTGGCTAGCATGCATTGTGCCTAATAGAAGGCTATCGAACAGGGTTGCTGGGTTTTAATTTTCAATAATCCACTAAGAAGCAGAAATAATCTACTACAAGCCTAACCAGAGAAGAGAAGGAAAAAAAGAAAGAAAGAAAGAAAGAAAGAAAGAAAGAAAGAGGAAGGGAGGGAGGAAGAGAACCTTGAGAAGTTAATTAGCGACAACTTGTACATCGGGGAAATCGTTAACATATATGGATTGATCCAACACTTTACGTTTTCTCATTAAACCCTACAACCTCTCTATGAAAGGGAAATTTTTATTTACTTAATTTATTTTTTTAAGTATGTTCTACATCCAATGTGGGGCTTGAACACACTCTCCTGAGATCAAGAGTCACATACTCTACTGAGCTAGCCAGGTGCCCTTCAGATGAGGAAACTGAGGCTCACAGCACGTAAATGGTTTATCCAAGTTACAAAGCAAGTTTGATAATATCCCAGATCACACCCATTGATTAAACATAAAACCACAGGCCATCAGTTAGAAATCTGATCACTTTGAATGGAAGGATCAGTACATTTATCAAAAACAGAAACCTCATAAGGAAAACCATATGCCAGAAACTGGCACTATGTGTTTACAGAGTGTTCCCTAGGAATGCCACAAGAAGCCCAAGTCCTCAAAGGAAATTTTCAAAATTACTGCAGCAGTTCTGCTTCACCACGAGGCTTACTCTATAATGAGACAGAGGGCTTCCCTGGATGGAGCTGGTATCAGTACCTAACAAAGAAAGTCCTGACAAAGAAATACTATCATCTCAAATATATATTTAATGCTGATTTTGTTCAAATCCCAAACATACGGCTGATCCTTCTTCCAAACTATATTTTCTCTCTTTCCCTTTTTTAACAGGTGGGTGGGATAGAGAAGTGGGGAAGGGAGGGATTCTTCTGATACCTATAAAAAAAGAAACATGCTAATTGAAAGGTGACCTCAAGTGTCCTTTTTGTTTAAAAATCTTGTGTCTACAAATTATCTTATTTCTTCCTCTTTCATCAACTATTATCCAGAAATATCATGTTCTCATAGTGCAAAACTCTTTTCTGTTTGGGCACGTTGAAAGAATGGTGCCAGGGATTTAACACCAGCTCTCTCATGAACCTGCAAACTTTGTAAAATAAGGAGGAAGACTGACTCAAAGGATGTCTAAGGTCCCAGGGTTGCCAGTCACAGCCACTCACCACTCCACTCTCACCTCTAATTCTGAAGAAGCTGATCCCTTCTAAGCTTACAGAGGTGCGTTCTATAAATGACAGCCAGGCCCACGGTGCAGTCTTTTCACAGTCTAAGTAAAAATCTTATCTACAACTTCCCTTGGCCCAGGCACGCTGGGGCTAAAGTTGGAGCCCATTTTACACAAGCCACAACTAGCTCAACAGAAACAGAGAAAAGAAAGGAATGCGGGGACGTGTCTTTTCCACATGTAAGGCATTCCGTTCTTGGGCGAGTTACAACCTAAATGAGAGCAGATAAAATCTGTAAGAACCCAGAGTAAAAAAGAACAGGGCCTCAAAAAGACCTGATCTGCCTTGAGAAAGGGATGGATTTAATAAAATGTGGAATCCAACTTTTTGGTTGTGATCACCTAAAGGCAAGCATGTTAAAAAGAGTCTTACAAGTCAAGATTTGAAGCAAGCATATATAATGGGGAAAGGTTGGTCTCTTCAGCAAATGTGAAAACTGGACAGCCACGTGCAAAAGAATGAAATTAGATTACTATCCTACACCATGCACAAAAATAAACTAAGGATGGATTAAAGACTTGAATGTATGACCTGAAACCATAGAACTCTTAGAAGAAAATATAGCTGGTAAGCTCCTTGACATTGATCTTGGCAATGACTTTTTGGATCTGACTTCAAAGGCAAGGGCAACGAAAGCAAAAATAAACAAGCGAGGCTACATCAAACTAAAAAGCTTCTGTGCAGCAAAGGAAACCATCAACAAAATGAAAAGGAAATCTACTGAATAGAAAATATTTGGAAAACATATATCCAAAGAGAGGTTAATATCCAAAACACACAAAGAACTTGGGGCACCTGGCCGACTCAGTAGAGCATATGATTCTTGATCTCAAGAGTTGTGAGTTCAAGCCCCACACTGGGCTCCATGCTGGGAATGGAGCCTACTTAAAAAAATTTTTAATCCCAGAATTCATACAACTCAATAACAACAACATACACATGTACACACACACACACACACACACACAAGCAAACAAAGAATCTGATTTAAAAATGAGCAGACAATCTGAATAGGCACTTTTCCAAAGAAGACATACGGATGGCTAACAGACATATGAAAAGATGTTCAACATAACTAATCATCACAGAGGTGCAAATCAAAACCATAGTGAGATATCACTGCATACCTGTTAGAATGGCTAGTATCAAAAAGACAAGAAATAACAAGTGCTGGCAAAGATGTGGAATAAAGGGAACCCTTATGCACTGTTACAATGTAAGTTAGAGCAGCCACTCTGTAAAACAGTGGAAAACCTATGGAGGTTCCTCAAAATATTAAAAATTAAATGACCATACGATCCAGTAATTCTACCTCTGGTTATTTATCCAAAGAAAATGAAAACACTAATTCTAAAAATATATATATGCACCCCCTAGTCATTGCAGCATTATTTACAATAGTCAAGATATGGAAACATTCTAAGTGTCCACTGATAGATGAATGGATAAAGAAGGTGTGGTGTATATATACAATGGAATACTACTGACCCATAAAAAAGAATGGGGTCTTGCCATTTGAAACAACACAGATGAACCCTGAATGTATTATGCTAAGTAAAATAAGTCAGACAAAGACAATATCATATGATTTCACTTATGCATGGAATCTGAAAAAACAAAACAAATGAACAAACAAAACAAAACTAATAGACACAGGGAATAGATTGGTTGTTACCAGAAGGGGGTTAGGGGTTAGGTAAAATTGATGAAAAAGGTCAAGAGATACAAACTTCCAATTCTAAAATAAGCCATGGGGATGTAATTAGTGTACAGCATGGTCTATAGTCAATAATATTGTATTGCATATTTGAAAATTGCTAAAAGAGTACATCTTAAAGGTTCTCATGACCAGGGCAACTGGGTGGCTCAGTTGGTTAAGTGTCCAACTTTTGGTTTTAGCTCTGGTCCTGATCTCATGGTCCATGGGTCTGAGCCCTGCATCAGGCTGTGTGCTTACAGTGCAGAGTCTGCTTGGGATTCTTTCTCTCCCCCTCCTTCTGTGCCTCTCCCTTTACTCATACTAATGCTTGCGCGCTCTCTCTCTCTCTCTCTCTCTCTCTCTCAAAATAAATAAATAAATAAATAGATTCTCATCACAAGAAAAAACTGCTTTGCAAATTTGTATGGCAATTAGACTTATTGTGGTGATCATTTCACAGGGTATACAAATATCAAACCATTATGTTGTACACTGGAAACTAATACATTGTAGGTTAATTATACCTCAACAAAAAAGTCCATATTCCTTCCCACTAAATCAGAGGATGCAGAAAAAACATAGTGCTTTGTGACTCTGTTTACTTTCAACAAAAAGGCAGAGGAGTTAAGAATTTACAATATAACCCTTGTACCTCTTGAATCACAAAAATATGCGTGGCAGTCATAATGTCATGGGACTCTCAATGTTTTAAACCCTATTTTCACAATTTGAATTTTCTGCTTGCAACTACCTTCCAAGTAAAGAGGTGGCAGAGATGAAGAATGAACAAGTTTGTTGTCTCCTTTGTATGTAAAAGACCAAAAAAATATAGGGCATGTCGCTTCCCCAAACTCAGTACAACTTCAGAATTATGCCTGCCACAAACATTCCCTGAAAGCACAAAAGTCAGTCACAGAATTTAGACATGGGAGCCTCAGGCTGATTAAGTCTTAAAACTAAACAGAAGGACAGTACTTTGATTGGATTAGGAAGGGCCATAGTCTTGGAGTGTTGTCGTCTTTTGTTTTTTGTTTTAAAGTTTATTTATTTTAGGAGACAGAGAGTGAGAGCAGGGAGGGACAGAGAGAGAGAGGGAAAGAGAGAATCACAAGCAATCTTTTCAATGTCAGCACAGAGCCAGACATGGGGCTGGAACTAATGAACCATGAGATCATGACATGATCAAGAGCCAGACGCTTAACCCACTGAGCCACTCAGGGGCCCCTGTTTTGTTTTGTTTTTTAAATTTATGTTTCAAATGTACATTTTTCAAGCAAGAGTTAGGGCACGTACCATATTCAGCAAGCAAGGAAGGAATTTAGTTGTTGTTTTAAATTCTGTGGTGTTCTTTAAAATTCACACAGAACAGCATAGCATTGGGGCACCTGAGTGGCTCAGTCAGTAAAGCATCTGACTCTTGATTTTGGCTCAGGTTATTATCTCACAGTTCCTGACTTGGAGCCCCAAGCTGGCTCTACGCTAGCATGGAGCCTGCTTGGGATTCTCTCTCTCTCCCTCTCCCCCTGACCCTCTCCTGCCCATACCCTATAACTTTCTCTCTCAAAATAAAGAAAATAAACATTAATAAAAAATAAAAAACAAAAGAACGGCATAACACTATATGTAACTCTATTGCTAAGAATATTAAGTTTACAAATATTATATTAGAGGGAGAAGGCATTAAAGTTATTGCTATTTTATTTTCGAGTAACAGAAGAGTCAACAGAGTTGTAAAAACCACAAGTTGGGAATTTTCTGCACATTAAGTCTATGGCCTTTAGATGATCTTCATGCTGAAACTCAGAAGCACATATCTGCTTGCAGTGCTGATTAGCATTAGAATCTGAGTCCAAGCCATGGCTGTGCCTCTAATTATATAAACTGAGTCCTTTCCTTTTCCTGGGACTCTGATTCCTCCTCCAAGGAGGTAGGACAAGATGGCCTCCAAGGCCCTTTTTACAATTTAATAGCAAAAGCGCCACAACTTCCATTCAGGCCAAATACCATCAACACATACAGATAGAGTGGACCCAAAAAGCTACACTCATGGCAAGTAATAAGACCACACAGCTTTAGAGCAGAATCAAATACTATATCGGCCTATAAAGTAATGATGCCACCAAGGAGGGCTACTGAGGTATGAAATGACTCTCCCGTATCCCAGAGTCCCAGAATCCTGGACATTCCTCCTTTGTCCTGATATTACCTACTACACTCCTGCATCTTTCTGCTACCAGTGAATTTTGGTGACAAATCATGCCAACTGTCGTGGACTTAGAAAATGGCTTACTAAAGCTCTATTAAAATTGTGTATAAAGCAGGGGCACCTAGGGGCTCCTGGGTGGCTCAGTTGGTGAAGCATCTGACTTCTGGTTTTGGCTCAGGTTATGATCTCATTGTTTGTGAGTTCTGGCCCCACGTCAGGCTCTATGCTGGTGATGCAGAGCCTGCTAGCGATTCTCTTTCTCTCCCTCTCTCTCTGACTCTCCACTGCTCAGTATTGTTCGCTACCTCTCTCCCTCTCTTTCTCTCTCCTCTGTCTGTCTCTCTCCCTCCCTCAAAACAAATACATAAAGTTAAAAAAAATAGGGACACCTGGCTGGCTCAGTGGGTACACCACGCAACTCTAGAGCTTGGGGTTGTTTGTAGAAGACCCACATTCCCACATTGGGAGTAGAGATTATGTAAATATTTTTTTAAACTGTGTATAAAGCAAAAGTAATGAACAGACTTTGAGTAAAAGCATGAGGGATTCTCCTGGAATAAAATGTGCATGCCTTAGGACAATGTTTGATTTAGACTTGCATTCTTATTTACTAGTAATCTACAACATGTTAATATCTACCTTTTGGGGAAGGCTCATTATGAGACATGCCATGATAACATGAGAATTAATGTGAGAAAGCAGGATGATCTCTCTGTGCACTCTTAAATCCAAACCCAGGTCATATTTTGGGTCATTCCCATTCCTCCTGAATCTGGAGGTGTTAGAAAAATGACACAGTATAAACACTGTCGTAGTTAAGTTGCTCCAGATCTAGGAAGAGAGAGGAACAGAGAAAGAAAAGTAGGAAAGATGGATATGGGGTTAAGCAGATGGCGTCAGTGAAGAGTCCTCTGGGAATCACATCTTTGGTGGGCTTGGTTCAGTGAGACAACCCCAAGGGGTGCCATGTCCTGGATAGGGTGGCTCCTCACAGCCATCATCCATGATGTAGGAGGGATCTGTCCCACATCACAGTTGAGAAGGGATGCCAAGGGGCTTTTGTGACTCGAGATCATTGAGACCACAGGTGGGCTCTTGGCTCCAGTCAAGCTTCTCTCCACCATGTGATACGGTCTTGAGATCAGGAGCTCTCTCTGGGAGGGGCTCAGCCAGGGCTAAGGCAGCAGTTAACTGGCCCCCAACCAGCTCTCGTGAGCTTAGCCTTATTAATCTGGGGTTTGCAAAGAAACTGAGCCAGCCATTTACAGATCTATTACCTTCTTTCTAATGAAAAATCATAACACTTTGCCAAAACAAATGTAATAACTTGGCATCTTCTTTCAATTACCTCTGCTTTCTTGGAAATGTGTATTTGTGGATAAAGCCTCTGAGTTAAGCCTTCTGAATTAACCAGAAGTTTAAGAAGGCCCTATAATTCCTAGGGGCTAGTGAAGAAAGAACACTTCTTTACCTGGAAATGTTAACAGAATGGAGTAGGAAGGAAAAAGAGAGAGCAGAAAATTGCCCTTGGAGGCCTAGGATTTTAAAATCCTGTTTCTATCGCCCAGAGGAGATAGAAACTCTAGCACAGCGTGCAGGAAGTGGGTGGTATCGGAAATAGGTTTTGGAAATCCAAGTACAAGCTGTATCCCAAAGAGATGGCCTTGTATTCTATAAAGGCCTTACTTTTTCTTTCCTGAGTCCATATTCTACCCTCATTTTCCTTCCCCTCTCTTGTACTCAACAGCTATATTCAGGATCTATTCTGAATTCTACGTCCAGGCTGCATTCCGGGCATTCAGGAGGTTGGTTATTTTGACACAATTTCAATAACAATCTTCAGTTCCTCTTTACTGTGTGTAATAATTTCTTTTTGGAGGGAGCTGGGATATTATTTTTTCAGGTTTGCACCCATTCCTGCCACCAGAATGGCCTGCAAGCACTGGTCAACATTTACAGTGGCTGCTGTATTCAAAATTGGGATCATTTGTTTAGGAAGTAACTAGGACAATGATCAGTACCCGTGCAGTGGCGGGAGTATGTGGTTTTGGAAAGAGGTAGAAACAGAAAAAGGGGAAACTCAGCTTCCATCTTCTATTAAATCCGTGCAGAGTCAATTTTATCACACTCAACAACTTGTTTCCTATAGGAATTAAAGGAACAATAGGAGAGTGGCATTAGAGTATCGCTTAGGACTCAAAGATCATGCACTTGAGTGCCTGCCTTCTTTACTACCTCTGTCACCTCTGAAAAGTTCTTTAAACGAGCATCTGATCCATCTGAAAACTGGAGAAAGAATCTGCTTCTCTAGTTTGTTACGATCATTAAATGAATCAATACAAGTAAAATACTTTCCACTGCCACCTAATAAATCCTCAAAAAGCAACAAATCATAATAAACCAAATCCCTCACTACTGGTCTGATGACAATCTGATTATTGCTTTTGCTCCCCTATAAAATTTAATTAGAGGTAGAACATGTTAGAAGCAGGGGAGAAGAGGTGGCAGTAAAAGGTGAAAAGGTGAGCCTAAGTATTTTTGTATTCTAAAACATGAGTTGCTCTTTTCTGCTATTTAGAAATCCTTTTAGATCAGTCCTATTATGAAAATGGTAATTGCAAAACATTTCATCATCAAGTTTGAAACTGTCAACACCTCCAGTTCCTCTCCACCCCCATCTCTCTCCTTCTCCAGACATGTTCTCTCGGAAATGTCCACATCTGGCACATCCGTCTATTCTATTAAGCCACCATCACAACACTCCAGAGAAGACACAAGACATTAATGAAATAGATATGATCATTTCACGTCTTGATGTTCCCTGTCTCCTATCATCTCTTAGAGCCTCTATCAAAATTGAGAGCAGTAAATCTTTGAATAGACAAAGTCTATCAGCGTTTTTTCCAAAGAACAAAATGTACCTATTCATGGTGTCAGCATGGAAACCTCTAGTTTGAAATACTCTCATTATTATGCATGGGTGTGTACACAAACAGAAATTATCCTTTGGGGAACAGAATTTTCAACTCTAAGTAAAAGGCTCTTTTTTCAATTGCTCTACCATCACTGTCAATCCACACCCTCTAAAATCCTCTCCAACCACAGCTGATTTCCTTCTCTCTGCTTCCTTTGGAAGAGTCCAGACACATGCAACTACATAAATAAGTTAAAACCACTAACCTGAGAAAATAAAATCAAGTAATCTTCCTTAAAGTGGCAGAACTCAAATGCTTTTATGGATAATGAACTTGGTTGCTCAGCCAACTGGATGATTCATACAATTATAGAAACTAGTTGGAGCCTGTAAGAAAGTGGTCAGATGGGCATATACAGACTTCTCAAAAGGTGTCCTCCCATAGCCCTAGCCAGGCAGTTATGTAAAGCTGAACTCCATTTCACTCATCATCATATTTGATTTTTTTTCCATTTGCAACATTACCTAATGATTCAAATAAAAAAGCAGTTGCATTTATAATGTTACTCATCATCTTTCTGGCTTTAAACTACGTTTATTCAATCTTAAAAGTCAAGGCTTTGGGAGGTAGGGGCTGATGGTGGAGAATGTGGTTCTGATGTCAGACTGTTTGGAGCCCATTCAGAGCTTTGCCCCTGACTAGCTAGGTAATCTCAGTTTACTTACATGTAAAATTGGTACACCACCACCAATCTGGCAAGGCTTTGCATGGATTAAATTAGATAAGGTCTGGCACACAGTGCACATTAAACTAATATGTTATAACATTTGTTATATTCTTTTAGCAATAAACTTATTTCAAGATGAAATATTAACAAAACTATTTGCTAGTATAATTAAATTAACAGGGTTTCTCATTTCATGTATGCGTTCTCAGATTAAGAAGGGCTCTTTTCTACCTCTGGCTCTCCTAGGTTACTTAGGCTTACAAGTTCTCTCTTTCCTAACCCCCAATCAGCACTGCAGCCCTAACCTGGGCACACAGCAGGCTCTAATCAACATTTTATATGTTAGGTGTGAACTCTACGCTAAGAACTTTCATACAATCTCAAATTCTAAATCTCCATAGAAACACCTTTATGAGGAAGATAAGGTAAGGATCTTTCCTCAGTCTATATGGATTTAAAAAAAATTTTAATGCCAAATTATTGCAAAATGTCAACTAGCTAGGCAAGGCTTTGAGTCTAGATCTGAGATTTGAAAACCTTACAAAGCCATACAGTGCACAATTATCTCAAGGAAATGTTTCTCACTTGAAATAAGGAAAAGGGAAAGTACCAAAAGAAGGCCAGACAGGCTGTATGGAATGATTAGAGGAAAGCATGGTTTGGGATTGTTAGAACAAGCATGGTTTTGTTGCAATAACCAAGCAGTAGTTAAGTTTAAAAGTCAAGTAATGTAATATCAGCTATAAAAAATTTCCCACCTTTTACAAGAAGAATTTTTGAAACTGCACAGTACTCATACAAACCACATTAATTACTCCAGTAGTTTAACAAAGAAAACAAATGACACGGTTTAATCAGATATGAAATTTTACAAAATAAAAAGTAGAATCAAATACAGAAAGTAACGTGGGCTAACATCAATCAAAAGCCAAGTAATTATTTCTTTTTGAGATTTTCACCAGACACCCAACACTGCAGGATTACTAGTATTATATTATTAATATTTGATAAAATAATAAATACCATGAACTTAAAACCGAATGTACCGGGAGGCAAACCTTTACATACTCTGCTTAGCCTTTACATTAACACTGCATAATTTTAATTTCTTAAAATCCTGGAACTTCCAAATAAGAATAGCAGAAACAAAAATTCACACAAGTGGATCACAATCAAGATTATCAATAGTTCCCATTTAAATAATAGTAGCACAAAAATATGGGTTATATCAATGAAAAGCAGTAGGTAAGTCCATGTAAAAATTAAGTGATTATATATGCTTATATATACACATAGCATTCTCAGCATTAAAAAAAACAAAACAGAAAAGGCTACTGGTATGGTAAGCTTTTGAAAGAAATCAATTCTCCCTAAAGATACAATAATTGGCAATTTGTTGATACTTCTGTGGAGTTTAAGTTTGGAATATTCTCATTTATGCTATGCTTAAAACAATGAAATCATTTTTTATTCATTCAGTTCTGATCTTCATACTCTTAACAGTTTTAGAACAGGTGGGAACAGTGACCTGCTTTTTCAACCATTATATCCCCCAGACATGACTAATTTGAAGCTGAGCAAATTGCACATAATGGGCCAGGGATTCAAGTTCATGATTTTTAGTAGGCTGCACTCTTGTTTCAGGGCACATGGTTCTCCTTCCCCTCCCCAATTCCACCACCCCTGCAGCTGCCTCTCCATGAACTAAATTCACCAAACATGAAATCAAAGGGAAATTATTTTTTACATTTTCTGCAGGCTTATTTTTAAGGAGGATAAAGATTAGGCTACATCTTTAAAAATATTTTCTTTTCCTTTAGGGGTTAAGTTTGTAAATGCATTCTAAATTCTAAAGAAGCTAGCCACTTAATAAACCTTCTCAACACATAAGAAAACAATCAGATCCATCGTTTTATACTAGTTCAAAGTTTTTATAAAAGCATGGCATAATTCAGTGAATTTTTAAATACCCCAAATTCTACCTTATAAGATATTGCTTTCTAGAGCCTTTTTACAAAATACCATTAAAGGTTTGCAGTATATAGACATTGTCACAAGAAAAACTAACAAACAAAACAGAAACTTGGTTCTAAAAAGGCCATTCGGGTAGGGAAGTATGTAAGCTGGCTAAACCAACACCCAATCCCTCCTATTTGCTTTTGATCTAATGTTCAAATTTTCATCATCAATTCTAAAGGCTGCAACCAAATGCCAGTATAAATAGCATATAAAACTCTCCAAGTACTGAAACATTCGTACAATTTTCTAACTAGGGACTTTGAATTCATTGATCTACCAATGAAGAAAATGAAACTTGTTGGTTAACTCATTTGCCTGGTCACTTTGGGGTGCATGGTGTCATGACTGTCTGGTGTGTGTGGGGGGTGTTGGTTGTTTTTGCTTTGTATATATGTGTATGGAGTACTTCTAATCAGGACCTCTGCCTTTCAGAGCCTCCCCTTTCTAGGCTGCCATGTTTCCCTTCATGGGAGACAGCAGTGATCAAAAAAAAAGTAAATTATGTTTGTATCACTTTCTCAACTGACCTCTCCAGATGCATTAAAAAGAAGTGAAGACATCTCCCCTCCCCCCTCCTCTACCATGACACACACACCTGACTTCTACTTATCAGTGGAGTTCTCTTTTCACTGGGTAGAGTGGAGGAAGAGGTTTCTGAACTTCCACTTTACAGCCTACAAACTGCGTCTTCAACTACTGATTCCACTTGCCCACTCTGTTGAAGTTCCAGTCTTTGCTCGGTGTCACCTGCTTTTCATTTTAGGGAAGTCTGCTGGGAAAACACTGCACTTACCTTTTGTTGATATTTACTTCCCATTTTGGGGTCTTGTAGTGTACCCCAGTTCCTAGATTTGTTTAACAGCAAAAACAAGCAAAAATACTGTCTAAATAGTTGAGAAAAGGGCTAAGTCACTATTCAGTGTTTAAAGTGAACTGGTGCTGATCTTTGCAGTCCACCCACCAGAGAAGGGGACACAGCCCTGGCAAAGGACTAAGGAGGGAAGCTAAGCAGTAAACTTCCACAACTCTCCCCAGGAAGTGTCACACATAGATGTTTTTCTTTTCCAAGGAAACTGGAATTGCAACAGTTTATCTATTGAGAGGAATCCAGCTAGAGTTAGGACCTGTCACTAACCTTTGGAGATGGTTATCAAGAGACCCTTGTCACCACTTACTCTGACAAACCCCCTTTGAATATATAACTGTTCTGATCCTTTCTGATCCTACAGCAACTTTAATGTCCAGCAGCCACTCACCAGTGTCCTTGCACCTTTCTCCACAGTACTAAGATTCCAGAGATTATACTAGTTCAGGAAGTGCCCTAAGAAACCCACAACAGTGGATAATGGGTTCTTCAAAGCTAGGAGATCAGCTTCTTAGGAAAAGAAAAAGAAACACACACCAACAAACACCAGGGAACTATGTGTAATGGTTCGCTGCTTGTGCAAAAACCTCAAAGAGGATG
The DNA here is from genome assembly GCF_003009895.1 of Hyaena hyaena. NCBI lineage: Eukaryota > Metazoa > Chordata > Mammalia > Carnivora > Hyaenidae > Hyaena > Hyaena hyaena. The sequence continues at coordinate 446,704 of NW_024081318.1, forward strand.
AAGGTCAGACAGGGATAATAGGCCAATTTAATTCTGAAAGCACAAGGTGCAAGAAATTTTAATTATGGTCTGCCACTGAAATCACACAAGATCCAATGGCATCTAACTGCAACTGCTCATCAAGGGAGACAAGAGGTGTAATTGTAACCGCTGCATAATCACTGTGAGGGCACAGGGAAGGCTGCCTTCAGCTCCCAGCAGAGAATGTATTAAGAGCCTCGAAAAATCCAATACAGGGAAACATGGAGATTGTACGAGCTAAACAGGAGCTCCTAACAGGAAAGCCAAACCCCGTTGTGTGTGTGCGTGCGCCTGTGTGCATTTGAGAAGTGAGGGTTCCAGGAACAAAAAGATTAAGCTGTTTGGCCCATATTGAGAATATGAGCTTGTAAAACTCTGAACCCCTTTCTGCTTTGTGGATACATACACAGAGAGAAAGGCATGATTTCCTCCAGAAATTTCTGCCTCGGTGAAGCTTCATCCACTCTCCTTTGTTTAAAACAATTAGCCTGGATGTTACAGTGATTTGAAGAACCAGACTCCCTTTAATTCGTTCGCATCAAACCCAAGTGTGGAGTCAAAACGCCACACACAGGGCTCCAGGTGCCCAAGCCTGTGCGACTCTCAGCACCACGCCGACGAGGAGCCCGCGCCGCGCGGACTCTCGCCAGGGGACGGGCGGAGAAAGCCCCTCCGTGGCCTCTCCACTCCGCAAAGTTTCACGGATCCGCGAAGAAAGCAAAACCACCCCATCCGCGCCCGCTGCAAAGTTGGCTCTGAAGTTTCTGCCGGGATGTCCTAAATCTCAAGGGGGAGGGGGACGCGAGTGTACGGCAAGGCTGGAGGATGCATGACGATGGAGAGACAGCCAAGAGGGAGTTTTTCCGAGTGGAAGATCCGTGAGACCATCTTCTTCACCCGGAAGCCTGTTTGGCTCCCAGAGGTCGGGCCGCGCTCGCGGGGGGAGGCGCAGTCCCCGGGGCCGGAGAGCTGTCACCTGCGGGGAGCCGCGGCGGGGGCGGGAGGCGCTCTGCTGGGCGCCCGGGGAGGGCTGGGGGCTTCCGAATCCCCAGCTCCGCGGGCTCCGAGAAGTGGGGGAGGGGAGATTCGCGAGAGGGCAGGAGGCCAAGAGCAACACCTTACGGATACGCTTTTCCTCTCCGACCTCTCCAACTTCCCGCAGCGCCAGCCAGGACTTTCTCCCACCGCACCCCACGGCATCGCGCCTCCTGGCCTGCCTCGCTGACCCGCCCGTGGCCGCGGCTGGGGGTGGAGGGGGTGCTGCGAGGAAGCGGCGGACGCGAAGGTTGGGACCCAAAACGCAAACGCTCACCCCCTAGCTGAGACGACCAAATGGGTTTACACAGGCAACGATCACAGCCCCGTAGCAGGACTCCGGGTTAGCGCCGGGCGCAGTTCCCTGACTCTTCTGTTGTTCCCAATAAAGTCTATTACGTTGCCTCCGGCAGCCGATTGGGAGGGAACGGCGAGGAAAAAGGGGGAACGCGGGAAAAAGCGGGGGGAGCAGCAATCAACTTTGTAACCCAGCGCTTCCTCGCGCGATCCGTCGCCATGCTTAAGATTCCCACCCCCGTCACCCCCCTCCTTCCTTTCAAGTGGATACTGAAACTAGGCCAAAACTTTTTCCCCTCCTTTTCTCTTAGCCACTAGACTGGATTGTGCCCCACGGAGCCCCATGGAGCTCTGCTTTCTTAAGCACAATAGCCGGACTAATTAGATCATAGAAGCAAGGCAGTGATACTGTAACAAGTAGCCCGAGAGGCAAAGAGGGAAGGGGCCCGAAAAGAGAGAAAGGGGGAAAAGTTTGGAGCTCTCGCACTTACCAATCAAGCCTCCCACCAGAAAGGCGATGATTTGGAACACGAGCAGAATCCCACCAACAATGCACAGCTTCTTGGTGCTCATGTTTTCTATAATTGCCCCAGCCATTTTTGCGCCCCCCTTTTTCCTCTCCTCCTTGAAATAAATGTTTTAGGGTGTGCTTTTTGCCTGCTCTCCTCTCACGCTCCCTCCTCCCTTGCCTCCTTTCTGGGCGCTGCAAAACTTCAGGGGTGCGGGAGCGCGGCGAAGATGGGACCGGGACGCAAGGCGCCCGCACGGATTCCCCCGGCGCAGCCGGCTCGGGTTCCCCCAATGCCCGGAGCTGTGATTGTGGCCGCTCCGCCGCCTGTGGACGCTTAAAGGAGCAGGGAAGCGGATCACATGACGCTGCCTCCCTCCCTCCCTTTCTTCCTCCCTCCCTCTCGCGCTTCCTCCCTCCCTCTCCTCCCTCTCTCTTCCTCTCCCCGTTGCCCGCCGGTGCGGGGCTCCGAGCTCGGGAGGGTGCTGGCGTCCCGACCTCGGTTCTGTCTGGCAGCCTGTCCCGCCTGGGGCTGGTGTCGTTTGGGGGTTGATGTTGTTGTTAAGTGGGTTCCCCCTACCCCGCCTCTCACGTTTCCTTTTCTGGTGCGAGATTTAAATCACCCATGGACAGCTTTGCAGACCTTTAACTTACGCGTTGACTTTAGGAAATGGGCCCCACCCGCAATGCTAGAACTCTCTTTAGGAAAGAGAAAAAGAAATTTTTAAAGGGACCCAAAAAATGCTTAAGTCAAAGCACAGAGATGCAGAATAAAGTCTTCGCTTCCTTCGACCTGGTACCACCCTTAGTTACTGGGCTTATACACAACTAAATTTCCCCCACCGCACCCGTGGAGGAATCCTGTGCTGTAGCCAAATCAGACCACCTTTCATTATCCCCAATTCCAGAAGTTTCCAGAGCCTTGACCCTGGCTTTTAAATATATATATTCTACTCCATCGGAGTTTTAAACCTCATTTAAAAACCAGCTCGTTAGAAAAACCCAAGTTTCCAAATCACCTCCGTGTAGTATTTCCGTGAATTAAACCCCTACGACTCCTGTGTTTACATTCTTAGATCCTATTGTGAGGACTTGTGTGTACATGTTTGTCTCCACCACAGAGCTGTAAACTCCAGGCCGATAGGGACCGAGTTTTAGTCATCTTTGTACCCCAATCCCACCCCCCGTGGTGCCTAACAAAATTCTACCTCTTGTAGGTCCTCCATAAACTTTTGTGGAATGAATAAATGAATGTGAAAGCAAGCCCACGGTTTGCATTTCAAAAGCCTGAAAGAGACCTTATGTGATTTAGATAGTACACTTCTTTAGTTGCAATGTTTGTTGTCTCTTTGTGAGGATATATTTATATTTATACTTAACTTCTAGGGGAAAAGGACAGTGAGACTCTTTAAGAGATGTCCTGCTCTATCACGCCTAAATTCCTGGCTCTGGTTTTCACCACCCACTGCCCCTTGCACACCTGGTTTCTTGCCCCTTCCCTCTGTCCACAGCCTCTTCATGCCACGGGACTACCCCAAATCCTCTCTCCTCTACTCTGTTTCTGAACTTGCATTGCCCTTATGGAAGACGCCATGCAGATTACACTTAATGGAAGTATTCATTTCTAGTCTCCGGCTAGACTAGACACTCCTCAAGGACAGGCACCAAACTTTATGTATATGAAAACCCATCTCCTTGGAATCTAACATTTCTTAAGAGTTCTAGGGATATAGCTGCTATTTATTCATTCTTTCCTTCAACATTTTAACCAGCAGGGCTCACACATTGAGCTCTTAACCTGTTCCAGGCTTTCTGTTCTAAGCCCTTGAGGGTACCAATATATGAAGACACTTGTCCCTGTCCTGGGGGAGGCCAAGTCAAGCTGTTATTCACTGAATAGTGATTAACGACCTTTACTCTGGAGAATACCAGATTAGATGGGAAGAAACACACAGGATTGTTGTCAACAGTAGTGGTCAGAGTGTTTGGTACCCAAACACAGAGAGACCAGTGTGCGTTATTTTCTTTCCTTTTTTACCTTTTCAGAAGCTTGCATCACCTCCCTCCTCCCCCCCCCCGCCCCCACTGTAGTAGGTCCCAGGGCATCATAAAAAGAAGTAGGAATGCCCTTCTTACCTCTGCTGCTAGTTAACTCCACATTCTGTTTTCTCATCTCAGCAAGCTACCAACTTCCACATATTTGAATAATAATGATGCCTTTGGGTTAGAATTTCTTTTTAATACCAAGGAATTTTTTTTTAATTAAGGTTGATAGGATTCAATATAAAGATTTACTCTCCATTTGATATTAAGTTTCACTATTTAGAAAGAAATGGTATTCTATGCACTTCAAATATGAAGGGAGCCACGAGAATGTAGAACTGGTTTATGGTCGTCCCTCCTTATCCAGGGTTTAGTTTTCTGTGGTTTCAGTTACCTGCAGTCAACTGCAGTCTGATGGTCTGAAAACAGATGATCCTTCTGACCTATTTTCAGAAGGTCAATAAGTAGCCTAATGCTACAACACAATGCCTTTGTCATTCACCTCACTTCATGCACGTCATCACGTAGGCATTTTATCATCCCACGTCATCACAAGAAGAAGGCTGAATATCGTACAATAAGATATTTTGAGAGACTACATTCACATAGCTTTAATTATAGTATATTGTTATAATTGTCCTATTCTATTACTAGTTATTGTTGTTAATCTCTTACTGTACCCAACTTTATCATAGGTATATATATACAGGAAAAGACATAGTATATATAGGGTTTGGTTGTATCTGAGATTTCAGGCATCCACTGGAGGTCTTAGAATATACATCCCACAGATAAGAGAGAGTGCTCTATTTGTTTAACATTAGCAAGCTCTTAAGTCATTTTTCTCCTTTTAAAAAAAATAATGTTTATTTTTGAGAGAGAGAGAGTGAGCATGAGTGGGGTAGGGCAGAGAGAGGGAGACACAGAATCTGAAGCAGGCTCCTCAAGTCATTTTTTTTTTTAAATGTTTTATTTATTTCTAGGAGAGAGAGAGACAGCGTGAGCAGGGGAGGGTCAGAGAGAGAGGGAGTCACAGACTCTGAAACAGGCTCCAGGCTCTGAGCTGGCAGTCAGCACAGAGCCCGACGCGGGGCTCGAACCCACCAACCGGGAGATCATGACCTAAGCGAAAGTCGGTCGCTTAACCGACTAAGCCACCCAGGCGCCCCTCCTCAAGTCATTTTTATATTAACTGCTACAGCACATTCTACTCCCTCGGTTCCCAAATGCATCTCTTCAGAGTAACTGGCCTCACTTCTTTGGTTCCAGTTTCCTCATTGGAAAATGAGATTCTTGGAATAAAATACTGTTTCCCCACCAGGGTGGTCCCCTATTTTTAAAGGGCACTTATTAGACAACCATTTTACTTAAAAAGAAATATTTCTGGGGTGCCTGGGTGGCTCAGTGGGTTGATTGTCTGACTTCGGCTCAGGTCATGATCTCATGGCTTGTGAGTTTGAGTCCCACACGGGGCTCTGTGCTGACAGCTCAGAGCCTGGAGCCTGCTTTGGTTTCTGTGTCTTTCTCTCTCTCTCTCTGCCCCTCCCCTGCTCATGCTGTGTGTGTCTCTCTCTCTCAAAAATAGATAAATGTTAAAAAAATTTTTAAAGAAATATTTCTAATTGCTAATCAATGCTTCTGATTCTCGTGAGAAGACCAATATTGCCAAACTGAATGTGGAACATTTTCAGTATTTATCACTATGAGCTGCTTCAAGAAAAATTTAAAATTTCTATGTTATCTTTTTGAAAATGAAAAGTGGCTGTCAGATCCTTATTTCCCAAGGGAATAACACAGACAAGTAGAAAAGAGCATGAGTGTTTGAGTTGTCTGGGTTTGAAATGGAGCCCCCAGCTCTGCCCCTGGCTTGTTATGTGTGACTGTGGGCCACTATTGTTACCTAGCCCTCTGAAGGTTAACCTTCTCATCTCTAAAATGCAGATAGTGACAACTCTCATGCTATTCTTGCAAGACATGATGATGATGATTATACTGAAGAACCCTTAAGGGAAATCGATAAGCTTGCATTAAAAACTAGTAAAAATGATCATTAATTGGTTTTTCCTCGGCTCTAAAATGTTATCATGTTACCATTATTTTTAGAAGCATATTTTAGGAGCAGTCTGAGAGATTAACTCTGCTTGAGAAAGGCTTTAGTAAGGCCAACATCTAGTATGGAGCTCTGAACAGCACTCGGTCAACTTGAAACATAGAAACATTCTATTCTAAAAAATGCTTTCAGTCACCAATAAAGCACTTGTTGTGGGTCCTGAGATAGACTGCCCCAGACACTGGGTAATTCAAGAGTGCAATCCAACTTTTTCAAACAGCACTGGATCATTCTAACTCTATTTCACTAGATTTTAAGTTGGAGATCCTGATTTATCCATCGTTTTATTTGAAGGTTTGTCTTATGGAAGAATACATTGATATTCAATGCATATTTATTGAATGGATGAATGAATGAATGAACACATGAATAAATGAGTAAGTGAAGATATATTAACTGCAACCAGCCCTGGCCATCCCCACCCCCCAATTCCTTTATAGCATATACTGACTAAATTCTTATCTGGCATATATATCCTGGGCTGTAGTTTGCACATATACCTATATATGTGCCGTACTGCCACTCTGGTCTGCAAGCTGCTTAAAAACTAGGTAAGTGTGATCTGAGCCTTTGTCTCTTACAGCCCCAGCACTACACCTTGCACAGAGGAGGGCTCAGTTCCTGGTGCTGAGAAAGTCCACTTTGGAAGCCAAGGACAGCATTCCATTATTGTCATTGAAATAAATGTAACGCAGAGATCTAAAAGAATTGCATATACCTACTCAAACACCTAATTTACTTCCCAGAGGGACCTAACAAGAGTAATAATCCCACTCAGAGCCTTCTCATTCTCATAAACAGCTTTTACCTATAAACCGCATCCCCAGGGCTCTTCTGTTGTTGGTATTTTCTTGTAGTTAGTGCCTGTGAATGTGAGCAGGCACTTTGGGTTCTTACTTTATTATTCAGTGTCACTTTTCACTCAGTATACATACATGAATATATATATATATTCACAGCTTCTTTTAAAATCCTTTTCTTTCCCCAACCCCAACCATCCTTCCCTTCTTTCTCTATGAGCCCCATTGCCTTGTTTTGTATGTAAATACAAGAGCTTTTCTAGCGCCTCCTTTCACATACTAACCTTGGCTAGGAACTGTTCAGACCCCAGAGCTTGGAAGACCAGTGCATTAAGGTGATCTTTTTAGATGAAATTGTTTAACAAATGCCCACCACCCCCTCCCTTTTTATGCATCAGCACCCAGCTTTACATCTTTTCTTTGACATTCCACATACGTTTTAGACATTAGGTTTATTCAATCACAGCTTTAAATCTTACGAGTTGTGTAAATAAGAAAAATACTTACCTTTTTGAGGCTTATTTCTTAAAACAAGAGAAAATGCTAATACTAGCTTCATAGGTTGTGGTAAGCATTAAATATATGTTACAAATTGCCTAGCTCAGAGCCTGACACAGAGTGGGCACTCAACAAATATTTTGCATGTTATAAGGGAGAAGGTTTCTGTTTCCAAATAGAAAAAAAAAGAACTATAAAACCCCTAATTATTGTCTCTTATGAAATTGCTTTTTGAACCCAGGCAACTTGGAAGGGCAAGGATGAAAAACTTTATAGGTTTCCAGAGGCCTCTGGTGGGAGGCAGCTGACAACTTGAAGTAGTCAGCCAGGCCCCCGTTGTTTCCCAGGCTTGAAAGAGATTGCTGCAGAGGGCAGGGATGTGCTGGTGTTTAAACCTCCAAGATCACGTGTGCTCAGTTCCTGGAGCAGAGGTAGGGAAAAGTCTTTTTCTCTTTGCCAGTTTCCATAGTGTAAGCCTTATGGGGTCTATGCTGAACCCTTCTGTCCCCCCCACACACCCCACCCACCTTGCCCTCATGACCGTGCTCCCTCGCCATTTCACCATGTACTTAGTCATGCTCACGAGCACCTCTCCATCTGCTTCTTCCCACGGAGAGTGGCAGTGGGAGAAGAGTCTGGACAGGCCGAGACACACCTCCTCGGACAATGATCCGGTGCTGTGTAGACAACACTCAGCCCCATAGCACAAAGTTGGTACACAAGTTTTGTTAAATGAGTAAATGAGGAAGGAACACGTTATGGTCCTCAGCTATCTAAGGGTTCAGGAAGGCCCTCCACAGAGGGCCAATGGCAGGAAGACGGTCTGAGGCTTAATATCAGCCCAAGCACTTTGCTAAAAGTATATGTTATCTCCATTAATCTATACCACAATCTGTGAGGTATGTACTACTTTTATCATTTTAAAGAGAGGAAAGCTGGTTAAGAGAAGGTATGGAATATTCACTCAACTGGGAAGCTGAGATTCTAAGGTAGCTGCAACACAACATTCATTCATTCAGTCACCAAATATGTACTGACCTCCTTGAGTGTCAGAAACTGATCTAGAGGCTGAGGAAGAGCAGTGGGCCCCACAGAGGCCTTGCGCTCATGCAGCCTACATTAGAAAGCCCACTTCAGATCCCTAGTTCTTATTTCCTTTGTCAGCTATGCCCTTTGAACTCACCAAAAGAAAGAAACCTACAGACTTGTGGAAGCGAGGAGAAATGGGGCCCTTGGTGTGCACATGGGCCTCACCTCATGTTTCCCTCAGGAGACATTTATTCAGAAACCCTTTTTCCTGCCAGTTCAGAGACAGGCACTGTTTTAGTGGTTTTTGCTGCTCCTTTGTTCATACATCCAGCTCTGTTTTCTTCCTCAGCACCTCACTCCCACTCAGATCAAACTCCCTCCGATTAAGCCTTAATCTTTGCAATTCATTCTTTGGTAGTATTTGCCATTAAGGCTTTTCCAAGCTGAAGATCAATTTTCAAGTCGAATGACTCATGAAAGTAATTAAGTATAATTTCAATGTTTCGAGGACATTCTTCAAGAATACATGCTAGCAAATGACACTCAGGTTAGCAGAAGATTCAGTGTACAAAATTAGTTTTGGCTTTAGCTAACCTGCAAATTGATTCCTAACGTACTTCTGTTTGATTATTTATTTTGTTGTCAGCATGTGAGTTCCTAATAAAGACCCTCTTTGCCAAGGATTTGAAGTTGCTTGATCAATATTATTCATCTTAATGTAAAAATTTATGAGGGTAAAAATTCCCAATTTCTGATATATGTCTTACTTTTCTAAGAACTCTGGAGCCTGAATGACTTGATGATGCTTTCTTTCATTTCTTTCATAAATATTTATTACATGTTTACCATATGCCAGGTATCTGGCAAGTGCTGGGATACGAATACAAAAAAGACAGATATGCTCTTGCTCTCACAAAACATTTCCTGTCAGGTATATAAAGGCATGATGCAATAGCTGTATTAGCCAAGAGAGTCAGTCCTAAAGAATCACTGGTGTAAGAGGCATGGAAGAGACCTCAGGTGGAGAAAGAAAGGACAGCAGGTGCTCTCCTTGGCTTGGTGCACAAGATCCTCCACATTCTGGAATGAGCATAGGATGGCAGAGAGAAGTATGGGCTCTGGAGCCAGATATCCTGGCGTCTGAATCCTGGCTTTGCCGCTTACTACTTGTATGCCTAGACTAGCTAGGGTAATTTTTTTGGTCACTCTGTGCCAAGTGGGATTAATAATACTCTCCCCAGGGGTGTCTGGCTGGCTCAGTCAGTAGAGCAAGTGACTCTTGATCTCAGGGTGGTGAGTTCAAGCCCCACGTTGGGCATAGAGCTTACTTTAAAAAAATAAAAATAAATAAAAAAAAATTTAAAAATACTCTCTCCAGAGTGCCTGGGCAGTTTAGTGGTTGAGTGTTGGACTATTTACTTTTTAATGTTTATTTACTTTTGAGAGAGAAAAATAGAGAGAGCGAGCAGGGGAAGGGTAGAGAGAGGGAGACACAGAATCCAAAGCAGGCTCCAGGCTCTGAGCTGTCAGCACAGAGCCTGACATGTGGCTCCAAATCACGGAGTGCAAGATCATGACCTGAGTCGGATGCTCAACCAACTGGGCCACCCAGGTGCCCCTAAGCACCTGACTCTTGATTTTGGCTAGGGCTATGATCTCACAGTTCATGAGTTTAAGTTCTGTGTTGGGCTCTGTGCTGACAATGAGGAGCCTGCTTGGGATTCTCTCTTTCTCCCTCTCTCTCTGCCCCTCCCCTGCTCACTCCTTTCTCTCTCAAATTAAATAAATAAACATTTGGGGCCCCTAGGTGATTCAGTCAGTGAAGCATCTGACTTTGGCTCAGGTCATGATGTCAGGGTTCATGGGTTTGAGTCCTGAGTCGGGCTTTGTGCTTGACAGCTAGGAGCCTGGAGCCTGCTTTGGATTCTGTGTTTCCCTCTCTCTCTGCCTCCTCCCCACTCATGCTCTGTCTATCTCTCTCTCAAAATAATAAATAAGACATTTAAAAAAGATTTAAAAATAAATATTAAAAATTAAAACAAATACTCTCCCCATATGTGATTGTTATAAAGATTAAATGGGATAATTTGTGTCAAGTATTTAAAATAATGTCTTGAGGTGCCTGGTTGGCTCAGTCAGTTGAGCATTGACTATCGATCTCAGCTCAGGTCTTGATCTCAGAGTCATGAGTTCAAGCCCTGCATGGTGTTCCATGCTGTATGTGAAGCCTACTTAAAAAGATATATTTCCTCGTCTTCTGCCACTCCCACTACAGCCCTGAAGGTTTTGTTCACATTACACACCTTGATAAATCGCCCAAATTTATCCACATATGAGTAATTATTACTATTATTATTCATTAGTAGTTTATCGAGCATCTCCTGTGTGCTAGGTGTTGCTGCATAATTATTGGAGGCAGTGTGAGAAGCAAGGATAAGGATCAAACAGACCCGGGTGGAACTGTGGGACCTTGGTCACATAGCTTGGCCTCTTTGAGCCTCAGCTAAGCCACCTATAAATGTGGAGATGATGGCATCTTCACAAAAGCTGTGGTGAGGATTGAATACATTCAGTACATAAGGTGCTTAGCAAGGTGCCAGGTATTTGATAAGCCCTCAGTAATGAGGAACTAGAGGAGGAGGCAGAGGGCAATCTTACAGGTAGCTGCCATTATTTAGTAAGAAAACTGAGGTTCAAGGCCTTTGCTCTTTGTTCTCCCATTCTGCCCTGTTCAGGAGCTCTTTCTCCCACGATGGTGCGTTGTCCTCAACCCCACTTTCCTATAATCCTGTTGACAGCTCTCTCTCCTTGAACAACCCTGCTGTCACTTAGAAGGAATCAGATGGTAAGTCTCAGAACTGCCTGTTGAAATTCTATCTTTCTCACTTGTGGGGATGAGCACTGGGTGTTATATGGAAACCAACTTGACAATAAACTATTTATAAAAAAAAAGAAAGAAAAGAAATTCTATCTTTCAAGTACCACACATACTTTGAGATACTTTTTGATCCTTTCGCTTCTTAAGCAGATACAGTATCTACCTTGGGTAAACCCTCATATAACTAGGTCTGTTACACCCTTTACACATGCTACCTCGATACTGTAGTCATTTGGGGATTTGTCTTATCTATTCCAGTAGGTCACAAATTTTTTAAGATAAAAAGGCTGTTGTACTCAGAAGTGTTTTTATTTAATTCTAGTAGAATCTTTGGCTTTTTGCAATTCTCTCAGAGCTTTGCTACTTCCAGTTTTTTGCCTCTTCACTTCCTTCTCAAAACAGATGCTCTATTTTTCTGGGTAAGTCAGGAGAAGGAGCCATCAGTTATAAACACTCTCAGTCTCCAATCTGATTAATATTTTCCTATGCCTGATCTCCAAGGAGTCAATGAACCACCTTTTGGGCAAAGTATATACCTTTACTTAAGAACATCCACCTGTACTTATGCTCTTAGAGCTATTTTGGACAGCTTCCCAGCATAGCCTAACAGCTAAGGGCATTTGTCCTGTTTAGCCCCTGCTAGGGTAAGAATATGAGTAACTCATATTCCAGGGTCATATGAGTTAGCACCTGAAAAGTACTTACTAGATAAAGTACTTAGCACATGGTACACACTCAGTAAATGTTAGCTATTATTATTAATTATCTTCCATCACCTTCTATAACTTGCTTCTTTAATGATATCCTTTCTTATCTTTCCTCAATCTTACTTTCAAATATCCATCCTAAAAAATATCCTTCTCAACCCTGCATTCTCCTTAATCCATAATCTTTATGAGCTTCTTTCCTTTAATTGTAAATCGAATTTCTGAAAATAACACTTCACATTTGCTGGCTCTATAATCTCACTTCCCATTCTATTCCTGACCTCCTACAGACAATCTAAATTCCAGACCCAACAACTTGAGACTCATAGGGCCTATGCTTCCTAGACATCTCTGCCTAAAGAAATTATATTCACATCCAAATCAATCAGATGCCTTCCCTATCTCAGTTAATGGCCCAACTCTTCAACAAGTCACCCAAGGTGCATATCTCAAGGCCATCCTTGATCCATTACCCACACATCCAATCAGCTATCCAGACCAGATTCTACCTGCTTTATTACATGAACTAACCTCTCCTTTCCATCCTCCCCACCTCTTTGCAAGTCCGGACCCTCATCGTCTTTCCAACTTGAACTATTGAAGACCTTCCCTATTAAACCTCCAATCTCTAGTTTCTTACTATAGATAATCCAGTCTACATACAGTTTCCAAAGTGTGATCATTATAAAATACAGATCTGTTTTCCGCACTTTCTGAATATAGCTCTGCAATATCTTCCCATTCCCCGCAAATAAAGCCTACAGATAAAGTCCATATATGGTAAAATCTCACCAAATACTCTAACATCTAGCTACTTTAGATTCTATCTAATTCCTAGACTTACCAAGATATTTCTCTGTACATTATTGTATATAATTCAGTCTAGCTCATGTCTTTCTCCTTATAACATAATCCCTGGGATAGGCCAGTTGACCTAAGATAGTGTCACCAAACTATGATTCTGTGGTATTCCTCCCTATATAACCTATTCCAAAGTGATGGCTATCCTGAGACCCAAATGGAAACCTAGAAATCATCCTAGACTTCTCTTTTATAACCATGATCAACAGATTCTGAGAATATCATCTGCCCAGCCTCATAAATAATACATCATCATAATAATACCAAGCACTTATATTTACAGTGTAATGGGCACTGTTTGAAACAAGATGGATGGATGGATAGATAGACACATAGATACAGTGATACATAGATGCATAGATACATAGAATATATAACCATATAACACTTATAACTAAAATACAACAATAAAAGTATGTACCTTTGGGGCACCTGGGTGGCTCAGTTGAGTCGGTAAAGCATCCAACTTCAGCTCAGATCATGATCTCACGGTTCGTGGGCTCAAGCCCCATGTCGGGCTCTGTGCTGACAGCTAGCTCATAGCCTGGAGTCTGCTTCAGACTCGATATCTCCCTCTCTCTCTGACTCTTCCCTGCTCATGCTGTCTCTCTCTCTGTCTCAGAAATGAATAAAACATTTTTAAAAAGTATGTACCTCAAATGGTTATAGTAAGGATTCAATGTCTTTTTAAAATTTACTTATTAATTTTTGAGAGAGAGTGTGAAAGAGAGAATCCCAAGCAGTTTCCACATTGTCATTGCAGATCCTGATGTGGGGCTGGATCCCATGAACCCTGAGATCATGACCTGAGCCAAAATCAAGAGTCCTGTACTTAAGTGACTGATCCACTCAGGGGTCCAAAGATTCAGTGTCTTAAGTGAACTCTTGTATATATCACAGAGGACATTTTATCCTCACTGTAAACAGTTGAGATACATACTATTATTCTATTTTATGTATGTATGTATTAGTTTATTTATTTTTGAGAGAGAAAGAGAGCATGAGCAAGGGAGGGGCAGAGAGAGAGGGACACACAGAGTCTGAAGCAGGCTTCAGGCTCTGAGCTGTTAGCACAGAGGCCCACGTGGGGCCCAAACTCGTGAACCATGAGATCATGACCTAAGCTGAAGCTGGATGTTCAATGGACTGAGCCACCTAGGTGCTCCTCTATTATTCTATTTTAGACACTGAAGAATCTTTGGCTTAGAAAGGATTAGTAATGGGGTGCCTGAGTGGGTTAGTAGATTGAACATACAGCTCTTGGTTTCTGCTCGGGTCATTATCCCAGGGTCACAAGATCAAGCCCCATGACAGGCTTCTCGTGAGGCTCTGCATGGAGCATGGAGCTTGCTTAAGAGTCTCTTTCTCTCTCTCTCTCTCTCTCTCTCTCTCTCTCTTTCCTTTTGCCCGTCTCCCCTACTCACTCTTTTTCTCTAAAATAAATAAATTAAATTTGTTTTTCTAAAAAGCAAGGATTAATAATTTACCCAAGACCACACAGCTAATAAACACGAGTTGGGCTCTAAACCCTATCAATCTAGCAACAGGGTCCATGCACTTAACTGTTACTCTCTTACTATTACAGTAAGAGTAACATACCTTAGGTTTTCTGTGTATCAGGTGCTGAATACAGGTTATTACTTCATTCAGTCCTCATAATATCTTCTGTGAGGTAAATGCTATGTTTTTCTCCATGATTACCTATGCAAATAAACTTGGCTTAAGGAAAGTCAAATAAAAATTCAAATTGGAAACCTAGGAAAATGGAAGTGAAAAAAATATGCATTTTCCTCTTCTAAAAGAGTAAATTTCCTGAATTCCTTGGAATTTTAGATTTCTCAGATTATGAACAATAGGTACTTTTGTAGTATGAAAGTGAGCATCTCTTTGTTCATTCAACCTTCTACCCATTCAGCAAACATTTATTGAATACCTTCTGTATGCAAGACATTAAATACTTCAAATAATGTTTCTTCTCTCAAGAAAATAAAAATCTAGAAAATAGAAAGGACATTAAAGCTGAAAAATATAATGAAGTGTGACATGTAGGATTGCACAGAGGTTAAAAGAGCAAATTCAAGAGCCAGACAGACTTTGTTCAAAGCCTAGTTTTGCCACGTAACTTAGGAAATTCATTTAAACTATCTGTGTTTTATTCTTTTTCATAGTACCTATATTATATGATTGCTGTCAAGACTTTAAGTTTTAATGTACATAAAGAACTCTGATCAGTGCCTAGGACATAGTAACATCAAGGGCAGCTATAGCAAATAATAGTAGTTGTCATTGTCATGGTATTGACACATAAGGGTACACTGGCATCAGAAGGCTGGAAAAAGAGAGACTGATTTTTTTTATATTGGAGAAAAAGGAGTTCTGATAAGTCTTTAAAGAAAAAGTTAGAGTTAGAGAAAATCAACTCTAGATAAGTTTTAGAAGATGAGTAGATATTCTCCAGGTAGACAGAAAGGAAAATATAGATGGGCAAGGTTAAAATCAAGGAACAGTACTTCTGAAAAAGCTAGAACATCCAGCTGAAGAGATGGTATGTCAGAATGTCTTCAGTATGTTGCTTTGGAGACCTACGGCTATGGGAGATAGGAACATAACAAGGGTGGAGAAGTGATGGTCTATTATGATTATAGATATTTAAAAGCTATCATTTGAAACCATGTTTATTACTAGACAGAGAATAATAACACCTTCTCCTGTTTGTATAGCACCAATTCTGCACAATTTTAAGATAATATCTCAGTAATCTTCACAACCTTGGAGGTCTGTCCAATTATAATTATCCCCATTTTCATATGGGAAAGCAGAAGTATGAGGAGAGGAAAGCAGAAATCCAGGGTTACTCAGAAAGTTGTTGGTGGATTTCTATATCCAATAATTTGTTGTTCACCAACGCGTCCAAAATAACAAGATCATTCTAATTTCACACACACACACACACACACACACACTTCTCCTTGTTTTGGAAACATAGAGCAAAATGCTGTAGCTTGACAGGGGTAGGGTGGAGTTGAAAAACAATCAGAAATCATGATGAGCCATGTAGAAGATGTTGGATGAACTGTGAGACAGGTTTGTGATGACTAGTAGGTTGTGTTGGGGATAAGTTGGGTTGATTGCCAGAAGGAAACTTTATTTGTTTGTTTGTTTGTTTGTTTAGGCTGATGCATATGTAACTTATATACATTAAACAATATAAATCATACATGTGCACATTGATGAATTCCTACAAATGAATTTTATACTTATTTGCTACAGATGCCCTCATAAAATACCATAGAACAGACTGGGTGGCTTCAGCAACAAATTTATTTTCTCACAGTTCTGGAGGCTGGAAGTACAACATCAAGGTGCTGGCAGGGTTGCATTTCTCGGAGGCCTTTCTCTTGGCCTGCAGGTAGTCACTCTCAGTGCCTCTTCTGTGGTCTTTGCTTTTGTGCTTACACCCCTGGTGTCTCCTTCTCTTCATGTAAGGTCATCTATCATATTGGATTAGAGCCCCTACCTAATGTTCTCCTTTAACTTAATCAACTCTTTAAAGACTTTATCTACAAATACAGGATTGCATTAATCAATTGTGTAAGAATTGATATCTTCATATATTAAACTTTCCCATCAATAAACATAGGATTTCTTCTATTGATTTGAATCTTCTTCAGATTCTTTCAGTCATAGTTTGTAATTTTTAGTAAAAAGGTCTTGCACAACTTTTGTTAGATTTATTTCCAAATATTTGCTGTGAGCTCCTGAAAATCAGGAAACTGTTGTGATAGATCATATTCCAAGTATCTGGCATAACACCTGCCATACAATAGACACCAAGTAAATATTTGTTGAACAAAATGAATGACCAAATGAGTAAGTTGTACATAAGTAATGGTAATTTAAAAAATGTTTATTTTCTTGTTTTGTACTGATATATATAAATACAATTGATTATATATATATTTTTTCTAGATTGATCTTCTACCCAGTGACCTTGTAAAATTAATTTATTATAATTTATCTGTAGATTCTTTTCATTCTTTACATGAACAATCATGTCATATATCTATAATGATAATTTTACTTCTTGCTCTCCATACTTTATAGCTTTTATTTTGTTTTCTTGTCTTATTATAATGGATAATTCCAGTGCAATGCTGAATTGAAAAGTCACCGCCTGTTATTTGGTATTTGTTTTGGAAATGCTAGCCAATGCAACTGAATAAGAGAATAAAAATGAGGCAAGAAGGAAACAAACTTATAATCATTTGTAATTGATGTAATTGTAAACCTTAAAAATACAAATACTCCATGCTCAGCATGAAGCCTGTTTGAGATTCTTTCTCTCTCATCCTCTGCCCTTCTCCCCTGCTGACACTCTCTCTCTCTCAGAATAAATAAATAAATAAGTTCATTAAAATTAAAATTAAAAATATAAACAACCCAAAAATTATTTTAAGACATAAAAGAATTCATTAACATGGTAATCACAAATTTAATATAAAAGTCAAATCAATTACTTTACTTTCAAATAATGATTATCTCTCAGAAAATAGAATGGAAAGAAATGTTTCAGTCACAATTACTATGAAAAGGTGAGATTTCAGGAATGAATGTAATAAGAAAGCACAGAAATTTAAAATTCCTCTGAGGTACATAGATAAAAGTTAAATAAGTGTAAAAACATCCTTAATTTGGATAGAGGATTCAATATTTAGAATGATATCAATTATCTTTGAATCGATCAAAGATGTGAACAAGGCTTTTGGATTATTTTTTATTAAAAATTTTTGTAATGTTTATTTTTTAGAGAGAGAGAAAGAGACAAAGCACAAGTGGGGGAGGGACAAAAAGAGAGGGAGACACAGGCTCCAGACTCTGAGCTATCAGCACAGAGCCCAACATGGGGCTCAAGTCCATGAACTGTGAGATCATGATCTGAATTGGAGTTGGATGTTTTACAGACTGAGCCATCCAGGCACCCCAGGATTTCTTTTTTGAACTTAAACTAAATGATACTAAAATACATATAAAAATACATGTAAGAGGGGCGACTGGGTATCTCAGTTGGTTGAACACCTGACTTTGGCTTAGGTCATGGTCTCATCGTTCATGACTTTGAGCCTACATGGTCTGGCTTACTGCTGTCAGCTTGGAGCCTGCTTGGGATCCTCTCCCCCTCTCTCCAACCCTCCTGCACATGCTCTCTCTCTCTCAGAAATAAATATTTAAAAAAAATACACATAAGAAAAAATTCTAAAAGAGAAGAATCACGAGGGAAGTAATAGATAAAATATTTAAAATTATGTTTCCCTGATCTCAGCCTAGACAAACAATGAGACAAATCAATGAGACAAATGAGAGAATCCATAAATATCCTCATTATCAGAACTTAATAAATGATAAAAGTTGCACTTTAGTAAATGAGGCAATATGAACTGTTGAATAAACAATGTTGTTAATACTAGCTAAATACTTAAAGAACATAAAGCTGAATTTTCCTCTTTACCTTCTATACTAAAATGTAAAAACAACAACATAAAATATCTAGAAGAAAACATGGGATAATATTAGTTCATAAAGAATTTTGGCATGGGAAAGGCCTTTCTGAGTATTTTCAAAGATATCAAGCTATACAGGAAAAATTAATATGCAAAGTTACATCATAATATTTTTAATTTTTATCAATTTTATTTAGTTTTTAAAAATTTTTAAGTATTTATTTGTTTTTGAGAGAGAGAGAGACAGAGTGTGAGCAGGGGAGGGGCAGAGAGAGGGAGACACAGAATCTTAAGCAGGCTCCAGGCTCGGAGCTGTCAGCACAGTGCCTGACATGGGGCTTGAACTCATGAATGGTGAGATCATGACCTGAGCCAAAGTCAGACGCTTAACCAACTGAGCCACCTAGGTGCCCCATATCAATTTTAAAACTCTCTTCAGTAAAAAAGGTCAAAAGGAAAGACAAAACAAAAAATGTTTGCCATACATATGACAAACCATCTTTAATGTACAAAACATCCTTACAAGTAAGTAAACAAAAGATAAATGACTCAATAGAAAAAAAAATGGCAAGGGATTCATGGAAACAATATTTCAGACAATTAACAGAAGAAAAGATACTTAATCATATTAATGTTTTAAAATGTACAAATGTTTAACAAGAACAAATTGTCATCTTTTCTATACAATTAAAAAATTAAAAGATTAGGTAGGCTCAAGGCTGAGGGAAATAGGGATTTCTATGTATTGTTGATAGTATAAGTTATTATAAACCTTTTATAAAAATTAATGAATATCTTTCTAAGTTACTAATGAGCATATCCTTTGATGTCCATTTTGCAATTTATCCTTCTCATATACCTGCAAAAGTTTTCAGATATATGTACAGGAATTTTGCAGTTTTGTTGTTGTAGTATTGCTTTTAATAGTGTTATGGGCTGAACTGTCTCCCCAAAATTCATGTGTTGAAGCCCTGAACCCCAGAATGTGATTGCATTCGGAGATAGGATGTTTACAAAGATGGATAAATTGAAATGAGGTGGTTAAAGTGGCCTTAATCTAATCAGACTGATGTCCTGAAGAGATCAGAACACAGAGGAAAGACCACATGAAGACCAAGGGAGAGAACAGCGACCTGTGACCCAAGGAGAGACATCTTAGAAGAAAATGACCCTGTAAACGCTTTGGTCTCTGGCTTCTGATGCCCAGCACTGTGGGAAAATACATTTCTGTTGTTAAACCCACCTGGACTGTGGTATTGTGTTATGGTGGCCCTAGCAAAACTAATACAAATAGTAAAAGTGAAATATTTTCAATGGCTATAAAAGGAAGAGAGTGTTACCAGTGGTTATCTCCAGAAAGTAGGAATACAAAGTAGTAAGGCTAAAAGGCAGGGAAATTTTGCTTGATTTTGTACCTTTCTAATCTGTTAATTTTTAAAATATCACACCTGTATTATTATTGTAATAAAATGGTTAATTTTTTAAGGCAATGGAAAGTTTGTGTTAAGTGTGTGTGTGTGTGTGTGTGTGTGTGTGTGTCAGTTTTTAAAGTCCCAGAAAATCACTGAGAAATTTTTGTGAACATAAAAAGTTTCTCTTGTTTTACTTATTTTTGATTTACTATTTCTTCATGATCTAGCTTGAAAAATCAATGCAATTCATTTTGAATCTTGTCTGGCTCAGTTGCAAGTAATTCAGCAGTATTATTTTCTATTGTTTTTCTTTCATAAATCTCTGGATTTATTTAATCTTCTTCCAAAACTCGAGAAATCCTAATTTTGGCACACAAGACTTGCATTGGCGTATTTAGAAAAATGCCTCAGCTTAAAATTGAGTTCTTTATTTTTCAAGAGGACATCAACCAACTTACTGTAACATGAAACAATAACCATGAAGTTATAATAGCCCTCTCTTTTAATTACAATCTAGGCAAGAAGGGTTAGGGATAAGTATATAGTAGACAGCACTATTATTGGGCAATATTCCACTTTAAACATAAGTCCACAGCTCTACTTCATATCTCCTTAGAAATATGATCCTCAGATAACTAAGGAAATACAAAAAATGTTATAGTCACTAATATTACTTGGCCTTAGTACAACTTAATGCCAACATTGTTTTTTCTTTATTTGGGAGAATATTGTTGAAGTCTAAATAACTGTCTCACTCTGGTTAAAAACATGATAGCATGCATTAGTTAATTAATGGAGAATGTGAAGTTTAATTAACACACCTGAAATTGTTTAGATGTTCTTTAAGCAGAGAGATAACAGAGTAGGAGTGGATGAAATGTACTAACTGAATGGCAGGAATGTCCCTGGGGCTCAACTCCTTAAGCCTTTTCACAATTGGTTTGCATGGGCCCACAGGCTTCAGGGGTATTAAAATCCAATTGAGTTAAGTATTTTTCTTATGTGCCTCCTATGGGTCTGGAGCTTCTGGTAGGTCCTGTGGGGGGCACAAAAGAAGTAGATGAAATCTGAAACAGGCAGGCACTGTGGAGAACATTAGGAATCAGGTGTGCTGTAGCTTTTGCCTGCCTCAAGCACCGAGGAGGCCATCTTTATTGCAGCATCTAGTCTCAGGAGTAGAAATTGCAATGTAAACGGACAATAGAGGAAATACTACATGACTGGTCTGAAATTTTACAAACCACTATCTTAAAGCCTCATGTTTAGGACGCATTCGTTACTTATGTGTAGCTTACCCATTTGGTTCTTTCTTTTGTTCAACAAATATTTACTTGGTGCCTATTATATGCCAGGAATTATGCCAGATACTTGGAATATGATGTATCACATCGTTTTCCTGATTTTCAGGAGCTCCCAGATAAATGCCATTGATAAAAAGGAAAGTAGTGACTAGGTTTTCCAAATCTTGAAAGATAGCTGGAGAAGTCCTAGATTCATGTGCAAACAGCGACTTTTTTTTTTTTTAAATCCACGATGGGTTGTTGGAAGCTCAGAGAAACTGAGCTTCTCTGTCTTTACACAAATGTTTAGCATGAGGTTAATGGAAAGGAAAAGAGAGCGAGAGCCATCTGGATTTGAGTCTCAATTCTGCAGGTCCCTAGGTATGTGAATTTGGTTAAAGTTTTAGAGTGACTATGCTTGTTTCTTTATCTAAGGATACCAAACTGAGGATCGCAAAAGTGCCTGACTCACAGAGGATTAAATTAACTATAAATGTGAAGTATGACAGTGTCTGGTTCATAGTAAGCCCTATGTTATATTTACAGTTGTGTATTTCAGATTTAAAGAAATATTGCTGGCTTTCACATTCTAAAAGAAAACTGTAAAATGAATTAATTAAAATTAGGGGTGCCTGGCTAGATCAGGCCATAGATCATCTGACTCTTGATCTTAGGGTCATAAGTTTGAGCCCCATGTTGGGTGTAGAGATCACTTAAATAGATAAAACTCAAAAATAAAATAAAATAAAAATAAAAGAGGGACACTGAGTGGCTCACTGGGTTAAGTATCGACTTTTGATTTCAGCTCAGGTCATGATCTCACAGTCTGTGAGTTCAAACCCCGCATCAGACTTTGCACTAACAGTGTACTCACAGTGCAAGTATGCTTGGGATTTTCTCTCTCCCTCTCCCTCTGTCTCTCCCCCACTTACACGCATGCTCTTGCTCTCTCTCTCAAAATAAATAAACTTAAAAAAAGGAAAACAAAACACCCAATTCTTCCTTTCTCTCTTTCAAAATAAATAAATAAACACTAATTTTAAAATATTTAAAAGGGGGACCTGGGTGGCTCAGTTGATTAAGTATCTGACTCTTGATTTTGGCTCAGGTCATGATCTCGAGGTTCGTGAGATACAGGCCTATGTCAGGTTCTTCACTGACAGCCAGGAGCCTGGCTCCTCTCTTTCTTCCTCTCTTTCTGCAGCTGCCCCATTGCAATCTCTCTCATTCTCTCTCAAAATAAATAAATATTGATAAAATTAATAAATGTTTATGCATCAGTACAATCTAGACTAGGTCATTTAACCAGTTGCAATGCAATTTCATTCATATACTCAAGAGGAGATAGAGATACATTCTGTTTGGTGTGATATGGGGAAAAGCTTCCAATAGTTAAGTTTCCAGGTATCATAAAGATTATAAACTATACCTGAGCACAGGAAAAGACCATTATCAGGCCCTATACTAAATGCTTTCCCTGCATTACTGATCCACAATGTCTTATCTATGGATGTGAAATCCAAAAAGTTCTGAAAACCAATCATCAGGTTATTTATAGTCTGTGTTTATCCCACTTAATGTGAATATATTTATGTTTTACTGAAGACAAGGCAACGTGTATAATAGATTTGAGTATTTTACAGAAATAATTCACTTGCTTTCTCCTAAAAAATATTTCCCTAACTTTAGACTTAGCCATATGACTTGCTTTGAAAACATGACTGGAGGTGATGAGAGCAAGACAGGGGCTTTAAGTGTGCTTGTGAGATCTGAGTTTGGCTGGTCTCTGGCCTTCCTATGATTTGCCATGAGAAAGCCTGCCCCAGGAAACTGCTGATCCAAGAAGAGTGAGAAGAAATAGTGAGAACAGTGTGAGAATAGCCTCTCCAAACTGCAATCTGGAACACACACAGCCAGTCCTGGCTGATCCCAGACCTGCAGCCTGAGGCAGTCATCCCTGCTGACCCACAGACTTATAAGTAAAAAAAACACAAATGTTTTTGTAAGCCATTGAGTTTTGGAGTGTTTTGTTAATGTGGAAATATTAAGGCAAGAGCTGACTAACACAATGTACTTGACCTTGGAGTGCTACCCCAGACTCTGTTGGAGGTATTGCATAATGTACAGTATGTAAACCATATTTCCTTTTGTAAACATGGTCTCTAAATTTTGAAACATATTTCATCTTAGGGTTTTGAACAAGAAACTGTACTTTTGCATTTTATAGAATCATTATAACATGTCAATGAGATATTCCCATTTTACAGATGAGGAAACGGAGTCTCAGATAGGCTATATTAACTTGTTAAAGGTTTTACCACTAATAATTGGCAGAGCCAGGATTTGATTCCAGGATCCTGATACAGATCTACATTCTTAAACATTAGGCTATTCTACTTTACACAGATGGTATTAGTATCTAGTAAAAATATACAATACACACACAGAGATGATTTTTGTTGCAGTTACATCTATTATTTTTACTGCTAATAAATTTCTAATAACTTCTAGCCTTGATGCTTAGGGTAAAAGACATGAACATTTTGCATTTGTTGAGATAGTCAATGGAGGTTTTTTCCTTAAGAGGTTGAAACATAAGCATTGAAACATAAGTTTGAAATAACCATTTTAATGGTGGAGATTAATTAAGTCCCTGAAAGCCAGCACATTTTAAGTATTCCTTGTCTAATGCTGCTGTACTTGACTGCTGATATTCAAAGTTCATAACAAACTAGTCATTTCTACCATGAAGGCAAATTTTGACTTCAGTCTCATTGACTGATTTCATAAATTATACTGAAGAAGATTGTTGTTATATTTCCTTTTGGGGATTTTAATTAACTAGTAGAGTTCCTCTAACTAATGTCAGTCATTAGACAATCTTTTTTAGAAATTGTCTGGTTGCTAAATATTAAAAGTAACAAATTGCCTTAATGATTATATCACTATCAGAAATA
This sequence comes from Hyaena hyaena, assembly GCF_003009895.1. NCBI lineage: Eukaryota > Metazoa > Chordata > Mammalia > Carnivora > Hyaenidae > Hyaena > Hyaena hyaena. The sequence continues at coordinate 470,638 of NW_024081318.1, forward strand.
TGAACCTTCCTTGTTTAAGGAAAATGGACCTAAGTCCTTGCTTCATTTCCTGGTCAGAATCAGGTGCCCAAATCTTGAACTAAATGTTCATAAAATGATGGAGTGCCTGGGTGGCTCAGTTGGTTTAGTGTCTGTCTATTGATTCCAGCTCAGGTCATGATCCCAAGGTCATGGGATAGAGCCCTGCACTGAACTCTGCACTGAGCATAGAACCTGCTTAAGATTCTCTCTCTCTCTCTCTCTCTCTCTCTCTCTCCCCTCCTCTCTCTCTCTCTCTCTTTCTTTCTCTGCCCTTCCCCTGTTCTCACTTTCTCTCTCTAAAATAAAAATAAAATGAAGTTCATGAAATGAGTATAACACAAAATTAAACCAAATTATGAATTTTAGCTTCCACTAGAGTTGATTCAGTCTCTTTCTAGGTTGAATAATTTGGCTCTTGATACCTTCCTGAGACTGCATAAGACGAATATTCAATTTTATGAAAGTAGGCTGACTTCATAACTATGGTATCTTGCCAACACAGATAGATTTCATCAAAAAATTCTAAGATTAATTGAATTGAACAGTAGAGGACATGGCAAAATGAATAACTCCATTCTTACATTTCAGATTTCTTTGGAGCTTGGCAAAGCAGTGGAATCAACATTTTAGCATACATATTAGCATTCTCATGATAGAAGTGACTTTACAATATTTTATTTATTTTTCTCATTTAAAAATTCCAATTTTAGTAGTATATGTAAGTCAAAAAATTTTTTCAAGTAAAAACAAAGCAATTGATCTCACAATCTCACATCTAAAACATAACAAGTGAAGATTTCAGTGTATTGTAGAAAAGCCTCAATAGGAGAATAACTCATAGTTTAAAATAAGCTTGACCTTGCGGTGCCTGGCTGGCTCAGTCAGTTGGGTGTCTAATTCTTGATTTAGGCTTACGTCATACATCATGGTTTGTGGGATCAAACCCCAAGTTGAGCTCTGTACTGATAATGAGAAGCTTGCTTGGTATTCTGTCTCTCCCCTTCTCTGCTCCTCCCCTGCTCATGCTTGCTCTCTCTCTCTCAAAATAAATAAACTTTAAAAATAAAATAAAACAAGCTTGACCTTTATTCTTCATTTATTTGAGCTATGCTTAGACTTGGAGATATAGTGGCTTAAATAATTTATTGTTTGGATTCAGTCATGATAGAAATATGATAGAGTTCTCTGATTTTGTTTTCCTCATAATTTGGTTTCTACATGTCTATATATCTGGTTTCTATATATATAAATGACAGAAAAGGAGTTTTTAAATTAAATGATTCCCCGTGCTGTCTTTCCTTAGTGTCCTATAAATACAGGATAAATCATTAGAGGCCAGGAAATGGGAAGAGTTTCTAATGTTTGGTTAAAAAGTTGGGAAATCTGGGGCACCTGGGTGGCTCAGTCAGTTAAGCATCTGACTTCAGCCCAGGTCATGATCTCACAGTTCATTGGTTGGAGCCCCACATTGGGTTCTGGGCTGATAGCTTGGAGCCTGGAGCCTGCTTTGGATTCTGTGTTTTCCTCTCTATCTCTGCCCTTTCCCGACTTATGCTCTGTCTCCTCTCTCTCTGTCTCTCTCTCTGCGTCTCTCTCGCTCTCAAAAATAAATAAAAATTTAAAAAATTTTTTAAAGAAAAAGCTGGGAAATCTTAGTTTTATTAGACACTAGCTTAAAATGTTTCAAAAACAACAGTAACAACAAACCTCATAATAATTCACAGATCACTCTTTTCAAATACTTAGCAACCAATATATACATATCTCTGTTCAGAACTTTTCAAATCTAAACAGAAAATGTAGATTGAGGAATATCTCTGAGGGAATGAAAAAGATTAAATGTTTGTATTCTTTGGAAGACAAATATGTGACCTATGTCTGTGAGGAACCAGGGTTAGTACATTAATGACATCCACTGGTTTTGTTTGTTGGGTTTCTTTGCAGGGAGAGGAGCAGTGAAGGAGGGTGATTCATTTGTTTCTTTTATAAGGGACCCCAAACTATGACTATCAGAGCACCAAAACTCAAGGAAAATTCTATGCAGTTTAGTTAACTTGTAAATAACATGTGTTTGGGGAATTGAAAAACATATCTGCATTTGATTTAAAACTCTGAACCAAAAACAAAATGAAGACATTTTTGTTTTAAGTTTATCCTCTCTCCTCCAGAATGAGTTGGCTTTCAAATTGACATTTGCCTTTTCAATACAAAACACAATGTAGCACTGGTATAGGTGCTGACCAGTCAGAAAAGAGGTCAGCCTTAAACCATCACCTTTAGGCTGAATTAACGATAACTGCCTACTGTTAGCCCTACAGGCTTCCTCAATCCATTTCTCTTTTTGTCCAGAAAATCTTGATAAAACTTCAGAACTAAAAGTAAAAATAATAGAAGTCATAATAAAAACAACAACAAAAAGGACTAGAGTCTTTGAGATCAAGAATAATAATATAGAATTATTGTCTATTCATTAAGAAGACTCCTATTATTACTGCTGAAAATATCTAGGGCAATTCAAGTCTATAACCTGAGGCTTTCTAAATCCCTAAAGAATTAAGAATGTTAGGATTTGGTTTAATATTTTTTGTTCTTATGCCTTCATTTCTCAAAATCTTATTATAAAGCACATTAGTGTAGTCTGTTGACACTAATGTCAATGGTGTATGAGTTTGTTTATTCTTTTTGATACTAGGAATTACTTGAATCAAGAGAAAGTTAGTGTAGTCCATTGGTAGCAGAGCCTTGAAGCTTCTTTTCCACATAGGCTTATAAGACAGTAGTGCTCATATACAACATCTCATTAATTTTCTCAACCCTGTGAGAATGTCCCTAGTCACCATAAAGAAATTTAGGATCATGGGGTGCCTGGGTGTCTCAGTTGGTTAAATGTCCAACTTCTGGCTCAGGTCATGATCTCACAGTTTGTGGATTCTGGCCTTGCTTCAGGCTCTGTGCTGACAGCTCAGAGCCTTGAACTGCTTTGGATTCTGTGTGTGTCTCTCTTTCTCTCTGCCCCTCCCCTGTTCATTCTCTCTCTCTCTCTCTCTCTCTCTCTCAAAAATAAATAAACATTAAAAAATTAAAAAAAAGAAATTTAGGCTCAGAACTAAATGACTTGTTATAAGGCACACATATAGTAAATTGTGGTGTAAGACTGACCCTGCCTTTCAGTAGAGAGAGAGAGTGAACTGGGAATACAGAGAAACTCTTGGGGCTGTCATTCTGAATGGTTAGGAAATAACACAGAAAATTTATCCTCCTGCTGTCTCCACACCGCCATCTTTAATATTTTCTACCCACTGTGGAAGCCAGTCTTCTTGGGGGACATAAAGTGGTATCCTTAGGAATATACCAGCTTGGGTAGGGGAAGCTGGGTTGTGAAGGTGGAAGAAAGAATTGGTGCTAAGTAGCCAGTCCTAGTGTTGGAAAGATGACAAGTATAGATGTGCCCCACCTTGTAGCCAGTGCTGGAAGTTCTTCTCTGCTGCCTGGCCTCAGGTGCCCCCAAAGTTTCCCAGCCAAAGAACCATCTCAATTGGAGTGACAGAGAATGGTTCTGCTGATCTACTTGCCATTCCTTTCCCCCTGGTTCTACAAAAAAATACTGTTGGGAACAGTATCACTTTAGGAATAGACAAAATAATCTTTAAAATCTCTATAAGAAGATCTGCTTGTGAACAGTGCTTACTCCTGGGAAGAGGAAGATTTTCACTTTTAACAACTTGTATACTATTTAGATTTTTATGACAGCCTATCAGTTTGCATTAAAAGACACAACTAAATACTTTAAAATCTATATAAGCTCTATCAACTGTGCAATGAAAAAATCAGTATTTTACCTTTTGACATTTATTATAAAAACTCTCATTGATGTCTACACTATTACTTTCCTCCTCACAACTTTATGTAAGAAAGCACTTTGAAAGGCAGCATAAGAAATTAATAGTCTACCATCCAAAGTTGACTGGCACTAATTTGTGTCCTGGCTTCCTCTATAATTTGCTATGTGACCTTATGCAAATCACTCAGCCTCTCTGGACCTTGGTTTCCCATGATACAACTTGACTAAAGAATGCTTATAGGTTCTCCCTAATCATTCATTGATAGATTAGGTGATTATTTCTATTGTGTGGCATGGTTGCTAATAGTTCCTTGGTATCCACTCTCTTTGGTCTTTACTAGAACTTCCAGCTACAAAAGATATTCCTTAAACTTCCTGGTAGTCAATGCAATATGGACAGAAGTGATGTTTGCAATCTCTGGGTTGTAACTTAAAAAGCAAAAAGCATGTCTTTCTCTTGAATCCTGCCCCTTTTCTCCTTGCTCAGATGCTAAGGATATGTATTAGCAATTCATCTTCAGATGAGGAGAGAACCATGAGGAGAGAACCATGAGGAGAGAACAACACCATCCTAAATGGCAGACACAGAAGCAACTTCAGCCTTTAACACTAAGAAGCTACCTTATTATCTGCTTTTTAGTTAGGATGTTTTATGAGAGATAAATATACTTATTTTTTTTTAATTAGTTTATTTTTTGAGAGAGAGAGAGAGAGAAAGAGAGAGGGAGAAGGAGAGAAGGAGGGAGAGGGCAAACTATGTTTGCCTTTCTTTAATCCCTTAGTTTAACTGTGTCTGCTCTTTTTAGTGGCACTGATTCTCTGTGGATTTATTTTTATTTTTATTTATTTTTATTTTTATTTTTTGAAAGAGAGCATGAGAGAGAGACAGAGTGTGAATGGGGGAGGGGCAGAGATAGAGAGAGACACAGAATTCAAAGCAGGCTCCAGGCTCTGAGCTGTCAGCACAGAGCCTGATGTGGCACTCAAACTCATAAACTGTGAGATCATGACCTGAGCTGAAGTTGGATGCCTAACCGACTGAGCCACCCAGGTGCCCCTTTTTCTCTGTGGATTTAAACAAACATGTGGTCCCATAGCAGGAAATCATAATCATAAACTCTAAGCATATCCTAGTTATGACTGATAGTCAGCTTTTTTTAATTGTTGGTTGGTGGCCAGGTAATTATTTGTGTACATGTTTTATCAGACACACAGGATAGAGAGTAGAGTGAAGGACCTGTGTCTTGTTCTTTTTATCCACTATAGCAGTCTACACAGAGCCTAGCATATTGTAACTGTTCAATGAATAAATGCATAGGTTTGTTTTAAGTTTAATATTTATTTTTGAGGGACAGAGAGAGAGAGAGAGAGAGAGAGAGAGAGATAGTATGCATGCACATGTGCACGAGTGAATGGGGGAGGGCCAGAGAGGGAGAGAGAATCCCAAGAAGACTGCACCATCAGCACAGAGCCCAATGTGGGATTTGAACTCATGAACCATGAGATCATGACTTGAGATGAAGGTGGATGCTTAACCCACTGAGCCCCCCAGGTGCCCCAATAAATGCATAGTTAATGCTCTTGTGAAAGAGAGATTGTACATCTAGTAAAGTAGGGTAAGAACTCTGACCTCTGGCTTTTATAGATCTTATGATTGAGGCTGATGCTATGTAGCTAGTCAATGAGGGTGGTGGATGCATCATTTAGTTCAGAGATGGGCATATGACGAGGCTAGGTCAATCAGAAGCAATTATTACAAGATTTTTGTTTAAAGTGTAGACAAAGAAAAAGTTTTCATTCTGTCAGTGTTATATCTTAGAGATGCCAGCAAGCAGTTTGCTCCCAGAAGGGGAAAACCTTCTTGAGAACAGAGACCCTAGTGGAACAGAGCTCAGTCAGAGGCCAATTCAGGATAGCATTGTCTCAGCATTTGGATCCAAGCCTATCCATGAATTTTTCAATTAAATGAGCCAATATATTACTCCTTTTGTTTACTGCAGTTTCATTTCATCCTGACTAATAAATAGCACATAGGTTCTAGTACTAGACTGTTAGTCTTGGGGAATTATTTCACCTTTCTGAATATTGAGAGTTGGATTTGATTTCTAAAGTGCTTTTGAGCTGTAATTTCCACGATTCTTTCTTTGTGTGTATATGACTCAGTTAGGGTAATGGTAGTTGCTTTAGCAGATAGACACTAGCATCTCAGTCACATAATACAGAAGATGTTCTGTTCTCACTCATATAAAGTCCAAATCAGGTATCTGACTGGAATATAGCTCTTTTCCAAGTGAAGATTTAGGGCTTCTTTTATCTTGTGGGTCTGCTATTTTGGCCTCCTGGCTCACCATGCTTATTGTCACTAAGCCAGGAATATAGAAAACAAAGATGGTATGTTATGGAGGGTTAATGGGCAGGTCTACAATTAGCACATATCACTTTTGTTCACACTCTATTAGCTAAAACATGATCACATTTAATTACAAACAAGGCTGGAAAATCTTCCAGGAAGAGGAAAAAATAGACTTGGTGTATAGCTACTCAGTCTCTGCCACAGTAAGCCCTTGCTTGACTCATGCCTAGTAGCTGGGTTCTGTATCTGTGATTCAAGCCCGTTAACCGTATGTCCTTCTTTTATATACCAGCAATTAGTCCTGTTCACCCTGAAAGGGAATACAATTAAGAGAAGTCTTTGGATATAGCCACTAACAAGTTGAACAAACAAAAGTTTGTTTGTGGAAAATACTGAAATGAGGTCCTCAGGTTTGATTGTACTTGGTTTCTGTGAAGCAGTAAGAGAGGGATGGTTGGACTTTCAGGCTGTGTTTACATTTGAGGGGGAGGAGACAAAGAAATAAAACTCCAATCGTCCATTCATCCAACAAAGCTTTATCAAACATCACAACTCTGCTGGGAAGCAGCACATTTAAAGGTTATTGATAGTGCTGGCAGCATTAGGTAGAACACAGAAAGGGTGAAAACTCAAGTGTAGCTCTCTTCCAAAGTACCACCAATGTTGCCTTCGAGTTGCCTCCTTGCTGGTTTCATGCCTCTCACTGGAGCAGTAGTGAGTTTAGAGAAGTGACCTCCTGTCTCAAGACATGGTTTATAATTCCTTGAAATGACAAATCCATGCTCTTTTTCAGGGTGCCTCAGAGGCAGTGAGCTGCTTCAGGATGAAGCCAAGCATCTCTTTCCCAGCTACTGGCTGCCAGAAACTCAGTGAAGTGGATGATGCACACAGCTTTCCTACCCTTTATGAGAAGTGTATGACCACAGAAGTTGCTGCTGATGCTCTGGGTAAAGAATGGAGGGCTTTGTGGTCTGAGTCAGTGGTGGCAGTAACAAACAAGCCTTCTCCATGAAGCAGGGTTTCTTGACCCATGGCTGTGTCCACCTGCTTCTGAGTAAGGGGCATTCCTTCTACAAACCAAGGAGGACTAGAGAAAAAAATGCAAATCTGTTCGGGGTTGCTTTGTGGATGCCAATCTTGATGTTCTCAACTTGGTCATCATTAAAAAAAAGGGGAGAAGGATATTCCTGGACTCACTGATACTACTGGGGCTCAAAAGAGCTAGCAGAATCCACAAACTTTTCAATCTATCTAAAGAAGATGATGTCCAGTATGTTGTGAGGAAGACCCTACACAGATAATGTAAGAAACCTAGAACCAAAGTGCCCAAGATTCAGTGTCTTGTTACTCCACATGTCTCCCAACACAGATGTAGGCATATTGCTCTAAGGAAACAGTGTACTAAGAAAAATAAGAAAGAAATTTCAGAATATACTAAATTTTTGGCCAAGAGAATGAAGGAGGCCAAACAAATCCACCAGGAATAGATTGCCAAGAGATGGAGGCTGTCTTCTCTGAGAGTTTCTACCTCTGAATCAAGTCAAAAATGAGATTTTCTGGGGCGCCTCGGTGGCTCAGTTGGTTAACTGTCTGACTCTTGATTTCAGCTCAGGTCATGATCTCATGGTTCATGAGTTCAAGCCCCACATCAGGCCCTGTGCTGACAGCATGGGATCCTCTCTCTCTCCCTCTCTCTCTTCCTCTCCCCTGCTTGTGCTCGCATGCTCTCTCTCTCTTTCTCTCTCTCTCTCTCTCTCTCAAATAAGTAAATAAATAAGAAAAAATGTTAAAATGAGATTTTCTGAGAGACATTAAAAAGACAAATTCATCTTATTTGGTACCCTGCAACTTAATTAAGGAGTATTTTCCACTATGGTAAAATAAACCAGAACCCACATTTAAAAGAAAAAATTTCTACCCGATGTGCAATATTTAAAAAGTCATATACAGAAATGCCTGACCTTGACCACTCAGCCTCTCATTTCTCACTTCACTGTCTTTATCTTATGCATTACCATATTTATGCTCCCATTTGAGTCTCTGTGGTTTAAGGCTGCATTTGATTTCTTCTTAGCTCTGTTTCCTGCATGATGGTTTTTTTTTTTTCCCTCTATATTTCTCTAGGCTATGTGATTCTGAGTTAACACCTTCCATATAACATTCCTCTCCAGACACATCCCAGCTCCCATCTTGGAGGGCAGTTCCTGCTCAGACTGCCAATATCACTGGGGTAAGTTCCACACACATTCTACAACACTCTCATCAGCTTTTATCACTTGTCCAGTATGATAGCATTTGTATTTTTGTCTGCCCATTACTCTTACTCTCCCTGCTTCTTCTGGTAACAGAATTCTATATAGAAGTTACCAAATAATGCAATAAGCTTTATGGTCATAATGGACCAGAATTTACAATCTACTTTTTAACATCTGCCAGAGTCATGTGAAAAAAGATAAGAAAGGACCTTATTTCCCTTCTGAATGTCTCAATCAGTTGTAAGCTTCCTTCATTTAAAAGAAAAGCATAAATGGAAATATATAACACAGAGAGTTTGGATTTTTTTCCCCTAAGAAATATCTACAATGTTTTATGTGCATGCTGTGACTTCAGGGCAAGTGATCCTTAAGTAGGGCTTTTTTTTTTCCCTACAAAAAATCTACATAAAGTTCACAACATTTTCTTTCTTTCCTTTTTTTTTTAATGTTTATTATTTTTGAGAGAGAGATAGAACACAAGCAGGGGAGGGGCAGAGAGACAAGAAGACACAGAATCCAAAGCAGGCTCCAGGCTCAGAGCTGCCAGCCCAGAGCCCAATGTGGGGCTCAAACTCATGAATCGTGAGATCATGACCTGATCAGAAGTCAGACACTCAACCAGCTGAGCCACCCAGGTGGCCCTCATAATGAGTTAAATCATCCTTGGTCCCTGGGTACTATTGATTGAACAAAGCAAACCTGAATTGGCTTGATGTGAGGAAGGCCAGGGGACTAGAAAGGACTTGGCAATATTGCTGCCCAATGAAGGCACACAGAGAGAGGAAGACCGTGGAAACTAGATTATATTCTGAACAACGTTGAACTCTAATCTGTTGAAAGTACAGGATTAGAGCCAACAGTGACTGACAGTACAGCTCTCCTGTCATACCTCCATGTTACTTTCATTACCTAAAATACTTAGAACAAACTGTCATTACCAAGGTAATCTGCAACTGACTATTCAATACAATTATGAGAGCGTTACTAGTATAATTAACGTTCCCTACTTCTTCCTAAGAAATAATACATATACATATAAAAATATTATATTATTTTATATGCAAATATATATAAGTAAGTAATGTGTATAAAAAAACATATATGATAGGTATTACCTAGACTTAGTTATATATTCTTTGGTTACCCAGAATAGTCCTGGTTTACATCTATCGTCCTGGCATAATTTTAACAATGCCACTTTCAATCTCAGAAGTGTTCCAAAGTGGTCACTTCAACTAGATTAAATACAAAAAGGATCTTGTGAAAATACAGGATAATTAGAGGTACCTTGTGGCTCAGTAAGTTAAGCGTCTGACTCTTGGTTTTGGATCAGGTCACGATCTCCCAGTTTCATGGGTTGAAGTCCCGTGACAGGCTCTGCACTAATAGTGTAGAGTCTGCTTGGGATTTCTCTCTCCCTCTTCTCTGCCCCTCCCTGGCCTACTCTCTTTCTCTCTCTCTCTCCCCGCTCTCAAAAAATAAATAAATTTTTAAAAATACAGGATAATTAAATGATTTTTTAAAGATCTCTTTAATTTTTTAAAATTTTTATTTATTTTTGAAAGAGAGAGCCAGAGCACAAGTGGAGGAGAAACAGACAGAGGGAGACACAGAATCTGAAGCAGGCTCCAGGCTCTGAGCTGTCATCACAGAGCCTGATGTGAGGCTCAAACTCAGGAACCGTGAGATCATGACTTGAGCCGAAGTTGGATGCTTAACTCACTGAGCCACCCAGGCACCCCAAGATAATTAAATGTTGAAATGGGGTGGGGATATCAGAAAAGGTTATGCAACTTTCTTTGCTGGACATTCCTAAAATTAATAGTCAGCTGAAAGTTCTAAGGAAATTTGTCTATCCAGAGGGTAGGCAATGAGTTATATTTCTGATGCTGTCAGAAACACATAAATTTCAATTTAGACCCTGGGTAAACTGATAACCATATGGATATAAGTTCATGTTAGATATTTCCAGAGTTCCTAACTTATGCTATAATTACCTTATCATTTGGCCTAATGTCTTCCTTAGTTATGTTCTTGATTTTTTTACATTTATTTTCTCAAACCACAGGTAGGTATCAGAGTCTACTCAGTGTCTCTAAAAGTCTCTGAGTTGTTCTCACTTCCCTGTCATATTTTCAGCACCTCCAGGAACAAGTCACAGAGGTTGTTCAAGCCAAGTGGGCCAGGAGTTAAAAACAACATGGAAGGCTTTCAGCGCCCCTTGACTTCTGATCCAACAGCTTTTCACTAAACTGTCTTCGCAGGTGTCAGAATAATACCTAGCTCATGTATTCTACTTCTTGGTGCTTCATTTCATCCTATTGCTTAAATAGAAGCTCCTGTCTTCTTAGTTTTTGTGGCACAGACTGCTAACTGTTCCCCGATATCCATTCTCATTTTCCCGTGGTAATATTGCCTGTCCCCTCTATTCCACACTTTGTTGCTTCTAATGTGACTGCCAACTAGAGATTAAGCACATTTGCCAGCCACCTGGAAGCCAGGTGTGGCCATCTTACTAGGCTTTAGCTTTTCAATGTAAACAGAAAGTGTGTATATTATTTCCACATTGTTTGCTTAAAGGAAACTTCTTGCCCTGGACCTGTTCTCTTTTTCCTTCCTGAGAACTGTAAACAAGGTGTGCCAGCCACCCAGCTTTGACCATGCAGATAATGACAGTGCCCTAGGGCTCTGCTACTCAAAGTGTGGCCCTTGAACTAGCAGCATCAGCATCACCTGGATGCTTTTTATTTCTCTGTGATAGGTTTTTTTTTTTTTAATTTTAGTAATCTCTACACACCCAACATGGGGTTCAAACTCATGAACCTGAGATCAAGAGTCACATGCTCTTCCAACTGAGCCAGCCAGGTACCCCCTTCACCTGGATGCTTTTTAGAAATACAGAATCTTGGGCCCCATTCTAGGCCCACTGACACAGAATCTGCAGTTTATCAAGATCCTCAGGTGATTTAAATGCATATTAACATTTGAAAAGTACTGCTTTAGTAGAGGAAGATGAATCAACAGGATGGGAGGAATTATTTTATCAGAGCACAGCTGTCTCCTCACCTGGTCTGCCTACCTGTAGACTATTATGAGAGAGCAGATAAAACTGTATCTTATTTAACCCATTGAATTTGGGGATCCCTTTTTGACCTCTACCCTAACTTATGGGATTTTTATTCCTTGTAATAGCAAACCTCCTTTTTGAGCCTCTGATGAAGTCTTATGGAGAAAGAGATAAGAAAGGATATTTCCTTTCTGAATATCTGGAGTGCTCACTCCACCCTTTAGGAGAACCTAAATTTAACTCAATCTGTGTTGATTTATCTGGGACTGGGAGAGTGGGGAGTGCTCTTACCCCATCCTCCAGAGTATCACTCTGCACATTGCAATGATCATTTTTGGTCTCCTTGAGGATGCTGAGTTAAGAAGCTCAGTATAAATATTAAATGAACTGAATACACAATGTCTCCGGAGATGGTTTCATTATTTTTTTTCCAGAAGACCCAAATTCTAACTAGCAGCATTAATCAAATAAACCACATTCATCTTAAAGTACATTAGGGCATGCATACTTTCGTTTTCATATATAGACTCTCAGAAACTATTTAATTTAAAAACCACCATTTCTTCTTCTTCCTTTCCATCTCTAGTTTGGTAAATGTGTTCTCTAGACTTGCAATTCCCCTGCTTTAATCCAACAAATATTTACTTAATGCCTCTGAAGTGCTAAGCATTATATTAAATGCTAGAAAAACAGTAGTGAATTAGATAAAACAGATCTGGTCATGTATAGCTTACAGTCTAATTGGGCAGAAGACCAATGAACAAGTAATTACACAGTTGAAAATGTTAAGAAATGGAAAGTACTTAAAATACTTGCAATAATGTTCACTGACTGAATAAACGAAGAGATAAATTAACCATTAACACCTTCACTCCATGCCTCTATGGAGATAAGGAGCACAGTTCCTTTATTTTTCCCTTTCTTGTCTCCCTCATTGCTTTGGGTTCATATTGGTCTTTGGGCCTCTGCAAGAGAAGCTGGATAATTACCCAGCTAAAAATAAGGGCTTACAGTTAATGGGCATGGAAAATGACTGGAAAGGAACTTGGCAAATGGAGATAGTTGATTGTGGCTTATTTTATTCTTTTCCTTGTCATTAAAATATTGATTGTACAATACATTAAAACTGGGAATAAAAAGGGCACGTTTGTGTGTGTGTTAATCTTCTTTATAAGTTTATAAGGGAAATGAGATTGTATTTCCTGTGAAATACCAATATCTCATTGGGGTCTACAGAGACTGACTAATGTCATTTTCCTTCCTTCTTCTTTCCTTCCTTCTTTCCTAATGCAAGCAAGCCACTGTGACATCTGATTTCTAGTATTTGGTCTATAGAGGGCCCAGCTCTCCCTTTCTATATTGCCAAACAAAGGAATTTTACATGTTATCTTCACCTACCTAATATTCACATCTAGTGGTCTTCTCTGAGGGCATTAAGGCCTTTTATACAACATCACTGATTTTCCTGGAAAATCCATGGATAGTAGGGGGGTGTCTGGGTGGCTCAGTCGGTTAAGCATCCAGCTCTTGATTTTGGCTCCAAATCACCATGATCTCATGGTGGAGGGATCAAGCCCCACATTAGGCTCTGTACTGACAGCGCAGAGCTTGCTTGGGATTCTCTCTCTCCCTCTCTGCTCTCTCTCTCTTTCTCTTTCTCAAAGTAAAAAAAAATAAACTTAAAAAAAACCAAGAAAACCCATGAATAGTAGATATTTCAGGTAGGGGAGTGGCAATTGACAAAATAAAGAGGAAGTTGCTCAGGACACAACATAAAAACTGAGACAAAGCTGTCACTATTGGATAGCACCTTCCAAGGCTAGGGTTCTGCCCAGGGAAAACCACACTGTTGATCAATTGCAGAATAGGGGACATCCCCCAAATTAGTGAGGCCTAAGATAACGATAACTATATTTTTGCTAGTGACTCTCCAGTTTGGGCAGGATTTGGTAGCAGCAGCTCATCTCTGCTCCATATGGTATTGGCTGGGATGGCTCACCTGGGCTGGACAATTTCGGCTAGTTTCACTCACATATCTGAAGCTCCAGCTGGGGTGGCTGGAATGTCCAGGGATGGTCAGGCCGATTTCTCCCCATATGGCTTCTCTTTCCAGTAGGGTACATGGGCTCCTTTACATGGTGTCTCAGGACTCCCAAGAGAGTGAGAATACAAGCTTCAATGCTTCACGAAACTTGGTGCAGTGTTATTTCCATTCCATTCTTTTGGTCAAAGCAAGTCACAAGGCCCTCCCAGATTTAAGGGAAAGGAAAACAGACTACTTCTAGATGAGAGACCCAGCAGATCCGTGGGAATAGGAGGGGTTGTTGCTGGCCATATTTGGAGATAATCTACAACACACTGTGTCACCCTCAGTAAGATGCACTGAAAACCCACTGAGCATCTACAACCATTGTGAAGATTAAAGTGGAGAGGGGAAATTAATGGCACCAATAGTGTGGTGTGTAGGTAGAAACATTAAGTTACCCGACTCATTTTTAAGATTACAATTATGACTGCAACAACTAAAAGGTCTAAAATGTGTTAACCTTGAGGTGCCTGGGTGGCTCAGTTAGTTGAGTGTCCTACTTTGGCTCAGATTATGATCCCACAGATTATAAATTCGAGCCCCACATAGGGCTCACCGCTCTCAGTACAGAGCATGCTTTGGATTCTGTGTCTTCCTCTCTCTCTGTCCCTCCCCAACTCATGCTCTTTCTCTCAAAAAAAAAAAAAAAAAAATTGTGTTAACCTTAACAAGTTAATATCACATGCGATACTTATACCAGCCTGTGTGGTTGGTTATCATTTCTTAACTTACAAATAAAAAAGTTAAGGCTTTTTAATTTATCATAGCTTCTCATCTAACCTATATTATTTTAGGTTATGTGTACTTATGTGTATGGATTTGTTTTGGTTCATTTCATGTATTCTTATAAGCTGTCCTAACGGTGAGGTGGATATATAAATAAATCAATAGTTTGGTACATAAATATGTTACTATTTATCTATCTTAAATCAGGTTCAGGTTTAGTAACTTGATCAATATTGCATACCTAATACAAGACAGAACCTAGCCCAGTACTTTTCTGGACCCAAGACCTAAAATAAGAAAATCCTAACTGTATTCTCTGTTTTAGATTTTCTTAAACTCCTGGGTTACACAAGGCTAACATGATTATTAAACACAGAGAAAACAGAATATAGTAAGTAATTTTATAAAGTAATATATTATTTCAACTTCAGTTTAATTGAAATTTATTCAGTAAATATTTATTAAGTGATTACTCTGTGCAGAGATCTATGTGCTTGGAACACATCGGTGAACAAAACAGATATTTTTGCTCTTGAAGAACTGAGTTTCTAAAAATGGCATCTTGTAAATAGAAAAAAGAAATCATTTCATTGTGTGAAAAAGGATTGGCAAAGGATTGTGCAGGAGATTGAGTAGGAGTTATGATGATGATTTTATTATATTATCTTTTTGTTAAAAAAATTTATGTCAAAGGAAATTGAACTTTGGCATTTGTTTCCAGGGATCAGTGTGAGCTTTACCCCTGGCAATATCTCTTTTGGCCTTGAACTCCTCTGGACTTTTGAATGATAGCAATGATTTTTACACAGATTGACAATTCATAACCTAAAGATTTCTTCTTGTCTCTTACAACCACTCTGTCCATTTTGGCAGAGACTGAGAAGAGATTCCCAATGTTTCATAGTGACCCTGAATTTTATTCTTTCCCTCCAAAGTTGAATGGAGATATAGGTTGAAGTTCAATGAACATTCAGTTGAGGATACAGATCTGCCATTTAGGGGATAGCTTTTATCATCTCACAATCTTATTTATCACTTTTTTGCTACTGTTTTTTTTTTGCACTTGTTGTAAAATTAGGAGGACAAATGCAATAACCTATGCATATAAGAGAATAAACAAAAATGATCTTCTTCTTGGCAAGAGACACCATCATTTGAGAGTTCAAATTCTTGCTCATTGGGTGATGTGTAGAAGACTAAAATTAGCTTAGAACTGTCATTTTAGGAGTGTAAATGTGTAGTGTATACAATTTCATACATTGAAAAATTCCAATTTGAAAATTTGAGAATCACCTTCATGAGAACAGCTTATGATCCCAGAGTTCTTACAATTTGGCTAAGGCCAGGCAGATACTGTAAAATGAGAGGTAACAATGCAGGGCAGCAGAGGACAAAAGCCAAGTAAATGATTGAGGACTAATGGATGGGACAGGAAACAATTTTTTTTGATGCAGATGATGTACCAGTTGCTTGAAAACATTGTATCATCTAATCCTCCTTACAATGGTTTTACTGATTAGAATGTTGAGAGAAACACAAGAGCCATAAGAAATGCTTATGGACACATGACTAAAAGAAATAAATCCAGTCGATCTAACTTTAAAGCTCAAATTATTAACATTTGAATTGATCAGCAATTCAAAATGCACTGAATTCAATTGAATTGAACATTTTCCAGGTCTTTCTAACTCTTTCATAAGGCTTTGAAGATACCATAAAGGAATGTACTTAGAATTAGAAACACCTGAGTTTGAACCTTGATTCTGCCATTTCCCAGCCCTTCAGGGAAGTTGGTTTTCACATCTTTTTTTTTTTTTATGTTTTTTTTTTTTTATTTATTTCTAGGAGAGAAAGAGAGAGCGTGAGCAGGGGAGGGTCAGAGGGAGAGGGAGTCACAGACTCTGAAACAGGCTCCAGGCTCTGAGCTGGCAGTCAGCACAGAGCCCGACGCGGGGCTCGAACCCACGAACCGCGAGATCACGACCTAAGTGAAAGTCGGACGCTTAACCGACTAAGCCACCCAGGCGCCCCGGTTTTCACATCTTTAACTAGAAAGGATGATTGATACTCACCACATATGGAGCCTATGGCCTTAACGAGATACTTCGGTGAACGGGACATTCAAGGTGCTTGGTACAGAGAAGGTCCTGAGTAAATGAATGCAAGAGGAACCTGGCATGCTTGTTATTCCCATTCCATCTGAGTCTGGAAACAATAGAAGAAAATGAACAGTTATCCCAGTCTGGTTCTTATATGTTCACAGGCTCAAGAAGGAGCTTGAAATAGTTTTCTAAATGAGGTTTGGGAATTCTTTGTGGATTTTAATTACCCATCCTATTGCCTGGACCTCATTAGTGGACATAATTGAAAACTGACTCTGTAATAGGACGACTGGAATCCCCAGCTCTGAGGCAGTTACTCTGGTGTTCCGCATTCCCCATTCTCTCCGAGCTCACCAGCAGCCACCCCTCAGACACACCACCTTAGAAGTGGGGAAGAAAAAACTGAAATTCTTCCAATGCTGTATTTCCTGTGATTTCAGCCAAGATAAGAGCTTGTGTTTCATATCATGTTTTTGTAACGGGTGGGTGAACAGTGGCAATATAAAAGGCCTTGAGAAATCCTTGATATTGGCTTGCTTAGAACCTGTATTCTTAGTGGAGGACATTACTGCCAAGGAGGTAAAAATTGGTTCTTGGAGGACGAGAAAACCAGGTATTACAATGTTTGTGTCCCTTCCCAGTACATAAATAGGTAAATAGTATATCTGGAATATTGAAAGTTTACAGGGAGGAGGCAATTAGGAAATTAGGAAATAAAAAAGACTCTTTAAGGGACATAATAATGAAAAAAAAGTTGAGAAACACTGCCTTACAGAAAACGTAAAAATTCTGTAGCTCAGTTTTGATTCCAGGAAGAAGACAGGAGACAGGACTATGCTTGGTACTCTGTTTAACGATGGCAATTTCAGTGGTTCTAGTTCATCATGATAGTGGGTAAAGAGGAGGACTCAGGGATGGGCTGTTTGGTTTGAATCCCTATTCAATCAATATATACAGCTGTGTGATCCTGAGCTGGTTAACTAACTTTTCTGTGCCTCATTTATTGGTTTCATTGGTAAAATGACTATTATAATATCTGACATGGGGAGCCTGGGTGGCTCAGTTGGTTGAGCGTCCGACTTCGGCTCAGGTCATGATCTCCCGGTTCTTGAGTTCAAGACCAGCGGCGGTCTCTGTGCTGACAGCTCAGAGCCTGGAGCCTGCTTCAGATTCTGTGTCTCCCTCTCTCTCTGACCCTCCCCTGCTCGTGCTGTCTTTCTCTCTCTCTCTCTCTCTCAAAAATAAATAACATTAAAAAAATAATATCTGACATGTAAGATTGCTGTGAAGGATGTAGGACCCAGGCTATATTTAAAAAAAAGAGTCAGCAGATAAATAGACAAACAAATGAATAAATGAAAGGGTCAGCAGAAGCCACTCCTGCCTTTGTGAAAGAGTTCTGGTGCCCTTTAGGCCAGATTCTCTAGGCAACCAAATCCAGGCAACATCCTTTTTTCTTTTTTTTAACTTTGAGCACTTTTTTGAAAAATATAGACTATACAGAAATAGAATATAGAAAAGAAGAGACATAATCTATATTTCCACAAGATGAAAATATATATTAGCATTTTGTCATATTTCCTTTTTTTATGCATAAAAATTTTCAATTACATAAAGAATACACACACACACACTTATATACATACATGTTCCCTCTGGTCCTTCCATTATGAAGCAAACTTTTAAAAAGGTGTTTACTGCCTGTCAGGTATAATTTCCTTACAGCTTTTCTTTCTGAATGAGTAACCTGAGAGACTAGCTATCTTGCCAAGCATGATCTTCTACCTAGATAGGTAAATGTCTTCATTCAGGTTAGGACCCCAGTGACATTTTCTTCATTATTGAAACTATTTCTTGTGTACCTACTGGGTGGGTGATGTTTTTGAACTGGGAGAACTTAACAGCATCTGGCCCAGAAGCCAGCTTTTCAAAATGAAAATCCGGGTAGCCTTAAGAGAGTTAGGGACCATGAGAACAAGCCCTAAGTGAAGAACATTATGCACCTAAGCCACTGTCTGTTGGCTGTTGTTAAACCTTTTCTTTGATAGAGAAGAACCAGAAGGAGGCCCTATACACAAGCTGGACTTCATACAGAGGACCCAGATATTGACCAATCAGAATGAGGTCCTTCCAACCAATCAGGACAAGGTATTTTTTTTCTTTCCCTCATTGGCATGTTGTGCAGGAATGGGAACTTGAGGGGGGAAGTTTCTCTATATAGGCAGGACCTCCGTGATGTGTCAGGAGGCCAGCATTAACTATTTTGTTATTGTTGTGTGTTCCTTCCGCTCAAGCTTTACCCCCAATGAAACCTGGCATGTGCCTTTGATTTTGGGATCCAGCCTCGTTTCTAATGTTGTTACTGGGTCTGAGAACTCACTCCGGTAACAGTTGGAGTGAGGGAGTAAAATCAGTCTTCCATTTTGTGGTGGCATTTCAGATATTTCTCACAAATGCTAATAAATAATCCACTTCCCATATTAATAACAAATCCAATGGTGGCATTTGCAGATGACTCAGACGTTGCCTTTGGAGTGTAATCTCAGCAAACGAAGATGTGAGCTGCCGATTTAGGATCAGACCTGGGAACCACACTGGTTTGCACACTGGCCAAGAGACCTGGTGGTGGGGAATTCTGTGGTCAGCAAATGCCTGGGAGGCAAAGGAGTCAAAGTCTTGAGTCCTGAGTGAGGCAGCCCTTGGAAACTGATGTTGCTTGGGTTCCTCAGGCACTAGGCTGTGACCCAAGGGACTGAAATCTTATGTAAATAGCAGAGGGCCTGACTGTCCTGTCCTCAGGTGTGGTTATCTACTCATCCAAGCATGGAGCCAAGGAGACAATTCGTTTAGAAAACAGAGGTTTGCAAGATAATGGCCACTGTCTGGAAAGGCGTGTTCTCTCCTGGGGGTAACTCTTAGATCTTGGAATTTGGCTAAAAGGAGGAAACAATATGTAGTGCTCTTGCAGAAGTCTGGAAAACAGAGCTGTGGAGTGCCCCACGTGGTTTTAATCATGGCCTGAATGGTTTTTCTTTCTTTTTCTCTCTCTTTACTATAAAAGCAAAAATAAATATTTTAAATGTTTTGGCATAATCCACTAAACTGTAAGTATTGATATTAATAATGATAATAACAATATCACCTACCATATATGAAGTGCTTCTCAAGGACAGGCTCAGAGTAAGGCTACTCTCACAATAGCAGAGAATGAGGAGGAGGTATCTCCCTTCTATAAATGAAACCATTTCACTAACTTACAACATTCAGACCACATTTTCTGAGGCTTTCCTATGTGCTAGGTCTTGTGCCAGTGCCTCAGAGTCTACAATCTAACCACAACTAACAAGGCGAAACTCTGTAACTCAAAGACATTTTTATTTTGCTTGCTGGAAATTGGTGGAGGAAAAGAGGAGGAATGCTACATAGTACTGGCTTTTCAGCACATGTCAAAGGGTGGGGTGGGGGGGAAGGTCTCATTAAGTTTGTTTCTATTTCCAAATGAATTCCTGGGGTGGGGAGGGGTTGGGAAGGGGAATATATGAAGCTAAATGTACTTGTAGAACTTGCAGAGAAAAATAACTCCCAGCTTAGAGCTTCTTTATTTTCCTGGGTAAGTTTCCCAGTGCTTGGTGCTAATATCTCTCTCATAGGACAAGGCCTGCAAAACATTTACTTGTCTCTCTCCAACAGAGTGTAAACAAATTGTAGTCAGACTCTTGTAGATGGGGGATCTCCTATTTATCTTCCCCCTCCTCCACTGCCTTTATTTGGGGCATTTTAAAAAGCTCATTTAATTTGATGAAAATGAACAGAAGAATAAATGAATAGATGCATGGATGGATTTCTCTTGTGTGATTCACTTGCACACATGGACATGGACTCACAGGTTCACATAGAGGCCAAAATCACATACATTCATATATATTCCCAGAGAAAACAGGTCACTGTTCTCATTACCAAAGGCCTCCCTTTGGTGGCGCAGCCGACTAGTATGATGACCTCTTCCATCCCTCCTTTTCCCAGCTCCACTGCACCAGCTCAGTCCCTTCTACCACCCTCTCCTCTCCACACTTCCATTCCAGTCCCCTCTCTCTGCCAACCCAGGAGACACTAAGCTAACTGACAAGCTAATGTAACAGTATGCCCAGAACAAGAATACAGCAATTCCCAGAAGTCTTGACATTTTGACTCTTTATGGCCTTGGAAGGAATTTTGCCCATCATCTTTGCCTATTAAGGAAAAACTCCAAGGACACCTGAGTGGCTCAGTCAGTTAAGTGTCTGACTTCAGCTCAGGTCATGAGCTCACCATTTAGGAGTTTGAGCCCTGTGTTGGGCTCTGTGCTGACAGCTCAGAGCCTGGAGCCTGCTTCTAATTCTGTGTGTGTGTCTCTCTCTGCGTCTTTCCTGCTCACACCCTTTCTCTTTCTCTCAAAAATAAACATTAAACAAAAAGAGAGAGAGAGAGAGAACCCTTATTTGGGGAATTTTCACATGGGTAGGAGAGAGGGTGGCAGGCTCCTTAAAGATGTGGTTGGATCCAGATGTAAGGGCTGCTGAGCTTCCTCGGTGCTCAGGTGTGTGCTCAGGAGCACACCTCAGGAGGTGGGAGGGATCAGAGGAACTAACTTTACAGCTTGTCTTTGATATATTAGACTTTCTGCTAGATGCCTAAATGGGATGGGTCTTCTAATCACTGGGAAAATGAAATTTTCCACATGAGTGCTAGGATTCTTATTTTGCAAATGAGGAAGCTGAGGTTGAGAATGGAAAGGGACTTGTCCAAGCTTATAGTGAAGAACTGACCACCTTAGGAACTACTCCAATTCATAATGCTGGGCCCTTAGGTAAGTTTTCTTTCTATCTGATATCTATTATATACACAAAATACTGTCTTGGTATTACTGGTCACCCAAAGATAGGCTAGATCTAGTTTTTGCCTTTATTAAAATTTTTTTTTAAGTTTATTTATGTATATTGAGAGAGAGAGATAGAGACAGAGACACAGAGAGAGACAGAGAGTGAGAGAAAGAAAGTGCGATCAGGGAAGGAACAGAGAGAGAGAGGGGGAGAAAGAAACCCAAGCAGGCCTCACACTGTCAGTGCAGAGTCTGGCATGGGGCTTGAACTCAGGAGATCTGAGATCATGACCTGGGCTGAAATCAAGAGTTGGACACCTAACCAACTGAGCCAGCCAGGTGTCCCTTCTAGTCTTTACCTTTAAAACACATTATTAGGCTATGAGGAAGTAATACAAGTGCACACATCACTATGGTATCTGGAGCTGGGGGAAGGACACATAGGAAAACAAATGACTTTTAGGAAAGATAAATGGCCCCTTATGAGAATAGATAGGGGATACAACGGTTATACGACAATATCTGTTTAGATGTGGTGCTGATTTCTATTCACCAGTGATAAGAGTCCTACTTTCCACAGCTCCTGGCTAGTTCAGTCCGAAGAGCATGCAACTCTGGATCTCAGGGTCTTGAGTTTGAGCCCCACATGGGGTGTAAAGCTTACTTAAATACAACTTAAAAAAAAAAAAAAAAAAAAAAAGAGTCAAGCTTTCCTGGTTGCTCCTAACGGGGAGGGGATTTATGACAACTGAGTCCTCTTGCATTCTTTTGGGAGGCTCTGCTCTTAGGCAGATAAGGGATTAAGGAAAAAGGCCTTCTCAAATGCCTTCAGTTCAACATAATTTCTTTTGGCCATAG
Organism: Hyaena hyaena; assembly: GCF_003009895.1. Classification (NCBI taxonomy): domain Eukaryota; kingdom Metazoa; phylum Chordata; class Mammalia; order Carnivora; family Hyaenidae; genus Hyaena; species Hyaena hyaena. Next base: position 492,805 of record NW_024081318.1, read on the forward strand.
TGAAGTCTTCTCGGCCCCTTCAATGTAAAGAAAAGGCGATAATGTCTTAACAGTTATTTTGACTTTATCAAAACCGTGCCAGGGACACATCTTACCTTAAATTAAGCATGATGTTTTCACAGGACACTTTTGGCTCCCTGGCATTTGGAGACCTGAAAAAAGTCCACCACTAAGTTCATAGCTGCTGCTTCTCCTTCTGTTTATCATCTTCAGCAGCATCATCTTGCTCACTCTTCTCTAAGCCTGAGGTCAGAAGAGGACTGAGTGTGATGAACAGCATAAAGTCCAGTATTGGGTTTGCAGATGATTGTTGGCACATTACTTGATTTTTATTTATTTTTTACTTTATTTGATTTTTTTAAATTAATGTTTATTTATATTGGAGAGAGAAAGAGAGAGAGAGAGAGAAGCAGACTGGCAGAGAAAGGGGAGACACAGAATCTGAAGCAGGCTCCAGGTTCTGAGCTATCAGAATACACACAGCCTGACGCTCTGTGAGATCATGACTCACAAACTGTGAGATCATGACCTGTATTGAAGTCGGAAGCTTAACCGACTGAGCCATGCAGGTGCCCTTATTTTTTATTTTTAAAAAATTTTTAAAAAGATTTTATTTTTTAAAGTAATCTAGACTCCCAACATGGGGCTTAAACTCATGACCCTGAGATCAAGAGTTGCATGCTCTACGGACTGAGCCAGCCAAATGCCCCTGTCTTCCAGAGATTCTGACCTAAATGTAACATTCCCAAACAGAGTGACAGGACCACTTAAAGTTCTGCAGAACCTGGGTGGCTCAGTAGGTTAAGCAACTGACCCTTGATTGGCTCAGTTCATGATCTCATGGTTGCATGATTGAGCCCTGTGTTGGGCTTTGCGTTGAGTGTGGAGCCTGCTTGAGATTCTCTCTCTCTGCCTCTTCCCTGCTCATTCTGTCTCTCTCTCTCTGTCTTTCTCAAAATAAATAAATAAACTTAAAATAATAAAATGAAGTTCTTAGAGGATGTATCTAAGGTTTATAAAATAGATACAGGTGGTTGGATATAAGAATGAATCTCTGGGTTTTCATATCCAGGACCCATGGTCTTGGCTTGCAAATCTCAGGCTCCAAAGTGGAATGATGAATTTTCTAAGAAGAAACACAGGTTTAGACTTAGCTATTGGAAATGAGGGCAGAAATACATCAAAAGGGACCCCTGGAGTGAGAAGCATTAAAAATAAATTTTTTCTGAAACTGTAAGGATCTTGGATTTTGACATGTTCTGCAACTGACACCCAATGAGCCTTTAAGGTAGGAAGATAGTACTTTTTCCCCTTAAATGTCTTACACTAATTTGGGGAGTTTATAATTATTAAATTAACATTTTTTAGATGTAATAAACTCTAAATAGCCTAACCTAATAAATGTTCTTGAGATTCTTCAAAAAATAACCATTATAAGTATGCTTATTGATATTTCCATGATTTCCGAAAAGTCTTTTCATGGATATTTTATTTGAAAACAATAACATCAGCTTAGTATATCCATGGATGACTTGTAAATCGGCAAGTCTAAAGAAATAGGCCACGGCTTGAAAACAGGTTTTGCAAATTAATCTTTTCCCACAATGACAGTGTTTAAACATGGATTTGTAACACAAGGCCTTTCTTGTAATAGTGCAAAGTGAAGAAAACAACAAAGATATCTTACAACAAAGTGAAAATTAAAAATGAAATAAAAATGCACAGTAGGACCACTGCTAGCCTCGAAGGAACGCTTGTGGAAATTTGAAGAAAGTCTCCCTTTCTTTAGGATGTGCAGAGCAAGACCACAGAGCATACAGCTTGGCAAGGGAAGCATGGCCTGGATGTCAGCCCACATCCTTTCCCCTGGGTGCCCTTGTTTAAGATACAACCTGCCCAACATGATGTGTCCACCCTGCAAAATAACATGAAAGTATACTGCCATTTGTGTATATACATACTCACATATACAAACACACACATGAACACACACACACACACACACACACACATCCATACTTCTATAGACTATCTCTGAAAAGATATGCAAGGGATTGGTAACATTGGGTGTCTCTGGGGAGGAGAACTGGTGAGAAGAGTAAGCAGACATATTTCCTCAAATATCCTTTGATGACTTCTGAATTGTATAATTATTTTATGTATGCATTACTTATTAAAAATATAAACAATTTAAAGGAGTTTTTATTTTGAAGTAGAAGATAAAGCAAGTACACAAATGAGTCTTAGAAACCATGGGATAGAGTAATGAGAAGGCTGTGGCCATCAAGAGAAGAGTAGGCACTTCTATTTGGGAAGCTCAAGAAAGGGGACAGACATTGGTCATTTGTTTTGGGGCCTGGATAGGATTTCAGTTAACAGCCGGGGGGTGACTGAAGGAGGCATTTTAAGGGGAGAGAACCCCTTTTTAAGGGGTAAGAACCAAAAGCAGAGGTATCAAGGAGACTCATTCCCCGGAGAACTCAGTAGGCCAGTTTGTAGTGTAGTGGCTCTGTGTAGGGAGGGGTAGTGGATAAAACTGGCAGGAGTCTGGAATCATATGTGGAAGACTTTAGTTTCTCGGCTGAGGCATATACAACTTGTATAATAAGTAAATGAAAGATTTGTAGTTAGAGATGACATCAGATCTCTTCCTAACAGGTTTATATATATATTAGTTTCTCTTGGAAAAGAGAATTTTTTTTTTACAAGTATGCATTGATTAGCACATGCTGGCAACATTGTATCAGTTATCTGGAGTTGTATTCTTTTTTTTTTTTTTTAATGTTTATTTATTTTTGAGAGAGCCAGAAAGTGAGAGCAAGAGTGAGAGCGAGAGCGAAAGAGAGAGAGAGAGAGAGAGTGAGAGTGCAAGCACAAGTGGGGAGAGGCAGAGAGAGAGGGAGATACAGAATCCAAAGCAGGCTCCAGGTTCTGAGCCAATAGCACAGAGCCTGATGTGGGGCTCGAACCCACGAGACGTGAGAACATGACCTGAGGCAAAGTTGGATAGTCAACTGACTGAGTCACCCAGGTGCCCTTGAGGTTGTATTCTTTAAAAAAAAACCTTTTTTCCCAATTTTTCTACACTAAGTATTTATTAAATTATTATTGAATTTTAACTGTACTAGAACCTAAAAACATTTTAATCCCCTCTCTGCTAAGTAAGAAAACTGCAGTATAACAATAAATAAGGTCAATAAAGGGAGGAAAAACTTACCCAATAGTGACCCCCAAAATACCAAAATCAGAAAACATGATTTTCTAGATTACATGTCAGGTTTTGAGCGAGTTTGAGGCAAATAGAAATAGAATTCCAACTGTGAAATTATGACTTTTTGTATTGTAGGAGTTTCTCTTTCTTTTTAAACCTTTAAACATATTAATTTAAAATTTTGTGTGCATAAATGCTTTTTGTAGGTTAAGCCCAGAAAATGAACTGTAGATATCATATACAAATTCTGGAGGAATGGAAAACGTATTTAAATTAAAATAAGAAGCTTAAATGGGATAGATGTGAATGAAATGCTTCATGGAAGGTATCCATAGAAACCACTTAAAATAAAAAGAAATGTTAATTCTCTTTGTAAATTGAGCTCCCAGAATCAAAATGAGAGTGAGACATTTAGTATAGGTATGAATACACTTTGGCCTTATCTACATGAAACACACCAAATGACAATTATATTTTTTGGCCATGGTCTCGACTGATAATGACAGTTTATGGCTATAAAACTGATGGGATTCAGCTAGTAAAAGGGCTAAGATACATTGGCCTAACTTGTTGATTTAATCAGCCATGTGATCAGAGAACCATGGCTTTAAGGATCCCAACCTTTCAGCAGTTTTTCAACCAAACAAGAAATTAAACTTTACCACTTTACAGTGATTACATAAGCCATTTGGGATACCATAAAAGTAATTTGTAAAAGAATAAACTTTCCTTTGCAAACTTCCCAAGCCAAGTCTCCATTTTTCACATTCCCATTTTAGGCCTGCGCACAAGTAGACATGTTTTACATTGCTACAGTCACGATGTTTGGAATTCAAAGTTATTTCTCTGTACACACACACACACACACACACACACACACACATACACATATGTGGATATATATATAAACATTTTCTGGTTACTATATCTCTAATTTCTTTTATTATTTTTAAATTTATTTTTATCTATTTATTTAATTTTAAAGAGAGAGAGAGAGAGAGAGGGCAAGCACAAGGTGGGGATATAGGCAAAGGCAGAGAGAAAGAGAATACTAAGCAGGCTCCACACTCAGCACAGAGCCTGACTTGGGACTCGATCCCATGATTTGAGCCGAAATCAAGACTTGGATGCTCAACCAACTGAGCCACTCAGGTGCCCCTCTTCTTAATTTTCCCTTGTCACAATCAGAAATGATCTTTGAGTTGATGGTCATTTGAGAAATGCTAACTGTTCATTATTACTAAATATAATAATTCATTATTGCTAACTGCATGGCTTTTTCTTACTCCTCTCCATTCTAGATAATTATATAATGAACTGCTTTTGACTTCACTTACTTCATATCCCAGCTGAAGTACACTAGGCCTGCTGTTTATAATGGTCTCAGTCATTCTCAAATATTTTTGCTACAGGACATCTTTCTGTTCTTAAGAATTACTGAGGATCTAAAGAGCTTTTGTTTATGTGAATTATATCTACCTGTGTTCACCTTAGAAGTTAAATTGAAACATTTAAAAATACTTGTCTTAAAATAACAATAACACATTCATTATATGTTAACATAAATAACTTCATTTTTATGAAAAACAACTGTATTTTCCCACATAAATTCAGTGAGAAGAATGGCATTGTTTAACATTCTACAAATCTTTTTAATATTTGTGTCAATGGAAGACAGCTGGATTCTCATGTCCACTTCTGCATTCCATCTGTTGCAGTATCTCACTTCATGTAGCCTCTGGGAACCTTAGTGAAAAAGGCATGGACATCTTAGAATTATCATGAAAATAGTTTTGAGACACCTGGGTGGCCCCGTTTGTTAAGCATCCAACTTCTGCTGTAGTCGTGATCTCACAGTTCATGAGTTTGAGCCTCATGTAGAACTTTGTGCTGACAGCCTGCAGGCTGTTTTGGGGTCTATGTTTCCCTCTCTCTCTGCCCTTCCCCGGCTCACACTCTGTCTCTCTCTCTCTTAAAAATAAATAATAAAAACATATTTTAAAAAGTTTGAAAATAGTTTTGACCTGAAAGGATATTGATTACCCCTGGGGACTTCAACCCTAGCAAATACGTAAAACTCTTACATGGCTATGGGGTGACACACTTTGTAGTCCTTAAAGGCCCTTCCCAAAGAAAAGTCTTAATTTATTTTGCTGTTTAAAGAAATTGATAACAGTGATTGCTTATTGTCAAGGTCTTTTCCTATTTTCATTTCTCTGCAGGTCAGTGAGTACTCACTGAATGCTAGTGAATAAGTTCCAAATTTAATAGATGTTAATATTAACTTTTCTAGTTAAAATTGAAGTGTTTGAGAGCTGGAAATGCTGAAAGAGAAATTCATGATATCATCTGCTCACCTATGAGATGAGGACTTCCGGTTGTATATAAAGACAATTTTAGGTGAGATAACTTGAGGTAGTACATAGCCAAGATGTTAAGTAACATTGAGTAAGGTGGTGAGAAAGTTGTTTCCTATTGGAATCTCTTCCCACCTGGTTACATTGAGGAGAAAGTCTCAGTGTGTATTTGTTAGTATGGCTTCAATATACCTTAACTAACTTGCAGTGTCTTTAACTAACTTGCATATTTTCCAATTTAACGTAAGGTTAGCCTAAGTCTTAGAGCCTTAGGCTGGCAAGAGTGTCTAGCTAGAATTTAATGACTGTTAATTGTCTAATTTTTATTATTACCATCTACTTAGAGCAAGTTATGTTGGTTTTTAAGTTTAATTTATTTAAAAATATTTAGTTTTTAAAAGTACATTGATTTAAGGAAGAATAACTAGTAAATAATCATATGAGTGGTATGAGAAATAAAGTGAATGACTGAGGTTTGGGAAAAAACTGAGTTAATTCGATTTTCAATTTGTGAAATCAAAGCATAGAGAAAATGGACTTGATGGAAGTGGCCACAGAGATGCTGGCCTCTTTACCGTCCATCAAGAGCTCTTCTTACTACAGCATAAGGAGTGTTAAGGTCTAATGTTGAACATTTCAGCATTAGGCCCTACCCCTGAGGTCAGACAAATCCAGGTTAAAACCCCTGCACCATTCCAGGCTGGCTGTGTAATCTTGGGCAGAAAGCTAGGCTTCTAACTCCTGGGTTTCTTTACTTAGGAAGTCAACATAATTCCTATTTCACCTTAATATTTTGCCAATATTAAATGAGATAATATTTTCAATGATTTAAAATGGCTCCTGGCAACTCAGTCGACAGAGCTATTTTTATTAGCCGAGTTACTCTCAGTGAACTGCAGAGCATTTGGAGCAAAAGAATCTTCTTAGCCAGGGCTTGGCTCCAGTGCCTGTGAACTGCATCTGCCACTTGGATCCTTAATTAATTAAAGGCTGGAAATCATTGCATTTCTCTGGAGAGGACTAACACGTCTATGGTTGCAGGGAATGAAAGGTAAAAAGGGTTAGCTGGAAAACTTGTGCAACCAAGGGTTAAAATAGCCTTGAAGCTAAAGGAGACGAGTTCTGGCCTCTGGTTTGTGATGCAAAGCCAAGTGTGTTTGCCTTTGTGAGCCCAGGAATGCTTCTGGTGAGCCTTGTTTGTTGTGGAAACTGACATGATCAAAGTGGAAAGAATTAAAACGATCCATCAGAATAATAGTCAAGGCTGTATATGGACTCCCCAGACAGAGACTTGAACCTGAAAGTCCCCACTGAGGACAGAAAAGCCGGCTGACAGCAAGCAGCTGGAAAGGAAGGGAAAGTGCCTCTCTAGGCAGACGTGTGCAGCTGGGCAATAAAAATCCCCAAGTCGGGAACTAGATTTGAGTTTGAGTTTGGGGAGATGAAATGGTGAGATGGAGTACAGACCTTGTGTTCTTTAGGAACCTTGACAACAACTAGGCTGTGGTTTTCAGGTGTCTGTAGAGTGGAGTTACTAAGTGAAGCAGGCACTTTGTATTAAAGCATTTGGGGTAGGAAAACTGCTAATTGTGATGGAGATTCTGTGCCAATGGCACAGCTCTAAGTGTTGGAGGCATTATGTCATGCTTCTCCCCAGAGCAGTCTCCAAATGTTGAAAAATTTTCATTATGATTAAGTAGAATTAAGAGTCCCTAAGTGGCTGGCATGATTTTGGATTGTTTGCTCACTTAGTCCTTTATCCCAGGATGAGGATTAGTTAAACTCTTTGATATTCTATCAAGTATGAAATGACCTTGGAGCCCCAACTGTTGCTAAGTTAGGATGCCTAATGGAGGCATCCAAGGAATTACCAGACAGAAGAATGGGATAAGATCTTAAAGAAGCCCAATCCTACTTCCATATTTTAGAAGTGGGGAAACAGGCCTGGAGAAGGGAAACAACTTGCACAATATTACATAGAGCCTTCTGCTTTTCGGGCCAAGGCTTGCCTGTTGCTATGTCAAGGAATCCCAGAAAATGGACCGTTAGTTTAGAATAATACCCACAAGAGGTAGTGTCACAATGTGGGCATATGTAATTTGAGATACTGAAGGGTTATCACACTTTTAATTTTGAAAATAATAATGATCTTGCTTTTTGTTTGGGTTTTTCTTTGTATATATTGGCATGTTATTTTAATCTCTGTCCCTCCCAGGGCACATTTTACCGGGACTCTCCTGGACAGAGGCAGGTAGATGCAGAGTGAGGCTTTTACAAAGATCACTAATACTGGGCCCAATGAGATAATTTGATAATCATAATACCTTATACTGAACGCTTTACAAATCACAATGCACGTTTTAATCTCTTCTTTCATTAATCCCTACACAGTCCTAAGAGGGACTGCAGAGCAGTTATTACCACCATCCACCTTATGGACACACTAAGCAAGAGCCTGACCACTTCCCCTGGGTCACAGGCCCCAGAGCAGGTGAACAGAGCCTGGCTGGGGGCTCCAGCCTCCCAGGACTGTGAGGTTGGGCACCCCTCCCACTGAGCAGTGGCCTGGGTGCCTGGATTCCCTAGGGTGCATTCTCTGAGCTCTTGACTTGATGGGAGTTTCAGGAAATTCTTTTTTGCAGGATTTGCGGGGTTTTTTTCCCCCAGAGGTAGGGCCTAGAAGTGGAGAGAGGTGCTCAGGAGGAGCTAGAGCAGGTAGGAAGGTGGTGGAAAGTGGTGGGTTGAGGGAGTGGGTGAGTAGAGAAGACAGCCTGGAAGTCTTGCATCTAAAAAAATAAGAACTGGGGTAAGGGTCGAGTGTGTAGACTTCAGAGATGAAATCCCAGGAAGAGACTCCTCCTTGTCCTTTCTATGGGGTCCTAGCATTTGCTTACTTGAGGAAAACGTTTGACATTTGCATTTTTTCTTATCTGCCCTCCTCCAGGAGGGTTACCCGAGGAGTTTGTGCTCACAGGCTTCCGGGGTGCTGGGCCCCATTTGGCAGGGAGGTGGGGGACAGCCCATAGGCCTCCTGTGGATCATCCTGGGGATGGGAGGAGAAAGTCAGCCTAGAATCAAAGCAGTAAGAGAAACCCCGGGGGGAGGGGAGGGGGTATGGGGCTGCCTCTGTTCTTGGCCGAGGCTTTGCCCAAGCTAATTTTCCTGCCAGGCCCTAACACAGGTACCACCACTTTCCCACCCTTCTTCTAGATCGACTCCATCTCTAACATGACTAAAGGAGGAAACCCACAAAAAGAAAGCTGGGCCCTCTAGGTTTCTGTTTGCTTTGGAAACCACTTATGAAACAAGAATTGGGGCCCACAAATGTGGCCCCTCAGGAATGACCCCCACCCCCACCTCCCAACTCTAGTTGAGTTACCAAATGAGGCCAATTCATTCTCTGGAATGTAGCAGCCCAGGCAATGATGATTGATACTGACAGGGAAGCTTTCATGTAGCAATATCCCCGGCCACCGGCTGTGAGGCAAAGAGAAAGAACTCTCTGGAATTCACAACATTCCCCCTCCAATTAATCCCCAGCCACCCCGCTGTGTGTGAATGGGTTGTGCTGGGGATTCGTAGCTCTGATGCGGGGGATTTGCTGATTCCTTTGAGCCCCCTGAGGAGAGGTGATATGGAGAGCAAATAATCAGCATGCAGCACGGAGGCGAGGTAATGAATTGGCTCGGCTGGGCCTGGCTTCACTATTTGTACACTTTTAGGCACCTCGGAAACTAGGTTTGCAGACAAAAACCTGTGCTGAGGGGCCCTCAACCCCTGACCTTTTGTGGGCCTGGACCCCTGCAGCCTCTCCTACTAGCTTAAGATTGGAGCCATGTTTCAGAAAAGAGGAGCCAGAGGTAAAGTGCCCTGTGCCCCATTCTGACTCCCCCCCTCCCCCAATGGCCCCGTCACACACCACCCCAGTCAGGACTAGTTTCACTCTGTTTGCATTCGACTGAATTGCGATTTTCAGTCTAAGTCCACTGCCTTTCAGAATGCTGTTTATTTTCCACTCATAGCTCCAGGCGCACCTCTGTGAAGCCTTCGCCCCTGGCAAGTTTAAGCTGTGGCTTCTTCGTACTTGCAGAGCACTGTGACGGGCCTAAGGTATGTTCTGTTTTGCTGGAGGAAGGATCTGTCTAGGTCCACGTCGGTGCCTCCCGTAGTACTCAAAAATAATAATAGTGCCTGACTAAAAATAATAACTAACATTTGCTGAGCACTTACTATGCGGCGGGCACTCAGGGTTTATATGCATTATCACGTTAAATCCTCACGGGGGGGGGGGGGGGGAGGTGTCTCAGAAGTAGGTGCCATTCTCTGCTTTATTTTACAGAGGACAAAGAGGCTTAGAAATTCCTAACCAGCACGGGGTCACAGACTGGAAGTGGTAACTGGTAAGTAGGAGGAGTCAGAGTGCAACAAGGGTCTGTCCCTCCGTATAACCTCTGGTTCCCACCACCCCTCGCTTTTGTTTAGGCTCTGGTTGCTTCTCACCTGGAGTGCCTGCCACAGATCTTCCGGCTTCCAGCCAGCGGAACTTCAGCCCCCTCCGCACTGCAGCCGGGAGGATCGCTCTAGGAGGGACACACCGATGGGTCACTCCCCTCCTAAAGTCTTTTTTTTTTTTTTTTTTTAATAGTTTATTTATCTTTGAGACAGAGAGAGACAGAGCGTGAACAGGGAAGGGGCAGAGACAGAGGGAGACAGAATCTGAAGCAGGCTCCAGGCTCCGAGCTGTCAGCACAGAGCCCGACGCGGGGCTCGAACCCACAAATCGCGAGATACGACCCGAGCGGAAGCCAGACGCTCAACCGACTGAGCCACCCAGGTGCCCCACCCCTAAACTCTTAAGAGTTTCCCCAGAGGACCTAGAAGAGAGTTCAAATACCTCAGCTTAGCACACAGGCCCCTTTATGATCGGGCACCTGGAAAGAATTAAAGATTGAGGAGATAATCCTAATAACCCTTTGGAGGAGTCTGCTGGGTGAGTCTCTTTTTCTGAGACTCCAGGGTCCCCTTCTGGGCCTGGCTCCACAGGGCAGCTTCCACTCTGACCCTGACCTCATCTTGTCATTCTTGGCTGTTGCTACTATTTACTTGCTTTTCTGGGTCCCTTGTCCTTCATTCAGGATAGAAGGTTTTGGATGCAGATTTTACTTTTGGTTCCACGGCAGGTTTCATTTTTGGGAATTCATGATGAACACTTTTATTTTTAAGGATTTTTGTTGCCAGGGACCACAGGACACTAGACAAAAATTACGACAATGTCCCTAACTATTCGATGCTCATTGTCAACTAATCTGAGTTTTCATACTGTGCAGGCCAAGAAATTGCATTTTTGTACACTGAATTTGGGTTTTCCCCGATTGGCTGACAAATGAGCCGCTCAGTCTCTCCCACCGGTCCCTCCTGCCAGTCCCTGTGTGGTGTTAGCCACAGCATTTTTGTTTTCACAGCAGTGCTACTATAATTATTTAAGCATTTCATTATAAGCTGTCCTTCTTTTATACAAACACATGTAAAACTGAAATAGTCAATATTCTATGCACCAGTAGTTACTGAGATGCTGTTATAAATGGGGGACTGTGGCAAACAGGACAGTTAAGGTCCCTGCATTATGTGATTTATGTTAGGAGGGCTGAGAAAGATCATGTACAAACAAACAAATATGCAAGATCACGGTTAGCAGCATAAGGAAATAAAACAGGGTAATGTGATAGAGAAGTGGTGGATGCTGCTTTAGATTAGTGAGAAAATGGGCTTTCTTTTCTTACTGTTTGTTTGTTTATGGGGGGGTGAGAGGGAGAGAGAGAAGGAGGGGCAGAGAGAGGGAGAGAGAATCTCAAGCAGGTTCCACACTGTCAGCCCAGAGCCTGACCTGGGGCTCAATCCCATTAACTGTGAGCTTGTGACCAGAGCCAAGAGTCAGATGCTCAACTGACTGAACCATCTAGGTGCCCCTAGAGGAGAGGCTTTCTGAGCAGGTGATATGTGAACTGTGACCTGAAAGGTAAGAAGGACCCACCCATGCAAATAATAGGAAGTAAGGCATTCCAGGCAAGTGCCAAGGACCTGAGATGGGAAGAAGCTTGTCTTTGAAGGCATAATAAGGAAGCTGGAGGATATGGAGTATTTTGAATGAGCAGAAAGTGGGATGGGAGATTAGGCAGGAAGTGTGAGCCAGCAGATCTTTAAGATCTTGTAGGCCACTGGCTTTCAAACATATTTTCCAGAGGAAATACATTTTACATTGCATTCCACTACACACACACACACACACACACACACACTCACACACACACACCTGAAAGAGAAGTTTCATGAAGTAATATTTATTTTTTACTACATACAATAAACTCTGATATTTTCTATTTTATTTTATTTTAAAATGCTGATTCTTCTCCAGAACTATTGGTTTCACACCTTACTAAATGGCTTCGTTTGGAAAGCTCTGTTCTAGACCACAGTAGAGTTTGGATTTTATTCTTAGGGTAATTGGAAACCTCTGGAAAGTTGTAAGGGGAGAGTAACAGTGTCTGATTTATGTTTTTAGCTTTGACTGCTGTCTCAAGAACAAATTGTATGAAGGTGGATGAGAACAGCAGCAGGGAGATGAGTTAGGAAGCTATTGCATTTCATCTAGAGGAGAAATAATGGTGGCTTAGACCAGAGTGGTAGCAGAAGAGACTGAGAGAAGGGGATGAATATTATAACATTTAGAAATACCAGTAAAGGTGCTTTGGTGAAATGTCAGGGTTAGTGATGAAGCTCTAAGAGTCAAGGGCACATAGATATTTAAAGCCACGGGTCTACAGGAAATTACCTAAAGAGAATGTGTGGCTAGAAAAGAGCAGTAAATCAGATTTAGTAAATCGAAGTCATTAGATAAACTGAAAGTCTCAGGTAGTTATCCATTGGACATAGGATGACAACTGTGTGTTAAATTACAGAGGAAAAACTAAATCTAAGAATATATATGAAATGCTAGCAGTGTATCATCTAAGGTGTCCTTAGGAATTTTCTAATACATTTAATTTTCTGTGGATTGTCCTCCTCTCACATTATTTGCATGACTTCTTGTTGAACTTTTACTCATACAACTTTAGTGTGTTTTCCTAGAAATTCTTTACAAAAGTGGAGACTATCTGTATACCAGATCTTATTCTTTGAGTCTGTTTAAAACAGTGCTCTTATTCTCTCACATTTATGTAGGTATTCTAGCTGAAGACTTTTATATTCTGATTCAACCTAACTTTCTTTATGGGGCTGGAACACATCTATTTTTACTTTTCTTGGTAAGGAGACATCATCCTTTGTCTACTATTTCCTTTTTCTGTTACATAGAGTGTCTGGATGACTTAATTGTATAAGCTATTCCAATAAAAAGAAGATTCTTCCCTCTTTTTCTTTCCCTTTGCTTTCCTTTCCCTGTCCCTCCCCCTTTCTCTTCCTTTCCCTTTCCCTCCCCTCCCCTTCCCCTCCCCTCCCCTCCCCTCCCCTCCCCTCCCCTCCTCCCTCCCTCCCTCCCTTCCTTCCTTCCTTCCTTCCTTCCTTCCTTCCTTCCTTCCTTCCTTCCCTCTTCTTTTTTTCTTTCTCTTTTCCTCAAGGGCAGTGATTTTCAAATGAAATCTTAAGTTAAAGCTCCAGATAGAGAATGAGCAATGGAATAATGATGCCTTCGTCTTTCCTTTGTAGGGACCTTATCAGCAACTTTGTGAAATCCTAAGTTTCCTCAAATCATTACTGAAGTGGATTCATTTCTTCTTTGAGGAGTCTTCAGGTGAGAGGAATCTCTAATGTCTATGAGCCAGTTGTTTACTCAGAGAAGGTAAATAAAGATGATCCCCTGTGACAGGATCACTGATAGTATTTCACCCTTGAGGAATAGTGGAGAGCCAGAGAGCTTATACAGATTGCCTCTTAAGAAGAGAAGCATATTTCATGAGTTGATCAGAAAATCTTGTATGCTCAATGATAAATAATTTAATAAAATTACAGTGGTATGATTTTTTTCCAAAAGGCAATAACATATAATTTAAATAATGTACACTTTCAAATCAGAAACCTTGAGTTCAGTCTCTGCTTTATCTCTTATCAGCTGTAAGCCTGATGTGAGAGCAAATAATGTAACTTCCCTGAGCTTTAGGTTCTTCATCTATTAACTGGGCAAAGAATCTTCCTCATTTGTTGCAAAGATTAACTAAGAAAAGAACATGCAGAGCACCTAGTACCAGCAGTACTTGTCATATAGTAGGCTCTTAACATAAGACAAATAGCTATTATGATTATATTGTTGCATTGCCTACCTTGGTGACAAAGATGAAGACCTGGATCAGATATGACCTCGAACCCTGTAAATGCTGATGAGAGATCTGGCTGACACTGAGAAGGAGCATGCCATGTGTTTAAGGGCTAAGTGAAATGGATTTTGTAATATATGGCTATATCTTGGATGACTTCTCAGAAACTCAAGTCTGTTATATACCTAAGGAAATGAAAAAGCCAAAAATTTCTGGCACCTGGCCTAACGGCCTGGATTCTTTTGAGTCAATATGGTTTGTCCTCTTTGTTCTTATTTAATAGGAGTTAGGTCCTGACCACAGCTCATTTCTACATGACTTCATCACTTGGGACACCTCCTGAGTTTTCAGAACAGCAGACCACAGAGGCTAAACATAACCAAGGCATCATATTTATGGAAATGGAGGTCTGCAATATTAAAACTGAGATTAATTTATTCATTCGTTCATTCACTCCATAAATATTCACTGAACTTTGTGTACTGAGAACACATATGTACAGACACTGTATCATGCTAGTGACAAGAGAGACAAAACCCTGTCCTCATGTGAGGTCAGACAATAAATGAATACATAAATAAAAAAGATAATTACAGGTTGTGGTAAGTGTGATGTGAAAGTAAGCATTGTGCTGTGACAGAGACTCTGTTAGAAAGGGCTTCCCATAGGAGACGGGGTTCAAGATGAGACCAAAAAGCCAGCCACCTGAATAGTCAAAAGAGAAGCTTTCCCCACAGAGGTACCACCAACAATGCTGAGGAGGGAAAAGAGCTGGAAAGTTCAAGAACTTCTAGAAAGCCAGCATGACTGGAGTATGATGAAGGAAAGAAGGGGAAACTTGAAATTTTTCTACGTCTATGGGAAGTCACTGGGGGCTTTGAAATAGGGGAGTGACATAAGCTGGTTTTCATAAAAAAAAAAAATCACTGTAAAAAAGGGGCTGATGGGAGATGGGTAACAGTGGGCGCAGTAGGACAGCTGTGAGGTGACATAGATGAAAATGGACGGTGGCTTAGAGCAGAGAGGACTAGACCGCTTCAGGATACATTTTGGAGGCAGAGCAATAACATTTGCTGATAGTGAGAGAAAGGAAAAAATCATGGTTTCTGGCTTTAGCAACTGTCTGGTGGTTCTGTCGTTTTCAGAGAAAGGGAAGACTGTGATATGATCAGTTTAGGAGTTGAGTGAAGAGGGACTCATATGTTCCATTTCAGAAACATTTAGTTTGAGATGTTGGTGAGACCGGGAGGCAGATATGCCAGAAAGTCATTGGATGTGGAAGAAACTCTAGAGCTCAGATAAACTACTAAGCTGGAGATAGAAGTTTAAGGATCTTTAGAAACTGTTTTTATTTGAAACCAAAGGGATGGGTAAAGTCATCTAGGGAGAGGAAGAATGAAACTGGGCCCGAGGATCTGCCCTTGGGGACTCCAAAATTAAGATGACTGTAGAGGAAAAGGAATTAGCAGTGGAAACTAAAAAGCCATGGCCTTGAGGTAGGAGGAAAATCTTAAGTGATGTCTATAGGGAGAAAAAAACTCTTGGAGAGGTTAAGTGTGGTAAGAGTGAAGAAGTGGTCAACTGTGTCAGAATCCATTTGTAGCCCCAAACTTCTCTATACGACACTCAACAGCACCCACTGGGGCAAGGTTGATCTTGGCTAAATCTCTTATAAGTATCAGAAGGGCAATTTATTTAACTTTTTTTGAAGTCGATATAAGAACTTTATTATATTTTTAATTTCAGCTTTATTGAGGTATAATTGAATTATTTAAACTTTCTGAGTGTTTCTTCATTTACAAAATAAGGGTAATACATACATTTCATAGGGGATTTGTAAACAGTGAATAAAATAACTTATATAAACTATTCACAGAATATTAAGTATACAGTGTTTGATAGATGGCAGTTATTATTATTAAATAGTATTATGTATAGAAATCAGAAGACCCACGTTCCAGTGACTTTGATGTAGACCCTGCATTTAACAACGGTTTTCTTGGGCAATAGTAATAATTTGAATTTCAGTTTCCTAACTAGTAAATAGGGGACAATAGTCCCTGTCCTGCCTTCTTTTCTTTTTTTTTTTAATGTTTTCTTTATTTCTGAGAGAGAGAGAGAGACAGCATGAGAAGGGGAGGGGCAGAGAGAGAGGGAGACACAGAATCTGAAACAGGCTCCAGGCTCCGAGCTGTCAGCACAGAGCGCGATGCAGGGCTCGAACCCACGAACTGCGAGATCATGACCTGAGCTGAAGTCGGACGCTTAACGGACTGAGCCACCCAGGTGCCCCCTGCCTTCTTTTCTTATAGGGCTGTTAGAAGGATTCAATGGTGAAGTGAATATGGGAGGGCTCTACAAGCCATCTAGTAAGGAGATAGGAATTTCCATTTGTTTAGTAGAATTTCTGTTTGTCTAGCTTTCAAATCAGCCCACTGGCTACACTTTAGGGGTGCTGGGAATAGTTTGAGGGAAGCAATAGACAAAACTGAAAAATGAAGTTTTTTAGCTTCTGGGTCTGAAACCCAGACTTCTCAGATTTAAAGTTCAGCTTGGCAGCACTCTGTTTCCTTTACTTTCTTTTTGAAAGGATCCACAAGAATCAAGATATTAATGTAAGTGCAAAGGCAGAATCTCTCTGATATTCCTTTGATGGAAACAGAACGTTCCTACCTCAAGTCCTTTGCACTTGATGGTTTCCTCTGCCTGAAACATTCTTCACTTAAATATCTATATTGGCTCATTCCATAGTCTTTCAGGTCTGCTCAAAATTCAGCTTATCAGACCCTTTTCCAGGCCAGCTGATTTAAATTAGCACACATACTCAGTCCCCTACTCCCCACTTCATTTTCCTTCTGACATGGTACACCCATTAGAATAGAAATTTCTACAAGGAAATAGATTTGTTGGTTCTTTGAATCCTTTATTTCTAATATCTTATGCATATTAGGCACTGAAAAAATACTTGCTGAATAAACAAATAAATTAATCAAAACCTGATGACTCCTAAAGGAGCAAAGCTGTTAGGAGTTTAAAAAGACATGGAGAGATAGAGAGGGGCGCCTGGGTGGCTCAGTCGTTTAAGCGTCCAACTTCGGCTCAGGTCATGATCTCAAGGTTCATGGGTTCAAGCCCCACGTCAGGCTCTGTGCTGACAGCTAGCTCAGAGCCTGGAATCTGTTTCAGATTCTCTGTCTCTCTCTCTGTCTGACCCTCCCCTGCTCACGCTGTCTCTCTCTCTCTCTCTCAGAAATAAATCAAACATTAAAAAAAAAAAGACATGGAGATAACCCTTAATTCTGTCATTCACCAGAATGATAAACTGATCAGTGTCAGTTTCTCTGGGCTATTACGTGGGGATACTGGACTACATTCCTTAGAAAGCTGTGAGGATCAAAGGAAATAAGGAATTTAACTGTAATCAGAGCAAGAGGATTAACATTTATTGAGCATCCTCTACAGGCTGGACCCTTTACCTAAAATCATACTCATAATACTATTGTAAGGCAAGTATTATTTTTTCCCAATTTAACAGATCAATCTGAAGCTCAGAGAGTTGTTACACAATCAGTAGGTGGTGGAGTTCATGTTTTCATCCAGCGCCCTTTATACCCTTTGCACCATGGGCCACTTTCACATGTCAGTAGGTATTTTCAGGTGCCAAATGTGGAAGCCACTGCTGCATATTGAGTTGTCATCAAATCTTGATAAAAGGACAGCAATGTGAAGGAAGAGATTCTGGCAAGTGAAACCTGTCTCCTTGTGGTTAAATCTTGCAAAGTAAACTGCAGCCAGCTCTCTTGAAAGTGCTGTATGTAGTCAATTGTAGGGTCAGTAACAGCTTCCTCAGTCTCTGACTGACCAGGGGTCTTGACTTCTTTCAAAGCCTCTCTGGAGCATTTGGTGGCTTCTTTCATCTCTGCTCTTCAGCAAATGTGGGGAAAAGGGTCTGCACTTTGCAGGCTCCCTTCATGTGCCACAAAATGGAGGGAGAAAGGCCAGTTACAAGCAAAATCCTGGCTCTCTTTTTTCGAAGCTTGTTCTGGCCCTTTCTTTAAAAAACTTATTTACTTACGTACGTACGTATGTATGTATATATGTATGTATGTCTGAGAGAGCGAGTGAGCAGACAAGCTGGAGAGGGGCAGAGAGAAGGAGAGAGAGAGAGAGAGAGAGAGAGAGAGAGAGAGAGAGAGATCCCAAACAGGCTCTGCACTTTCAGCACAGAGCTCTAATGAGGAGTTCGAACTCACTAATTGAGAGACCATGACACAAACTGGAACCAAGAGTCAGACATTTAGCTGACTGAGCCACCCAGGCATGCCTGTTCTGGCCCTTTCTTTTTTTTTTTTTTTAAAGATTCTTTTTAATGCTTATTTAGTTTTGAAAGAGAGAGACAGAGACAGAGTGCAAGCAGGGGAGGGGCAGAGAGTGAGGGAGAGGGAGACACAGAATCTGAAGCAGGCTCCAGGCTCCCAGCTGTCAGCACAGAGCCTGATGTGGGGCTCAAATCAAGAACCATAAGATCATGGCCTGAACCGAAGTCGGAGGCTTAACTGACGGAGCCACCCAGGTGCCCCTGTTCTGGCACTTTCTAATGCATGTTGTAATTGTTGCCCAGGTCTCAGGGAATTTCATTTTTAGCTCTTCTATGTCCCAAATGTCTTAGTAAATGGCGTCTTTTCTCTTCAGGTTTTCTTGGCCATTTGGGTCCAGGTGAGGCACCTGTCTGAAAGGAATGCTGCTAATTCTGACAGAAAGCTCCGTGAATGTAGATTTCTGTCTTGCTAGTCTTCTTCTTCTTTTTTTTTTAAAGTTTATTTTACTTATTTTGAGAGATATGGAGAGCACATAGGAGGGGCAGAGAGAGAGAGGGAGAGAGAGAGAGAGAGAAAGAAAGAGAGAGAGAGAATCCCCTACGGGCTCTGCTCTGTTAGCATAGAGCCCAATGCAGGGCTTGAAATCACAAACCTTGAGATCATGACCGGAGCCAAAATCAAGAGTGGGTCACCTAACCAACAGAGCCACCCAAGTGCTCCTTATTTAGCTTTTGGTTGTACTGATGGGGGAAAGTGGTTTTTCAACACAATAAATTGCTTTAACTAGCAAGGTTTCCCATTTGTTTTTCAGCTTAGGTGGGGGTGGCAAGTCTGGTCACATAAATAGGCTTCTTAGAACAGTAATTCTCACACTTTTCTTGTTCCTAGTATTTTTAGTGGCAGGACTTAAAAAGGATTAAAAGATTTATCTAACAGCAGTAAACAAGTTAGCAGTCATTACCGATCAGTCTGAACTACAGAGAATGATATTGTTTCACACTTTAGTTTTTTATGCGGTATTCCCTTGATCTTCCACCATTGCTGTTGCTGTTTGATAGGAAATTTGACTCCAAATATTCTTTTTTATATACACAGAAGACAATGTTCAAGTGTTCCTGCAAACACTTCTTTCTTTGTAACTGCTTGAATCTTTGACACAACCTTTCCTGGTTCATAACAGGTTTTCCTCTGACTACACTATGTTATACAAGCCACTGAATGCAATGCTTAACTAGTGGGCTTTGTTGAATAGAATATCTTTAGTGATAGCCAAAGTGTATTGGGCATATTGATAAAAGAGTTAACTATACATCTAGATTGTTTTTGGATTCATAGGTGTTCTGCATCATGCTATTGGTAAACCATTGATATTTGGACAAATGCAGTCTAAGATTCTGACTTTCTCTGTTCTCTTTTATTTTCCTCTTTTACATATAATTGCATTTAACTTATGCTTTTGCCACGATAGCTTGTGGGAGGTTTTTTTTGTTTGTTTTTGGGTTTTTGTTTGTTTGTTTTTGTTTTTTGCTTCCGCAAATACCAACCTTCTTTTCTCTGAGTCAAAAAAGGTCACAAAACAAAATATCTTAACACAACTCTGGTTCTCAATAAAATAATCCAGTGTGGAGAAATTACATTAGTGAAAAAAAATACGAGTTTGATTTCCAGCCACTTGGTAATTGGGTGGTGTTGATCTGCCCTCCTATTGCTTCCTCTGTAAAATAGAGGTAATAATATCTCCTACCTGTGAAGAGTGGATGAGATAATATATGGGGTATATGTAGCACAGTGCTTCATCAGGATTGATTTCCTTTTTTTATGGCCTTCTCCTCTTCTGGAAACCTCTGTGTGTCTGCTGGTGCTGCTGTCTGAAAAATTTGGGTGAAGTCTGAAGGACAGAGGAGTTGGAATTGACAGACAATGAATAAGCAAGAGTTAGAGGCTGCCTCCCTGAAGTGGGTAGATGCATATTAACATTATTCTTCATAGGATGTTTAAACACACATCAACAAAATTCTCAGTAATTCCATTCTTTCTTGGCTTGGATTCTTCTAATCCTAGACAGCAGGGCTGAGGAAGGAGAAGAGCAAGATAGGGATATTGGGGGAAGAGCTGATGAAAAGATGCATTGTTAGGCTGGTCATATGTGGTGTCAAGTGTGTCTGTTACCTAATCTCACGAGACTTTCTGAGAGATCATAAAAACCATTGCTTCTTAAGTCAGTCCTTCCAGGGGAGAAAAGAGGGAGAACTTATCCATGTGCTTTCATTTCTTACTGGTCAAAAGTTTGCTTCCTAACACATTGATTCTTTTGCGCTTCTAAGCTGTGCTATGTGGTACCTAGTAGGTCCCACGTCATCTCATCCCTCAGTATCAACTGGAGTAGGAGGCAAGATGTGCATTGTGTGGAGATGTGTAAAATGCTCTTAGGTTGTGCCCACATTAGATTTGTCAGAGTCCAACCAAAGCTTGTCAATATATCAGCTACTGATGCTAGAATAGTGTGGCAACTACAGAAACAAGTGAGGTCAAGAGAACCTGAAGCAACCATAAGTGGTATATGAAACAATCTACCCGCTTGCACTATTCACATCAATCCATGTGCTGTCATGATACTTGTCTACCACATTACAGTGTGATCTCTCTCTCTTTTTCCTTTGGTTGGTGAGAACAGCATGCTGTCAGCTTCAATTGATTCCAAGAGTATAATAATATCATCTCCCTTCTTCTCCATCTATTCTAGACTTCCCTCACCTTCAGTTGTTTGCCTGCTGGAATGATGTGGTTCTCATCCCTGAGGGTATGTATCCATAGTTGCCTTGCCTTTGTCAAGCCAGGGTTGCTAGAATTGATTATTTGCTCAGCCTAAAACCACTGAGAGATCCTGTAGTGAATTCCTGGGTACCTGACACATCCCTTTTTTATCTCTATTATATAGAAGTAATTCTGAATTCCTTCTCATGATAGCAAAGATCAGTTACCCTTGACAAGGCAATAACTCCTGTTGTTTCTTGGTATAAGGGGCTCAAAGTGAACAGGTAGGTCAAGGTCAGCAGGAACCTTTCTGTGTCATGGAATAGAAGCATTCTCCCATCCCACCCTACCCATCTGATCTCCAGGAACCACAATATCTAATCTTGTAGAATCTAAGATTGGAGAGTACATCTTCTGTGAATTTTAGAAATATGGTAAAAGAACTCATTTTATTTTGACCACGTGCTTCCCAGGCCCATGTATTCATACTCTTTAGGATAAAGCATCACTGTGTATCTGCCATTAATCAGCACATACTCTCGATCCTAGAGGACAGCTACCAATCCTGACCTGGTACCTTAGCTGTATGGGGCTTTCTAGTGTTCTATCAGACAGCTTCTCCTGGTGATAGTCTATGTAGTTAGACAAGTGATTCTTTTTTTTTTATGTTTATTTTTTAAAGAGAGAAACAGAGCATGAGTGGGGGAGGGGCAGAGAGAGAGAGGGAGACACAGAATTTGAAGCCAGCTCCAGGCTCTGAGCTTGTCAGCATGGAGCCCGATGCGGGGCTTGAACTCACAAACCGTGAGATCATGACCTGAGCTGAAGTCAGATGCTTAACTGATTGAGCTACCCAGGTACCCCGACAAGTGATTCTTGTAACTGCATCCCTTGTAACACTTCCTTTGGCAGAAATCATGATCTTGCTCCAAGAAAGTATTGTATGGAATACAGTGCTAATAGATCAAGTATTCTGTGAGCCGGTGGATGGTGATGCTGAGGGAAGTGCAAGGGAAGGCAAGTTGACATCATAACTAGATTTCTATTTCAGTAAGACAGAATCACTACCCTTTTCATGGTAGAAGCGACCTCTTGTATTTGTCTACTGCCAACCTTTAGGTTGCCTAAAGGGATGGAGCCATAATGACGGCTCAGAGTTAGTCTCTTTTCCTGGGAAACTGGATACTCACCATGGCAGCAGCTGTAACTGTCTTGATGAGAGGAAGTCCATGCTGTTAGTCCCATCCAGTGTCTTTAGTCGTATTGTGTGGCCATTATGTTGATTGGCCCATTTCATGAGGTTTGAGGCTGCTAAGAAAAGGGCCAAATGATGATATCTAACTGTTGAGAGCCTCCTCTGCAGTGAACACTCTCCAGTGAGCATTGTGGTGAGACACAAAGGTCTGCACACTTCATCTTCACTTCTTTTAATTCATTTACATACATCTTCCCCAGAACTACTTGTGCTTAATCTTCCAGTGTTGTTTGAGGCCCCTTGACAACTAGCCAAGTCATGCAACCTCTTGCCAGGAGTCTAAACATCTCACGTTACATCTTCCTCTATTAGAATTCAATGACCAAGTGTACTGCCAGCAGCTCTGCCCCCTGGGAGTATTTCTCTTCACTGTTGTCCTCTAGAAATACCCCTGAGTGGAACTGTAATGACAGTTGTCCATTTTCAGTCAGCACCAGCATATTATACCAACCCATCTGTGAATTAAGCCTAGATTCTTTCCTCTTCCACGATTGGTTGTAGGGAATCTCACCATGAGCTATAGGTTTGAGTTTTAGGAAAGATATTGATACAATAAAGATAGATGAGCGGGAGTCTTAGCCACTTGCAATTTACTTGTACCTTGTTGAATTACTTGGGCCCAATCACTAATGTACCATTTCCATAGATTGTGTTGCACCTGCTTGGACTTACAACACAGTGGATCAAACAATATCCAGCATATCATGGGCAGCTCTGGTCACATAGTCCTTGATATGAGTACTTAGTCCCTCTTAGGGTCTGGGTAGAATGTTGGGTATTGATTTTCAAACAGAAAGTTTTTCTGTGCTACAAAAACATGGCTTTACCCTCAAGTTCTAGGAGATTATGTTGCAACTCCCCTGTCAGGCTTGCCTGGTCCTGCACCCAGTGTTCTCACCTGCCATTGCTACCTTCGTTTACAGCCAGAGTGGGAGAGCAAGTGGGCCCAGAGCCTCAACTTACTGCAAACCCCTCTCTTGCTTTGGGCCCTGTATGAAGCCAGCAGCCATCTGAGTCATCTTATAAATGGTTCCCCATTTATATTATATACAAAAGGTGTTCCCCATTATCTCCTGCTTCTTCAGAGCCTAAAGAGGCCAATTTAGTGCTCGAAGGTGCAACTCTTTCTTATTTTTTTTAAAAGATTTTTATTTTTAAGTAATCCCTACACCCAATGTGGGGCTTGAACTTATAACCACCGAGATCAAGAGTTGCACACTCCACTATCTGAGCCAGCCAAGCTCCCTGGTGCAACTCTTTCTTAATAGGAGAAGGTACAAGATGCAACAGCTTGTTTTTATCTTAGAGATATGCTTTCCAGTAGAGTAGCTGCTAAACCCATGTGGGCTTTTTAATTTAAATGAATTAAAATAAAAAATACATGCAAATTCAGTTTCATAGTTTCACTAGCCACATTTTTTTAATAAAATAAAAAAAATTAATGTTTTTTTATTTATTTCTGAGAGAGAGAGACACAGTGTGAGCAGGGGAGGGTCAGAGACAGAGGGAGACACAGAATCTAAAGCAGGCTCCAGGCTCTGAGCTAGCTGCCAGCACAGAGCCTGATGTGGGGCTCGAATCCACAAACCGTGAGATCATGACCTGAGCTGAAGTTGGACACCCATCAACTGAGCCACCCAGGCACCCCATTAATAAAATTAAAAAAAAATGTTTATTCATTTTTGAGACAGAGACAGAGCATGAGTGGGGGAGGGGCAGAGGGAGAGGGAGACACAGAATCCTAAGCAGGCTGTAAGCTCTGATCTGACAGCACAGAGCCTGATGTGGGGCTCAAACTCATTGACTATGAGATCATGATCTGAGCCACAGTTGGACCCTTAACTGACTGAGCCACTCAGGTGCCCCATCATTAGCCACTTTCAAGTGCTCAATAGCTACATGTAGTTCATGGCTATTTTATTGGACAGCACAGATAGAGAAACATAACCGTGATGGCAGAAGTTCTATAGGGCAGCACTGCCTTTGGGGCTATGTCTGTACATGGCAGGTTAAGACTTGAACACAGGTCTGATACGATGTTAAAGGCCCATGCTTTTAATACTTCAGCAGGTTGCAGAGGGGCTAGTCCAAGCAGATGCTTCCCTGCTATTGTGTTCAAGGGTAACATGAGTTCTCCAATTAGATTTTTGTGTGACTGAGTTTTGGTTCATGTGAACCTTCTCTTTGCATTTCAACAGATGAAAAAAACACTTCATGTAAAGGCCAGGTCTGCTGTGGCAGTTTCCCACATCTAACCTCTATTTCTGGGCAACAGTTGACTCAGAAAGCAGTCTTCTTTTTAAAGGAAGTTTTCATAACAGCTCAGAAATATAAAGCCTTTCCAAAGAGGCAGGCCTAACTAGAATTGTGTGGCAGACAGCAAAATCTCTCTGAATGCCGCACTTCTGCATTTCCATCTGCACTCCATGAAAGGCCAGGATCATTGTCCCCACAGAATGCAGCTAAATGGCAGCTGGAGCATGAATGGACAGGAAAAACACTCTCCTCCCTCTAATAACACCACTTAGGGCAGACAGGCGAGATTCTCTTCTGAATGTGCTAAAGAGATGCTGTTATGATAAGAGTAATTATTATACATTAGTTAAAATCCCATTTAGGCAGCATTATATTGCTGCTATTTTAAAAGAGGTTTCCTAACCTTCCAAGTTGTAGGGAGAGATTAATTAGTGTCAATGGAAGGATCTCCAAGATAAAAACAAATTAAGCCTTCTCATCCAGCCTTGCCTGTGTGTCCTTGAGTTGCTGCTTTCTTTGTGACAGAGATAGTATTTGGTCTGATCTATTCTGGTTGGAGAGAAAAGAAGGGGATGCACATTTGCTGAAGGGAATCTGATGTGTCAGACACCATGATAGGTACTTTAAAAGAAGAAGGAATCTTTGAACTAGGATTTCCCATTGTCCCCACCAGCCCACCGGAGAACATTGCTAAACTGAAGCATTTGTACCTTAGTACTGTGTTTTTGGCATAAACTGAATCATCTATTTTGGATGACCCCTCCCAAGTCATTCCAGATGATTTACTTCTGCTTCATTCCAATGGGCAAAAGAAAATACGGGATTAAAAACACACGTCAGTTATTTGTTTCTTTTAAGTTCTTTCATGAATACTAAAGACATTTCCTTCAGGATTGATGGCTCAGAGGATATTTTAAAAATATGGCAGGACCAATACCTGCCTGAAGTAAGTATTACTAACTTTGATCCTTTGTCCAGTCTCACTGGCTATAATATCTCATAATCCCTCCCATCAAATATTTTGTTTTTTTTTTTAATGTTTTATTTTTTATTTCTAGGAGAGAGAGAGACAGCGTGAGAAGGGGAGGGTCAGAGAGAGAGGGAGTCACAGACTGAAACAGGCTCCAGGCTCTGAGCCGGCAGTCAGCACAGAGCCCGACACGGGGCTCGAACCCACAAACCGCGAGATCATGACCTAAGCGAAAGTCGGACGCTTAACCGACTAAGCCACCCAGGCGCCCCTCCCATCAAATATTTTGAACTCGTTGCCCAGATTTTCTGAGACAGACCTCATTTCATGTACTACAACTATTGCCAGGTAAGGCAAATTACTACATTTGTACCTACAGGCATTTTGATTTTTATAAGTTTATTTATTTAAGGGAGAGAGAGACTGAGAGAGAGAGAGAGTGCATGTGAGTGGGGGAAGGGCAGAGAAAGAGGGAGGGAGAAAGAGAGATTCTCAAGCAGACTTTGTGCTGTCAGCTCCGAGGCCAGTCTCATGAATGCTGAGATCATTACCTGAGCCAAAATAAAGAGTCAGAAGTTTAGCCGACTGAGCCACCCAAGTGCCACCATTTTGATTTTTTAACTTTTATTATGTAAATAATCTCATGGCATGTGCCTAATTTTAGTTTCAGAAAACTGATACACCTATCACGTAAATCTTGAACTATTCCATGTGTTTCAGTTGGTTTTACTAACTATGTAACTTTAGGCCAATTATGTAGCCTCTCTGAGACTCAGTATTTTGATTAAAAAAAGGATAATAAGAATCACCTTGTGAGCATTCCTCTGAGGATCAAATGAAATGATGTATAAAAGCATTTATGACTTTCCTTTCAGAGTAAGATTGAGATAACAGGGACCAGATTTACCCTCCTGGCTGAAACAAACCAAAACTGACTAAAATATGTGACCCAAGAGCTTTTAAAACACTGGACAACAGGCAACAAAAGGCAGTAATTCTTGAGATGGGAAACACATGAGGCGAGCCCTGTAATTGTCCTAGCTTCCTGCCTTTAAAGAGTTTCCAGGCAGTGGAACAGGGAGGCAAAGTAAGTTTCAGAGCAAAGAATATTACCATGAATAATCAATGTCACTTCATTAAGATAAAAGGTTCATTGCAACAGGAGTACATAACAATCTTAAACACATGTGCACCTAATGACAGAGCTTCAAAATACATGTGGCAAAAACTGATAGACGTGCAAGGAGAAATAGATCAATCTACAGACAGCTTTCTTAAACAGCTTTCAGTCTTAACTGCGATGAAACATTCGTCAATAATGTGACAGATTAGAAAACTCAACATGTTTTGCAAGTAATGTCATAGAAAATACCAGACGCAAACACAAATGAAGAACAGCTCAGCCACACTTATGAGAAAGGAGGTTTGGATAATGGGGCATTAGGAAGCTGTGGAAGGGCTGGATAGGGAGCAGCAGGTGAGGTGTGGAAAGTGCCATGGACCACTGGCAAACTAGGGCGACCCTGTGTAAAATGGCAGGATAAGGTGTTGGGGTGTCACAGCCTAAGTCCTCAGACTTACCATTTTGTGAGAATGCCTTCCTTCAGGGTTGAACCAGATGTTTGCTATAATGTAATTTCACTGGGATAAAAATATAAAAGGATGATGTATTGGTCAGGATAGGCTGTTGCCCAGAATTCAGTAGTTTAATACAATAGATATTTTCTTTTCCCTTTCATGTGACAATCCAATAGCATTCTGCTCTATGTCGTCATTCAGGAACAAACTTCTTTTAGTCTCAGTTCTGTGTTCCTTCACTACCTTCCAGATTCTTTCTATTTAGTAGTGGATGGAATACATGAAGGAGTTTTTTATATTTCAGCCTGGAAGTGTCTTATGCCACGCAGGTTCACATCCCATTGTAGACATTCAGACACATGGCCTCAGCTAACTGCAGGATGTGGTCCAGCTATGTGCCCAGAAGAAAAGCAGAGCCCTGGCATTTGTAAGCACCAGCAATCTCTACATCAGATGTCCTCATCCTGTCTATTTATTGATGCTCTGAGAACCACATGACTTTGTTGAACACAAATCCTAATTCCAAGTTTCTTTTATTTTTTTGAAGTTTTTTGTTTGTTTATTGGGGGGCAAGGGGGGGGCAGAGAGAGAGGGAGAGAGAATCCCAGGCACGCTCTGTGCTGTCAGTGGCTCAATCTTAGGGGCTCAATCTCACAAACTGTGAGATCATGACCTGAGCCAAAATCAAGAGTCAGACACTAAACCAAACTACCCAGGTGCTCTACCAACCCAATTTATTTTCTAAGTGAGCTCAGTGGTTGTTATTATAGTAAATACTCATGGAAAGAATTTGAATTGGAGTCAAGCATGAATATTTTTTAACATAACTGAATGAAAATAAAACATTATACAGAGATATAAAAAGGCTTAATACATCATCAAATTTCAGAATGTTAGAGCAGAGCAAAATGGTCTTAAAAACTATCCAGTTCAGTCTTCTAATTTTGAAGTTAAGTAAATTGAGACCAATAGAGGCTATACAAAGTGTCCAAATCTATGTAGACAATCAGTAAGAGATCGAGGGTCAAAACCTAATTGGAGCGGCCTCGTGCTTTAAATTACCAAGAATTAAACAAGAATTTAACACATCAAGATAAAAAGTCTCTGTGTGATACTTTCATAAGACACAGAATAGTTAAACAGCTTTGAATTTAGTAAGTCTTTAGATTACATAGTCAGATAAAGGAGTCTTTTATTTTTGATAGGCATTTTGCTATTTCACTGATGAGATGGTAAGGGTATACCAGAGAAGTACCTGCTGCCCACAGTCTAATGAATTGAATTCTTATAGCATTCAGGGTGGGTCTTCTTTAGGGAATTGTTGACCAATTATTTGGTTTTCATAATTATAAATTTAGATCAAGTCAGAAATCTGATCATGTACAGCCCTGTGCTCTTAGGATAGTTGCATTGTTTAGTTCTACACATAGACTTGCTTTACAGTAAATGTTCTTTTTTTTAATGTTTTTGTTTTTGTTTGGAGAGAGAGAGAGGGAGAGAGAGAGCGCGAGCGAGCGAGCAGAGGAGCAGCATAGAGAGAGGGAGACAGAGAGTCCCAAGCAGGCTGTGCACTGTCAGCGCAGAGCCTGATGCAAGGCTCAAATTCATGAACATGAGATCATGACTTGAGTCGCAAACAAGAGTCTGACGTTTCCCTAACTGTACCATCCAGATGCCCCTCAGTAAATGTTCTTTTCCTGAATCTGATCTAAATGTTGCCATTTCCCCCTTCTTCATCTTTTGTACACACTGCAATAACTCACTTACTTGAGTTTGACACTGCGGATTCCACATGAATATATTTTCCAGACAAATGAAAGTTTACCCGCGCTACCAAAACACAATAACATTACAAGGAGATCTTTCTAGATGGTATCATGTACTTATCTCTCACCTTTAAGAAAGCTTTGATGTCTTCCTTTTAACATAGCACTAAGAGCAGGAGTCTGAAGCCACACTGCTTAGGTTTAAGACCTGCCTCTGACTCTTACCAGCTGTGTGACCTCTGGCATGTTACTTAATTTCTCCATGTCTGAGTTTCCTCATTTGTAAAATGAGAATAATATTAAGACATTCATCTTAAAGTGGTTGTGAAGATTAAGAGTTGATATATGTAAGACACTTAAACCAGTGTCTGCGATATAATCTGTACTAAGTAAATATTAGCTCAAAGCATCGCAGCCTATACTGTGTAGGAGGGAGAGGGAGAGCAGAATTAATTACTGGAAAAGACAAATACATTTTCTAACGTATGACAAGTTATAGGAAGGGAGTACTAAGTGCTATTAGAGTGTTAACAGGGAAACCAGATTTAGCCTGGCATTGTATTATAGAATTCTTTACATTTTAGTTTTTCCTGCTGATGTGTGAATTTTTTTGAAAGCGAGAAGCATGTCTTAATCTTCCTTATGTAACTGTCAGTGAGCACAGAATCTGGTGCATAGCAGCGGCTTGAGACTACTTTGGAAAGAGAGATTAAAGGAAAGAAAGAAAGAAAAAATTGTGATTCTACAGGTATCACGATGAGAATATAAAGATGTTGGAGGCAAGTATTCCACAGAGAGTAGACAATTATGCTCCCTAATGACCCCCACCCACAGAGGGGCAGCGCCTCCTGTGTGAGGGTCACCATCCTGGTGATTCCGGGCGTCTGCAGCTTAATGAGGATGTATCCATTTATGCATTAAGGCTTATTCACTTTGTTCAAAGCAATCCCTCAGGTCTTCCCGGAGGACTGGTTTGCTTATTTTATATAGGATTCTTAGAATACTGCTGACATGTTTGATAATCAGGAAGTCTTGGTTGGGGGTGGTGCTTGTCTTAGGGAAAGGCAGTGAGCTATGTTTGAAGGCAGGCTTTCCTCCTCTCTTGAGAGTTGAACAGTTTGAAAACAGACTGTATTCAGTCTTGCCTGGAATCAAGGGTGAAGGAGAAATATGGGGATTCGGTATCAAAGGGGCCCTGCCATTCTCTGGGCCTGAAGATGAATTGATACCACAGATCACCTGCTAAGAGTGAGGCATCGAGGAGAAAAGGGAGGAGCAGGTGGCAAGGTGCCTTGCCCCAGGTCACACAGTGGCTGAGCCTGAAGACCTCAGACCTGTATGCTCCCAGTCTGTCACCCTGCACCATAACAAATGGGATTTTGAACAAATGAAACAACTTTTTAAAATCTATAAATAAGGAGAGGGAAGAGAGAGACTAAATTGTTTGAACCTTCAATTTTAAACTGTGTTAACCTAGATGGAAGCCAATTTCATTTTTTAAATATATTATTTTTAAGTAATCTCTACATCCAAGCTCAAGCTTATAACCTTGAGATCAATAGTCACCTGCTCCACTGACTGAGCCAGCCAGGTGTCCTGACACCCCATTTTAAAAAATGCAATCAAAATAGCAGATAATGACAGTAATACCAACAAACACTTATATGTTTTTTATTATTTGCTGTGCATCATTCTATGTTTTATATGTATAGCTCATCAAATTTCTGTAACAACCTCATGCATGACCTAGCTTTTATTATTATCCCTATTTTACAGATGAGAAAACTGAGGTGTAAGAGGGTAAGCAACTTACCCTCGGTCATTCATTTGGTAGGCTGAAGAGTTAGGATAAAGATTTCATTAGAGGAAGCAGGGTCATTATTAAATGCCTACTATGTGTTAGGTGCTTTCCATCTTGGTCAGGGTGCACTTCTCTGTTCCTTTAAACTGGTCACATTCTCACCATGGTATGGACACAACTTTCAGTGTTATTACACATCAAGCTATGCTGAGGAGACAGTCAAGATCAGCAAGAGATTCTTGTTTCATTTTAGGAGCGCCACTTAGAAGGTTCCTGGAATACGGCTTGTCTCATGCTCAGCCGCAAGGGACAGACCAAACCTATGGCTGGGACCCAAGACAGAGGCTAGAAAGGAAAAAGGAAGTAAAGACAAAATAGAGATCGCAAATTCTTTGTGGACTGAAAGACAACCTGTTAGGAAGAGTAGCAAAAACCGTTTGCAGCATCCTCTGAATTCCAAGTGTGTTTGCAATCCAGCTGCAAGAAAACCAGACTCTTTCTGGTAATGGTCAATATCTGCATTCCTTCCCAGATGCTGCATAGCATAAAGATAAAACCTCATCTCATCCAACTGTCAAAGTTGCCCTCTAAGCTAAATAGTTTATTTCCCTTTAAAGAATTAAGCACGCTGAGATCTAGATAGCTTACCCAACATCAGACAGCTTAAGGCCAAGATGGCCTGAGATCCACATCTGCAGTTTTAAAACTGATACATTTTCCCATACTTTGGATGTTGCTTAAATATCCAGCCTAACCCATAAATGCTTCCCCTTTGCTCATAAGTTAGCTGGATTAGGGTACTTGTTGTTTAAGTTGAAGTCCTGGGTCCCTCTTCTGCTCCCCAGCCTTCCAACCCCAGCAGCTCAGGATCTTGATGCTGCCCAGAGTCAGTAAAACCAGGACCAGGTTGGGAAGTCCGAGGATAGTAAATGACTGGGTTGTGCCATGGGGTGTCAGTGGAGGAACACAGAGGTGTCAGTGGGCTCCTAGGGACCCTTCCCATCACTCTAGTGCTTAGTAACAGACTATCAATAATATCTCGAAAGAGAGAGCATCTAACAGCCCACCAACCCAGATGGCCAGCACTGGGTACATTAGCACATTTTGCTCTTCTAGGAATAAAAGAACCACAACTGTGTCCTTGAGTCTGTTAAACAATGTTAACTAGAGGGAGGGGTCAGGAGAGAGGTACGTGTAGTGGTTTATGGGCAGGAGATGAGAGAAACCACACAGCTCATTTGCCTGGTGCTAATGGATCTGAAGTGAGGAGCCTGTGAAGAACTGAGAACAAGGGAAGTCCATTAGTGTCATGTTTGTATTTCTCCTCCTCTGAAGCTGGATTCCAGGCACATGGGGAGAAAAGACCAATTTCCACTCCCAATAGTTTTACCCATTAGTGTCAAATTATCCCAAGAGGGAGGAGGAAAAGAAAAAAATGCCAACTGTGTAAACAGAAAGTTTGGAACCTTACTAGGAAGCTTCTCTTCTCTGCCCAGGCCATAGCCTGATGTCTTGGGGAGATGATTCGCTGGTAGTTGAGGTGGGGGCTTGTTCCTTCCACCCTCTCCACCTATAAGATTCTCAGCAAGAGATCGCCTTACCTGTAACAGGACATGAATCAAGTTCCACTGCCTAAGTTAAGCCAACATTAATTTCACCAAAATGAAATGGTTTTGATCTATGGAAACCAAACATAAAGAAATAAAATAGAAATATCTAGTATTTTTAAGCACTTACTTTGGGCTGGGTATTGTTTCAAGTGCTTTATAAATTCTAACCTGTTTAACTTTTATAGTAATGCCAAGAGGTAGAAACTGTTCTTATCTTCAGTTTCAGCCACGAACGCTGAGGCCCAGCAGAGTGTTTCATCATCTATTACCTCTTAACAAACTACTCCAACACTTAGTGGCCTAGAACAACAATTTATTACTATTACCTCATGCTTCTTTAGGTCATGAATTTGGACATAGCATAGTAGAGTCAGCTTTGTTACAGTGGGGATGACTTGAGTGTCTGGGTGCTACTCAGGCTTTTCTTTCTCTGCATGGTCTCTCCACACGGCCAACTTGAGTTTCCTCATAGCATGGTGGACTCAGGGTAGGTGAGCTGCTTGCATGGTGCCCCAGGACATGAAGAGCAAGGATTTTCAGAGGCTGAACTGAAGCTGCAAGTCTTCTTATGATAATAGCCTCAGATCCCCTAGAAGATAACTTTAGCACAGGCAAGTCATTAAGACCAGCCAAGATTCAAGGAGAAAGGAATAGGAGGGACATCAAGGAATTTAGCATCATTTAAAATTTACCAAAGGAAGTAATTAATCAAGTCATATAGCCACTGAGTTGGAAGATAGCATTTTAATTCAGACACCCACTATACCAAGTTTAGTAATCTGGAAATTGAAGTTATGTATCATTAAGACAAATCCAGTGGATGATGGATATTCTGGCATTCATTTGTAATTTGTAATTCAATTGTAATTCAAGTGTAATTCATTTGGAATACAGATTACATCTTCTTCTAAAGATGTGATGTTCCTTTCTTTTCCTCTTCCTTAGACCATTGTTAAACACCAACTTTGTGCCAGGCGCTGTCCTAGGTGATAGGTATATAAAACAACAAACAAACTACTATCCTTGTTTTTAAGACTCTTGTGGACTGGCAAGAAGGGGACAAACATGTATTTAATTATTGTTCAATGGGATCAGCACTGCATGATAGGAACTAATGTGGAAACTGAAGGAGAAACATCTAATTCTAACTTAGAAGTCTGGGAAGGCTTACCAGAAGGAGATGAAGTTTTGTTATATATTAGAGAATTAAGAGTAGCTTTCCAGGTGTTACAAACCGAATGTGTGTGTGTCCTCCCCAAATCCACATATTGAAACCCTAACTCCTAACATGGCTATATTTAGAGGTAAGGCCTTCTACCAAAATACTTGAGATTAGATAACATCATAAAAGTAGAGTCCTGATCTAAAAGGATTAGTGTCCCTATAAGGAGAGACACCAGAGAACTAGCTCCCTTTTCCCCTAAGGAAAGACCATGTGAGGACATAAGGAAAAGTGGCCTTCTGCAAGCCAGGAAGAGAGTCCTCATCAGAAACTGAATTGGCCAGAACTTTGATCTTGGGCTTCTAGAAACTGTGAGAAAATAAATTTGTGTTAAGTTACTCAGTCTGTGCAATTTTGTCATGGCAGCCTGAGCTGATTAAGACACCAGGTAAAAAGGGAAGGAATAGTATTCCAAGGAGAAGCCACAGTGTATTTAAGTGAAAGGAAACTTAAAAGAGCATGGCGTATTTAGAGAACCCGCAGTACTTCATCAGGCCTGAAGTATAGGGTGTTTTGGGGGAAGCAGTGGGAAATATACCAGAAAGATGCCCAAATCTGGGTACTTTGAACTTCCTAAATTGCTAAATTAACTGGTCTTGGGGCTGTCTGACTTCTGGATTTCTCCTTATGTGAGATAAGCTTCGATATTCTTTGGACCATTGAGACATAAGTTTTCTGTTCTTTGTATTCCAAGGCACTGAATCATTTAGGATGAATCTTGACTGCATGTTACAAAAATCCCAGAATAATGACTTAAACAATATAGAATTGTCATTCTCTCTTGATAAAAACATACTGGTGTTAGCAGTCCAGGGTTGGCCTACACTCCACAGTGGCAAAGGCCTGGCCTCGCTCTGTCATATTGTTATGCCATCCACAACAAATGACTTTGGGATCGTGTTATAAGAACCAGCTATTGTGTCTGTGTTCCAACCAGGAAGACAGAAGGATACTGTTCATATAAGGTCTTCCCTTTTTATAGAAACCACATTCAACACTTCTACTTGCCTGCCACTGGTCAGAACTTAATCACACAGGAGCATATATGTGGAATCTTGAAAGTCTGTCTTCACTTTGGGAGGTTATACCTCCAGATAAAATTTACAGGCTAACTAATAAAAGAATAGATATACTGAGGAGCACTTACCAGGCTTTGCTACAGAGAAACTTCCTCTGACTCATCTAGATGATGATACAGTTGTATGAAGGGTGGTGAGGGGAAAAGAGAAATAAATTCCCAGAAGGGATTTTGTACATTACTGTTAGGGCAATTCTGGTGCAATAGAACTTTTGCCATGGTACTAGATGCCTGGAGTTTTTTAGGATTTTTACGCAGCTATCTTTGTAGATAGGGAAGAAACATAAAATAGAATTTTTTTTATCAGTGGGATGTGTATTCTTGTTATTTCCTAGTATTTCACAGTTTGTAAAGTGCTTCTGTATCATATAGCTCACTTGGACAGGAAAAAAATAAAATCCACATTAAAGAGTCAGTCTGGTTAAAGGGGGATTCTGGCTTTGACTAATACAGCTACTGGAATTGAGACTATAAAACTCAGAAAGAAGACACTAAGTTCAGATATTTAGAATAGATGCTAGAGAGCTTCCAACCCAGGACTGAATTTATACTGGAGCCTGAAAACCTATACATTATACAAAAGGAATATGATAAGATACTTTATAAGCAATGAAAATGTATACTTATCAATGAAATTCTGACTGTCACTTTCTATTCTCCTCCCTGAGGAACTGATAAATATCCTCAGATAGTATATTGCTGTGCTTGGGATGCCATAAAAAGTACCATAAACTAGGTGACTTAAGCAACAGAAATTGAGGGGAGAAGTCCGAAATCAAGAAGTTGGAAGGGTTTGTTCCTTCTGAGGAATTTAAGGGAGAATCTGTTCCAAGTCTCTCTAGATTTTGGTAGTCTGCTGGCCATTTTTGACTGGTAGATGGCACTCCCTCTGTGTTTTCGTATCATCTTCCTTCTATGTGTGCCTGTCTCAGTGTCCAAATTTCCTCTTTTATAAGAATACCTGTTGTATTGATCATATAAGCACACCCTAATGACCTTATGTTACCTTGGTTACTTCTGTGAAGACCTTATTATTTTTTAAAGTTTCTTTTGAGCGAGCAAGCGATAGAGAGAGAGAGCGAGCGAGCGAGTGAGCGACCAAGCAGGGGAAAGGCAGAGAGAGAGGGAGAGGGAACATCTCAAGCAGGCTTCACACTGTCAGTGCAGAGCCCAGTGTGGGGCTGGAACTCTCGAATTATGAGATCATGACCTGAGCCGAAATTCAGAGTTGGACACTTAAGCGACTGAGCCACTAGGCACCCCAGACCTTATTTTTAAATAAGGTCACATTCTAAGGTACTGAGGGACTGGGAGTTAGTACCAACATATCTTTTTGTGGGGAAGCACAATTCAGTTCATGGCAGATGGGTATTGTTGAGGAGGTTAGCTTTGATTTTGATAGTTTAGTTTTATCTTCTTCCAGCTTCCTCTGATTTTCCTCTGGTGTCCCACATTCTTTGTTCCCAAGTTACTCTGTGCATTTTTGTTAGGGCACTTAGTAGGAATTACTTATGGTATTACTCAGGATTCACACTGAGTATCAAATTTTTCTTCAGTGTTGCTGAGGAAATTAGATCCCCCCAAACCTGCTGCAAAATGCTGGCTGCCTGCCTTTGTGCTGTGGGAATGGTTGAGAGGTGTTTCATCTCTGTTCCCCTCATTTCATCTCTACACTCTGGGTATTGAGTTTATATATCCCCCCACATACATGTTAACTTTCTTTTTTTCTCTATTTGCTGCAATGAAGAGAAGCTTTTAGTGAGAAAAATTATTTTCTGACTGGAATCTAACCTATTTTTCCCTAGGCCATGGTACCTTCTGTGGGACACCATTAAATATACCCTCAGAGTGCTCAGGGGGCAATTCCTATTTACTGCTTCTTTCTCAACACAGTATAGTCTTATGTTCCTGACTTATTTTGGAATAGTCAGTGCTGTTTCCTGCCATGTACAGTATCCCTTGGCCCATCTGCAGCCCCTTAATCAGAAGAGTAGTGCTTGACTGTTCTTTGAGCAAAAGTGGCCATGGACTGGGCCAGCGTGGGCTTGTTTAGAGATAATCGGGTGGGGAGGGGCTCTGTTTCATGGAACCCATAATGATTTGCTAACTTATCCAGATTGGTTTGCTTCAGGATTATGTCTAGATAATATTGTGGGTACTAACCAGATAGGTGGAGAGAAATAGATGCAGTGAGAAAGAATTTGAAAGAATTGTCCAGTCCTCAGAGGAGGCTTAAGTCCTGTCACCTTCTTGTTCCTACTCCAGACAATATAAATCCTGAAAATAAATATTCTCCCTTTTCAAATTTTTAAAAATGTTTTATTTATTTCTGAGAGAGAGAGAGAGAGAGAGACAGTGTGAGCAGGGGAGGGTCAGAGAGAGAGAGGGAGATACAGAATCTGAAACAGGCTCCAGGCTCTGAGCTAGCTGTCAGCACCCCGATGCAGGGCTCAAACCCACGAACTGTGAGATCATGACCCGAGCTGAAGTCGGTCGTTTAACCGACTGAGCCACCCAGGTACCCCAAATGTTCTCCCTTTTTAAAAGATGGTCCTTGCAACCTACCTACCTACTTTCCTTCCCTCCTTCCTTCCCCCCTTCCTTCCTAACCTAACTTAGTTCCTCTCAATAATCTCTTGAAACCCTGAGACGTTAAGAGATTTGCCCAATGCTGCACAGCTATTAAATGGTAGAGCTGGGACCTAAACCTGATTGTTTTGATAACAAATATCATACATAAAATACTACATAACTGTTAATGAAAATGTGCTTAGAAGCAATGCACGAGGATGACCTTACATACTAGAGGGCTACAGTAGTGCTGGACACGAAATAACAACAGCAGTTTCCAAAGGCTTTCCTTCCTTTTATCTCATTGATTTTATTGTTATCTTCAAAGCAATTCTGGAGTAGAGGCATGGAGGGCAACTTTATCTTCAGTTTTAAATGCGGAAATTGAGGGGCGCCTGGGTGGCTTAGTCGGTTAAGCGTCCGACTTTCACTTAGGTCATGATCTCGCGGTTCGTGGGTTCGAGCCCCGCGTCGGGCTCTGTGCTGACTGCCGGCTCAGAGCCTGGAGCCTGTTTCAATCTGTGACTCCCTCTCTCTCTGACCCTCCCCTGCTCGCGCTGTCTCTCTCTCTCTCTCCTAGAAATAAATAAAACATTAGAAAAAAAAAATTAAAAAAAAAATGCGGAAATTGAGTTTCTAGAAGTTAATTACTTGAGTAAGGCCACAGAATCAGGAAATAGTAGTGGCAGAAATTAGGACTGTCTTTTTAATTTAATTTTTTTAAGGAGGTTCCATGCCCTATATGAGGGCTTGAACTCACAACCTTGAGATTAAGAGCCACATCCGGTATTGATTGGGTCAGCCAGGCATCCTGGCACTACCATTTTAAATAACCAGCCCAGTGAGTGGCACATTCAATAAGTGTTTTTAAGACAAAAGAACATAGGGGCACCTGGGTGCCTCAGTCGGTTAAGCATTTGTCTCTTGATCTCGGCTCAGGTCATGATTTCACCATTCATGAGATTGAGCCCCACATTGGGCCCTGCACTGACAGTGTGGAGCCCACTTGGGATTCTCTCTGTCTCCCTTTCTCTCTACCCCTCTCCCACTCACACTGTCTCTTTCTTTCTCTCTCAAAATAAATATGAAAGAGAGGAAGGAAGGAAGGAAGGAAGGAAGGAAGGAAGGAAGGAAGGAAGGAAGGAAGGAAGGAAGAAAGAGCAAGCAATAGAAGGAAAGAAAGAAAGAACATAAGGAAAGGAAGCAAGAGAAGAGGAAGGAGAGTCTCTTCATAACTTCAAGCTATGGTCAACATGCAACAAGCAGACCCAGCTCTTGTCACCATTCCTTAAGCCTAGGCACCGCCCAAGCCATGCTTAGCAGTCCTCAAGCTTCTTTCTTGTAAGCTCTGTTGGGGATACCTAAGGCCTCAATAATTCTGTACTCAGTGAGTCATCCTCTCCTCCATCTGTTTATGTAACAAGTCTAACCACAGCCATTGTTGCTGATTACATGCTGGAAATGACCTAACAATGTTGTATTTAATGATCTCCAATCATTTCCATCTGGTCCGTGGGTGGCTGCATAGTCATTATTCATCAATGAAACTTTGCAAACACAAACACATATGTATGTATATAATAAAACCTCAATAATTTGCACTAATTGGAGGGAAGGCCTATCTGAATTAACAAAAAGTAAGAAATGCTGTTTTATTACTTTCAAGCTCATGATGTAATTAACCACCTAATGAGACTGAGGCATGGTAGAAAGAGCACTGTAATGGGAGTTTTGTGAACTTGATGCTGTTAAGGAGAGAGATGAGATGAACAGAGCAGATACTTAGGCTAGGTCACACAAGTGCGACACTGGAGCATGGTGGCCACATTTTACGGTCTGTCCTTTAGATGTGTAGGTTCAGAAATGTGAAGTTGTTGGTATTGGTAGCAGTGATCCACTTAGAGAGGCTAGAAGACACATCCCACACAGTAAGTAAATGAATCATGATAAATAAATCATATAGGACCTCAACATAAAATTTAATGCTAATTGTTAGTTTTGTTTGAAAGCCTTCTTTCAGTTGGACCAAATATGTATGCTGGCTGATTGGTACATTGTCTCTTATGTGGGAATGTCCTCATGATAATCCACTGCTGACTCATTAGGTTGCATTCTGTTGTAAGTAACAGGAATCGCATTTCAAAATACGTGACATGAATGGTGGTGGTGGTGGGGAGAGCTTTAATGGTTACTATGTTTGGAAATCCAAAGCAGAATGTGATGGGGAGTTCTTCTGACTTAGATACTCAGCCATTTTATCAAGTTCTGGTTTTAGTTGCTTGTTTGTTGTGTGTATGTATATGTGCATGCTCATGTGCCTTATCTCTGCCTACTACAATGTCTATTCATTCTAAGGCTGGTTTCTTCTATGGTAGCCAAGTGAATGCATTGGCTTTACATCTGCATACCACATGGTCCTGAATAGAGTGGGTCTGAGGAGAGTGAGGCAGAAAGATAAAGGGAGAGGAGGGGAGAGGAAGTCAAAGGAGAGGAGAGAGGAGGGGGGAGGGGGGGAGAACCTGAGATTGAGAAGGTAGGGATATTGTCCTAACATTTATTACTCTCAGGTGTTTAGAAAGCACAGAATCAGAAAAGAAAGCATTCCCTGGATGAAAGTAACAGCCAATATCATGGCATTGCCTCTTTTGGACAAAATTGGAGGCAACATGGCCAACTTATGTTCTTTCATGACCCTTTTTTAGTTCCCATGCAGATCCCCTTATACTGTCATCTTTCTTTAGGAAGATTAAAATAGAATTCATTAGGCCACAGATTTTTTTCCCCACCATCAACTGTATTCTGGTTATACCTTTCTGAGACTTCATCACAATTATGTTGCCTAGACTTTGAAAATATCCATGTTTATTAGGCTTTTAGGATGCTTGACTTTTCTAATTTTGCATAGATTCCAACAGGGCTCTTGAGGTGGGGGGGAAATTAAGTTTATTTAGTGAGCTTTTTCTGTGTGGCATCCACTGAAATAAATGTAAACTTAAAGCAACATACATACATTATTTCATGTAATCCGCAGAAAGTATTAGTCCCATTTAGAAAGGTTAAGGCTCTGACCCCATAACCAGCAGCTCTGAAAGATACAGCTAGTTCTTCCTCCATGTCCTCTAGTTCTCTGAGAAGTAGAGGTTTTAGTTCTAGTTCTGCCATTATCTATGTTTGTGGCCTTGGTGTCTTCACCTGTGACATGGCAGGAGAGGACTAAATGATCTTCAAGATTGGTGTCTAATTTTAAGATGTAGTGCATTACATGTGAAACTATGGTCTTACTTAGTCTTTACCTAAATAGATAAACTTAGGAGTGGTTAGGAATGTGAATATAAGTATGGCAAGGAACTTGAAAACTCTTTATTCCTTTCCACTGGTTAGATATTGGTCTCAAAAGTATCCTAAAAGGCCACATGATGAACTCCATCCCCACTGTGGTGGAATGTGGGTGCCAGAATCATAGGTTGACTTACTTTGGGGATATGTAAGATCTTCTCCCATTAAGAATAGTGTCTTCTTCATGAACAGACACTTCTCCAAAGAGGACATCCAGATGGCCAACAGACACATGAAACGATGCTCAGCATCCCTCCTCATCAGGGAAATACAAATCAAAACCACACTGAGATACCACCTCACGCCAGTCAGAGTGGCTAAAATGAGCAAATCAGAGAACTCGAGATGCTGGCGAGGATGTGGAGAAACGGGCACCCTCCTACACTGTTGGTGGGAATGTAAACTGGTAGAGCCCCTCTGGAAAACAGTGTGGAGGTTCCTCAGGAAACTAACAATAGAACTCCCTTATGACCCAGCAATAGCACTGCTAGGAATTTACCCAAGGGATACAGAAATGCTGAGGCATAGGAGCACATGGACCCCAATGTTCATAGCAGCACTCTCCACAATAGCTAAAACATGGAAAGAGCCTAAGTGTCCATCAACAGATGAATGGATCAAGAAGATGTGGTTTATCTATACCATGGAATACTACATGGCAATGAGAAAGAATGAAATCTGGCCATGTGTAGCAACATGGATGGACCTTGAGGGTGTTATGCTGAGCGAAATAAGTCAGGCAGAGAAGGACAAATATCATATGTTTGCACGTATAGGAGGATTAGGAGGAAATTGACGGAGGAACAAGGGGGAGAAGAAGGGCGGAAATGGTGGGGGAAAGGGAGAGAGGCAAACCATGAGAGACTCTTGAATGCTGACAAAAACTGAGGACTGATGGATGTGGGGGGGAGGGGGAGATGGGCATGGAGGAGGGCACTTTGGGGATGAGCACTGAGTGTTATGTGGAAACTAATTTGACAATAAACTATTTGTAAAAAAAAATAAAAAAATAAAAAAATAGAACAAAGAAAAAAAAAAAAAGAATAGTGTCTTCTTGGGGTGCCTGGCTGGCTCAGTTGTTAGAGCATGCAGCTCTTGCTCTCTGTTATAAGTTCAAGCCCCGTGTTGGGTGTAGAGATTACTTAAAGATAAAGTCTTAAAAAAATAGTGTCTTCTCTTTCTTTAATGCCTCTTATGTCTTTCATGGATCAAAGAAGATCTCTATAGCATCTGAGTAGTCACTGAGCTAAAGCACAATTAATGAACTTTAATTATACGCACATTTGTGCAAAAACCAAACAAGGTGTTGAGTATTCTCAACAAGAAAGAAACTAAGCAAATTCACCTAGGTATGGTTAGATTTACACTTGGGTAGCAATGGATGTTATTCTATTTCTTTCCTAGTACCCTCTACTTTGATTGTCAGAGATCATGCAGGTCAGTGTCTACTTGAGCCTTGATCCCCATGGTGCAGTGTAAGCAGAAGATAGTTCTAATATATTTAGGGAAATTTTTAAAATGCTACTTGCATGTGTGAACCAATTGGTTTAATTAGGAAAATAGTGCTTGGTTTGCCTTCTGTGATCAGTCTTCTTTGCTATGAAACTGTTACAGTAATGTAATGCATACCACAACTTGGAGCATGGCCAGGGGCGAAATCTCAGGTCTGCCACTTACTGGTTGGGTGACCTTTCATCTCAGATATTGCTGTTGCTTATTTTCTATCATTCAAGTCTTTTGCATATCCTTAATTTCTTATCATGCTTATGCTTTCCTCCACCATCTTGAACATATGGAGTATATTTATAGAAGCTGTCTTAACCTCCTTGTTTATTATTTGTATCATCTGTGGTATTTCTGTATCTGTTTTTATTGACTCATTTCCCCCCTCAGGTTTTGGGTCATATTTTCCCGCTTCTTTGAATGCATGTTAATTTTTTGTTGGGTGGAAGACATTGTGAATTTTATGTTGCTGGTTGCAGATTTGTTTTTCAGTCCTTTAAATGTTTTTTTAGGCTTTTTTGAATTTCTTGGAAACAAATTGATCCTTTTGACTTGCTTTTAATTTTTCTTAGGCAGATCCTGAATGGCCTTTAGTGTAGAGTTGATACAACCCTACGACTAAGGTGATATCTTTTGAGGAGGCAAATATTAAAAGATCTTTTTACTCTGGCTGGAAGGAACATAAAATATTCCCAACCCTTGGTGAGCCCGGGGAAGTACTCCTCTTTGATCATTCTCTCCCTGGGTCAGCAGTTTCTTTACACGCATGTGCTGATGAGCACTCAGCTAAAGATACAAGGGGAATCCTTTGTATCTCTCTGGAGTCTCCTTCTGTGCAGCTCTCTCTTCTTCAGTTCCTTTACCTGCTTTGGCCTCTGGGAACTCCATCTATGCTCTGTGTCCTCAACCCCTTTCCTTTGTTATTACCTGGAAATTCTGCAGATAGTAAGTTGGGGCATCCTAGGGCTTACCTCTTGATTTACCTTCTCACTGGGATCATTGTCCTGCTCTGCCAATTACTGAATGTCTGAAAACCATTGTTCCATAGATTGTGTTCAGTTTTTTAGTTGTGTAAGGTGGGAAGGTAAATCTCATCTCACCATGACTGGAAGCAGAAGTCCATGTTCTGCTTTATGAAACACAGCCCCACTGTTCACCAACTGAGGGGGCCTAAGCTAGTTATTGGATCTCCCAACTCCTCAATTCTCTTAGCTATAAAGTGAAAATTCTGGTGATATCAACATATAGTGTGCTTGCGAGAGTTAAGTAAACTAATTCGTATGGTATTTTTAGTACATTGCTTGATGTATAGCAATTACAGTTGATCCTTGAACAAAATGGATTTGAACTGCGCAGGTCCATTTATAAATGGATATCTTTTTAACAAATATACATATAGTACTGTAAATGTATTTTCTCTTCCTTATAGTTTCCCTAATGGCATTTTCTTTTCTCTAGCTTACTTCATTGAAAAGGATACAGTATTAATATATGGAGCATAGAAAATATGTGTTAATTGACCATTAATGTTGTAGGTAAGGCTTCCAGTCAACAGTAGGCTATTACTAGTTAAGTTTTAGGGGGATCAAAAGTTATATATGGATTTTCAAACCCACAGAAGGTTGGCATCCCTAACTCCTACATTATTCAAGGGTCAACTGTAGTCATAAAATTCTAGCAGTGATGATGATAATGATGCTCAGAAAACATCTATTTAAGCTGCACTCAAAACCACAAGTTTTTGTATGCCACAAATTCCATGTCTATAAAATGACCGGGATCTATTTTTATTTCTGAGTCCAATCTGGCATTTATAAGGTTCTCCTCTCGGCTCTTGAGAGTACCCCTCAGCAAACTCTGTCCTGTGAACCAAATCTAGGCCTCTGCCTGTTTTTGTA
This sequence comes from Hyaena hyaena, assembly GCF_003009895.1. Taxonomy (NCBI): domain Eukaryota; kingdom Metazoa; phylum Chordata; class Mammalia; order Carnivora; family Hyaenidae; genus Hyaena; species Hyaena hyaena. The sequence goes on from NW_024081318.1 coordinate 536,596, forward strand.
AATAAAGTTTCAGTGGAACATAGCCACATCCATTTGTTTATATATTGTCTGTGGCTGCTTTTGCACTACAATGCCAGTACTGAGTAGTCATGACAGAGATCATGAGGCCCACAAAGCCTAAAATATTTGTTATTTGGCCTCTTACAGTTTGCCAACCCTTCTCTAGAGGTTGGGTCAGAAAAATCCAAAAGATGTTAGCAGACTCCTGCCTCTTTAAATCCATGTCTCTAGCTTGAAGAAAGAGGCTGCATATATCAGGTCATACAAGGGCCCTGTCTGGAACAGGCTGGAGTTCCTGAGAGTCGTCCTAAACCAAACCTTCTGAGGGCCTTAACTCGTCTTGACTACCTGGCCCTTCTCCATGGCCCATCCCTACTTCTTGATCCTTGCTGGCAATTCCTAGAGTGCTGGGAGAACTGAGATGTCACAGAACAACAACAACAAAAAAGTCACAATAAAATTTGAGAAGTGATGTGAGCTTGCACCTTTTATTTTGGTTCATTAAGACTATTTTTTATTTTATGAAAGAAAGGACATTTAATCTCTAATGGTAGTTCCCATATGGAGTAAATTTGGCTTTATAAAAAACTCAGGAGATCTCTTTTTACTGCTGACTAGCTACCATTTGTCCACAGACAGATGTTTAGGAATTGCTGCTCTATGTGTTCCTTTTAGCTCCTGGTCTGTCTCCCTCTGTGACATATCACTTCAGCATCTGGCTCTGTGCTTCCTTCACTCCTTAGTTTTAGATCCTCCTGTAACACTCTCCTGTGGTCCTCTGTTCCATCAGTGATACTCATTAGGCTATGTCTGTTTTACTTACTACTTCATGAAGAGTAACTTGATCACTCGCATGCAGAACAGTTTCCTTCCATATGCCTTACATATTTATTAAATTGATTTCATTTTAATTTTGGGCTGACTTTCCTTTGGAAATGTTCTCCCTTTGTTAAAAAAAATTATTTATTGTGAGAGAGAGTGAGAGAGCAATCAGGGGAGGGACAGAGAGAGAAGGAGACAGAGACAGAGAATCCCAAGCAGGCTCCACACTGTTGGCACAGAACCCAAAGTGGGGCTTGATCCCACAGACCGTGAGATTATGATCTGAGCCAAAACTAACAGTCACTTAACCCACTGAGCCACCCAAGTACCCCTGGAAACTTTCTCTTATTAAATACTATCTAGTAAGGTAGCTGTGGCCTTCCTGACTTATTACACTCTCTCTTCTCCCGATTGAACTCAGGGACAAGAAGGCTTTTTTCAAACTGTCCCTTGACCCATCCCCATGGTGGAGGAGAATTGAAGGAATGAGAATGAATGGCATCTCCTGGGAAATCCAGGAGTGTAGATCAAAGATGCCCACCAAATATGGGAAATTTCTATGAAGTCTCATGGTTTAACTTGAAAAACTTGAAAATTTATATGACTGTTATATTCTACTCTCTAATATATCCATTTGTTTCATAGAAAAATAATTTTTTTAGTTCCTTAACAACATGAAAGGGTGCTCAATTTCACGAATCTTTAGGGAAATGCAAATAAGCACATTAGGTAAATGCAACAACAATAATGAGATACCACATCCCACCATTAGGATGGTTGTTATTAAAAAAGAAAAAAAAGAATGCAAAATGATGAAGCCACTGTTGAAAACAGTATCACCGTTCCTCAAAAAATTAAATGTAGAATTACCATATGACCTAGCAATTCCACTTCTGGGTATGTAATAAAAAGGACTGAAAGCAGGGACTTGAACAAATATTTGCAATAGCCAGAAAGTAGAAACATCCAAATATCTATTGATGAATAAATCAATAAACAAAATGTGATGTATCTCCAAAATGGGACAGTACTCAGCCTTTAAAAGGAGGGACATTCTGATACACGCTACAGCATGGTTGTACATTGACAACATCATGCTAGGTGAAATAAGAAGTTAGCCAGACAAAAAAAAAAGACAAATATTGTATGATTCCACTCGTATGAAGTGTCTAGAATAGTCAAATTCATAGAGACAAAGTAGAATGGTAGTTATTAGGGACAAGGTGAAGGGGGAGTGGAGGTTATGATTTAACCGGTATGGGTTTTGAGTTTGGAATGTTAAGAGGGGTCTAGAGATGGATGGTGGCAGGTGGGTGCACAACAGTGGGAATGTACATCATCCCACAGACTGTATACTTAAAAATGGTAAAAATGGTTGATTTTATGTTACATGTATTTTACCACAATAAAAAAAAAGTGACAACAGTAATAATGGTTCATTTTAGAAAGCTGAGAAGTGACAGAAGGGTACATATTGGAAGTCAATACTAATCATTTGACATACATGTTTTGATTTTATCCTTTCTATGCATGTGTATAAGTTTTTAATGACTATGGAACCATGCTGTCTTATATTTTTATAATCAGGGATGAGATTTAACATTATTGAGCCATTATATTGTGCCATTTTCGTGACTCTATTTAATTTCATTCTCAGAAAACACTGTGAAATAAAAGGTTTTCTATCTCCATTTTATAGATGTGGAAACTTAAAAGACTTTTTGGGATTCATATAAATGACAAGAACAGGATTTGAAGCAAATCTTTGTATTCACAAAGCCCATATTCTTTCTAGGATTTGGCACTACCTGCAGCCCTGGGAAACAGAGCAAGTTCAGAAACCTGGTTTATGCTTGTTTTACAAAGGAGAAAACAGGATTGGAGAAATTAAAGTGAGTTACCTACACATTTGGACATTACAAGTCCAAATCTCACATTTTCACAATGATCTCATAAGGCATGAGAAGTGGTTTCTGAGGGAGGCAGCATCAAATTCTTCAAAGGTTGCCCTGGTGTTGTCCTGGGTCACCTGTATCTCTCTACAGGGGCATCTGTCATGCAGTAGATGGGCTGGAGAGATGTCTCTTGACTCTTGGAGTCCTAGTTGCTCCTTTGGGCTTGCAACAAATCAGTGTCTTCTTTGCACAAAAACACTGGAGACTTTTGCTTTCCCTTCTCCTTTTATAGCCTGATAAGACTCCATTCCAAAGTCTTGGCTACTGCCAGGCTGGATTATTCTGTTTGTTTTGGTCCCGAATTCTGAAGGCAAGTCCTTCCTGGAGATAGAGGTGGAACTAGGGAGTGGCCAAACAACCATGTGGCAATCCTGCCGGCTAGTGGCGACACAAAGTATGGGCCTAAACCAAGGACATTGCAGCCTTGGGATTAACTATCCCGGTTGACTCAGAGTCAGAGAACACAGGTTTTATCACCTTGATTTACACATGATGGGAGGGAAGATGCCTAGAGAGAAGTGAGTTGGTCCAAGGAGTTGGTAGAGTTGGGAATAGAATCTGGTCTCTCTTAGATCCCAACTCATCTGAGACATTTATTAAGCATATTCAGCAACAGTGACAAACAGGCTACCATGTGTAAGATTATTTCTATTTTCTGCAGGACTTCTCCAAAGAAGATATTTTTTTGTTGCCTCTTTAATTGCTGATAAACATAGGCCAGAGAGATTACTCGTTCAAGGCTATTTGATAGCGAAATTAGGGTCCATCAACAATGACTTAAGTCTGTGGAGGCCAAAGTATCAAGCCCTCACAATATATTAGCAGGTGCCAATTATTTTACTTCCAGTCCCAGTTTCTTACAAATTCTACATAGAAAGTAAAGTGGTGTTTTTTAAATAAATGCATACAGAAAAAAAAAAAAAAAACTATTGCTTTTCCCTAACCAAAACAGTGTAAGTTAAAAAAAACAAAGAAACAAAAAACCAAAAACCATCATGGAGAAAGCAGTACTGAGGACGGATCTTGCAGGACTGAAGGCTTTCAAAAAGCAAGTGATCTGATAATAAAAGACATCCAGGAAGAGTGAACCACATGAAAAAAAAGTATGAGAGCAATTTGGGAAATAGCAAATAATCCATTTTGGCTAGAATTAACATGTAGGCTATAATTTGGGGAACTATGAGATATATGAGCTAGTTTGGAACCTGAGTGCAGAGGGCTTGGAAGAGGAATTTGTTTTTTTTCTTTGAACAATTGGAAGTGAAGGAAAGTTTTAATGTATAGAAGCATGGCATGTGTGAAGCTACACTTTAGGAAGATGTTTTTGGATGGCTGCAAATGGGACAGATTATAAAGTGACACAATCCTAAAGGAGAAGCAATAGGAAAGGAAGGGATGGGTAGTATGTTCTATCAAGAAGGGTGTTGATAGATATGCATATCTAGAAAGAGAGAAGGCCAGGACATGGCTATTCTGGTTGTTACAGAATAATAAAAATAGCAAAGTTTTAAAAATATGCCTTACTGGCAGTATCTATAAAATTGACAAAGTATAAACTGTCCATGTAAAATTATCATTTTCAAAAAGTTAGGTGTGGTGGATGTGCTGATGGAGATTTGGGGGAAAGTTAAGGGCTCCCACCCAAGCTACCCTTTAGCACTGCTACTGACCGTAATTGATCATCTACGAGTGAGGTCAGTCTTTTAACTGCTTATTATCGTTTCTCTTTAGGACTGTGGTCCAGTATAGCTGGGATTTGACCAACTCTGGTTCTTGCGATTTGGGGTTAAAGGAGGGTGAAAAGAGATTCTGGAGTTTTCTAGAGACACCAATTTATGAGAAAGAAATATATTGACCATACAGATCTTGGAAAGTATCTTGCAGTGATGTAGGGATCTATATACATAGAGGTCTATGTGCCAAAGCTGAGCACTTTGCAAAATCTCCTTCTTATAATCTTCATAAAAGCCTTGCAGAGTATGTACTGTTATTCTCCTGTTTAGAGATGAGGAAACTAGGACTCTGAGAGGTGAGGTAATTTTCCTGATATCACAACTACATAGAAGAGCTGAGATTGAATTCAGGTCTGGTGGAACTCCAAATCTTTTGTCCTTTCTACTTTGCTTAAGAGATGAGGCACTAGGAAGTGAGGGAAAGAAAGGAGATGGAGATTAAATCCAAATTTTAAAAATTGAATAAGTCTAAAAGAATATGAATTAGGTGGAAGGATGGACTGGCTTGTTGAAGAAAAATTCAGTTTTGGACATATTGATCTCCTGTCCAGATGGAATATCAAGTACATAGTTGTTAATATGAAAATAGAGTTTGGAGGATATGGAGTCAGGGGTAGATTTGGGAATTATCCAGGAAGACACTGAAGGACAGGGCATAGAACAATGGTTCTCAATCCTTTGGGGGATTAGAATTAGAAATGAATTCTGAACTCTTCTTAGTAGTTTTATTTATTATAGTAGTATTGGAGAAGAAATTCTGAAACTATTGAGGATATAATATTGGACTCAACAGTTGAATAAATATGATGTTGGAAATCAGGAGTCTTTTTGTAGAAGAAGGGACAAATGTGGAATATAGAAAAGCAAGAAAAAACACTGTAGGTATGAGTTATAATTCGGAATTTCAGTGTGGACCCTTGATTTCTAAAAAAATTGGGTGTATGCATATCTTTATATGTTCATGTATTTTTATATATTTATGTATATATGCATATTTGTATGCATAGGTATTCATAGGTTTCCTAGCTGAGGTAGAAAAAGCCAAGAAGTAAAGACCCTCTCTCCCCCCACAGTAGGACTGAGGACATATATCACCCAAATCCTGATTTCTAATACTATTCTCCGCCAAAAGGAAGTAGAGCTCCTTAGAAAAATGGCTGATTGCAGAAATTGGAATGGGTTTGGATCAAGATGGTTCTGGAACATCTTATTATACCAGATAGGAATGAAATGCTACCAAAAAAAGAGTCATAAGGATGCAGGAGCTAGCTTTGAAAGGCTTCTACTGGCCAAATCTGGGATAATTTAAACAACAAAGTAATTAAGTACAGTGATTAATTCTAAACTCTTGAAAAGCATAGAAATTCATGAGTCCATACTGATGAAAGATAAATGGAGAAGAAAGAAGTGTTTTTGCTTATACTAGAATGCCAAGGACTGACTGTTCTCTAGTGAAAAAAACCATAAATTTTCAAACCATCATAGTGAAGATTGGATGAGGCAAGCATCATCAACAGAGGGAAAATTTTGCTTAAATTCAGAGGGAAATTTTGCTTAGCAGTGGGATATTTATATGGATTTTTAGTGTCTTCTTACATATTGCTTATTGTAAGGAGGAATTTAAATAGCAATAAGTACAAAGCAGAAGTCAGATGACCAGGTGATCAAAATTATTTCTAATGAGGGACAAACAGAAGTTATTGGGCTCCAGCTGTGATAACCTTAAAAGGACATAACATAGCCTATGCATGCACTGGCTGAGAATATATTTAATCACATGGACACATCAGACAATAATAAAATGAAGAATAAAAAGGTAGATGGGACAATATTCTTCAGTAATGTTAATGTCATGAAAGGCCAGTAAAGACTGTGGAACTATTTCAGACGAAAGGAGGCTGAGGCAACATTACAACTAAATACTGTACCTGACCCTAGAGTGGGCCCTCTATTAGAGGGAGAAATAGCATAAAGGACATTAGTAGATTAACTAATAATATTGGAATTTGGACCATAGATTATGTAATTGATTATTTGATAGGCTACCCCTATTTTTGGGAAATACACTTTGAATTATTTAAGAGTAAAGAGTCTTGAAGTACAGCCATATATAATAGAATAAAATGTTGGCAGTGGGGGGCGGGCAGATCTGCATAATGAGTGTATGGGTATTCATTGGTACTATTTTTATTTTTGCAACTTTTTATAAACTTGGGATTATTTCCAAATAATAAATTGATTTAAAAATGGCATATTTTGTAAAATGTTAAAATGAATAGAAGAGGATCTAGAACAAGTATTATCTAACAGGTAGGATAAATGGGTGCAAATTATTATGGCCATTAGACAAAGCCTTCTCTACAGAATTTGCTTGATTTATTAAGTGAACAAATGTAAAACAAGCTTGTGGTATTGTGCAATAGTTGTTTAAAGACACAGCTTAACTGTCTTTTTTTTTTTTTTTTTTGTTCTTCAAAAGACGATACTTTATTTTTTTTTTTTGTTCTTCAAAAGACGATACTTTATTTTTTTTACAAATAGTTTATTGTCAAATTAGTTTCCACATAACACTCAGTGCTCATCCCCAAAGTGCCCTCCTCCATGCCCACCCCCCCTCCCCCCACAGCTTAACTGTCTTAATATTATAGTCCATCTGTTTCTAATGCCGGAAAAGTTATAAATATTTCAAATTGAATCAACTTGAAAACAATTCAGAAGCTCTCATTCTTAAAAAAAATAACACGGTTTATTCAATTATAACATGGCATTTATTTGGCAAAGGCAAATAAGATTAATTTGGAGATAAGTAACAAAACTGATTTCTTAGCAAGTCTAATGCAACCTGTTTTCAACTAAGAAGTACCTAAAGGGGTGCCCAAATGGTTCAGTTGGCTAAGTGTCTGACTTTGGCTGAGGTCATGTTCTCACAGTTTGTGGGTTCAAGCCCTGTATTGGGCTCTGTGCTGACAGCTTAGAGCCTGGAGCCTGCTTTGGATTCTCTGTCTCCCTCCCTCCCCACCCTCCTCTCTCTTTCTCTCTCTCTGCCCTCCCCAACTTGCACTCTCTCTCCCTCTCTCTCTCTTCTCTCTCTCAAAAATAAATAAATAAATATTAAAAAGAAAAGTACCTAAGAAACTCACAACTGTCTTGTTAAACAGGATGTGTAATTAATGTTTACTGTCAAAGGACAAACATTCTCCAACTGCTGTTTGCATGAAATTAAATCTTTGGCAAGGTATTTTTTCCCCTTTTAGTTGTGTATTATTTATTATGAGCATGTTCATTCTGTCAGACACCTTTTGTGTGCTTCTTACCTGTCTCTGAGGCCTATGGCCACTTGTTCTAGCCACAGTCAATGAGCATCTAGCTGTGCATGAACTGGGACCAATTCCACAGAATAATCTGACATCATTTTCACTCTTTCCTTTTCTGTGTATCTCTCACCTTCTGTTCTGTAGTCACTGGCATGAGACACTGGAAACATGCTCAGTGTCCACAAACATGCAACTCAGACATATGGAGCAAATTAGTGTCCCACTGGGTGAAATTTTGACAATGGAAGATTGAGCCAGTCTAGAGAGACAGTTCTGTGAAGCAGCGCTTTATATGGGTTTGTGGTAGAAGGTACCATAAGATCTAGGAATCAATGTATTCAAGAGGTGACCTGCGCAGTAATGTATCTTCTTGGATTGGCTCTTACTTTTTCCAAGCCTCCTTCTCCTTTTCCCTTATTCTTGCTCCTGGGAGTGCATTCTATGATAAAGTAGTAGCACATAAGCTTTGCCTCAGGCTCTGCTTTCTGGGGAATCCAGGTTAATACAATTATTAGTTGCTCAATGAATATTGAAAAGTATGGAAAAATCAAAAGTGCTGTACTTGGTTTGTATTTTTATTTTGAGGCTTAGCACCCTCTAGTGGAAACTATTTTTCATTTTTCAATCATACCAAGACAGCCCCCAGAAGGGTTTTTCTTTGTGTACCAGTTAGATTTCCCAGATAGAAATAGGTTTGGCTGATACAACAGGAAATAAAGAGGCTGCGCTCCCTCCTGCTTCTGTCCATTTTAGGTTATATTTCTAGTACTATCTGGAGGGATACTTAAAAAATGGACAAAGTAAGACAGACTGATTGAACCCCATAGTATGTAATGTGAATCAAACATAAATAGAAAAAAAATCAATTTTGATTATGCCACAGCAAGGTACCTGATGGATCCTCCAGAGAATCTTCATTAAAAAACAGATTTTCTTGGTTATATCTAAGGTTGCTTTTACCCCCAATATCAAGCTAGTTGTTACTGAAAGTCCATAGTTTTGACCTCTGACCTCAGAGGTGATTTTAAGTACACCTTGTTTGTCAGTGAAGTTCAGATTTTCTTAAATATCCACCATATCCTGACTTTTGTTAACCTCAGAAATCATGTTCACCTGTAAGGGATAGTTATCTTTGGTTTCAGTATTTCTGTCCACTACCCTTTTTGTGGCAATAACACCTGATTTTGTTTTGAGATATATAACCCTCCTCCATTTTCAGCCATGAACTTCTTTTTGAAGATGGCTTAGCAAGATCCAATGAACATATATCATACTAGCAATAGTGATTGGTTCAGGGTTAGATCTGTGCCCCAGTCAAGACCATAAAGGATAAAGAGATTTGATTTTGGAGTTTTTTTGGTTCAACTTTTTGGAGAGAGAATTTCCTCTTTCACTGAATGAAGTCTTGTGATGATGTTCACCTGAAGCTGCCAGGAGCCACCATGCAAAGTTTGAAAATATAGCCAATCCAGAGGAAATAGAATTGAGAAATCCTAGTGATATCACTGGATTCTTAAATGAGGCCACTGATCATGCCAGCCATACTTATTAAATTTTTTTAATGTTTATTATTTTTGAGAGATAGTGAGTGAGCAAGAGAGAGCACGCAAGGGGGAAGTGGCAGAGTGAGAGGGAGACACAGAATCTGAAGCAGGCTCCAGGTTCTGAGCTGTCAGCACAGAGCCTGATGTGGGGCTCAAACTCATAAACTGTGAGATCATGACCTGAGCCTAAGTCAGATGCTTTACCCACTGAGCCACCCAGGCATCCTCCTAGCCAGTCGTACTTATAAATTTTATAATTACATGAGCTACCACCTTCTTTTCTTTGTTTAGGTGAGGTTGAATTGGTTTTTTTTAATCACTCTCAACTAAAAGATTCCTAATTGGTTAACTGTTTAATTCTGAACTCATAGTCTTGTCCTCCAACTTGGTACTCTTTTGTTATTTATTATTTTATTTAATGTCATTATCATTCATCTATCTGGGCAAGCTAGAAACCTATGAGTCATCTTGACACCTTTCCCTCTCTCTCTCTCCCTCTATCTCTCTCTCTCTCAGTTATTTATTTATTTTTTAAAGAGAGAGAGTGTGAGCCAGCAGGGGAGAGGCAGAAGAGAGAGAATCTTGAGCAGGCTTCTTGCTGTCAGCACAGAGCCTGAAGTGGGGCTCAATCTCACGAGCTCATGACCTGAGCTGAAATCAAGAGTTGGATGCTCAACAACTGAGCCACTCAGGTGCCCCAAACACTTTTCTCTTTCTTAAGCCCCATATCTGGTCCACCAGTGAGTTTTGGATATTTTGTCGTGTAAATATTTCTTGAATCCATCTACTTCTCTTTGTCCAAGATAATCTGATTTAAGCTAGTAAAACAAAACAAAACAAAGCAAAACAAAAAGAAACAAACAAAACTTCCTAAATATCTGAGTATCCCTTCATGCATTTTCTAATTTGTTCTCATTCTTTATCCAGAGGGATTTTTTCAAAGTACAAATTTGATCATATCCTCCTCCTATCCCAATCTTCTGATTAGAACCCCACTGTTATTCTTAGGATAATGAAACTCATATGACAAGGTCTGGCTCTCAACCCACCTTTCTAGTCTCATCTCATACCCCTACCTCAGTCATGCAGAGCCCCTGTACATGTAGATTCTTCTGCCTGGTTTGTGTGTTTCCCTCCCGTTTTCAGATGTTAACTTTGAGCTACTTCTTCGAACAAACTTTCTATGGCCCCTTTAATTAGGTTCAGTAATGCTATAATAGCCTCTCATATCTTGATTTGAAATCTATCCTGAATTAGGGGTGATTTCTCTTTCTTGGCCACATTTTACATTTTTTAAAACAAGAATGAGATGCTAAGACAAAAACTGGTAAAAAAATTTATGCCTCCTTTTGTCAACTACTAAAAGCAATGTCCAAACTATACTTAGATTATCACTTGCATTGCCAGCTGTCTGAATGTGGTCCTGATCCCAGAGCAGGTGTTCTTGGGACAGGTATGTGGTTGAATGGTGAGAGGAGGCAGTGAGTGGGAGGAAGTGAATATATAAAGGGCTTGATCTAGAGCAGATGGACCAGGTTTCCTAGTTCTTTCTTAAAACATTGTGAAGGAAGAGGTTGCAACTGGTCTTACTCCCCTAGCTTGGAGCAAAATCTTTGTAATTCACTCTAATGTCCAAGTTTGAAGCCCAATCTATCATCCCAGATTAGACATCATAGATCTTGTGCAGCTAATGATGTATGTTGTTCATATCTTTCTTGATGTGAGCATATGCTGCAAAGAGAATAGTTAGCTGACAGCCTCCAGATGCTGTACCTTTGGGATCCATTGAAGTGTCCATATCAAGGAGGCTACATGCTCTTTGGAGTGCTCCAAGCCAACAACACCATGGCAGAAATATTATAGCTGGACCATTCCTGCCTAACAAAGGACTCCTCAAATGGGTAAACTTGACTGTGGGGTGCCCCACTGGTCTGCTCAAGAATTTCTGAGATCTGTACTGCAGTCTGGGGGTTCTGCCTAACTAATCTTCCTTCTTTCTTCTCTCCTTTTACAACTGTCAGGTGAACAGCATGGTCTGAAGGCTTTTTCCATTTACTATTCCTTCCCCTTTATTCTTCATAGTTGTTTCCCCCCAGTTAATCATTTGTTTCCTGGAGGATCTGAACTGACACACACATTTAATTGGGAGCTGCTAGTGGAAAAAAGAGGAATGGAATATGTATCCTCCTTCCTTTCACCATTTATGAAAGAAGTAGTGATAGGGAACAGAACCTTTCATGATCACCTAGATGTTGGTGTTGGCTAATTGCACAATCCTCAGTTGATCATCACCATTGATCAATTTCATTTCAAATCTCCTGTTGAGGAGGAACTTTAGGTCTATACAGGTCTGGATGGTGATAGACTTGTCTCTAGGCACTTATCTAGGCATCTACAGTTTCCATTAAGTAATTGGCTGCATCCTGCCTGTGTCTCTAGTGAACATGATCCATTTGATAAAAACCTTCCCTTCCTATCTATCTTTTGATATCCTTGCCTTCCTGTTCTTGAGTTCAGTAGGGGTGGTTGTAATCCAGCTGTTCCTGTCTCTCAGGAAACATGGTATATGTGTGGTGGGGAGTAGTGTTGGGGTCTGAGCCTTGCCCTCTTCTGCCTGACCTTGCCAGTACTTATCCCTTCCTACCATATTCCTTTCCCCAAGTTCTGGTAGGAAGTCCCAAGGCTCAGCAGACAAGAAATTGGCAAGCAAGGTACAAGTCTCCACTTCTTGCAGCCTCACTATAATATAGCTGTCTGTCTCATGGAGCCCCCAAATAAGGAGGGAGTAAGTGTTCATGTAGTAAATTCTAACATCCAGGAACTTGGATCTGACTTCAGCTCATTTTATTTTTATCTCTCTTCCCCTAGCGAGGCTACAAGGATTGGGAAAATGAACCATTCTAGTTTCCTCAGACTTTTGTGGTCACACATAGTAAATTTCTTACTGAGTTTAATCTAGGCATTTTTGAGTGGATATGGGGAAAGCTGAGAAAATAAAGTAAAATCAATGTCTTAAGTGGCTGTCACATATATCTTGCAAATCAGTTATAGAGCCCACCTTATTGAGTTATGAGGACTAAACAAGATAATACATACTGTGTTTAGAATCGTGCCTGGACATAGTAAACAATAATATCAACTATTATTTTGCATGATAAAAAATTTATCTAAAAATAAAAAACACTTTTATTCTCTAAAACTTTTACAATGCATGTTTCTTGAGTGTTCAAAAAATGGGAATTTGTAAAACACACCCATTTTGTTCAAAATGGAAAAAGGAAGCATTGTGTTGTATTCATAATAGCAAAATCATGAAATTCTGATTTACTGGGAAATCTTTGTTCATTTGTAGCTAGAGGTGTGCTAAAATGACATGAATGACCTTTTATAATAGCAGGGGCAGAATCCAAAGGAGAGGGCACTGTGGTAAGCCTCCTTCAACATCATCTGCTTTCTAATGTTGTGCTTCCTTTGGGATTTCTTCTCAGCCTGTACATCAAGGTATCTCTTACTCAGAAGTGAACGACTTTCACTGTGTGGAAATAACAAAGTTTTTGCCACATGGAGTGCCTTCTGAAAGAGTCATTTTCACTCCATCTGTTAAGATCTGTATCACCATGTGTACATTGTTTAGCAGACTGTTGCCTTAACCACTTGGTCACTTCATCCTTTATGAGTTTATGGTTTAAACTGGGCCACTGTGACTCACTGGGTTGTATTTCCCAGGCTTTATTATTATCACTATGCCTGAGTGCTAGAGCATGTTTTTCCTCAATTATCATATTGGTGTGAGTTTAAAAATGACCATTAAAATATCATTTTAGTACAGTTTTCATTTCTTGAATGCTGGCAGTATTTGTACTTCTAGATAAGGGGTTACCAATTGTAGCCCACCAGCTGTTTTTGTAAGTAAATTTTATTGTAACATAACCATACTTATTTGTGTATGCATTTGTCTATGGTTGCTTTTGCATTACAGTGGTAGAGTTTAATAGTGCAATACAAATCATATGGCCTTCAAGTTTAAAATACTTGCTACCTGGCCTGTACAGAAAATGTTTGTCTACTTCTGTTCTTACATGTGACTATTTCTGCAGAAGAATGCTCACAACTAGGACACAAAGGATGGGCTTCTCACACCTTCTCTTAGGGGCAGATCTTTAGCCATTTCTGACAAGGAGGAAGGGTGGATAATTATTTTCTAGATTATTTTAATTGGGTTATATGAGCAGGGAGAATGAGTAATAATCAATGCTGCTTCCAGAAAACCTATCATCCCCTGTGCCATGGTCCCAGTATAAGTTTATCCTTAGGCATGTGGCTTTTAGGACCCAGCTCCCCACTTCTTTTGGGATTGTATTAATATGACACTATTAATTTGAATGAGAAGGGAGAGGAGGATGGTCAGATTTTCCCTTTCATCTATCTTTTGCCTCAAGTTGGCAGACTTTCCTCTCAGCTTTGGAACTCAGCAATTACCCATGCTCTTTTAATATTAATCATCTGCATAGCAGGGGGCAGCTTTTGAAGTCACCTGAATTTTGCAGTTGATAGAGCTCATATTCCCTTCAGAGTTTTCTTACCAATTGATTAAGGCGGACTTTCTCACTATCTCCTTCATTTGTCTCATCCTTTACTTCATAGTTTCCTTTTATCTTTCTGGGTAGTGGTTTGTAAATTTTTGTTTTAATCTCTATCTTCCAGTTCACTAAATCTCTCCACTGCTGAGTCTAATCTGCTGCTTTTTGATTTTTTTTTTTCTGTTTCTGGAATTTGTATGTGGTTCTATTTTAAATCTTGCTGGCCAATTCTAATAGTCTCTTGTGACTTTGCAATATTTTCAATGCTTTTTTCTATTTTTTGAAACATATTAAACATGCTCGTTTAGTATTTGGGGCATGATTATTCCAAACCCTAGTCTTTATTGTCTTATTCTATTTATTCTGCCTGCTAGCTTCTATTCATCATGGTTTGTTTCCTTCTCGGTTCAACAATTCAAAAAATATGGTTTTTTTAAATTAATGTTTATTTTTGAGAGGGTGGGGAGCAGAAGTGGGGAAGGGGCAGAGAGGAGGTAGATAGAGAACCTGAAGCAAGCTCTGTGCCGGCAGTGCAAAGCCTGATGTGGGGCTCAAACCCATGGATGGTGAGATCATAACCTGGGCTGAAGAGGGCGCTCAACTGACTGAGACACCCAGGTGCCTCTCAGTTCTATAATTTTTTATTGTGAACTTACGTATCTTAGAATTTTATCTCTGAGAATTTTCTTTGAGTCTGTGCCTAAAATTAGTTTTAGAGTGGATTTAATTTTTCTGCCAGGTTTCTGGAAGCACTATCAACCAAGGGTCAATTTACTTTTGGCTTAGGGTTTCAAATACATGGGCAGTGTGGATTTTCACCCTTAAACCATGAGAATGTAGATTTTGTGAGGAATTCCCAGGGGAGACATTTCTCTTTCTTTTATTTTCATATTTTTCCTTTTCACACAAAGCTAAGGCTGAGAAAGGCAAGTATCACCAACAGTCTCACTATAGGGAGAGAGAGACTCCTTGTTTCTAGTTCACTCGTTGAGAGTATTGCCCTTAGGTGGTCCTAACTTTATGGAAGAGTCCTTGGTTCAACCTCCCAATCTACTTAGGCTTCTGATTGTGTCTCCTGCTCACAGAAACTCATTAAAATTCATATATTAGGCCACTAGGAATCAGCAAGTACCTCCAAGGAAAAGGTTGGCTCTTGTATTAGTTTAACTCCTTGTGCATTATTGGACTCCTTTGAGTAATTCTGTTTCTTCCCACCAGTTCACTTATACATTAAAATTTTTTTGCATTAAGAAGATTATTTTCCTTAGCATTTTCTGGTGTGTTGTATTACATGGAGTCGCACTTAAGGTTTATAAAGCCATATTACCAGAAATGCCCATTTACTTAAAAAGATCCTTTTTATCTTTCTTTGTATGCTTATATCTTGCAACCCCACATCTCTTGCATTTTTCCTTTATTATGTTTCCCATTCTCATCCCCATTCAAATTCAAGTCCTCTAGGGGCACCTAGAGGGTGGCTCAGTCAGTTAAGCATCTGACTTTGGCTCAGCTCATGATCTCATGGTTCGTAGGTTCAAACCCTTTGTCAGGCTCAGTGCTGACAGCCAGCTCAGAGCCTGGAGCCTATTTCAGACTCTGTATCTCCCTCTTTCTCTGACCTTCCCCTGCTTATGCTGTCTCTCTCCCTCTCTCTCTCAGAAATAAATAAAGCATTAAAAAAAATTAAAATAACAAATTCAACTCCTGTGTATATTTGGACTATTGCAAGGGCTTCCAATACAGATTCCCCTCCCCCCACTTCATTTTCCAGTTTATCCTGCTTATGATAGCCAGAAATCTACTTAGATAAATGAAACTCAAAACAGTCAGCAACAGCATTTTGTATCAGCATCTTGGAAAAGAGCTCAGAAAAAATATCAGCAGCAATCCAAGGAAATGGTATATTATTGGAAGAAACCTGTAAGTAAATAAATATATGTGACAATCAGATGAGCACAGCCAGTCCAAGAGGCTGTCTCTGGAATCAGAGAGAAAAGAGAGCTCAAAGCTGACTGGATAGAGGAGTGGGATTCTGAATGGCTTTACATAAAATGTGGCCTCTCAGTCAAGTCTTGAAGTTGCTATTATCTGGGAGAAAAGAGGCTAAGAGAAGGTATTCTGGGAGCAGAAACAATATGTTCATACACCACACTTATTGTTTATTTGGAGACAAAGTTGAATAAGATCTAGAACAGAGGATATCCCCATGGTAGAAGATGTAGTTATGATTTGGATTTCTGCCCTGCAGAAACATGTAATAATAACAATCCCTCTCCAGTTGTTTCCTATATTTTATCATAGCTCACCAATCCAATAGGCTGGCAGAGAGAAAGTCTTATGTTCTAGACATTTGAAGTTGCTTTATTTGTCACCTAACCCATGCCATATCTGAGGTTTACATTTTCTCAACTTCATTTTTCCAAATGAGTTTGGAGTCTCTTCTTTAATGCTTTTATGTGCAGATAGTGTGGGGGCAGTTGTTTAGACCAGGCTCAGGAATTAGAATGCCCGCATTTAAATCCTAGCTCATTACTGTGGCGGGCCATGGCCAGACCTGCTGCATTGGAGGCTCACATGGGCACCTTGGCTAAGCAAGAACCAAAATATGGAAACAATTAGATTAGATGACAGTGGCTTAACCAAAAATTATGAAGCTGGAGCCTTGACACTAGGGTCTAAATGATGTGGTTCCTTCCACCTTGAAAAGGATTAAAGGACAAATAAAGTATTGCAAATTCTTCCAACCTTGAGGATCCCCAACTACGTGAGCTGCTGAAGTGACTTCACTTTAGGCTGGTTCCTTGAGGAAAAAATGTCACTAGAGAGCTTTATCTCTTTCCATCTTTCTCTTATTTATTTAAAAAACATTTTTTTGATGTTTTCTTTAGTTTTGAGAGAGAGATAGAGATAGCATGAGTGTGGGAGGGTCAGAGAGAGAGGGAGACACAGAATCTGAAGCAGGCTCCAGGCTCTGGGCTAGCTGTCAGCATAGAGCCTGATGCAGGGTTCGAACCCACGTACCGTGAGATCATGACCTGAGCCAAAGTTGGACACTTAACCGACTGAGCCACCCAGGCAACCCTCTTTTATTTAGTTTTTTAAAGTTTATTTAAAATAACTTTGAGAGAGAGAGATCATGCATGAGCCGGGGAGGGGCAGGGAGAGAGGGAGAGAGAGAATCCCAAGCAGGCTCTGTGCTGTCAGCGTGGAGCTGGATGCACAGCAGCTCAGTCTCAAGAACCATGAGATCATGACCTGAACCAAAATCAAGTGTTAGATGCCTAACTGACTGAGCTGCACAGGTGTCCCCCATCTTTCTTTTATGTGTGTTTTGGATTTGTTTGTTTGTTTTTGCATGGCTTACTTTTACTGAAGCAAGAGTAAAACAACAGGAAAGTTAACCTTATCTCACTCAGAATTAATCAGTTTTGCCAGTTTGAACTCAGACCAACCTCTCTGCATAGCTTAATCACTTACAAACTCTGATCATCTGTAAAATGCGACTGATCTGAGGATTAAATGAGATAATGGTGAGAAGAAAAGCTAGTAAAAACAAGATAAAATGGGCCAGCCAGATGCCTGTGGCTGGATACTCCCCTTTCATACTTTTGGCTTTTATAATCTTGTTTGCCTCCTGCCTCCATCAACTACCCATGTAGCATGAGTGATAAGGGCCCCCTCCCCTTTTTCTTTTGTCTCTCAACCCTCTACCATCCCAGCCATAAAAGGAGGCCAATGCCAAGGTTCAGGGCTCAGCTTTTGGAGGTGACTCTGCTGGACCAGCACTTGTGCACAATAAACAGTCTTTTTTGATCCCCCAAGTGCATGTGGCTTGTGTTCTCATGGGTGCCGAGTTGTTTGTTGTAGCAATGATAGCAAAGTCCTTGACAGTGTCTGGTTCATAGGAAGTAGGAGTAAAAGTTGGTATTATTACTAAGTCACTGTCTCACATATTTACCCATTCTTTTGGTGCCATTGCTTTCTTATGCTGAATCAGATGGTGGTATCGATACACTCTACCTCTTGGCTTTAATCCAAAACCTTTATAGAATGAATCAAATCCTTCCTTCACAGATGTTCTTTTTCATGTTACCTTTAAACTATTTAGCTTGTCTACCCTAACTTAGCTCATGGCCCTCCATCTTTCCATCTTATTAGACCTAAACTCTTACAGTCATATCGACTCCTCTCTTTTTCTGATATCCCAAGTCCAATCTGTTGTACCCTCTGCTACTCCTTGTCCAAGCCACTATAATGTCTCTCCTGCCTTATTGAAGTAGCCTCCTAATTGGTCTCTCTGTTTCTGTCCTTATCCCCATTTAATTTATACTCAATGCAGCAACCAAAGTAATCTGATAAAATAAAAATTGGTCCAATGAGTTACTCCTTTTTTCAAACCCTCAAATGACTTCCCATCTCACTTAATATGAGCTAGGAGGCCCTATATAATTGAACTTCTATATCTCTTATCTCATTGTCTCCCACTCTCCTTCTTGTTCACCCAAATACACAGTGATTTCCCCAAACTGGTATTTGTGCTATGGTATGAATTTCTGAATCCAAAGGCATGACTTTACATTATGTATATACAAGTAATCTTTTGCTTAGATGTGGCTTTTCTTTTTTCTTTCTTTTTTGTTGTTGTTTTAAGTAGGCTCCACACCCAATGTGGGACTGAACTCATGACCCTGAGATCAAGACTCACATGCTCTACTGACTGAGCCAGCCAGGCACCCCAACATGTCGCTTTTCTATATCATCTCAAACTCTGGTGCTCTCATCCCTAATGACCATTCCAAGTACATCATGTGTTTACATTTGATCAATAAGTCAGTTGTGTCCTCATTCATATAAGTCATAATAAAAAATGTTGAAAGAATAAGATTGGAGAACAAAGACCCTTTGTTCACCACTAGAGGCTTTTAGAGAACACTATTAAGATGATTCATCCAGTTGCAAATACATATATCTCTTCACTTAACATTTCTCAAACTTGTTCCTTAGCAAGATGAGGAAATGCAGAAAAGGTAAATGAATTCTCAAGGACACATGGCTTGTATGCAGTAGATGTGCATCTAGACTGTTGGTCCAAGGTCTTTCCTAATATTGCATAATACTTCTAGCATTTTTGTATTTTCCACCACACCAAACAGTATTTTGCAAATTTTCAATACACATATGTTTATTGTTGATTAATATGCCTTGCCTTTGCCTTCTTGAAAAGTAAGTCCTTCATTTAGACCTGTACTTCTCCACAGGGAGCAATTTGCTTCCAGGAGACATTCGGCAATATCTGGAGACAATTTTTGACTGTCACAAATGGGAAATGCTACTGGCATTTGCTGGGTAGAGGTTAGAGATTCTGCTAAACATCCTACAATACACAGCACAGTGTCCTACTATAAAAAATTATCTGGTCCAAAATGTGCTGAGATTGAGAAACCCTGATTTAGAACTTAGCTTATTGATCTATAAGCAGTCAAGAGAATGTCTAAAAGTGCATCAAAGCAAGGTGATTATTTTTTCTCTCTGATTTTCTTGTTAATGGACACAGCTTTTAAATAAAACAAAAGAGCACTTGAGCTGGAAAAAAAAAAAAAAAAAGGAAGAAGCAGATACACAGATAAAACCTTGCAGCCCAATTCCTTTTAGTACCTGAGGTCCTTGTACTTGTACTGAGAGGTGATAGCCAAGCAACAGCCACCGTCCTCAGCTGGGATAAAGAAAGTTGTACTCATTACATATTCATGTTTGCAGTGGCATTCTTCACTTAAGAGATTCAGGGCACATCATTAATTAAAGCAATGAATTCCCCAGAAACAACACTAATTAAATCTCAAAATCAAAACAGAATAAAAAGGCAGATCTCATTTTTCCATCCCATCTGAGCAGCTGATAAAAGCCATCTAGCTTCAGTAGGCCCAGTGAGGGATGGTGGGATTTATCAGGAAGGCAGACCAGACACCTTCACTTACACCATCTTTTCTCTCTTTTCTTGCTCCTAGTTCCGAAAATGGGCCATAGACAGGGCTCCCAAAAAGCAAATTGCTGGTTGGTAGTGGCAGTGCCAGCATTTATATGGTATGGCTTTTCTCTTCCCTGAAGAAGCAGTGGGATTCTGTAGCAGCAGGAGGGTTAAGGTTTAAGGAGTCAGAGAGCCACTGTTTTAACTAGACAACCCTGGCCCTTCCATATCTGATATTTAGGCTGCCTCATTGTTTAACTCCCCCACATTTACTGATTACTTCCAGGTCTATATTTTTCATTCCAGGAACTGTGCTGAATGCTTTGTATGCTGTGTCTTTTTAAAATTCTTCAGCAGCCCTTTGTGCTTCTATTCACATTTTCTGGATTATGAAATTCAGGTTTAGGGAAGTATTTTGTCCAAGAGCACTTGTATAGTAAGTGTAAAAGCTGGGGCTCAAACCAATCTCTTATCCCCTCTTCATTCTCAACTCCATTGTTTGGTTCAGGTTCCCAATGTTTCTCATCTGGATTCATGTCCCAGTTCCCTAAACTAGACTCCCTGGTCTTGCTTCCTTCCCTGCCATCCTCTACTCTGCAACCAGAATAATCTTTCTAAAATGCAGACCTAGTAACCCTAATGACCACTGGCCACCATTAGTGTAACTAAATGATTTAGGCTCCCTGAATTCATTGGGTTCTGTGTCTTCACACATGTTGTTTACCGAACTGACATTTAATTTCCTTAAAAATCCAGCTGAAAAAAGGGCCTGCCATTCCTTAAAACAAATACCATATTACCTGCCTTATTAGCATCTGTGAAAACAAAAAGAGAGGGGCGCCTGGGTGGCTCAGTCGGTTGAGTATCCGACTTCGGCTCAGGTCATGACCCCATGGGTTCATGAGTTTGAGTCCCACATTGGGCTTGCTGTTGAAAGTGCAGAGCCTGCTTCAGATCCTCTGTCCCCCCTACTCTACCCATTCCCCACTTGTGCCCTCTCTCTCAAAAAGTAAAAAAACCCCAAAAAACCAAAAACAAAAAACATTAAAATAAGTAAAAATAAAACAAAAAGACAAAAAGTAAATTTTCTGAGCAATTCTAACATGTTTGTGAAATAATTTCCCATCCACAATATTAGAATACTTTGTTTAGTTTTGTTGATTATGTCATTTAAATGGATTTCCTTAGGCCTGACCATCCTCGTGTCAGACAATGATGAAGTTCACCACTCTTCTATTTCGCTTGCCTCTAAAATGACAAAAATTTAATTTTTTAGGGGTTCTGAAGCCACCCCAAGCATATTTCATGGATCTTCTTTGCCCTGATAATAAAACACATATTCAGAGTACACCTGCTCCAGTTGGCACCTCTTTCTCTCTACTGACACTTTGACTCATTTGGTCCAGTCTTTCAGAAGGTGCTATATCCCGGGAAATACAGTCCTCAGCATCTGTTTCACTTGCTTCTCTTGAAGGACATAAATGGGACTGGAGATTATATCCAATGGCAACCCATGAAAATCCCTGACTACCTCCGGTAGCACTTGGTAACTTTTTCCTATCTGTCATTCTATCCCTACAGTCTTTCTCAATCTCCTCTCGCTCTTCCTCTCCACCCACCTGCTCTGCCACTTTGCAGCTGCCTCTGTTCTTACTCCAGGTAACCACCCAGTCAGCCTTTGTGTTTTCGACATCTCCCCCATTCTAGGGACTCCATTACATGAGCTCTAAGTATTAGTCTGGCCATATGAGAGCAGGGAGAGAGGGGACAAAGTGGACAGAACCAGGTCACTTATACTTTAATAATTTAGTCCCACTGCAATGACAATTTTTTGGTAGGATAGGGTCCGTGCTTCCACTTGTAATTATGATTTTAGTGGTGTGAGGAACCTTAGGTCAGATAGTCTACTTTTCTCATTGTATAGACGAGGAAACAACAGATGCCCAAATACATGTGACTTGCCCTTGGTTACACCACTTGTCAATGCCATAGTTAAGCCAGACCTTCTGACTCAGGGGTCAGGATATCTTCTAGTATTTGGTGCTGTTTAAATTCCTCACTCAGTACTAAGCACAGTGCCTCTTGCAACATATGTATTAGGTGAATGTGGGAACAAACAAGAAGGGATGCAATTTAATTATTACAGTTAAAGTAGAGGATCCTTCTCCCAACCACACCATGACTGAAGAACCAGAGGGAGCAGCAAAATGAGTTTAGTCTGCCAGTCCGCTTATGCTGTTTTAGTTATAATAATTTGTTATAGATTACCTAGGGGTCTAGTATTCTATTTTAATGATGTAATGAACCTTTAAAATGAAGGTCAACACATCCCATCCCACCCCAAATGGCTTTTTGAGTTTTTATTGGCTATGCTTTATAATAGTAATAAAAATAGTAACAAGAATACTAATAGCTACCATTACTGATTGCATTCTATGTGCCAGGCTCCCACCAAACACATATTCTCTCACTTAATTTAATGTTCAAATAACTCTACGAAATACCATTATATATATTATAATATATCTTGGAGACCAGATGGCTTGGGTTTACACTCTGGCTCTACTATTTACTGATAATAATAAATTATCTTGTTCCTCTGGGCCTCCATTTCTTAATCTGTAAAATATATATATATGTGTGTGTGTGTATATGTATATACATATACATATAAGCCCAAGCCATCTGGTCTCCAAGAACCTATGCTTTTACTTACTGCCGTAGAAAGCAGAAGGTGATAGCTCCTACCTCATCCTGCATTGTCCTATATATAGCTTATTCTTTCCTTCAAGGAACATTTATAACTATGCACTAGTACCAGTGACAGGAATTCAAAGTTGAACAAAATGCTTTTCTGCCTTCAAGGCAACTGTATTCTGGTGGGGAAAACAGACAAACAAATTAACAACTGCACTGCAAGAAAGTGTTTTCCTAGAGGTATAAATGTGATACCTAGGGTGCCATCAGAGGCATGAAAACCAGCAGGCGTGAGGATGGTCCGGGAATGCTTGTAGGACTAGCAGGGTATTGAGCTGAATATTTAAGTAGGAACAGATGTCAGTTAGAGAAGCAGTACGTGTGAGGATGTAGAACATGATGAACTCAAGAAGTGGTGAGTAATTCTGGCAATTACTGGAGTAATTCTGGATGGGGAAGACCATGGGGGGCTTGGCAGAGAGGCTGTCTGGGGCCAGGTCTTACAGGGTGTTTGGACCATGTTGAGTGGTTTGGAATTGATCCTCAGTGCCATGAGAAGTCACCGCTGAGATTTTATCACTGAAATAATGTAGTTAGAGATGGTTTGGGAGTGTGTACTTGTATTGGATGGGATGTGGAGGATAGAAAGGCAAGGTGGGGCATTGAATGGGGGCATGAGAGATTGTAGGCAGGGCACTGGAGGGGAAGCTGTTATAATCCAGGTGCAAAGGGAGGAGAGCATACAGGCCCTGGAAGGGAAAATTGGAAAGGAGGAAAATGGGTTCCCAAGATTTAAAGCACATCTTTAGCTCCCTGGAGACAAAGGAGATGTCAGTTGTTTGCTCCCTTGACATTTGATTCCACCCCTTGGTCAGGGAAAATTTGCTATATATGCTGGCTGTTGGAAAAGAAGGTAAAGGTTAAATGTGAAATGAATCACAAAGAACTATGACCAAGAAAGAGAATTAACGAAGGGACCTGAGGGAGGTCAAGAAGGAAGAGATGTTACACCTTTAGTCTTGCATCCCCTTTCCTCTGCCTTCTCTCTTTCTCTGCCTCTGCCTCTGCCTCTGTGACTTTAGCACACAGTTCATGGTGGCTAAGGATCCTAGGAGGGCACAGAGCTAAATGTTTAAACAGAACTGAAACTACAGTACCAATTAACTCTAGAATATGGTCATAACTGAGCTTAGGGGCCTTTCCTAAAAGAACTGCTTTGTGGCTCAAACACACTGCATTGGAGGAGGGATGAATTCAGGGAACCTCAGTGTTTGCTTCTACAATATTCCTTGAAAAAACCTAAGAACTGCTTAAGAACAGTATCTATGTTTTTCCATTGATACGTTGCTATGAGTTTGAACCCAGGCCTGTAAAGTTGCTGGGATGCTAATGACTTTTTGTTTATAATAGATCTAAAAGAAGATTCTCAAATTATGCAATCCTCATTGCCAAAAAGCTTTCGGGTGGCCTTTTGAGCAAAATGAAGAAAAATAACACATAAATTCACATCCATTTTCCAATGTAAATGGCCATTTTATTAAAAATGGAGTCTATAGCAGGGCAATCATAATTTAAATTAATGAATCCTCAAATAATACTTATTATTGCCAATTATTTTTTCATATAATATAAAATCTCTGGGTTCATAAATAACATTCTTTCCCTATTCAGGAAAAGCCGTGCTCAGCAATGTGTTATTCATGACTTAATTATTCTATAGATGCTTCATTCATATGCATGCAGATATATCTGGCAGCATTGCATTTTAATGAAGATGCTGAAAGGCAGCAGGCTATAATTTTTAACAGAGAATTCTGTCAGGATTGAACAATAGCAGCTCCTGGAGAGGACTAGGAAATAGCACAGCCCAGAAAGAAAATTAAAAACCTATTTAAATATTTTAATTATAATCTTCATTAGTGAAATTTTGAAATCCTTTTGCACATGCAGAGCGTCTGTAGTTTAGAAGCGGTTTTTGCTGGAGGAGAGTAATTTTGAGGAGGGGGAATATTTTCAAGATTCCATGGGTTGAGGTATGACCTCTGCTGAGGGAGTAGGGGAACAGACTTCTGTTCCTATGCCCTGCACCTTCCTAGCCTGACTTCTTTTTATTGAAGTAGTGGGGTCAAAATGACCAATTAGGTCAACCTTGCAAGGTGCAATGAGAGCAAGAAGAGGGGGAAGATTCATTTCAGGGTGTTTTTTGTTGTTGTTGTTTTGTTTTTGTATGTGTGTGCTGCATACACACATATGAGGTGTAGGATTTTAGCACTGACTGGACGCACCTCAAATATCTATCAAAGCTCAGCTTGACTAGAAGCAATAAAGACCTATTTTGGCTGTAGAGATTGCCTCAATTCTGCTATGGCTACTCTCTTTCTTCTCTTCCTAGAGGGAGAAATTTCAGAGAAATGATAGAATTGTCAAAAGCACATGAAATCAGCTAAGTAAATTGTGAAACAGGCCATAATTATACTTGCTCGCTGATAGAAATCTATCTCTACTATGTTTAGATATTTGAGGAGAAGTATGAATTTGCAAGTGCTATGGCATTTTGGGTATTTAGGAAGGTACAGCATTTTCTGGAAGGGGATGAATCAGCTGTCCATGCACTACATTGGGTTTCCTCCTGCTTGGTTGAAACTGGCTCTTCACCAGTGTTCTTTGTGTCTTTAAATCCAATGCACATTTTACTATGTTCCTCTAAGTATGCCTCTCAGTAGAATTGA
Source organism: Hyaena hyaena (assembly GCF_003009895.1). Classification (NCBI taxonomy): domain Eukaryota; kingdom Metazoa; phylum Chordata; class Mammalia; order Carnivora; family Hyaenidae; genus Hyaena; species Hyaena hyaena. Next base: position 561,935 of record NW_024081318.1, read on the forward strand.
ACACAGATGGCAACTTCCTTTCTTCAAAAATGCTTCTCTCATGACTCTTGAAACACCCTACATGTGTGCTTTTCAGACTTTCTTGTCTTTTCCTTCCTTGTTTCATTTTTTAATGTTGACCTTCCTTTGATAAATAGAATTTTAGTTTTTTGTGTACTTGAATTTTCAATCTTTTTCTGTATTTTAAATCTTTGAGTAAGGAATTCCTTAACCCAGGTTCATGAAGTACTTCTAAATTTTGTTATAAGCATGTAAAGGTTTCTGTTTGCTAGTCATATTTTAAGTAGAAATCCCGTCTTTTTTTTTCCTAGAATTACTCATTGACTAGACCTCCCCCCCTTCACTAGTGATCTGTGAAGTCAGCTGTGCCATATATCAAAATTTATACAATCTTATTCAAATTTTATAAAACTACAGATTTATGTATTAGTTATATAACACATTACCACAAATTTTGTGGTTTCAAGCAACACTATTTATTATCTCTGTTCTGTGGAGCAGAAGTCCAGCTCAGCTGGGTTTTCCTAAATGTTGAAACTGTTGGCTGGGCCAGGCTCTTATCTGAAGGTTCTGGAGAATAATCTGCTTTCAAGCTTACTCAGACAGTTGGCAGAATTCAATTCTTTGAGGCTATAGCATTAACATCCTTATTTCTTTGGCCAGGAACCTGGTCCACTCTTAGCAACTCAAAACCACCCATATTCTTTGACATGTGCCTTCCTCCATCTTCAAAGCCAGCAGAGGCATGTCAAATTCTCATTATGCTTCTAATCTTTGAGTTCATCTTCAGCCAGCCAGAGAAAATTCTCTGCTTTTAAAGAGCTCATTTGATTTGATTACATTTGCCCAGATAATCTCCATCTTTCTATATAACATAATCATATAAGAGGGTTATTTCATCATATTTGACCTCATTCAAAGTGAAGGCTATCATATAAAGGTGAGGATCATTGGGAATCATTCTTGGAATTCTGCCTACCACAATCTGTGAGTTTTCTAACCTGTAGCATTGGTTTCTCGTTATGGCAATATCCACACTATCTAATCATGTTCTATCAAGAATCTCTCTGACATTTTACTTGGAATTACATTAGATCTATATAGTTTTATCTGTATGTATGTATGTATGTATGTATTTTTTTTTTTTTTTTTTTAAAGTAGCCTTCAAGCCCAGCATGGAGCCCAATGCGGGGCTTGAAATCATGACCCTGAGATGGACCTGAGCTGAGTTTGAGTTGGACACTTAACCAACAAAGCCACCCAGACACCCCAGTTTCATCTTTTAGATATTTATTTTTAATTTAAGATATCATACACCTCCTCATTCATAATTTTGTCCATAAATCTTGTGTATCTTTTCATTTTTCATGTGTCATAATGAAATGTTACAATGACCTCTAACCCAAAGCAAAACTTTTGACTTGAGGTGGGACTTCTGTAATGGTTGAGTGAGGAAGTCAATCATTTTCTTCTCCCCAAAAAGCAAATATAAAACCAGACAAAACTGTCAAAAACAACCATTTTAGGATTTTGAAAATTGACCAAAGGCATCCATCTAGTTGAGAAGTATTTACTCCAGAAAAAACTCTGAGCATCAGTAAGAATGGTAGGAGTTATGGCATTTTATCCTGGGGCTTCTGCCATTCCACGCTCTGGTTCTGCTATTCAGTGATTTTATTGTGGGCATGGCAAGCTGTGAGGACTGACAGCCTCTTACGCCGAGGGGACTGGCTTGCTTTGGAGTGGAGCACAGATACCCAAGGGTATTGTCACAAATGATAGGAAAATCCAGGAATAATAGCAAACAATTTAGGAAGGCCAATATTGCAGTTGGCCTGAGGTCACAATACTGCTTGGATAAGCAGTAGATTGACAGAACAGCCAGAAAATTCAAAGGGAAATCTAGAGATTGAGATAGTGATAGCGGGCCTTCATAAGTGTTCACTTAGCCCTGGTGATTTGGAAGACTGTATGCATGCTCCAGGGTATACTCACACAGAGAAAAGATCAGATAGGGCCCTGGCTATCTACTTGCCTCTGATGAATGTGAAGCCTTGAGTATGTGGAAAGAATAAGCTAGATCAGACTTGTAAACTGCCTGAACTTTGATTACACTCCTTAAATACACACAGCCCCATTGGCAAGGAGTAGACGCCTTACAAGATGTTAATGCATAACCTCTAATCAATCACTGGCTGACCATTAAACTGTGCCGACCCCTAGGGATCCAGGCTTAAAAATAAAACAAAAATACATTTTAAAAAATCCCCAGAGCAAACATTGGTTGCTGCACACTACTGGGAAGACAGACTCTACAGAGTTAATCCAGGCAAGTCATTAAACAAAAAAATCAGCAACAACAACTACCCCTGGAGGGCATAAGAATCCAGAGTTGCTACAATATATTATGTAAAATTTCCAATTTAAAAAATTATATGCAAAAAAAGAAAAAAAAACCAAACAAATCTAAACCCAGGAAAGTGTGCCCATGCACAGGAAGAAAAATGAAGGGATTCAGGACATACCACCCCAAAATATGCCAACTTGGCAATTTGATTATTTTGAATTAAAGGCACTTAAAAACAGCAGGTGCAAGAAAGGCAGTCTGATCCCCCCCTTCTCCTTCTGACAGCAGAAGTTAGAATGACTATGGGAGACCTGCCTTCCTTTTGCCAGGAGGAAAGAAACATCCTTATCACCAGAAATGAAAGTCCAGGTCAAGAGAATTCTGTAAAAGCCGACCTTGTTAAAATAACTCTTATCTTCTTTTAGTTTCCTTATTTATTTTACTTTTCCACCACTGCCAGTCTTGTTCAACCCAGTATATAAGCATTTAGGTTTTGCTACTTCTTTGGGTCTTTATTTCCTTATGAAGGTGCCCATGTCATATAAGCTAATATTAAATAAAATTGTATGCTTTTCTACTGTTAATTGGTCATATATAAATTTAATTCTCAGGCCCAACCAGAAACCTTAAGAGGGTAGAGGTAAAACTTTTGCCTCCCCAACAGTTTCTAGAGATGAGGATGATATTGTACTGGCTGGGGCACTGCTCATTCTGGGGACCTCAGCTGACAGAGCCTGGGACATTGATAAATTCTGCAGTAGGTAAGAGTTCTTACATGCTGGTCTCCCAGATCTCTGCCTGTAAGTTCCAGTTAGATGAGAGAGGGAAGAGTCTCCTCATGTCCTTTTCTCTTTCCAAGTTCAGATTGGCAGAAGAAAACATTTGTGTATGCTAGTTTTTGGGGTCTAGCAAATCTAGTAATTTCTGAGTATTCTTATTTTTGATTGATCTACTTCCTCCCGGAGATGGTCATTGTTTTCCTTTGTTTCTGTCTTTTGCATCATTTGTCATAAGGAAGAAAATTATAGGGTAAAATATAAGCATAGGTCCAATAAGCCTGTTGTTTGAGCTGGCCTCATAGACCTTTTTTTTTTTTTAGTGTTTTTTTTGTTTTGTTTTGTTTTGTTTTGTTTTGTTTTTTTCTGAGAGAGAGACAGAGTGAGCAGAGGAGGGCCAGAGAGAGAGGGAGACACAGAATCTGAAACAGGCTCCAGACTCTGAGCTAGCTGTCAGCACAGAGCCTGACGCGGGGCTCGAACCCACAAACTGTGAGATCATGACCTGAGCTGAAGTTGGTCGCTCAACCCACTGAGCCACCCAGGTGCCCCATGACCTCATAGACTTCTAAGTTTACAGTTCTCATCAGGTCAGTCAGTATCTGTCTGGACAAACTTTGTTGTGGGTCACAAATTAAAAACCCAACGACAACTATCTGAGAGTCTCCTTTAATCTTGTTTTATATCCTGAGATCTTAGCTTGTGACTACTGAGAATATTCTCTCTGGTCTCTGTCAGCAGGGGGTGGGGAGTGGGCACAGGTGGTTGGGTTTGTATTAGGTGGCCAGTCAACAGGTTGGGAACTTAAGACAAGAAGTGATGAGCAACATTCTCTGTCTAGCCATGCCGGTTCTCAGGGGAATGGGTCTTAATAAAAGGCCCCAGTCCATAAAGGGCCTTGTCACCTTAACCTTCATTGTCTTGTTAGTGTGAGGGAAGCCCCATCCAAGTATTGCCTATTCTGTGTCACAAGTGAGTGGGTCCTGGACTGGGGCAATTTCATGTTCTTATGGGACAGTGGAGACACAGTTTTCACAAATATGATTCTTATCATTTGTGATAATGAAGATCTTTGCTTTCCTAGGGTCACTCTGGAAGTGAACTTTTTGGATCATGGGGGCTGTGTCTTATATCCCTGCTTGGAAAGTTACCTCTGAATCTTTCCATAAAAAGGCTTGTTGGATTGAGTGACTATTGAAATAATTATAACCTTGAAAATCCTACTTGTCAATGGGCAGATAATGGATTGTTTGAATTGGAAAGACTTCTATGTTTGAAAAAAATTTAGAGAGCTCTCATAGTAAACGTGTCTTATCAGTACTTCTGGGAAGATCAAATTAAAAAGAGGATACAACTGGGGTGCCTGGGTGACTCAGTCAGTTAAACGTCCGACTTTGGCTCAGGTTATGATCTCGCAGTTCATGGGTTCTGACAGTGCAGAGCCTGATTGGGATACTCTCTCCCTCCCTGCACCCCCTCTGTCTCTTCCCCACTTACGCTTTCTCTCTCTTTTTCAAAATAATAAATAAATACACTGAAAAAATAGTGGACACAACGGCATGCATTGGCTAGCCTTATCAGATTTAAAACAAAATTTAAAATCTATACCCACTTAAATTTATTCTCTCCATTCACCTATATTCCCTGAACCCCCAACTTCTTGTCCCTGACCCGTCAGATGATCTATTGAATCTCTGAGTCCCTGCCTCAAACCCTTCTCAAAATCTGACCTTATCTTCTTTAGCAAATTCCATTAACTCTCAAAACTCCTCCAACTTGCCCTCAAAATCTCTTAAACACCTAGATGCCTGCTTTAACTTGTCTTTCTTTCCCTGTAAGATTTACAGACAACACTCTGGCCTGATCTCCAGGCCTGGAATATATAGGAAATAGATTTTCCATATTTTACACCTCTTCCTCCTACCCTGGGCTCAGTAGGAGCCAAACTCAGTCAACTCTAGGGCTTTCTATGTAGTGCCCCACCCTGTGGGTGTATCCTGGACCCCTCCCACAGAGAATTCATGTGCCCTGGATAGCAGCAGATCTTTTAAATTCCAAAGAATGCTGTTTTGTCTCTAATTTTAGAAGATCCTACCAAATTTAAATTTTTATTTATTTTTTATGTTTATTTATTTATTTTGAGAGACAGAGACAACATGAGTGGGGGAGGAGGGGAGAGAGAGAGACTCCCAAGCAGGCTCTTTGCTGCCAGTGCAGAGCCCATAAACCCACAAGATCATGACCTGAGCCAAAATCAAGAATCAGATGCTTAACTGACTGAGCCACGCAGGCACCTCTATCTTTTTTTGAAAGTTTATTTATTTTGAGACAGAGAGAGAGTACGCACATGAGCACAAGTGCAAGAGTTGGGGAGGGGCAGAGAAAGAAAGAGAGAGAGAGAGAGAGAGAGAGAATCTGAAGCAGGCTCTACACTGCCAGCGCAGAGCCTGAAGCAGAGCTCAAACTCATGAACCGTGAGATCATGAGCTGAACAGCAGAGCCACCCAGGTGCCCTGATCCTGCCAAATTTAGAAATGAGTTAGAAAGATTAGTGGCCTTTCACACCTCCACTCATAGGGACCTTGACTGGCTATTCAGGGTTATTCTGCCCAGCCATGGTTACATGGTAGTGGTGAGATAGGCTAGATGGCCTCAGGAAGAAAATCACCCCCAACAGAGGAAACAGGTGGCCAGAACTTCTCCTAGACTCTCCTGCAAATGACTCATCCAGGCCAACACTCAGAGCCTGATAGTGGAGATAATAGAGGCCTTTTCCTCTAAGGTAGTTGGTTTAAGGTTGAATTCTGCACTCAAAAGGAAGGGGAACATCCTAAGACCTTTGTGGTACATTTTCTACAAACATTCCATTAAACCCTGAAACCCTAGAATATAGAAATCTTTTAACTTCTGCCTTAGTCTCTCTGATATAAAGAGACAAATCCAAAATAGTGTCACTGGCTGGGCAAGTCAGTCTCTCAGTATTATTATTGATATAGCTACATAATTCTTTGAAAATAACTTACAGGAAAATAAGACAAAAAGTATTAAAGTCAACAGCCCTTGCTGTGCATATTGAGTCTTTACAAGAACAAAAATGATGATTCTAATAGTAACTCAGAGTCCACTCATTTTTCTCATCAATCACAGGGCCTTCCCTATTTGCCTCCAGACTTCTGCAGATATTGTGAATAACTAGGACCTTGAAAGAAAAATTATGCTGAACTTAAGTAAAAGGAAGCTCAAATAATTTCCCTAACACCAGTGCCCTCAGAAGGCCCATTTTCTCTGCCTGTAGGATGATACCCCACTAATTGAAGGGATCAACTAATTCTCAGTCACACCCAGAACGTACTATTAAACTTAAAATTGAGGATTGGAAACTGTACATTTTTTTTAAAGTTTATTTATTTATTTTGACAGAGAGCACGTGAGAGCATGGGTAGGGGCAAAGAGAATGAGAGAGAGAAAGAGGGAGAGAGAGAATCCCAAGTAGGCTCCTCACTGTCAGGTCACAGAGCCCAGTGTGAGGCTCTGTCCCACAAACCATGAGATCATGACCTGAGCTGAGATCAAGAGTCAGACGCTCCACTGACTGAGTCACCCAGATACCTCTGGAAACTGTACTTCTTAACTAACACCAGTGTAACTCTTTCTACCACCCACTCAGGATTATCGCTGTCATCTCTGATTCTATTTAAGCTGCTGGAGTGTCTGGACAATGTATTCCATTACCCATATCTCAGGCCACCGCAATATCCTTAGTCCCTCTTAACACCCCTCATGCCTTACTTCTGAATCCTCACCAGTGATCCTCTAGGTAGAGGATCTCTAGGTAGAGATTTGTTGTGCAACTTAATGCCACCATACAATGCGGTAAGAAAGGCATTTTTATTTCCATGCCCTCAGACTAAACCTCAAGCTTGCTACTTTCTTTAATGTAAACCTACCTCAACTTCTTCGTCTGAAGAAGATGCTACCTTGAAAGTTGTACCACTACTCTCTGGCCCTCACATGCAAACGAGATTGGATTGTGCTGAGTGAGTGTAGAGCCTGTGCACATTGACTGGAAAAAGGACAAACTTTTCCTATTAATAGCCCATTACCCCTCTCAGGAGAAGCAGTATTAGGAATTGAACCTATAATAGACTCCTTTTTATAGCAAGGTGTTCTTATCTTTACTTTCTCACCCTGTAATATCCTAATCTTGCCAGTAAAAAAAAAAAAAGTGGGGGAAATTTATTGAAATGGGAATGAAATCTGTCCATTTGTATAAGATCTAAGAGTATAAACTCCTTTGTGATTCCTCGCCACTCGCCACTCGTAGTTCCTAATCCAGCTACCATTCTTACTTCGATTCCTGCTGATGCAGCCTGGTTTACAGTAATTGATGTCTGCTAATCCCTCTTTTCAATTCCATTGCATTCTGACTTGCAATGTCTCTTTGCATTTATTTTTAGAGGGAGACAATTGACATGGAGACTCACATCCCTAAGGGATATTTTGAGTCTCCCCCAATATTGTTCTGAGTCCTTAATGCCAACTTAGATTCTGTAGCCTTTACCTGAGGCTCCACACTTGTTCAGTATGTTGATGACCTTTTACTCTAAACTGCACACAGTGCTCTTAATAGATTCTCTCATTCTCCTGAAGGCCCTGACTGGAAGCAGCCATAAAGCCTCCCAGAGACTAAATTTCAATGGGTACAAACAACTGTGACCTACTTAGGACATGGGATATCTCAGGCACTCAAAAGCTAACTCCAAAATTCCTTGACTCAATTTTGTCCTTCCTTTCCCTTAAAAAAAAACAAAAAAACAACCACGTATGTTTCAAGGGGTAGCTGACTACTGTCACCAATGGATTCTTAACTTTGTTGCTTTTGCTAACCCCCTGTATGCTCTCCTGACCATACTACCTCAAAGCCCATTTCCTGCCCCCATCCAACCACCTGCAGAGGCACTAATATCCTTTGAAGCCCTGAAATTAACATGGTCACACCCCTAGCTCTCAACTTACCTAATGTTGACAAAACTTTTCAGCTATATTACCATGAAAATAATGGGATTACTGTAGAACCACATTTTACCTCTCAGATATGTCCTAAAGCATATTTCTCATAACAGTTGGACTCTGTAGCAGCAGGCATGGTCCTGTACCCGTGTGTGGCAGCTGTGGTATCTGTGACAACTGCCCTAATTGACAAGGCCAGTACTCTTACAGTAGGCTCCCCTGTTCATGTCTATGCTCCCCATGCTGTGTCTGCTCTCTTACAGGTACATAAAACATAGCATCTCTACATGGCTGCAGACCACCTATGAACAAGCCCTGTTAACAGACTTGCCATCATCTTACATCGTTGTAACACTTTGAATCTGGCTATTCTACTATTGCTTCCTGACAATTCCATGTGATTTCCTTGCAACTATACAATTGGTCCCAAAGCCACCAGAAAACTTCTTAGATACCCCTTTATTCAACCCAGAGTTGCTTCCATTTTGCAGTGATGCTTGTCAATGACATTTCTGGAGAAACATAATAACTGGTTATGCCTTAGGTTCCCCACATGAAACACGAGGCACACGCTTTGCCCACTGTAAAATCAGCCTGAACTGCTAAACTTGCAGATCTCACTGAAGCTTGCACACTGATGGAAAGGAAATACTCCTATTTACATTGACTCCAGACACGCTTTTGGAGTCAGCCATGCTGTTGGCACAATTTAGAAACCTCATAGATTGTTAATTTCTGTTGGTAGTCCTATTGCCAATGGGCATATAATTGGTCCTACTACAGGCTATTCACCTCCCTACTAAAATTGTTCATTGTCCAGCCCATACTAAGGAGACAGATACTGTATCTCCAGGGGCCACTAGGGCTGACAAAGCTGCTAAACATACAGCCTGAAACAGAGTCCCTATTTTATCACCACCCAGTTTGTAAACTTGCCTTATCTCTGACTGATATTCTTGATTATCAAATGTCCCCAAATCTGAAAAAAACAATGAATACAAAAGCATGCACAACAATTAACTTGATAATACATTGTGCTAAGCAGACTTCTGTGGTCCCCTTTCTATTTTTTTTTTTTTAATATTTTTATTTATTTCTAGGAGAGAGAGAGACAGCGTGAGCAGGGGAGGGTCAGAGAGAGAGGGAGACACAGACTCTGAAACAGGCTCCAGGCTCTGAGCTGGCAGTCAGCACAGAGCCCGACGCGGGGCTCGAACCCAGAACCGTGAGATCATGACCTAAGCGAAAGTCGGACGCTTAACCGACTAAGCCACCCAGGCGCCCCTGTGGTCCCCTTTCTTTTGACCTTTCGGCTTGCACTTATCTCCCATTAATGGGACTTATGTGCAGATGGGGGATAGTAATGGAATTAAAATATGATTGGTTCTGTTCTGGCATCCACACAATTTCTGACCAAATTATTTCCCAGTGTACTGCTTGTAAATTTCACCAAATTTTTAGAAGAAACTCCTTTGGAAGTCTTCCAAGGCCCACATTGCCCCATGCAGTCCTCCAAATGTATTTTACAGATTTGCCTTCAGCTTTAGGACATTCCCACTGCATGGTACTTGTCTTTGTGTTTAGTGGATGGACTGAATGCTATTCAACTAGATGTGCTGATACCACAATAGTGGTAAAGAAATTAATAACTGAGATTTTCCTTGTTTTGGCATTATTTTATGGATTGAATCAGATCAAGGAACTCATATGACAGCAGAAATAAGCTGTTGCTTGCAAAACCTCTGAGGTGCTTATTAAAATTTCATACCCTGTACTATTTCAATCATAGGACAAGTAGAACATAAAAATTAAGACATAAAAAGGATTTTAGGAAAAGTCTGTCAAGAAAATGGACTTAAATATTATCTCTTATCCCTATAAAAATCTAGAATACTCCAAATAGGGGACATGGTTTATCCCCTTTTGAGAAGTAAAGTTGGGTTGCCCTACGCCTACTGGCATCTCTAAACCTTCCATTCTTAGACTGAATGAACATCATGGAGACTTCAGTGAGCAATGTGAGATTATGATCAGCTAAATACAAGAATTAGCTTGTATACTTGGAACAGATCATCAATAGGTAAAAAAAAGTCACAACCTCTAAACATCCCTTGCAATCCCTTTCCACCAGGAGGTTGGGTACACAGCAAGGTTTCTAGAAGATAGTACACACTGTCATCTCACTGGGAAGGACCTTATCAAGTACTGGTAGCCATATACACTGCCATCAAAACAAAGAAAAATCCTCCTGAATTCACATAAGCTAAGTTCACATAAGCTAGTAAACCCTTATCAGCACTCCCAAGACAACTGGAGACCATTCCTACAGGTGACCTTAAAGTAAGGATTTCTAGGATCAATTCCTAAGCCCAAGAAGCATATGGTATCATGAAGTAAACAGCTTTCATGAGAACATGGATTAGGAAACTGTACTTTCACCTATTTTCTCCTTCTACTAAATCTCCTATTCCACAAAAACAAAACAAAACAAATTAAAACACAGTTACTTTAAATGAAGCCTCCTCTTTCTTTGGCCATTTATTTGAAGGCTTACTAAAGATTGCTTATCTCAGTCTTATTCTCCTTCTGATCCTCCACTATGGCCTTTCTTTCAAAATGTGTCTTGCTCTTATTAACCCTTACTATTTTTTTCAACAGGTCAAGCATAGACCTGATACTCCCTTACCCTGGTTTTCCAAACACTGGCCACATTAACTAACTAGTCTGGCTATTGGTCATGTCAACATCTAGATCATGCAACAGAATCTGAACTGATTTTTGTCCCTGCCAATGTCAACTACCTCTGGAAAATAGATGTTTGACAGGGTATGGTATCCACATCTATGAAAACAATATTACTATTCCTCCTTCTGTTAATCGGACATGAGAAAAACCTTTAAAGATTCTGTTCTTTGCTCAAGTAAAGTCATTAGAAGGGAATTTTTCCCTCTGCGTTGAAGACAGGAATGGTGCTGGATCCTTCCTAAGTGACATACCAAGGCAGTATTACAGTCAAACTCTGGTTTGGCTCCACAGGTGACGTCTTCAAGCCTCACAAAGTTCACAGGTGGCCCTGGCACTGACTCTTATGGTACAAACACATACCAAATCACTAGGTGTTATAGCTAGCTCACAAGCCACCCTTATGAAGTCTGGGGTGGCTCAGCTGCTCCCCTAATTATGCTGACAAACACCAAAGGTTACATATGGCTAGACCAGAATTCTGGACTAGGTCACAGTATTTTGGCTAGGTCACAAAATCAAGCCTCATAACTGCCAAAGCTGAACTGTAAGTCTCCTATATCAGATATTTTGCAATCTATTCAGCTCCTACAGACTGATATAATCATATGGAAAATGGAGTGACAGATGACAAAACACACCAAACACCAACCTGATGCATCAAAAGTTTCATTCTGATCTTATTTGACAAGATATATGCAGGATTTGAAAATGGTCTGGACAATATGGACTTGGATACCTGATGCCTTCTGTCACCAGGTGCTATACTTTAAATGGAGGCCAAATCACAAACTTCAGCACCTTTGTTCATAAAGTACTGCCACAGAAAGATACTAAGTGTACTAGGCACAATGTCATAGAAAACCCACAATTCTAAATTCTTCTTGGCATCGAGATCCCCTTTGATAGTGCTGAGTTGCAAAAGACAGTTTGAAATCTTTTCATAATAATGAAACAGGAGTTCAAACTTCAATGTGCAAACATTGGAAGCACTTCAATTGGAAGTTAATAGTCTAGCCTCTGTTTCATTCCACAAATGTGCTCTGGACACACTGACAGCCCAATTATGAGGAGCTTGTGCAATCATTGGTGGGGAATGCTGTTTCCATGTAAATCACATGGGAAAATAGTGTCTAATCTGCACCTTTAAAGGACAAGATAAACACTCTCTATCAGATGTATGAGGCTCAACTATTTTTTTTTTTTAAATTGGATTGGACTATTCCCAAGGATGGGAGACTGGTTTAATGGAATATGGAGAAATGTACTTAGATCTTTTTTTCTTTTCTGCTTATTCATTCTTGTTCTAATCTATGTTCTACTCTTCCTTTAAAGATTTCTTGCCAGTCAATTACTAACCCATTTATTCTCTTCACAGCCATCAGCTCAGCTGTGAAACTATGTGAAACTTTGGGGAATTACTCAGATGGGCAAAATAAAAGGGTTCAGGACATGCCACCCCAAAAGAAGCTGTCTTGGAATATTGATTATTTTGAATTAAAGGAACTTGAAAAATAGCAAGTGTAAGAAGGGCACTCCGATTTCTCTTTTCCCTTCCGGAAGCAGAAAGTAAAAGGACCACAGGAGAGCTGTCTTTCCTACACCAAGAGGAAAGAAACATTCTTATCACCAGAAATGGGAGTCAAGACCAGGAGAAATTCTTTACAAACCAACCTTGTTAAAATAACTCTCAATATTCCTTTGTTTTCTTCATTTATTTTAATTGCTTCTCCACAATTGCCACCCTTCGTTCAATGCAGTATATAAGCACTTAGGTTTTGCCACTGCTTTGGGTTTTTATTTCCCTGTGAAGTCTCCCATGTCAGGTAAAACTAATATTAAATAAATTTGTATTTCTCTTGTTAATGTGTGTTATATCAATTTAATTCTCAGGCCCAGCTGAAGACTCTAAGAGATTAGAGGTATACTTTTTGTTTCTCCTACAAAAGCAATCTCAGTTTCTCTGAGGGGGCCATAACTGGGCTTAGCAGAGGAAGACTTCAAAGCAATTATTATGAACATGTTTAAAGGAACCAATATCTTAAAAAGTAAAGAAACATATAACAGTGATTAATCAAGTAGAGAATATCAATAAAGAAATATAGATTATTTAAACAATCAAATAGAAATTCTGGAATTGAAAAGTACAGTAACTGAAATGAAAATTTCACTAGAGGGGCTCAATAACGAGTTTCAGCTGGCAGAATAAAATGAAGCAATAAAATTGATACATCAATAATTATAAGAAATTACAGAAAAAAATGAACAGAGTATCAGAGACCTGAGGAACACCAACAAGTGATCCAACATAAGTGTTTCAGGAGTAGAGGAGACAAAGAAGAAGAAAAATATTTAACAAATAATGCCAGAAAATGAAAATAACTTCTATATATATGTTAAAATACATCTATATATATTAATGTGTGTGTGTGTCTGTGTGTGTGTGTGTCTGTGTGTTTGTGTGTGTTAAAAGACATCTGTATTATTCTGCTTAAGCTGCCATAACAAAATGCCTTTTACTGGGTGGCTTAAATAACAGACAGTTATTTCTCTCACAGTTTTGGAGAATAAGTCCAAGATCAAGGTACTTACAGATTGAGTTCCTGATGAGAACCTTCTTCCTGGCTTACAGATGGCTGCTTGTCCTCACATGGCATAGAGAAGGAGCTCTGGTGTCTTTTCCTCTTCTTATAAAGGCATGAATATAAATATGGAGGACCTTCTTCATGACCTCACTTAAACCTAATTACCTTACAAAGACCCCACCTCTAAACACGATCATAGTGAGGGTTAGGGCTTCAACATGTGAACATTAGGGGGACATAGACAGTTAGTCCATAACAGCATACTACAAATGAATTTAAGTGGTGCACTAGGAAATATGTAATACAATAAAAGCAATAAAGGAAGAACAGAAATATAAAAAATATATGATATAAATCCAAATAAAATGTCAACAAATATGTTGAAAGTAAAAGCATTTGACAAATATATATTGGAATGGCCATAATCCAGAAATCTGGCAATACCTGTTGCTGGTAAGGATGCAATAGGAACTCTCATTCATTTCTGGTGGATACGTAGAAACAGACTCATTGGAAGACAGTTTGGCAGTTTCTTATAAAACTAAACATAGTCTTATCTTATGAGCCAGCAATGTGCCTCTAGGTATTTACTCAACTGATGTGAAGGCTTATGTCACAAAAAACCTGCACATGAATGTTTATAGTAGCTGTATTTATAATAGTCAAAAGCTGAAAGCAACCAAAATGCCCTTTAATAGGTGAATAGATAAACTGTGGAATGAAATGCTATTCAGTGATAAAAAGACATGAAGCCATAAAAAGGCATGATAAGTTTTAAATGCATACACAAAGTGAAATAAGCCATTTTTAAAAGGCTTCATACTCTGTGATTCTAATAAATGACAATGTGGAAAAAAGAAAACTAGAGACAATAAAAAAAAAGATCAGGGTTTACAGGAGGTAGAGGTCCAAGGGAAGGGTCAATAGATGAAGTATAGGAAATTTTTTAGGGTGTTGAAAGAATTCTGTGTGGTAATGTAATTGTGGATATGTGACACTATGCATTTGTCAAAATTTGCCGAGAGTGAACTTTAATTATGCAAATGTTAAAAAATCATTTAGGAGGTAGAGGAATCCCAGGATTGAATCTTGTATGTCTTACAAATGTATGAAACAACCTCACTGAGGGCTTGGGTAAGAGATACTTACCTAAGTACTTTTGGAATGAGTAAAGTCTATAAAAATAATGACAAAAGAAACTATGCATATAACCTGTCACTAGTTGATAAAGTTATTTCCCATGGGCATACAGCTTAACAATTCTGATACTGCTATTCTAGAATTGAATGTTTTATTTATTTATATTTTTTAATGTTTTTTTTTTTTATTTCTGAAAGAGAGAGAGAGAGAGACAGCATGAGCAGGGGAGGGTTAGAGAGAGAGAGAGGGAGATAAAGAATCTGAAGCAGGCTCCAGGCTCTGAGCTAGTCATCAGCACAGAGCCCGACGTGAGGCTCAAACCCACGAACTGTGTGATCATGACCTGAGCGGAAGTAGGACACTAAACTGACTGAGCCACCCAGGCACCCCTGGAATTGAAAAGTTAAGTAAATTGATGTCAGATAATAGGAGTCAGATGTCAGGTGATGTCTCACTGTTACAATGATAAGTCATGTCAATAGTATGTATTCTTGATAAAGAAAAGGAGAGGGCTAGAAGAATTCAAGTGGTAATGGACTAGAGTTTGAGACATTAGTATGAACTCATATTAGGCTTAATACCAATACAGATGTTTATATACAGAAATGTGTATATGCACAGGTTAGCACATACACATGTATTTCCTTGCTCTGTCATCTGAGCAGGCCTAGAAAAATAACACTCCAGTAGCAATTAGCACACTTAGTGCCCAGATTTTGGTTTCTAATGACATTCACCTATGAAAGAAACCAGGACTTCTTGGAGAACTGGTTGATTCTAGGACTAGGGCAGGACATATACAAAATGAACCTGGATCATCCTATAGTGTCAGAAAGTAAGAAAGTGTCCAAAAGCAAGCTAACAAACAGACCCCCACAGTGTTGCAGGTACATCTAAGGGACACAGGAGGCAAATGAAAGAACTCCCAATGGCCAGAGCTGGGATAATTTGAGCAACAAAATTTGTGAAGTACTGTTGGGCCGTAACCCAAATTATAAAATAAGTATCCATGAATCCATACTGATACAAATAAATGATTTAATAAATATTAACTGGGGTTAAGAGACAGATCTCCCAATGCAGAAAAATTCCAAATAGTTTACAGAGATATTCTGGCCTCAAAAAAATGGAGCACAACTCCTCACTCCTTAGGTTTGGGCTGTATATAGTGACTTCCTACCAAAGAGTAGAGTATGAAAAAGAAGGAAAAAGGAGTAACTTTACAGTGGAAAAGCCTGACAAACACTCACCTCAGTCAGCTAAGCAAGGTCAACATCAACAGTTATAAGTCATGTCGATAGTATATATACTTGATAAGATGTGATGAAATGGCACTTTACCTCTATGGTTTTCCTCTTAAATGCATAACCCCAGTGTAATCACAAAGAAAACATAATAATGGAGGGACATTACACAAAGTACCTGGCCAGTACTCCTCAGATATGACAAAGTAATCAAAAGCAAGGCAAGTCTGAGAAACTCTCATGTCAAGGGCAACCTAAGTAGACATGATAAGCAAAAGTAATGTGGGCTCCTGGATGGGATCCTGAATCAGTAAAGGGCACTAGAGAAAAACTGAAGATATTTGATTAAAGAATGGACTTTAATTAATAATAGTGTATCAGTATTAGTTTATTAATTTCAATAAATGTACCATACTAATGTAAGATGTTAATAATAGGGGAAAATTAATGTGAGTTATGTGGAGACTCTATATTTTTATAATTTTTGTAATTTTTCTGTGAATCTAAAATGTTAAAAAATACAATATTAAAAAAATATGTATCTATGTACCTGTGTGTCTGTGTATCATGAAAACAGTAACCATAAAAAGTTATAGTGGCATGGGATACCTGGGTCACTCAGTTGGTTGAGCATATGATTATTGATTTCGGCTCAGGTTATGATCTCACAGTTTATGATTTCAAGACCCACCCTGGGCTCTGTGCAGACATTGTGGAGCCTGTTTGGGATTCTCTCTCTCCCTCTCTCTCTGCCTCTCCCCTACTCTCTCTTTTTCTCAAAATAAATAAACATAAAAAAGTAAAATAATAAAACAAAATACATATATTTAAAAAGAGTTATAGTGGCTCCAATAATGTCAAATAAAATAGAATTTAAGACAAAAATATAATAGATAAAATGTGATATGTCCATAATGCCCATGTAATGAAATATTATTCAGCAGTAAAAGGGTATGAACTATGATACCCATGACAACATAGATGAACCTCAAAAACATTATGCTGATTGAAAAAAGCCAGATGCTAAAGACCTATTGTTATAGATTCCATTTATATCAAATGTCCAGAAAAGGCAAACCTATAGAGACAGCAAGTAGATTAGTGGTTGCCTCAGGCTGAAAGTGGAAAAGCGGTTTGGCTGCAGGTAGGCATGAGGGATCTTTTTGGAGTGATGAAAATCTTCTAAAATGGGATTGTGGTGATGACTCTAAATTTAATTTTACTGGAAAATCATTGAATAGTACATTTAATATGAGGCAGATTTTTGGGGGGTGGACAGGGAATCTTCTGATGTGTAAATTATATATCACTAAAGCTGTTTAAAACATAAAAAATTTAAATTTAGATAAGTTAATGATTAAAAAACAGATTAATACCAATATTGGCCATTTCTATGGCCTATAATAATGCACGTGGTAGCCCTGGCACAGAAGCAGGCCAAGGAGCCAATTTAATCACCGGCCATGCTGCATTATGTTTAGGCAGGGTGCTGGCTTTGTTTTGTCTTTTTAAATGTTGTAATGAAATTTTGCCCCACTTTCTAAGAACTTAAATTACATCCATTTTTCCTTTTTTCTTTGTAGTTGGAGAATTTGTGGCACATTGACTGAACAAAACACAGTCTTGTTATTGTGACTCCTGCTGGTGTGATGTGGAATTACACTCTCCTGAGAACATGGTCGACACTTAAAGACCCTTTCTTGTCAATGCCCAGAGAAAGCTGTTTCCATGCTCTTCCTCACCAGCCATGGGGGCCTGCTGGTCTTTGCTGGGAATCTGGGAGGCAGACACAACAGCTAAACAACCTCAAGGACGGCTAGACTTCTGTCCTTTCTGGCTTACCAAAGGGTGAGTAGGTCCTTCCAAGTGTTGGATGGTCACTTTCAACCAGCCCACAGATCCACTGTGGAAGCAAACCTCAAGAGCAGCAAAGCCTGTACGAAGAGGTAATTCATACACAAGAGTGGTTCTGTGGTAGTTGGTAGACCCCCAGTGGGACATATAAGTTCATACCAGCCTGAACAGAATTATGAGAAAGTTAAAATCATCACCATCATCATTAGTGATACAAAGGTGGTAGGAAAGAAGGGAGCTGTTCTGAGTGATTCTTGTTTCCCAGCATTTTGTGAGGTGTCCTATCTCTAGACCTTTGTATATACTTCTCCCTTCTGTCATGTCTCTCTTCCACCTGGGGAAATCTTATGCCATCATCAAGAGTCAACTCAAATATTCTTTCTTCCAAGAAACTTTCCTTGACTCCCTTCATTTTAGTGAAGTACACTCTCCTTTGTATGCCTTGGGGCTTGGTGCTATCCTGGTTTTTGTCTTCCTCATACTGTGTTATAATCATGTATCTTCATGTTCCCAGCCTTACTTGAAGAATATCTTGAGGGGCTCAGTTGAACTGTTGATTCATTTCCACATCCCAAGTACATAGTACAGTGGCTGGCATGGAGAAGGCTCATAATAAATATTTCATTAGTGAACAAAGAATGAATAAAAGAAGAATGAAGAGACACCAGCCTCCAGAGTTTCCTCTCACCCTATTCCTGCATCCCCAAATTGGCCTGGGTTGCCACACCCTTTGTGGGATCTGTGCTATTTCTAGTCCATTTTTTAAAACCATTTTTATTATAGGTTAAAACATGCAACTTTGAAAATTGCCTTTCAAGTTCATGGCCTTCAACCCTAGAATTAGGTTGCAAATATGAGTCTTTGGTTGCTAGTAATGAAGAAAAGATTGAATGGGGAGAACTTTCCATGGGAAGGACATATAATAATGTTACAAAGAGCAGTCTTTATAACATTGCAAGGGAATATCAGATTTTTTTCCGAATGCTTTTCAAGGATGTTGGGTAAGAGGATGACCTTAGGCCTCACCAATTCTTTCTCTACGGTTCTACTTATTGACTTGCAAAGAGGCCACACTGCATTGCTCTTAGCCAAGATAAGCACTTAAAAAATGTATTGGTTCATGTCCTGCCTCCCATATTTGTGAACCAGGCTCATTTCATACTTTCTTCTTCTCTCTGAGCAAAGAATTTACCAAGATAAACAGATACATAGCATGTCCTAAAACCTCCTGCAGTGCACCTCTTTCACAAACTTGATCTCCCTTTCTCCTAACATACAAAACTCTTCTAGAAATATACTTGTTTTACTGTTAGTGTTCCCTGGAAAGCAGTCCTACCCCAAATTCAACACATACCCAGCTATTCTTGCAAAATTCTTATTGCCTTGTACCTGATTAGGTTTAACTGGTAGTGTTTGTTTGCATATTTCTTTGTTTTAGCATATAGGTTTTGTTGAAGGGTGTTAAAGTTTAGCCTTCCTTAGTGCATCAGTTCAGGATAAATTCACACTTCCTCCATGCCCTCACATAAAAACTTAATGCAGTGTAGACCATTGTGTGTGTGACTGTTTCTTCCATGAACTTGAAGGTAGAGACTGGGTTTAGTTCTCTTCCTTATCCCTACAGCCCAGTTCTGGGCCTGATACTGAAAACATACTTGATAAATGTGACTTTTAACTTCAGCCCCTAGAAGCACAACATAACTGTATTTAGCACCTCTAGGGCCAGTGTTAGTAGAAGGATGAAAAGTTGAGGATGTTTGGGCAATATTTGAGAATTTCTGGTGGCCAGGAAGATCTCTCAAATGAGGAAAGGCAAGGAAGCTAGTGGAAGACAATTAAATGGGGCAGAGAGACTAGGAAAGAGGAATAGAGAAAGGACCACTATGTGTCAGGCTGGGCTTGTCCTCCCTACCTGGACCCATTGAGCTTCTTTGGGTTTTTCTTTGTAGTCCCACTTGCTCCAGTTCTGGCCGGGAGAGTTGCAGTGCAGGATGAGTAATTGTAAGCAGGTGGAGAACAGTAACTGAATGTAAAGTTTAGCAATTTATTTAGCCAAGAATTTTGAAGTTATGTTGAAATGTCAGGCTGCACTATAATATTTCACTGCTCAAGGAGTAGACCTTCTAAATGACTAATCATTATTCCCCTGTAAAATGCAGTATGCTCTAGTGGAAACAGCCCATGAACAAGCCTGGTGTTCCGTTTCTCCAAGGTCTGCCAGAATTGCTGCTGGGTTGATTTGGAGGATTGGCTGGGTTGGGCTAAGGTTAAGCCAAGAGGATTTTTTTCAAAGTAAGTGGCATTTGGGGGTAACTGCTGTGTGTTCCTAACCAACAGATGATGAAGATAAAGAGATGTGAACGTAAAGGTATGTGACCTCAAAGTTATCTAACTTTGGTCTTTTGCTGGATTCTTATTTGTCAAAATAGCCCAGAGAATGTCAACCAAAGGTCATGTTGGAAGAAAAATTACAATTTGCAAATTTTTTTTTAAACTTCAGTTTTTTGAGAAGTAGGAAATAAACAGTTAGACTGCAGGTGTCTTTTTGTTTAATTGTGAAAACACTTTTAGAATATCTTAAATGCCTTCCAAAATTTGGTAGTTAATATTTAAAGTATAAATATGTAAGCAAAATAAGAAGCTTGCCTATTGGGCAAAATGCAAAATTTTGAACTCATCGTTTGAGTTCAGAGTGTACCATCTGTATCTCTGTACCCAAGCGCTTGGCATGTAGTGGGAGTTCATAAACATTTGGCGAATGAGTGGGGGAGCTAAAAACCAACTGCATTATGCAATCCTGTCTGCTATTTCAGTTGGAAGCAGCTAGTTGGTTATGCCTAATGGGACCTCAGCATTTTGATTTCTTTTGCTATAAAAGTAGATAGAGTGAGAAGACAGGCACAACTTTAAACCACCTATTCTTAATAACAAGAAGTCTATTTTATTAGAAATGTGTGTGTGTACATGTATTTTCAGGAAAAGCTTACAATGTAATAGACCCAGGTTTCTGAACATTGACCATGTAACCTTTTGTAATCAGTGAGTCATGTACTTGTAGTCATTACAAATGGGTGAGCAGATAGCTCGAAGATTCTGTAAAGCCACCGTGATTTAATTAAACCCCATAGTGGTATCATTTTGTATTTTTCTTGATTGCAAAGAAATATATTTTTTAATTATACAAAATGAAAAAGCAAGAGGAAATGAAAACTCAGAGTCACTACTATTGATATATTTTTAGAGTATTTTTAGTGCAAGGATATGTAACAGGCTTAATTTCAATTCCAGGTTATTCTTGTGATTACATATTACAAGAAAAAAGGAATTTTACATAGGTAGTTAAGTTACTAATCAGTTGACCTTAAAATAAGGAGATTATGCAGGTGGGTCTAACCTAATGCTATGAACCCTTTAAAAGCAAAGTTTTCGTTCCCTGGTTGAAGAAGCAAAAGTCAGAGATTTAAAACATGAGACGAATTCAACATTCCAGCCAACACTGCTGGCTGAAAAATGGAGAAATCCACAAGTTGAAGAAAATGAATGATGAGGCATCTGAGTGGCTCAGTATGTTTAGCATTCAACTCTTGATTTTGGCTCAGGTCATGATCTCATGATTCGTGAGATCGAGCACTGCATTGGGCTCTGCACTGACAGCTTGCAACCTACTTGAGATTTTCTCCTTGCCTGTCTCTGCCCTACTCACACACTTTTTCTCTCTCTCTCAAAAAAAAAAAAATTATATAAATAGAGAGAGGGGGAATGTGAGTGACATCTGGGAGTTGAAAATGATTCCTAGCCAACAGCCAGCAAGTGAATGGAGGCTTCAGTCCTACAACCAGAAAGAACTGAATTCTTCTTTTTTTTAAAAAAACATTTAAATGTTTTTTTTTTTTTTTTTACTTATTTCTGAGAGAGAGAGACAGCGTGAACAAGGGAGGGTCAGAGAGAGAGATACAGAATCTGAAACAGGCTCAGGCTCTGAGCTGGCTGTCAGCACAGAGTCTGATGCAGGGCTCGAACCCACGAACCATGAGATCATGACATGAGCTGAAGTCAGACGCTTAACTGACTAAGCCACCCAGGCGTCCCAAGAACTGGATTCTAACAGCATGAACTTGAAAGCAAATTCTCCTAGAGAGCCTCCAGGTTGGCCAACATCTTGATTTCAGTCTTTGAGATCCTAAGCAGAGGACATAGCTAAAGCACAGGACATAGCTAAGGCGATCTAAGCCAGACCCTTGACCCACAGAAACTCTGTGATGGTAAGGATAGGTTGTTTACAGCTGCTAAGTCTGTGGTAGTTATGTCACAGTAAAAGACTAATATAGATTTTCTAGTACCTGGAAGTGAGTTACTGGCCCACAATAACGAATATCTGAAGTCTGTAAGTGGCTTTGGAATCAGGCAATAGATGGAGGCTGGAAGAATTTTAAGGAATATGATAGAAGAAACCTAAAATTGCTTTGAACAGACTGTTAGCAGAAACTGAAGATGCAGCTGGTGAAAGTTGGGAAGGAATTGAGCATTATGGTGAAAACTTAAATTGTTTCAGGGAAAGCCTAAATCACTATGAACAGACTGTTATTAGAAACTTGGGCTTTAAGAACACTACTGGTGAGGACTCAGAAGGAAGTACCAAGCATATTATTGGAACTGGAGGAAGGAGGAAAATCCTTATGTGGTGGCAGAAAGCTTAGAAAAATTGTGACCTCTAGTTATGTCCAAAGCAGAATTTTGTGTGAAACTTGGATATAATAGCTAGGGAAATTTCCAAGCAAAATGTTGAAAGAGTCAGTTTGCTTCTTCATGCTGCTTGTACTAAAATCTTAGAAAAAAGAAGTAATTTATTTTTTGTTAAGCTTTTATTTTAATTCTAGTTAGTTCACATACGTGTTATATTAGTTTCAGGTGCAGAATATAGTAATTCAACAATTCCATATATCACCTTGTGCTCATCACAACAGGTGCACTTTTTAATTGAATAAAGAAATAGTTTGAAGAAAAAATAAATCCTGGTAAATGTAAAAGACTGGATAATTTTGAAAAGTTTCAACCATTCCGGATGGTAAAAGATTCTAAATGTCAGAAGTGGCTTCTGAAAACATAGTATAGAGGGCTGTGTGATTATTCAGCTTTTTGTCAAAACAGAAAGGCCAATAGGTCAAAGTATTCAGTCATACATAAGGCTCTTCTAGGAGATTAAGGGTGTGATGTATGGCTCCAGTCAATCAAACCAGAGGGTGTCTGAGAAACTTAGGGTTATTATTCCTAAGCCATCTGAGTAGAAAACAGAGAGAAGAGACGCCTCAAAAAGATTTGTGGGTGTAACTTTTGTTTAATGGCATGAAACTGTGAAATTCACGCAAGGATAATTTAATGGATTGAATAATTCCCCCCTAAATTAATGTTTACCTAAAATCTGTGAATGTGACCTTATTTGGAAATGTGATCAAGCTAAAGTGAGATCAGGATTAGCATAGACACTAATCTAATAACTGGTGTCCTCATAAGAAGAAGAAAATTTGGACAGTATTCTAAGTATTCTGGCAGCATTGTAAGCTAGCCCTGTGGTGTTACTTTTTGATTACGTTGCATGGGAATAGGGATTTTACACATGTAATTAGAGTTACTAATCAGTTGCCCTTAAGAGAGTGAGGGTATCCAGGCAGGCCTGTCCTAATCACATACACCTTTTAAAACAAGAGATTTTTCTCTGAGTGGTTAGAGAAGCAGAAGTCAGAGATTCAAAGCATGAGAAGAATTCAATATACCACTGGTGGCTTGAAGACAGAGGGAGCCATATGCTGAAGATTGTAAGCAACCTCCAGAGTTGTCAGTGACCCCTGGCCAACAGCCCCCGGTAAGAAGATGGAGACATTAGTGCTACAGCCACAAGAACTAGATTCTGTCAACAACCTGAATGGGCTTGGAAGCAGATTCTTCCCTAGAACCTCCTCATGAGAACACAACTCAGCTAACATCTTGATTTCATTCACTCTTTGAGATCCTCTACACAGGGCCCACCTAAAGTGTATTGGACGCCTGCCTCCTAGAAATTATGAGACATCAATTTGTGTTGTTTACAGTTATAAATTTGTGGTAATTTGTTACACAGCAATGGAAAACTAATGGAAAACTAACACACACACACATACACACACATGCTCTTCAGCAAATGAGATCACATTTTTAGTAAACCTTATCATATCAGCCTATCCAGAGGTTTATAGGACAATCTTGTAGGTCACTGATTAAGTGAATTTTCATAGTACACATACAATTCTAAAAATTTTTTAAAAGCCCATAATAAAGAGGGGTAACTCTAGGTTTAAGCTCCTTAATGCTTTATTCCTCTGGGAGCTGTGAGGAGTACCTACCTGGAAAGTATGTATTCTGAGAGAGTTGAGGTCTCAGACCAAATCACTTCTACAAATGATCATTGGGCACCTTGTATGCACTATTTGACATTGGGTTAGCACTGAAGATTGAATAATAAATATTTCTTGCTCTTCAGGGGCTTTATGTTGGGTGAGGGGAATAAGTAAATGTATAGGGTAATATGGTGTATTAACTATTATAATTGGGTAATATAGGAACACATATGAAGATTATTTAATCCCAACCTGAGAGTGGGTGGTGATAGGAAATTCTCCAGATCTGAGGAGCAAGGAAGTGACAACCAAATTGGCATATAGTGTTTATGCATTTACAGGTGTGCAGAAACACTGTGTGTGTGTTTGGTGTGTGGGTGTGGGTGTGTGTATTTGAGCATAGATATATCTGAAAGTATGAGAGCATTTGATAGACGTACAAGTATTTCAGTGTATCTGGAGCTAGAATGCAAGGGGCAAGTGGCCAGAGGGAAATGAAGAGGTAAATACAGACTGCTTATAAAGGGTCTTGTATACTAATGTGAACTTTATCTTGAAAACAGTGGGAAAAATCATTTGAAGTATTAGGCATAGGATGTTACCAAGTTTTCCCTTTAGGAAAAACAGCAGTGTTGAGATGAATTACAGGGAGTAAGACCAAATTGCAGGGTGGTCAGACCAAACTCTTCCAGATTGGAGGTATCTGAACTGACTGATGGTGGGAATGAAGAGGAGTGCATGGCCTTGAGAGATAATAGAGACTAAATGATCACCATGTGTTTGCTTGGACCTGGGCTATGAAGAAGGGGAAGAACAAAGTTTCATGTTCAGGTTTCTGACTTTTGAGATTAGGTGACTGACTGCATTAGCCAACAAGTTGGGAAGCCAGAGGAGGAGCAGTATGGAAGAGGAGATGAGCTCAGTTTTGGACATGCTGAGTTTGAAGAGTACGTGAGATAGCCAAAGGGAACTGTCAAGTAGGAACTTGCTTATATTGTTCCACAGGACACAGGAGACAAATCCCAGCTGGATAGAGGTTTGGAAAGGTGGGTGCAATGAAATTAGCATTGGAGAAGGGAGTTGGAATTGTTGGCGAGAGAATGGCTAAAGTGATAAAAAGCTATACTATTTTTCTGTAAAACCAGGATTATAATTTATCTGTAGTAATACATTAGGAAATAGGCTGGAGGCTTGGCAACTCTGACACATAAATGTATAGACATTATAAGAGCAAAGGATACAGATATTTGTAAGCAAATGATTTTCAGATATCTCACCCAAGATCGGGGAGGTGAATGTGGCTTCTCATGTTTCCTTAGTTCTTCATAAAACAACTGCCTACGTTGGTGGTGATCATGTTTCACTTAACCAGGATGAGGTCCTGCCAGGTTGCAGGAAGCCTTGAGTAGGGGCTTACCCCTCTTATTTTCTAAAATATGTCACACCCAGAATCCAGTATAATTACCTTATAAGGCTCAGGAAGCCTTTGTTAGCAAGCCTGTATTTAATTGAATAGTTTCCAGGTACAGTTCCTCACTAAGCCACCAGTGCCATTGTGCTATGTTGTCCTAGGTTTTAGAAAGATGGCGAGGCCTCTAATGTGTACAGTTGCATTGTAATAATGAGCAGTGTCTACATATTCAGTTCAAGAACTAGAAAGGGCTTAGCATGGAAGGCTTGACTGAGGCCCTCAACACCTACTTCACAGATAGCCCTGAAACTTAAATGATGGAAGGCAAGGAAATGCTTAAGACTCAAAATAGTCGCTACTCTTGTGAATTGATCTTACTTACTTATTGCTATTACTACTGCTGTGGCAACTATTATTGCAAAGGAAGTGAAGACAAGAGAGGGCTGTCACTGGAAGAAAGGAGGGTATGTGGAAGTCATGACGAGGTTGAATAATAGAATGGTAGTAACTGAATGAGAGAGGCAGAAGTTTTCAATGAGCCGAGTGTTTGAATTCAAGCTTTACAAGAGGGAGTAGTTCTAAATAATGATAGGACTATAGCAATCTCAGGTGGATGTAGGAGTATGAGATGTGAGATGAGGGGTAGGAGAGGGGGATGTGAGATGAAGGTCATTAGCACTAAGGAAGTCAAAGAAGTCAGGGCCTGGGGAGTCTGGTAGGTCATCCGTGGGATTGTGACGGTGTGACTTGGATTAGAGGAGAAAAGTGTAAGTGCTAACATCTTTGATATAAGAAGGAAATACCTGAGCTATATTGGTAGGATCCCCATGCCTGACAGTGTTTCTGGATCATGTGGTTTTAGCAGAGCTATTATGCACACTACTTACACCCTTGGCAGAGTTCTTTCTATCCTCTAACTTCAGGACGTGACTTAATTGGGCCAGTTTCCAGAGAGCTGCTGCGATAGTGTAGGGCCTGAGCTGGCTGGCTGGAACACATCCGATGTGCTGCACCCATTCTTCCAGTCCTGTCAAACTGCCCTGCTTCCAGGAAGAAAGACCCCTTAGAGCTACTTGCCTGAACATCACGAGATCTGTTCTCATTCTAATTTAGAATGCAGGGGCTTGTGTGATGACTCATACATTTGAAAAGCCCAAATTAAGTAGTGGTGATCTCAACCATGATTCACTGATGAAAACTGGAAAGTGATTCATCTCCTTTATGTGCTTGTCCTTGGGAGTCACAAGCCTTAGAGGTCTTTCTTCTGGAGAACACACCGCACTCAAGGAAAGACACTGGGCCCTCCTGTGGTGTTATTTTAGTAATGACATGGAGTCATTCACTACATTTTCTTACAAGGCCATTTGTTTTGGTTCATTTTATTCCCATCTCTAATCTGTAAGATGTTCTTGAGCTGTAGTGACTCATTGCTAATAAATTAGGGAAGGTAATGATGCTTTCAGGCCAGAGGTGGGGGGTCCATTTAGTAAAGCACTGGTGTAGAGTCATGACTCGGAAATGTGAAGAGACCATTGTATCTTTCACATTATCTATTTGTTATCAAGGGGTAACTTTTGTTTTTCTTAGAAGAATAACTAGGCTTAAATAAATTTATGAGATCTTAAGAGAAGATACTAATGAAATACTTAAAAGTAAAAATGACTTCTATTATAACAAATAAATCAAGAGATTAATCACTCTTGTATACCATAAAATAGCATTGGGTATTAAAGTTAATACCCAAAAGATCCATCTGAAAAAGAAAAGACCATATAATTTGACCACGGTAAATAATTATTTGTGCACCTACTATGTGCCCAATTACTCTGCTGACTAAGATTATGTAGGAACTCTTCCTGTGTGCTTCATCAGCACCTTGTACTAACACTGTGGCTTTTGTAACTCATCAATTCCAATGACATCTGATATACCTGTGATTTCCACCCAGGTCCATGAATGCTTATAGCTAACATTTATACTGGATTATTTTGTGCCAGGCACTGGGTCTAAGTATTAAATATGTATTAACTTATTACATCTTTGCAGCAACCCTGGGAAGTAGGTACTTATTATTATTCCTATTTTTACATACAAATAAACAGAGACATCAAATTGTTGCCTGTGGTCACCCAATAAGATTGGGGGAGCAAGGGTTCAAACCCAGGTAGAATCACTGGAGTCCATGTTCTTCATCACCCTCCTCTATGCCTCTTTTTAAGTCTCTTTCTTGCCCATTGTCAACATCCTTAGGTGTACTGGGTGACATGTCTGGCCACTCAGTTTCATGTTTGCCACACTTTGGACTATTCTTTACACAGCTACCAGAATAATATTTTAAAACTATTAGATCAAGTTACTATCTTCGTCAAAACCCCAAGTGACTCCCCATCCCACTTAGAATAAAATCCACACTCCTACAGGGTCCTACGTAATCTGGCTACTGCCTACACAGCCTCATGTTTACCATTTCCAGCCGTGCTCACTCACTTCCACCTACATCGTTCTTTTTGCCGCCCCTAGAATACAGCGATACCTTCCTGCCTCAGGAGCTGGAACATTGCTCTTCTCTCTGCCATTGAGATTGTTTAACTGGCTTTTTTTCCCTTCATTGATATGTCTTCTCAAGTATCATCTTCTTGAAGGGGCTTTTTACAACCCCCTCCCCCCACCTATTACAGCCCACCCCCACTGTCAGTCACTGACTTGCCCTTATCCCACTTTATAGTACTTAATCATTAGCTGAATTTTTAAATGTGCCCTTTTTTTTTTTTAAGTTTATTTATTTATTTTGAGAAAGAGAGAGAGCGAGCAAGTGAGAACGGAGACAGGGGCAGAGAGGAGACAGAAAATCCCAAGCAGGCTCTGTGCTGACTGCATGGAGCCCAACACAGGGCTCAAACTAACAAACCATGAGATCATGACCTGAGCTGAAATTATGAATGGAATACTTAACTGACTGAGCCACCCAGGCGCCCCTCATTAGCTGAAATTTTACATGACAATGCCACCTTCATGATCATAGGCAATTTACTGTGTTGTTCACTATTATACCTTAAGCACTGAGGACAAGTGCTTGGTTCCTAGTAGGCACTCAATAAATATTTGTTGAATGAATACTTACCTAGTAATTGGTATGAATTTTTTTGAATGAGTGAATAAATACCTACAGTCTTGTAGATGAAACACAGATAATTTTAATACAATGTGAAAATGTTTATGAGTGCATAGATAAGGGATTCCTAAGTATATCTGGAGAGAATGGACTGAGATAAGTCTTGACAAAATAGTAGGAGTTACTTAGCTTAGAATGGGTGGAAAGGGCCTTCCAGGGAAAGGAAAAAAGATGCAAAGATTTGAAAGTGTGAAATAAATACTGTGTATAGGGAATTACAAGTAGTTGGTGTCTTAATACTAGAGCAATAAATTATAAGGTATGAAGAAACAGAAATGATCCTGGAAATATAAACAGGGGCTACTTCATCTTTCTTCAACATTGAAATAAAAATGTAAAAAGTTACAATCAACCAGGACATTTGGGTGGCTAAGTCACTTAAGAATCTAACTCTTGATCTAAGCTGAGGTTTTGATCTCAGGGTCATGAGTTCAAGCCCTGTGTTGGGCTCCATGCTGGGCATGAGGCATGGTTACAAAACAAAACAAAACAAGACAAAACAAACCCCTATAATCAATGAAACAAAGTCATTTTGTACTTACAAATTAATGGAATGTATCAATTGAAAAGTTATCACTAGTTCTCATTCATCTTTTTTTTTAAACTATTTTTTTTAACCTAGATACTCAGAGTTATGTAAAGAAAGGAAAAGGGCCTCCTAATATACAAGGGTAATAATCACAAGCTGTGAGTGAAGAAGCAACTCAGGTCACTCCTGGATAATGAAGACTTTCTGGAGCGACACCTTGAGCAAGCTCTGACTTACCCTAGGTCTCTGTCCAGAATGCAGGCATTTTGATGGGTGAAATGGGGGCTGTCTCTCTCCCCCATTCTTATATCACTGAGAAAAGCAAAGCAAGTTCTTTATTTATTTTTTGTTGTTGTTGATTTCTCCCACTAGAATTTAAGCTTCTTGAGGGCAGGGACTTTACATATCTTGTTTATTGCTGCATCCCCACCACCTAGAACTAAATGAACATTTGTTGAATGATATGGATATCCAAATGGAGACAGGTAGTTGGCATTTGCATATATGGGTCCAGAGACTAGAAGATAAATAAAAATTATTTATGTTGAGATAGTCCCTAACACTGCCAGTAGTTTTGTGGATTAATTTTATATATGGACCTTGTAATTACCCATAAAGGAGGCAGAAATTAAAACAAGGAAGACTTAAGCCAAATGTTGAAGGGCTCAGTGAATGAGGCAGAGTAGTAGCTAGGATGTCTGTAAATGATAGCAATAATTGGGATAGAGAGTAGTATAGACAGGTATCAAAATGGTAAGTGATTTAGCCTGAACATGGAAAAATAATCTTTTTTTTAAGTATATTTATTATTTGAGAGAGTGTGCATGTACAAGCGGGGGAGGGGCAGAGAGAGAGGGAGAGAGAGAATCCCAAACAAGCTCTTCACTTTTAACCCGCTGTCAGCCTGGAGCCAAATGGAGGCCTTGACCTCTTGAACTCTGAGATCATGACCTGAGCTGAAATCAAGAGTTGGATGCTTAACCACTGAGCACCCAGGAGCCCCTGGAAAAATAATGACCTATAAAAGGATATAGAAGAACCATCCTTCCCCCTACCCTCATGTGCTACCTGGACTCTGTAGTACTTGGAATTTGAAAAAATAGCCTTGGGGGTGCTGAGGGGAAGACAAATTCTTTTGGGGATTCCAAGTTTCTGGTAAGACAAGGAAGGCAGAGGAACATTGTATAATAGATTGGGGATATGAAAAGGATTGTTCGAGGAACTCAAGAGATCTCTAGAGCCCTGAGCAGTAGGACAGCTATGGGAAGAAGAATCACAAGTGAAGAAGGAGTATAGGATAGTATGGAAAAGGCAGCATGTAAGGGAACAGTGGATTAAAGAAGCTTGCATTTTTGCTAATTACCAAAGACAGCAGAGATGAGGGGCACAGTTACAAAGACTGTTCTTGAGGACTTATTCTTAATCTGCAACTATCTACCACAATGTTAATTCATTCTACAGGTATTCACTGAGAATTTTCCAGTCATGCTGTAGTCAATGTGAATACACAGGAGAGTAAAATGGCTCTGGCCCCTTTTCTGGTGTATGCTATAGTCTAGCAGCACAGATGGATTTAAACATAGATAATTATATAATTGCAAATGTAATAGACCCAATGAAGAATATATGTATAGTACAGTGAGAATTTATAATTAAGAAACCTACCTTAATCTAGAGATTCAGGGAAATCTATTCTTAAAAGATGAGCAATAATAAATCAGATTATAAGGGTAGACAAGGGCAAAGCCTTTGAGACAAGAAGGGGGGTGCCTGGCACTGTATTATATAGATAGTTTCTCCAAAATGTAGCACTAGGTAAAGCATTAGTACTCTGTTATGTATTATAACATGGAAAAGTGTTTTGTGTCATGTATGGCATTAGGTTAAGTCCCTAGTGCAAACATTTAAAGTGATTTCAAGTACTGTTGTCATTTATACATTTTCAGTAGTTTGGCTTTAACATTTTCCTTCAACACCATAGGTCTGTCTTTCTGACTGATATCGAAAATTGAAAGAATTATTTAGCTTTTAATTGAGTTTAATCATCAATCTACTGCCTGAAAAATATTGTAGAAAACACAAGGATAGTCAATGAGCTCAATGAAGTTACAATGTTATTAAGAACGCAACATACAAAACTAATAAAAGAAGATTGATAATACAATATAATAGATGTTATAAAACAGTAACATCTGTATAAATGATAGGTATAAACAAGTGGTACTCTGGAGTTATAGGATGGTGATAATACTGTCTCCTGGAATTGTCTGAGAATGCTTTATAATGGATTTGGAGCTGAGATAGCCTTTGAAATATCTCTGAAGAGGGTCCATAGCTAGATATTTTGATTTTGAAGTAAACTTCTTTTCTTTTAAATTTTTATTTATTTTCGAGAGAGAGAGAGAGAAAGAGAGAGAGAGAATGGACAGGGGAGGGGCAGAGAGAGAGGGAGACAGAGGATCCCAAGCAAGCTCTGCACTGAGAGTAGAGAGTCTGACTTGGGATTCAAACCCACTATCCATAAGATCATGACCTAAGATGAAGTCAGATGTTCAACTCACTGAGCCACCTGGGCGCCTCTAAAGTAAACTTCTTAGAGTTTGTATTAGTTAGGATCATTTCATTTGCAAAAACAAACAAAAACAAGAAAAATAACCCAAAATGGCTTAAATGAGAAAGAAAATATATTGACTCACAGAGTTAAAAATTCCACTAGTAATGTAGACAGCAAGCATTTGATGAAGGACCTGGCTATATTTCTCTTCTATCTTGGCTTTAATCTTTGTTCTTAGGCTGTTTATCTGGATGGTTGCTAGATGACCATTGTCTGTAACAAGGACTACATGGCTCTTTTTCACATCAGAATGAGAGAGCAAGTCTCTTACAGAAGGGTGCTGAGCTTTGCTCTAAGAAAATCATTTTGTATCACAGCACTATGGCCACAGAGATATTATCATTATTATTATTACTATTATTGTTGTTGTTGCTGTTATTATCATCATCATTAATGATGACACATTACATCCAGTATGAGGCTACACACCCAGTGTGAGGTTTGAACTACAGCCTGAGATCAAGAGTCAGATGCTTTATTGACTGAGCCACCCAGAATACCAGCCATGGAGATATTCTATAACTGGTTGTCTCAGATTTGGGTTGCATCCTTATTCCTGTACTAAACAACAAGGCAAGGAGGATTAAAAATTATGTTTTAAAAATTACTGAAGCTAGTTGACTATGTGACAATTAAGTTCATTTCAAAATGACCTATAATTTCAAGCAGTAGCAATCTACAAACCAGTAATTTTGGACCTTGGCTATTTGTCCAGGCCTTTGCTATTTTTGTTATTTTCAGATTTAGTTCTATCCAATAGATATGTATTTATTGTCCACCATGGCATTCTGCTAGGTGCTGGAGGATATGATATCAAGATGAAACAGCTTTTATCCCTACCTAAAAGAAGTGTATAGTATGGGTAGTGGAATGCAATTAATGTAAGAGTAATGATCATGGGAAGCAGAGAGTGCTGTGGGAGCAAAGAGCGGAGCCACCCAGGTCAGGCGCTGGAGTATTCTCAGAAGAAGGACCTAGGACAGAAATAAAAAGTTAGAGCATGTGTAATAGATTTTCCTGCTCATCATTAGTGTGGCTTTCTAAATGTTTATCACTGGGAAGTTGATAAAGAATTTGAACTCCTGATATATTCAACTATATGGATGAATTTTGAAAGAAATCAGACATAAAAGAATACTAACTACATGATTTCTTTTACATGAAATTCAAGAATAGGTGAAACTAATCTGTGATTTCAGGAATTACCATGTCTTAATGCTGGTGTTAATTACATGATATTATACATGTGTAAAAATCAGTAAACTGCATAGGAATATTAATACACTTTATATGCTTTAGAGCATATATGTTATATCTCCATGGAAAATAAAATTAAAGTAAAAGAAAAAAAGAAAACAAATTTTACTAGATAGTGCATGACTATCCACCAAAATATTGTACAAGTATATACCCCATCAATAGTAAAGAAGGGTGCAAAGTTCTTCCCATCTTCACCAACACTGGATATTTTTAGTTCTTTTATTTCCCAAACTTTCAAGTGAAGAGCAGCCTGCTTGGGAGTCTCTTTCTCCCTCTTTTTCTGCCCCTCTCCTGCTCACATACCCACCCTGTCTCTCTCAAACTAAATAAATAAACATTAAAAAACCTGGTCCTTCCTCATAATGCTCAGATTATAAATGCTCAGTCTCCACAAGAATAGCCTTTCAAAACTTGATACCTGAAAAAAAAAAAAAAAAACTTGATACCTGGTGTCAACTTATTTTAATGAAGGGTATACCTATTTATAATTCTTCCAGAAATATAGAAGAGGACCAGTTTCACTACATCCTTGCCAGGACTGGGTATTATCATGTTTCAAGAAGTTTTAATTTACTCTTTTGTAATATGAAATCTTCAGACCTTGACCTAGAAGATAATATGACAATATAATCTTAAGGCCAGAAAAATAATGTATTTTGTTTGTTTCTCTCATTTACCTTAGCAGTGGTTTTTAGATTTTGTGGAGCAGGAGCTGCTTTCATTTTTAGCCTGACTGAGGAATGTAGAATTGTAAACAAAATTGTTCCTAGCAGGGCCAGCTTTAGTAATAGCCGCTACAAAAGAAGATAACTCTCTTTGGAAGTATTGGGAGGAACCATTCTGCATTCTTGGTAAGAAAGGAGATGAAAAACAAATTAGTTTTTTTCAAAAGATGGTATTCAAAACACCAGGGTAAAACTGCAGGCTATTCTTGTGGAGACTGAGCAATTATAGTCTGAGCATTATGGAGAAGGATCAGGTTTTTAAAAAAATATTTATTTATTTATTCTGAGAGAGAGAGAGAGAGAGCGAGCATGTGAGTGGGCAAAGGGCAGAGAAAGGGGGAGAAGGAGGATCCCAAGCAGGCTCTGTGCTGTTAGTCCAGAGCCCTAGGTGAGGCTGGGTCCCAGGAGCTGTGAGATCATGACCTGAGCCAAAATCAAGAGTTGGACACTCAACCAACTGAGTTACCCAAGTGCCCTGAAGGATCAGTTTTTTGATCAATTCTTTCTGAGCATTATGTAATGACCATAACTTGGGTGATCACCCTGGTTTAGGGATGAGCATCTCAAACAAGATCCAGAAGATTGAAATCATACAAAGATCAGACCAGTGGTCTAAGTAGTCATCCCAAGATGTTAGAAAAATACCGACAAACTGAAAACACAATAAGCTAGAGAAAGAAAATAAATAATAAAAGCAGAAAAAACTGAAATGGAAAACAAATATATAATAAAAAATCAATAAAGTAAAAAAATTGTCTCTTTGTAAAAAGAATGTTGATAAGTATCATATAATAATTATCAAGACAAAAAGTGAGAAGCTATAAAAAATGAAAAGGAATGAAAAAGAGGATATTAAAAAGATCACAGAGGTGTATTATGAACAAATTCATGTCAGCAAATTTGAAAACTTAAATAAAATAGACAAACTTCTAGGAAAATAAAACTTACCAAAAGTAATGAAAGAAATAAAAAATCAAGTAATTCTATAAATGGTAAAAGAAAATTTTAACCTTTCTAGAGAGGAAACTTAAATAGCATCACCAATGAATTGTAAAGGAAGAAATAATGTATGTCACACAAGCTTTTCTAGAATCTGCAGGAAAAAAAGAACACTTCCCAACTTTTCTGAGGTGTAATTTGTATAACTTTAATAACAAAACACTGACAAGAGCTTGATAAACAAATAAACAAAAGCCTCTTAAACCAATCTTTTCTTTGAATTTAGATATAAAAATCCTAAATAAAATATTGGGACACCAAATCCAGGAATTTATAAAACGAATAATAAAACCAACCGACTTGGGTTTATTTCCAATAATACAAATTTAGAAAATCAACGGAATTCATCATACCCACATAATCTAGAAGATACATCATAGATTGATAGACACAGAAAAATCATTTGATAATAGTCAACATCCTCAATCTGATAAAGAGTATTTACCAAAACAAACAAACAAAAATCCTGTTGAAGGCCATAACTCTGAGATTATAAATAAGAATGTTTCACGTCATTACTTTAGCCTTATACCGGTGGTTCTACCCAGCATAATAAAGCAAGAAAAAAAAAAAAGACTGGAAAGGAAGAAATAGGTTATTTTTAAAAAGTATTTTAAAGCAGTTTACTAAGTTATTTGAAATAAGGAATAATTAAAATTGAAAGAAATACAAAGAAGATGGCAGAGAAATAGGGAAGGGACATAAAATAGAACCAGCAATGAGTCCATAAAAGACATTTACCACAGCATCTTAAATATTTCCAATCACTGAGATACAAATCTGATTCTAACCTTTCTAACAACCAGCAGCAAAAGGAATTCAAATCAATTTTACAAGTCACATAAGTTAAAAATAGTACAGTTGTGCAGCACCTGGGTGGCTCAGTCGGTTAAGCATCCAGCTTCAACTCAGGTCATGATTTTACAGTTTGAGCCCTGGGCTGGGCTCTGTACTGACACCTCAGAGCCTGAAGCCCGCTTCAGATTCTGTGTTTTCCTTTCCGTCTGTCCCTCCCCTGCTTGTTCTCTCTCTCTCTCTGTCTCTCAAAAAATTAATAAACATTAAAAAAAATTGGTCCAGCTGTTCAAGAGAAACACAATTCTTTTATTTATTTTTTTAAATCTTTTTTAATGTTTATTTATTTTTGAGAGAGAGAGCATGAGTGGGGGGGGGGGGGCGGGCAGAGAGAGAGGAAGACCCAGAATCCAAAGCAGACTCCAGGCTCCAAGCTGTCAGGCCAGAACCTGACTCTGGGCCCCAACCCACAAATCATGAGATCATGACCTGAGCCGAAGTTGGATGCTGAACCAGCTGGGCAACCCAGGTGCCCCAAGGAAAACACAATTCTTTCTGATGCCAATATCAGGTAGGAGTTTTTTTCTTGATGTAAAATATTTACACAATATATACTGTGTATGTGAGAATGTAATTCTTTTCTAGTCTATGGACTTAAATTTTTGTCTATAATTTGATGTCTTCAATTGTAGTTTTTCCTGTTCATACCTTGATTTTGTTGCATTTACAGTTAGTGGTGGTGTTGACAATTTTGTACCTACTGAAGAGGAAGCCTACAGCCAGGTTAAAAATATTTTTCTCACATTAAATTATGACTATCTACCTGAAGAGCCTGTGGAATGTGATGATACTTTATAGAGCCCCAGAGAGTTAAATGGACTGGCATGTCAAAATTTTGAGACTCATCTCGATCTTAACTTGGTAAGGGAGAAAGATTAAGCTTATTTCTAGATGGATTGCTTGGACAAGTAAGTAATCATTTTCACTAAAAAATACGGTGTATTTATTCCAAATGTTTAGATTAGTTATAAAATGTGGCACCAGAAGTAAAGCTTAGAATAATTATCCTTTTTATAAATTTTTTTATTTAATCAGCTATAGACTAACTTGAGTTAGAAGTCTGATATATTTTCAAGCTTACTCCAATTTCATGGGATTTTAGAGCTCCTGTGGAAATGTGATTTTTATCTTTAAACTCTATTAGTATATTTCAAACACATGGGCAAAAGAAAATGTTAGAAATGTTTGAAAATCTGACTGCCTAGTCCAGAATTCTCTGGAAGTGGAGAATAATTAATGGTAGAAAGAAATCTTTGAAAGGTAGAAGTTCTGAAAGGATTATTAAGCAGAGGTAAAACCTTATGAAACAGAAAAACCATGGTAGTTACAAACAGATTTTGGAATTCAATGATCCTGATTTTGAATCTCCTTTCAGCCACTTACAACTGTTGACCTTTAGTAAGTTATGTACTCACCAGGTCTGTTTATCTCTAAAATGCGTATAATGATAATATCTATTTCATAAGGTCATTGTAAGAATTTAATCAAATATTCATATAAATTGTCTGGCACCATGTTAGAAAATAATAGCTATTATAATTGGCGGTTATGTAGGTACCAAAATTCTAAGGCAGAAAATTGCTACTGTTTGAATTCTATTTGAAATTCTATTTGAAAAGAAAGCTAATTTGGCTATTAGCCTATTGCTTTACCAAGATTTGTATCCTTTGGAGTGACTAAAACATATTTGTTAGGTAAATGAATGAATATCGGGATGCAATGAGTTTTTTTAACTGTTTGATAATTCATCTATTAATTTATTCAGCAAACAATCATTGAGTACCTACTATGTGACACATGAACTTGGCAGTGGAAAAGGCAGACATTAACTAAATTAAATTACACATAAATTTAAAACTATAACTAAATCTGCAAAAATCATAAAGACATTTAAATTAGTTGAGTTATGAATGCATAAGATCATGTCTCTTTTGTAGATTTTGATCTTGTTAACAGAAAGAAGTTGATTCCGTGAGTTCAAGCCAGAATACAGAACAACACTTGTAACAGGTTTTGCTAATCTGTGAGGCTAAGATTTACTTTTCAGGAGCACTTCTTTCTTGTAAAGCTAAGCTACAAGAGGACAAAGTACCCTTTCCCCTAAGACTGACATTTTCAATGGTAATCTAGATCTAGATCCTCTAAACCTCATTTTATCAACCATTGAGAGGACTGAGGGTCTTTATGGTTGACAAAGAACTTCAAGTTAAGTTCCATTAGAGAGAATGCTGTGATGTGAATATTAGTCCCATTCCCGGTTTTTGAGAGTGTTCTGCAGTGGGAAACTTCTTTCAGCATCTAAATCTTCAACAGCTCAAAGTAAAAATTAGTTTGCACTGAGTGCTATGCCATTTGCTTTAAAATACTACACTTATGTCAGGCAAATTCATTTTCTCCAAGGGAAGCTCATTTTTTAGTGCTTAAGTTAAAAT